>NC_042971.1:14702277-15384554 GCF_901001165.1 Salmo trutta | reverse complement strand
TGAAACAATTACTGCTTTGCATACAAGCCAGTGAATTCTATGCGTTACAGCTGGATGAGTCAACAGACGTGGCGGGCCTGGCAGAGCTCCTGGTATATGCCCGTTACGTTTATGAGGGGGTCAATTAAGGAAGACATCCTGTTCTGCAAACCACTGGAAAACCAGGACAGCAGGAAAGGATTTTTTTAAAGTACCAGACAGCTTTGTGACATCAAATGGACTTTGGTGGTCAATATGTGTTGGTATCTGATGGCGCAAAATCCATGACAGAGAGACATAGTTGAGTGGTAATCTGTGGTGCAAGCAGTTTCTCCCAATGCCACTTGGGTACACTGCAGCATCCACCGAGAGGCTCTTGCTGCAAAAGGAATGCCTGACAGCTTGAAAGATGTTTTGGACACTACAGTGAAAATGGTTAACTTTGTTAAAGCAAGGCCCCTGAACTCTCGTGTATTTTCTGCATTATGCAATGATATGAGCAGCGAGCATGTAACGCTATTACAACATACAGAAGTGCACTGGTAATCAAGGGGCAAAAGTTTTGACACGTTTTTTTAAATTGAGAGATGAGATTAAAGTTTTCTTTACTGACCATCATTTTCCCTTATCTGACCGCTTGCAAGATGACGAGTTTCTCACACGACTGGCCTATCTGGGTGATGTTTTTTCTCACCTGAATGATCTGAAGGATTACAGGGACTCTCCGCAACTATATTCAATGTGTGGGACAAAATTGAGGCTATGATTAAGAAGTTGGAGCTCTTCTCTGTCTGCATTAACAAGGACAACACACAGGTCTTTCCCATCATTGTATGATTTTTTTGTGTGCAAATGAACTCAAGCTTACGGACAATGTCAAATGTGATATAGCGAAGCACCTGAGTGAGTTGGGATGCGCAATTACACAGGTACTTTCCCGAAATGGATGACACAAACAACTGAATTCGTTATCGCTTTCATGTCCTGCCTACAGTCCACTTACCAATATCTGAACAAGAGTCTCATCGAAATTGCAACAAGCGGTCTGTGAAAATTGCATTCATCAGAAGCCACTGCCATATTTCTGGATGGGTTGCGCTCAGTGTCCTGCCTTGGCAAATCGCACTGTTAAGACACTGATGCCCTTGCAACCCCGTACCTATGTGAGAGTGGATTCTCAGCCCTCACTAGCATGAAAACTAAACACAGGCACAGACGTGTGCGGAAATGATTTCAGACTGAGACGCTCTCCAATACAACCCAGCATTGCAGAGTTATGTGCATCATTTCAAGCACACCCTTCTTATTAACCTGCGGTGAGTTATTCACAGTTTTCGAAGAACAAATAAAGTTTTATATGTAAGATGGCTAAATAAAGAGCAAATGATTGATTACTAATTATATTATTATTTGTGCCCTGGTCCTATAGAGCTCTTTGTCACTTCCCACGAGTCGGGTTCTGACAAAAACTCACACTCATTCTTATGCTTAATAAATGTATCGTATATTGTGTGTGTGGCAGCCTTACAATGATGACAACAAAACAACATTTGAGAGTGCACTGACCCTGGTGCTAGAGGGTGTACACAGCAGGTTGAATGTTTGAAGGGGTACGGGACTATAAAAAGTTGGGAACCACTGCTATAGAGAACCCAAAATCTGACTGTGGAATAGTTTTGAAACACATTTTGGGTTAACACCTTCATAATTAATTGTGTAATAAACTATACAATTTATGGAATTCCATATCAGCATTTACCATGCCAAAATGTAGCACACACATGACTTTACAATGTAAGGCAATTCAAATCAAAAACGAAAGTCTTCATAGTCCTCAAACGTTATGAGGTCACAGGTCACACATGGATTGCATGGCTTGAAATTGTCATAAACTATATGTATGTTAATTTCCACATCACATCACTTTCCACAGGCAGCCAAATTCTGCTAATTTTTCCATTAATTCGTCTTTTGCCCAATCATAGATCTTCTCACATCAGCTCTTTATCAGTGCTGATCTGATTGGTCAAAAGACCAATTAGTGAAAAAATATCAGAATTGGGCTGCCTGTGTAAACGCAGCCTCTGAAGCCTAAGCAATCCATTCAATTATGGCAGAGAAAGAATGGGAAACTTTGGACCGAGTTCTCCCTGTGGCTGCATCCAAATCTGTCATGACTTGAATTGAGGTGGCATTAACTAATGTCTCCATAGTGTAACCATCCATTAGGAAGTGGCATGCACCGCTGCCTCCTAATTGTGTGGTCCCGTCCAAGGTCATGGATTGACTGGGTGAGAGATTTGCTTACAGTGCACAATCTCTATTACTACTAGTGGATCATGCCAAAATGATTTCAGTCCAAACTATCCATCTTCATGAGACCAGGGCTCACCCCTCCACTCTCCGAGGCAAATGGCAACCCCTCAAAATAAGACCAGAACCACCTTTAAACACTTGGAATGAATGATGATGCTTCTGTCATGCGACTACTGTGCTGTTTAATTGGTATTTATTGTGGGCACTGTTGCAAATTTTAAGTAGACTTTAGTTTAAAAAAAAAAAACATTTTAACATCATCATAATTGGTTTCTAATTTCATAGATATAATCAATTCGCTTTTGAAAATAGCGGATGGAAGGAAGAAGTCCTCCCTTGAAAAGCTGCTACCAATTATAATGGGTGCGATCCTTTGCATTATAAATGAGCCTCTTTAGCTACAGAGGATTCCTTGGAAGTGGAGTCATACAGAGCTATGTGTGTGAAATTAGCCCATCTAGTGGATAGCTCTCTCAAAAATAGACGACAAGCAGTCCATAGTCCCTACTCATGTATCAAATCAAATCAAATTGTATTTTATTAGTCACATGTGCCAAATACAACACCTTACAGTGAAATGCTTACTTAATTATTAATTTCGGGATCGGTGTCCCATCACAGGACGGTTGAGCTAACGTAGGCTAATTGAATTTAAAAAAATAACAACAAAAAAGAAGAAGAAAAGAAAGAAAAGTAACAAATAATTAAAAGCAGTAGTAAAATACCGGTTAGTCGAAGTAATTGAGGTAATATGTACATGTAGGTAGAGTTATTAAAGTGACTATGCATAGATAATAACAGAGAGTACTAGCAGCGTAAAAGAGGGGGGGATGCAAATAGTCTGGGTAGCCATTTGAAAAGACGTTCAGGAGTCTTATGGGTTGGGGGTAGAAGCTGTTTAGAAGCCTCTTGGACCTACACTTGGCGTTCCGGTACCGCTTGCCGTGCGGTAGCAGAGAGAACAGTCTATGACTAGGGTGGCTGGAGTCTTTGACACTTTTTAGGGCCTTCCTCTGACACCACCTGGTATAGAGTTCCTGGATGGCAGGAAGCTTGGCCCCAGTGATGTACTGGGCCGTACGCACTACCCTCGGCCTCCGGCCGAGCAGTTGCCATACCAGGCAGTGATGCAACCAGTCAGGATGCTCTCGAAGGTGCAGCTGTAGAACCTTTTGAGGATCTGAGGACCCATGCCAAATATTTTCAGTCTCCTGAGGGGGAATAGGTTTTGTTGTGCCCTCTTCACGACTGTCTTGGTGTGCTTGCACCATGTCAGTTTGTTGGTGATGTGGACACCAAGGAACTTGAAGCTCTCAACCAAACCATTACAGCCCTGTCAATGAGAATGGGGCGTGCTCGGTCCTCCTTTTCCTGTAGTCCACAATCATCTCCTTTGTCTTGGACAGCTATGTTTGTGCAATGTGTTCACAATAATCACATTAACATATTGGTATATAGCTATTAACCTAGATAGGCCTGCACTTACCCATTACCCCCACACAATGAATTTGAGACTGTTGTCCTTGGAAACGTTCTATTCCTTTGTATACAATTGCTCAATATGCAAATACAAGATGACTTGGGGCCATACAGTG
This sequence comes from Salmo trutta, assembly GCF_901001165.1. NCBI lineage: Eukaryota > Metazoa > Chordata > Actinopteri > Salmoniformes > Salmonidae > Salmo > Salmo trutta. The sequence goes on along the minus strand of NC_042971.1, from coordinate 15,380,664 downwards.
TTCTCTGAATTCCTGCATAAGGTTGCGAATGGAAGGTATATTACCGGAAACTTTTAAAGTTTACCAGTAAACTACAGTGCCAGCATTTTAGTATCTTTCAAGGATTTGATGTAATTTATCACAAAACATCTAGTGGTCCTTTTGGATACTTCAGATTATCACAGATGTCTGTACTTATATCTGGCCCTCTGTGGCCTTATCACATGTAAATATGAAATAATTTAATAAGATGAAAAGAGAATGACAAAGCTGTAAAAGATCCTAAATATAAACTAATAACATAGTGAATACCATTGGTGTTTAATATGAAGGTTTCAGCATGAAATATCCTTTATATTTTTTTACACACATTTCTTTTACTATGTCAATATGCATTTGTGTCAATGTTTTGTTGTCATTCTGGTGGAAAAAGTCAATAGTTGGAAAAGTTGCAGAGTTAATAGAAAATAATACAATTTTTGATTAGATGCTTTTTCATCAATTAGGCTATTTTCTCTTGAACCATGTGGCCTATCTACTAGAAACTCATGGACAATATGGACACAGATATACAAAAATGAATAAGATATATAAATACATTTAAAAAAGTTATTCAAGTATAAAGTTACGATAAATTGCCATAGATTTTCTGTTAATTACCAACGTTTATAATAGCTTTGCAACCCCATTCCTGCATCAACAAAATATCCAGCATGCAATAGCATGTCTCACACCATTTTCCATTGTGGAAAACAATACTTCATTTAATGTCAGATTTGACATATGTTAATTTTGTTTGGGGTGATATCTGATGGGCTACATTGAGGAGCTATGAATTGAGGAGAAGGCTGAATTTCCTCTTCACTTCAGTTAACATAAAACCAACGACTTTGTGGCTTTAGCATATATTTAGTCACCATCCTCCTCCACACCACATAAATACACATACAGTAAACAATAAGTACACACATTTTTTCTTTCCCCTAAACAGAGAGGTTAATCCAAAAGCCAGAGGGTCGAAACACATATAAACATCAACAAAGATTCAAGCAACTTTATTGTTCAAGTGTGTGTGTGTGTGTGTGTGTGTGTGCGTGATCTTCCCCCTTCAACACAGAAACTAAACAGATTAACAATTAAGCACAACAAACACTACAAAGGAATCCAAAAAACGTTCCAGTGTGTAATTGTCTTACTTACTTCCGAGGGTGGTAACCCAAGCCCAATGAGCGAAGACCATGACACCCTTGCCCGAACTTACATTTACATTTAAGTCATTTAGCAGACGCTCTTATCCAGAGCGACTTACAAATTGGTGCATTCACCTTATAATATCCAGTGCAACAACCACTTTACAATAGTGCATCTAAATCTTTTAAGGGGGGGGCGGTTAGAAGGATTACTTTATCCTATCCCAGGTATTCCTTAAAGAGGTGGGGTTTCAGGTGTCTCCGGAAGGTGGTGATTGACTCCGCTGTCCTGGCGTCGTGAGGGAGCTTGTTCCACCATTGGGGTGCCAGAGCAGCGAACAGTTTTGACTGGGCTGAGCGGGAACTGTGCTTCCTCAGAGGTAGGGAGGCGAGCAGGCCAGAGGTGGATGAACGCAGTGCCCTTGTTTGGGTGTAGGGCCTGATCAGAGCCTGAAGGTACGGAGGTGCCGTTCCCCTCACAGCTCCGTAGGCAAGCACCATGGTCTTGTAGCGGATGCGAGCTTCAACTGGAAGCCAGTGGAGAGAGCGGAGGAGCGGGGTGACGGGAGAGAACTTGGGAAGGTTGAACACCAGACGGGCTGCGGCGTTCTGGATGAGTTGTAGGGGTTTAATGGCACAGGCAGGGAGCCCAGCCCGTGCTAGGCTCCCTGCCAAGAAGATGCAAACCGCAAATACTGGACAATGACGCCCTTCTAGGGAAGGCCACAGACGAAAAGCCATAGGCTCCATGATGCGACAATGGGAGAAAAAAAGTACAGGAAGTGTAACAATGATGCTGGGAGTCAGGAAGCAGATACAGGTGGTGAGTTTAATAATAATGAAAATCGAGCGATACAAAACAAGAGCCGCGTTTGGGACAGGAGCACAGAACCAATACTGCCTGAAGAGTGATGCTAGAGAGTGCTAGATAAAGGGGGTGTAATCAGGGTGGTGATGGAGTCCAGGTGTGCCTAATGATGGGGCGCCGGTGTGCGTAATGATGGTTGCCATGTGTGCGTAATGATTGGTTGCCAGGAACGGTGGTTAGTGAACCGGCTACGTCGAGCGCCAGAGCAGTAGTAGACGTGATAGTACATCCCCTCTGACGCGCGGCTCCAGCCGCAGGACGCCGCCGGCCAGAGGAATGGTCCCGAGGGCAAGGAGTGGGTCGGTCCGGATGGCAAAGGTGGAAATTTTGGACGATGTTGGGATCTAGAATGTTGTCCAGCGGAATCCAATACCGCTCCTCTGGACCATACTCCTCCCAGTCCACTAGGTACTGGAGCCAACCCCCACAACGTTGGGAATCCAGGAGGGATCTGATGGCATAGGCGGTGCTTCCCTCGATGTTCAGGGGAGGCAGAGGGGTGTCGTGCGGGACGGCTTCAGCCAGGGCACCAGGAACCACCGGCCTGAGGAGGGAAACATGAAAAGAGGGTGAGATCCAGTAGTTAGTGGGGAGCTGTAATCTATATGTCACCTCGTTGACCCTCAGGAGAAACTTGAACGGCCCCAAAACTGGGATGATCACCAGACACAATCACCAGGATGGAACACAGGATCCTTACTGCGGTGGCGATCCGCCCGCTCCTTCTGGCGGCGGACAATGCGCTGGAGCCTCACGTGGCCATTGCTTCAAAGCTCTTCTGCATGCCTGAACCACTCGTCCACCACAGGAACTTCGTTGTGGCTGATAAGGAATGGGAAGGAATGGGCCCACTGCCCCTGCCGGCCTGGCAGTGAATCCTCAGGAACCTCCCCAGCTCCTGGTTCCGGTGCCCGGAAATGAGGCTGACCATGACCCCCAGCTTCTCCATGAAGGCTTTCCATTCTCGTGACGTGAATTGGTGGCCACGGTCGGAGATGATGTCCTCCGGAATTTGGTATGGTATGGTATGGCTAGTATTAGACTTAGCTACTGCAGGCCTATTAAGGCAGTGCTCACCGGCGCTCCAACTATCTCCAACAGTTTGTAATGCTCGGGCGTTGTGGGTGAGGAATCAAACGCAGGAAGCAGCGAGTACAGGGTAGTGGCTTTTAATGGGCCAAGAGGCGAACAAACACAAGCCACCCCAAACAGCGATAAGCGCGCACACAAAACAAAGTGCCCCAAACACAGGGGAAAACACAGTCGGCGCAAAACCAACGCGCAAACACAAGCATACAACAGAATAAACAATCCAGCACAAAGAGAAGGCGGGCCAGCTAATAATTATAGCCGCGCTAATCACCCCCACTACCAACAGGTGCAAACAATCACAAAAGGGGGGAAAACAAAAAGGGAATCAGTGGTAGCTAGTAGGCCGGTGACGACGACCGCTGAGCGCCACCCGAGCAGGAGGGGGCGCCACCTTCGGTGGGAATCGTGACACAGTTGAACTTGAGGTGAGGAGGAATGTTTTAGGCCTACCAGAGTTGCTTCTTAAATGTAACAACATAATGCTTATCTTTATTTAAAAAATACTTGGATTGAAAATGTACGTATTAGCCTCCTCCTGTATGCCTGCCTGTATAATAGGAGCCTATCTGAAAATGACAAAGAATGCGTGTTGGTGTCAGGAACGTGGTGCCGGCCTATCTCTATCTTTCTGTCAAGGGCTAGGCCTAAACTTCTAGGTGTTAGGTGTAGGTGTTAAAAAACAGGTAAAAGGGCAATAAATACTTTTCTGTTTGTGATTTATAAATTCTGACAAATAAGCAGTGTAAAATACAAACATTTAGGAAAAGTCAGGAAGGTGCAGGTGAGCTTTTTTTGGTTGTGATTGACAGAGTTGTGATTGACAGAGTCGAAAGCCTTAGCCAGGTCGATGAATACGGCTGCACAGTAATGTCTCTTATCTTACCTTGAGCGTGGCTGAGGTGCACCCATGACCAGCTCTGAAACCAGATTGCATAGCGGAGAAGGTACGGTGAGATTCAAAATGGTCGGTAATCTGTTAACTTGGCTTTCAAAGACCTTAGAAAGGCAGGGTAAAATAGATATAGGTCTGTAGCAGTTTGGGTCTAGAGTGTCTCCCCCTTTGAAGAGGGGGATGACCGTGGCAGCTTTCCAATCTATGGGAATCTCAGACAATACGAAAGAGGTTGAACAAGCTAGTAATAGGGCCCGCAATAATTTCGGCAGAAAATTTTAGAAAGAGAGGGTCCAGATTGTCTAGCCCGACTGATTTGTAGGGGTCCAGATTTTGCAGCTCTTTCAGAACATCAGCTATCTGGATTTGGGTGAAGGAGAAGTGGCGGAAGTTTGGGCGAGTTGCTGTGGGGAGCGCAGGGCTGTTGACCAGGGTAGGGGTAGCCAGGTGGAAAGCATGGCCAGCCGTAGAAAAATGATTATTGAAATTCTCAATTATTGTGGATTTATCGGTAGTGACAGTGTTTCCTAGCCTCAGTGCAGTGGGCAGCTGGGAGGAGGTGCTCTTATTCTCCATGGACTTTACAGTGTCCCAGAACTTTTTTGGGTTTGTACTACAGGAAGCAAATTTCTGTTAGGAAAGCTAAGGATAGCTTTTTCAAACTGCCTGTATATATTGGTTCCTGACTTCCCTGACTTCCTAGTTCTACATTTTTGAATGGAGCATGCTTATTTAAGATGGTGAGGAAGGCACTTTTAAAGAATAACCAGGCATTCTCTACTGACGGGATGAGGTCAATGTCATTCCAGGATACCCCGGCCAGGTCAATTAGAAAGGCCTGTTTGCAGAAGTGTTTTAGGGAGCGTTTGACAGTGATGAGGGGTGGTCGTTTGACCGCAGACCCATTACGGATGCAGGCAATGAGGCAGTGATCGCTGAGATCTTGGTTGGAAACAGCAGAGGTGTATTTGGAGGGCGAGTTAGTTAGGATGATATCTATGAGGGTGACCGTGTTTACGGATTTGGGGTTGTACCTGGTAGGTTCATTGATAATTTGTGTGAGATTGAGGGCATCAAGCTTAGATTGTAGGATGGCCGGGGTGTTAAGCATGCCCCAGTTTAGGTCACCTAGCAGCATGAGCTCAGAAGATAGATGGGGGGCAATCAATTCACATATGGTGTCCAGGGCACAGCTGGGGGCAGAGGGTGGTCTATAGCAAGCGGCAATGGTGAGAGACTTGTTTCTGGAAAGTTATATTTTTAGAAGTAGAAGCTCGACTTGTTTTGGTACAGACCTGGATAGTAAGATAGAACTCTGCAGGCTATCTCTGCAGTAGATTGCAACACTGCCCCCTTTGGCAGTTCTATCTTGGTGGAAAATGTTATAGTTCGGGATGGAAATTTTAGGGTTTTTGGTGGTTTTCCTAAGCCAGGATTCAGACACGGCTAAGACATCCGGGTTGGCAGAATGTGCTAAAGCAGTGAATAAAGCAAACTTACGGAGTAGGCTTCTAATGTTAACATGCATGAAACCAAGGCTTTTACGGTTACAGAAGTCAACAAATGAGAGCACCTGGGGAGTAGGAGTGGAGCTAGGCACTGCAGGTCCTGGATTAACCTCTACATCACCAGAGGAACAGAGGAGAAGTAGGATAAGGGTACGGCTAAAGGCTATAAGAACTGGCCGCCTAGCACGTTCGGAACAGAGAATAAAGGGAGCAGGTTTCTGGGCACGATAGCATAGATTCAAGGCATAATGTACAGACAAAGGTATGGTAGGAAGAGAGTACATTGGCGGTAAACCTAGGCATTGAGTAATTAAGAGAGAGATATAGTCTCTAGAGACGTTTAAACCAGGTGATGTCATCGCATATGTGGGAGGTGGAACAACATGGTTGGTTAAGGCATATTGAGCAGGGCTAGAGGCTCTACAGTGAAATAAGACAGTAATCACTAACCAGGATAGTAATGGACAAGGCATATTGATATTAGGGAGAGGCATGCGTAGCCAAGTGATTGTATGGGTCCAGTGAGTGGTTGGGCTGGCTGGGGACAGAGCGTTTCAGACAGTTAGCAGGCCGGGGCTAGCAAGCTAGCAGTTAGCAGGCCGGGGATAGCAAGCTAGCATAAGGGCCTTAGAGGGACGTTGCGATGGGGGAAAAGTCTGTTTTTGCCTCCTCGTGCGGTGATGTCGATAGACCAGTCGTGGAATTAGTAGGGTTCCAAGTAGCAGAGGGGTCCAAGTCCAATTGGCAAAATGGGTATAGTGGTCCAAGAAACTGGCCGGTGGATCAGCTAACAGTCCAATATGCTATAGATAGCTAGCAGGACACGGTTAGCAGAATGGACCTTCAGGGTACATCGCGCCTGAGGGGCCTGCTGGGATCCTCGGGCAGATTATGCCGGTATTCTAGTCGTGAAGGATAGGCGGGGTTCCGTGCCCCGTACTGGCAGTAGAAGGGGTCCGGATATTGTAGCCGAGGAGTGGGCTTCAGGAGTAGGCCAGGAGCCCTAGCCGGGAGATGGGTCTAGCATGGGATAGCCCCAGGCTAGTTGGTGCTTGCTCCGGGACGGAAACGTTAGCCAGGAGTAGTCAACCCAGGTTGCGGTTAGCTAGCTGCCATGATCCAGATGAAAGGGTTCAGAGTTTGCAGTAGGAATCCGGGAATATGGAGAGAAAAATAGGTCCGCAATGCTCTGGTTTGAAACGCGTTGTACGAACTAGTGAGAGCTTTCCGAGCTAAAGGTTAGCTGATGACCGCTAGCAGTGGTTAGCTGACTGACAGCTGATAGTTGGTAGCTAGTTAGCTAGCTAGCTTCAGTTGAGATATTCTAGTTCGGAGGTAAATAGAAATACTTTAGAAAAAAACAGATCCACACCACATTGGGTGAGGCAGGTTGCAGGAGAGTATTTAGAAGTTGAGGTTTAGGAAAAATATTAAAAAGAATGCGAAGGAAAATATATAAAAAAGATATATACATGGGACGAGACAAGACAAAGACATCTGACTGCTACGCCATCTTGGATAGTGATGCCATAGACTCTTCTCTGTGCTACTGTACGGCAAGCGGTACCAGCGCACCAAGTCTGGAACCAACAGGACACTGAACTGCTTCTACCCCAAGCCATAAGATTGCTAAACAAGGCTGCTAAATAGCTAATCAAATAGCTACACAGACTTCCTGCATTGACCCTTTTTTGAACTAACTCTCTTGCACTGACTCTGCACACACACTGGACTCTACCCCCACACTCTCACATATACTTATACTGACATCCCAACACACACACAAACACATACACTACATACGCTCACACACACATAGCATGCGCACACATGCATATATGCCACATGCACACACACTCAAACACAGTAGAGGTGCGTGGGTAAAATCTCTGGGGAAGCCAAGCCAGGAAAAGTAAACCCATATTACAACCTACTGTATGTGTTGTGATAATTGCGTTGTTTGCTCTATAACCTGTTAGTTCATATGCCTTGAGACCGTGATATATAGGCCTAAGACCGAGACGGTAAGAAGACACAGTGGCAGAAAATATTCAATCACACATTTGTTTCATCACAAAACCAGAGAGCACAAAGCATATTGCACGTAACAAACAGTTACATGAGCTACAGCACGGTCAAGCAAGTTAATGTTTCCGACATTTTCAGACTACTAAACAACTATGGATTTAGAACCACAGAGAGTTTCCGCAAGTCACAAAGAAAACAGGAGCTGCCTCCACTACTCCAGCACCATTTCAACTTCAAAATTTCAACATCATCAAATCACCTATGCTTATTCTATTACAGTGATAACTAAAATATACCAAAAACAATTGAGTCCAATCACAGTAAGCTAAATATGATGTGGCTGTCCATGGTTCGGATTTCTGTCTGTGTGTGTGTGTGTTTGTGCGTGCGTACGTGTGTTTGTGCAAGTACAAAAACATGTTGACTGACCCTACTTGTAGAGAAACACATGACATCCTTGTCTCTTTCATGTTGACGAAAGGGTCTATGACTCCATTTTATTTTTTTGTTGTCCTAGACTTAGGTTACCTGACTAAAATGGTTGCTCGCTAGCCTAACTTCCATTCATGGGCAATGTTAGCTAGTTAACATTAGCCTTCTACCGTGGGGGAAAAAAGTATTTGATCCTCTGCTTATTTTGTACGTTTGCCCACTGATAAAGAAAGGATCAGTCTATAATTTTAATGGTAGGTTTATTTGAACAGTGAGAGACAGAATAAAAACAAAAATATCGAGAAAAATGTCCCGTGTGGCTCAGTTGGTAGAGCATGGTGTTTGCAACGCCAGGGTTGTGGGTTCGATTCCCACGGGGGACCAGTACGGAAAATAAAATAAATATGAAATGTATGCATTCACTACTGTAAGTCGCTCTGGATAAGAGCGTCTGCTAAATAACTAAAATGTAAAAATGTAAAATATTATTTAATAGTTTTATTTTATCAAGGGAGGCCAAATGCTCACTGGCTTCCCTTGCATTTAATTTTACAGGCCGCAACAATGTCATACTCTTTTTGACCAGACAGCATCAGATAGATGGCCTACACATACAGAGATAGAGAGGTGCTGTTTCACTCACCCGGATGCTTTCTCTGTTGAGATACAGTAGATATACAAAAGTATGTGGACACCCATTCAAATTATTGGATTCGGCTAGTTCAGCCACACCCGTTGCTGACAGGTGTATAAAATCGAGCAACCATGCAATCTCCATAGACAAACATTGGCAGAAGTATGGCCTTACTGAAGAGCTTAGTGACTTTCAACATGGCACCATCATAGGATGGCACCTTTCCAACAAGTCAGTTCATAAATATTTCTGCCCTGCTAGTGCGGCTTGGCAGGGTCATGTTTCGGAGGACGCATGGCTCTCGACCATCGCCTCTCCCGAGTCCGTACAGGAGTGGCCGTGATGGGACAATACTCCACCAATTTGATGTCATGAAACTGGGGAGAAAAAGGGGTGAAAAGTAAAAAATAAAATTCTACCCTGCTAGAGCTTCCCTGGTCAACTGTTAGTGGTGTTATTGTGAATTGGAAATGTCTAGGAGCCACAACCGCTCAGCTGCGAAGTGGTAGGCCACAGAAGCTCAGAACGGGACTGCCAAGTGCTGAAGCTCGTAGAGCCAAACTCATGAACCGTTCATTGGGAGCTTCATGAAATGGGTTTCCATGGCCGAGCAGCGGCACACAATCCTAAAATCACCATGTGCAATGCCATGCGGCTGCTGGATTGGTGTAAAGCTCTCCGCCATTGGACTCTGGAGCAGAGGAGAAAAATTCTGAAACACAGAGAGACAAAAGTTACTTTATTTTATGTTTTTTTTCTTGGTACATTATTTGGGGAAGCCTGGCTTCCATTGGCACCTATGAACACACGCCAGTGCTCTCTAACACACTCACACACAAGCTTTCACACTCACCACTTACGCTTCTGCTACTGCTCCACATACACTGCTGCAACAACTCAGTCTATTATCTATCCTGTTGCCTAGTCACTTTACGCCTACCTACAGTATATGTACATAGCTACCTCATTTACCTCGTACTCCTGCACATTGACTCGTTACTGGTACTCCCTGTATATAGTCATGTATTTGTATTTGTATTTGTTATTGTTATTTATTTGTTATTCACTGTAACTATTTCAATTTTAAAATATATATTTTGTATATTTAACTCTGCATTGTGGGAAAAAGATCTGTAAGTAAGCATTTCACTGTTAGTTTACACCTGTAGTTTACAAAGCACATAACAAATACAGTTTGATTTGATCTGATCTATGAAAGCCTGGGTTTGAGTGGTAGCCTATTTGTACTTTTTTTGTTACTTCATGGCCTGCAATTATTTTAATAAAACGTCATTATATGATACACTGTAGGATCCATCGTCTGTGAATACAGATGTGATATGACTTCCCGAAAGTTCTATGAGAAATATAAAATAGCCTTGTGAATTATAATGTGAAAACTACATAACTATCACATAATGGTAGATGACAGCAACAGGCTCCACAAAAATCTGTGCTGTTGATACATGTACTATGATTATTTGCCACCTAGTGGTGCTTGTGAGCTATAGAGTGCACCAAAATATATCCGTGTAACCTTGATCTTATATTGCATTATGCAAATCAAAGTTATGAAACAGCTATGTATTTTGTACCTTACTGTAGACTGAGAATCCAATTTTGGGGACCGTTTCGGCAAAAGCCAAGGTTATACAAAATTCCCCAATAAAACACCTTTCTGTAGGCCTACATACTTTCCCCCATTGCTTTTCCCATAAACTTGTGAAAACGTATTTGAATAAGACTATATGTCCATGATAAAATCTGTGCTGTACCTGTTTTGTTGTGCCCTATCTGTCCTGCTAATGACAGCTGTTTTTGCTTTCAATACCTGTCAGTGGCCACATGGAATGGGTGGCATAGGCAAGTGGTACCCAAACTTTTTTGGTTACTGTACCACCAACTTAATTTTTCTCTGCCCAGTTGACCCCTGAAGTCCTAGTACCCCTAGTTGGGAACCATTGGCCTAGGCAACTTAAAGTAACTGTCCAGTCATATTCTGTTAATTCATACCAGTGGCAACCCGTCATTCAGGTCTGCCCTACCTGTATTGAGTCTCACATAAAATTTAAAAAAAAAAAAAGGTTTGTGGGGGTTGCCTGTTTTGCATGTTATTTTGGCATTAATACATGTCACATATCATTGAGTTAATAAAGCCTCCATACAAACATGGTCTCTTTTTTGCTTTCTTGAGTAAAGTAGCTCCAAAATGCAGGCGTTTCAGCCTAGCTCTGTGCTTTCTGTGGTGGTGGTGGGGCAGCCAGTGGAAAATACGGAGCGTAGGGGTTGGTAATGTTCTCTAGTTGCGCCGTGATTGGCTCAGTGTTTTGTCACTCATGGGGACACTATGTCACTGCCAAATCTAAGGGTAGAGCTCGAAAATTCAAGCCCCTTGGGTGTTGCCATAGAGATACATTAGAAGTGCCCATCCAAGAAGAAGAAGGCTCAAGGTCATTGGCCACAGATAAATTACTTAAAATCACATTCTCTACAGTAGCTTTGATTGGACTGATCATGTCAACATCATACTTTGAAAATCCTAGCTAGCAGTCATCATCATGAAAGTCAACAATCTGGCAAAACCTACTGGCAAAACCTATTTAAACCTTGTCATATGAAGAGAAATACTGAAGAGAAATTATAGATTACATTTTACGTTACATTTTAGTCATTTAGCAGACACTCTTATCCAGAGTGACTTACAGTAGTGAATGCATACATTTCTTTTTTTTCTGTGCTGGCCCCCTGTGGGAATCAAACCCACAACCCTGGTGTTGCAAACACCATGCTCTACCAACTGAGCTACAGGGAAGGCTAGATAAAACATATCGGTGCTCATCGGCCATTGGACATAAACATTACACAACAAGTTGTAAAATTCAACAATGAGTGGTTTGGAAGGAATCAGTGGCTAACTGCAAGCATTGCAAAGCAATCACTAGCCTGCTATTCAGTGGAGTGGGTGTGTGGTCCAATTCTCAGATGAAGGATCTCTTTTCCAAGCTTAAAATTATAAACATTCAAAATTGGCCATATTGTCAATCCAGCATGATTTCTGCTGCGCTCAAAACAACTGTTAACTCAGAACTGGGAAATCTGACTTCAGTGAGTTCAAGACAACTGGGAAAATATGTTTTAAACGGTCATCCAACTCAGAATTGTAAGTCGGGAACTCGGGCCTCTTTCTAGAGCTACGACCTGAAGATCACTGACGTAATCATGATTCGATTTTAGATTTTTTCAGAGTTTCCAGTTGTCTTGAAAGCACCATATATCCAAAGAATGCCAGACTTTGATGACAAAGTTTGATGACAAAATTTGCCCACAAAGGACCGTTGCGCCACCTTCCTGTTCAAGGTTCAAGTGAGCACAGCACAACAAGGTCAGTCCAAAAATGTATTGTATGCTGCTGCATAAATGATGTAATATGCCAAGGAGATGTGTATACTGTAGCTAAGAAAGTAATACTAAGTGTATGTTATGTAGTAAGCTGTTAGTAGGCAATGTGCCTCACTCAAATAAGTTGTTCTATTTTCTCCTCTTAATTTTGCCTACTGTTCTTACTTGGTGGTGCACATGTAGCCTATAACCTGTTTTAGAGAAATGTAATCATTGAATATTGTAAGAGCTTTCATTCTCTGCTTATATGCCCCCTTTATTTATCCTACGGTTCTGACTTGGTGTACAGGGAGAACACTGTAAGAACAGCTCATGTTCTGAATTCTGTTGCTGTACATTTCAAAAGTGATCAACAAATAGCTATATTGACTACATCTGTACTAGCTCGCTCATTAATGTCTTAATCAAAATTGCAGATTGACTCTAATCCGCTTGTCGTCCCCTTATGCCATAGTTTGTACATCTCAATTGTCAATAGAAACCACATTTATTTAAGCAAGTCAGCCATATCAGCCATGTTTTTTTTAAAGGCAATAAATGAGGCTGAAAGAACTGTTTCGCTGCCAGACAAGGCTCTGCTGATAGCCAGGTGTAGCAGTGGTAAGGTGTTGGGACTGCTGTTGGGACATCTTTATGTAGGCCCTAACAGTTTGTGGGCACCATTTGTCACCGTTATAGTGCAATTAATGTATTGTTTAGTGTTGTATAGTGTAGTGGCTTTGCTGGCATTCATCCCCCCAAAATGTTTTTTGTTTGCCCCTCCAAGATTTACATGCTACAATTGCCACTGACTCATACCCAAATAATGTTGTTGACTCCAGTGGTGGTTGCTGAGGGGAGGATGGTTCATAATAATGGCTGGAACTGAGCTGATGGAATGGCATCAAACACATGTATTTGATACCGTTCCACTCATTCCCCTCTAGCCATTAGCACAAGCCAGCCCTCCCCAATTAAAGTGCCACTAACCTCCTGTGGTTGACTTATCCTATACTCATATTTGAGGCCAAAGCATAAATTGGAGATAAAACACTTCAAAAACCCCACCTATCTCAAACAGACTGTTTCATAAATGCTTTCTATTTCGTCATAGAGAACGATATCATCCTCCTAATGAGCATGAGCTGGCCAATCAGCGGTCTTTTCACGTGAATATTTTTAATGTCCTGCATACAAGACACCATACTGTTGTTGTGGTATGCCCACACCATTCCAAAACATAAGAGCTGCTATTTAACATAGCCTACTTACCATTTTGGGCAATGAAAACTATTTCACTTATATTGTAATTAATTATAGGTCATATTTCATAAAAATCTGGAAACACCGGACAGATATTTTTAAAACGACATGCACATTTAAACTGGGAAGTGAAGTTATTTAAACTACATATCTTGCGTAAAGATGACGGATCTGTGCCCAGAAAACACTGGGCGCACTTCCATGACACTGGGGGAGCGCTGGGGAGCAATAGGCCTGTGCTACGTTCAAATTTAGTTTGAACTAGGAAATTCGTAAATGTCCGATTTTTTAACTGCTGGGGGCACTTGTATAACTACAATCTATTAACAAGTCGGACTTTTCCGAGTTTGCTAGTTCCGATTAGCATTTGAACATGGCAATAAGGTGGGGCTTCTGTCTTTTTACCCCGAAGCAACAAGTTATTCTCCATAACTGGTTACAGTGTTGCAGCAGGTGGTCATTATGTGCTGTGGACAAGTCATGTGAATGGAAATAATACGTTTTTTATTTTATGACAACGCGTGAATAAATCTTTTAGAACGTGTTTTTGACGGCTTATTTTCTTACTTGAAAGGTGTGTGATTATAAATCCAGGTAGTTTCCCCCCGAATACTTTTTTTATTCTAACAGGAGTGAAACTCAGAATAGTTGCTGTGTCTTGAGAAACGTGGCTTTTATGAACAGCTTTTATTGCTTTTTTGCGGCGAACCATGGCTTTTGCTAAATTCAGCAAAATACTTCGCCTGTCTAATTTTGACATAAAAAAGAAGGCAAAACAATATGAACACGTCCATCGAGACATCAATCCTAATGACCAATGGGAAATTATCGGAGAATTGGGTGATGGAGCTTTTGGAAAAGTTTACAAGGTAAGCAATATGGGTTTCAACATACTTTTGGTCATGTAGTGAATGTGGACACCTGCTCGTCAAACATCTCATTCCAACATCATGGCATTAATATGGAGTTGGTTTCCCCATTGCTGCTATAACAGCCGCCACCCTTCTGGGAAGGCTTTCCAGTCGTTAATGTTGGAACATTGCTGCGGGTACTTGCTTCCATTCAGCCACGAGCGTGAGTGAGGTCCGGCACAGATGTTGGGCGATTGGGCCTGGCTCGCTGTCGGTGTTCCAAATTATCCTAAAGGTATATTCGATGGGGATGAGGTCAGGGCTCTCTGTGCAGGACAGTCCACTTCTAACACGCCGATCTCCAAGTAGTTTTTTTTTTCCCCGAATACTTTTTTATTCTAACAGGAGTGAAACTCAATATTTGCTGTGTCTTGAGAGACTTTTAGTTGTCTTTTGTTTCCAGCACAAGTTTCACCTTTTGTAATGATCATGCTGTTTATCATCAGCTTCTTGATATGCCACACCTGTCACATGGATGGATTATCTTGGCAAAAGGAGAACAGGGATGTAAACAAATGTATGTACAATTTGAGAGAAATAATATTTTTGTGTACATGGAACATTTCTGTGATTTTGTTTTTATCTCAGCTCACGAAACCAACACTTTACATGTTTATATTTGTTCTATGTATGTACAAGTCAAAAGTTTTGGACATTGTATTTTTTTTGTTTACTATTTTCTACATATTATAATGGTGAAGACATCATGAAATGAAACTGAAATCACACATGGAATCATTTAGTAACCAAAAGTGTTAAACAAATCAAAATATTTCATTTGTGATAATTCAAAGTAACCACCCTTCGCCTTCATGACAGCTTTGCACATTCTCAGCATTCTCTCAACCAGCTTCATGAGGTAGTCACCTGGAATGCATTTCAATTAACAGGTGTGCCTTGTTCAAAGTTAATTTGTGACAAGGTAGGGGTGGTATACAGAAGATAGCCCTATTTGCTAAAAGACCAAGTCCATATTATGGCAAGAAATGACTGTCCGTTACTTTAAGACATGAAGTGCAGCCGCAAAAGCCATCAAGTGGTATGATGAAACTGGCTCTCATGAGGACCGCCACAGGAAAGGAAGACCCAGAATTACCTCTGCTGCAGAGGATAAGTTAATTAGAGTTACCAGCCTTAGAAATCGGCAATTAAAAGCATCACAGATTGCACGTCACAGAGTTCAAGTAACAGACACATCTCAACATCAACTGTTCAGAGGAGACTGTGTGAATCAGGCCTTCATGGTTGAATTGCTCCAAAGAAACCACTACTAAAGGACACCAATAAGAAGAGACTTGCTTGGGCTAAGAAACACAAGCAATGGACATTAGACCAGTGGACATCTGTCCTTTGGTCTGATGAGTCCAAATTGGAGATTATTGATTCCAACCGCCGTGTCTTGGTGAGACGCAGAGTAGGTGAACGGAAGATTTCCACGTGTGGTTCCCACCGTGAAGCATGGAGGTTTGTGGGTGCTTTGCTGGTGACACTGTCAGTGATTTATTTAGAATTCAAGGCACAGTTAACCAGCATGGCTACCACTGCATTCTGCAGCAATTCGCCATCCCATCAGGTTTGCGCTTAGTGAGACTATCTTTTGTTATTCAACAGGACAATGACCCAAAACACCTCCAGGCTGTGTAAGGGCTATTTGATCAAGAAGGGGAGTGATGGAGTGTGGCATCAGATGTCCTGGCCTCCACAATCACCCGACCTCAACCCAATTGAGATGGTTTGGGATGAGTTGGACCGCAGAGGTGAAGGAAAAGCAGCCAACAGGTGCTCAGTATATATGGGAACTGCTTCAAGACTGTTGGAAAAGCATTCTTCATGAAGCTGGTTGAGAGAATGCCAAGAGTGTTCAAAGCTGTCATCAAGGCAAAGGGTGGCTACTTTGAAGAATCTCATAAAATATATTTTGATTTGTTTAACACTACTTTTTGGTTACTGCTGTACATGATTCCATATGTTATTTCATAGTTTTGATGTCTTCACTATTATTATACAATGTAGAAAATACAATGTAGTAAAAATAAAGGAAAGCCCTTGAGTGAGTAGGTGTGTCAACCTTTGACTGGTACTGTGTTTATGCATGTATATAGCCAATCGGGACTTTGCAGCTGGCCGATCTCTAAGGGGAAATCGTTCAGTTCTGCCTCCAGAACAAGACTCACGACAAGTGCTGAGGGACAGGCAGTAGGGAGTTGCTGGATTTGCACTGCTCACTTATCCTCTGGCGCGTCATCACTGTAGCTTCATAAGCATTTTGACCCTAGTCTAGAACTAACTGCATTGATCATCTTCGAAGGTACTTTTGTGCTCACCAATTTATTGTGAAATTTGGAGAGAGATTGCTTTCTTTTGAAGGGCAGCACACTCTGGTTTCATGCCCAAGCCAGATGGACCAACTCCTGTAGAGCTGTTGTACTAACTGGGCTCCATTTGGACCTCCCCAGGAGACCCCACTGTTACCCTCCACTGTTTGCTTCATCCAAACTCAGCTGTAGTTTGGGTTATGGGTTTATATTTAATCTGTATCTTTTACTCCTCACATTGCGACATGGCAGGAAAAGGTATCTGCTCGTGCCCAGTGTAGTACAGTGGGTGCCTTTGACTTAGGTGGCCAGTGGAAGAAGTGAGGCCTGACCAGAGTACAGTGCCCCCACTCATACCTTGTGAACAGGCATGTGAGAACACCATGTGGGATTTCACTGACGACACTGAAAGGAAAAATAACATGGAGCCACCCTAATAGAAATAAATGATGCCTTCAGTTACCCCTACCACCAAAATACACCACCTTATGCTGCATGCAGGCCCATTTTAACAGTGGCTATTGACTAAGCAGTTTTCTGTCCAGAGGATACTTTAAAATCTCTTCATGTCTCATACCCTTTAGGACTCAGAATAGAATTTAGTATACTACAAGATATCTTTGGAATGTCAACACTTACAATGGAAACAACACTTTTCAATAAAGACTGAAACATGTGACAATACTGTCTCTACAATCTTCCCCCTTGGCTAAATGTGTTTTCCAGTCCCCAGAAGTCTGGCTGTCCTGGAGTGCTTGTGGAGGAGTCAGGGTCAGGAGGAAAGCTATGGGCCGAAGGATGTTTCCATCACTCCTATGTGGCTCTTGGGCTACTGACTAATCAGTCTGTGGGATGGGGTCTTGGGGCTCCGCTCCACAGCCCGTCCAGACTAGACTTCGTCCCAAATGGTTACCTATTCCCTTTATAGTGCACTACTTTGGACCAGAGCCCATCAAAAGTAGTGCACGATATAGGGAATGGGTTACCATTTGGGACATATCAAGGGAGTTCAGGAAGCCACCAGATGACTCCCATAACTACAAGTCAATTATATACCAGTATGGAGGACACTTCTGTTCAGTGCTCCAGGGCCGGCAAGATCTAGTTCAAATGTTGGCTGTAACAACTCCTTTTACAACAGCTGTGAAACAAATCAACTCGTTGAGTCATCTGTTTGCTTGGTCATTGCTGGTCACATGCTTCCTTTTTGATTCCAGTAATGGAGAGTGTAGGTGTCAGTCTGGCCAGCCACTGGCCTCATGATCTGGGTTGGCTGTACACATCCGGGTGAACAACAGGGCTTTGTTGACATTCTCTCAGGTTGTCATGGGGGGTATCACGGTTAGGTATCACTCTTAGGTTAATGGGCCCCATTGGCCTGTCACTGTCACCAGATGGTAAGGAGGACCTAGTAGTCAGTGTCACGCAGCAGTAGTTAACTTAAAGATGCTCTTTGAACAGTATACAGGTATCTGTATCTAGTCTGATGAACTAACCAGGTGGTGGGAGGCCTCGACTATCATTCTTAAAACGCACGTGTGCATCAACATGTTCACTTCTGAGACCAAAGATTTCCCAGGGCTACAGGTAGTCATGACTAGAGCAGAGTTGGGTAAATCTCCCCCACATGACGGCTATTGCTGAGATGGGAGAATGTCTCACTTCCTGCTGATCCCTGTGTCACAGCATGTTGTGTTTGCTGGTATGGCCGACGCACAAGTGCCGAAATGTCCCTTTTACTTATTAATGGGACACGTGCTGCTGAGCAGGCTCCCTGGCTGCTGTTGCCTTGTACTGTGAGTTGCATTAGTTAGCGTAGCATTACCCGACGGCGCCGTCCAAAGTGGTACCCTTTCCCCTATATAATGCACTACTTTTGACCAGAAAGTAGTGCACTATGTAGGGTATAGGGTGCCATTTGGGACAGAGATCAAGGGTTTTCCTCTAATACAGGAGGCCTGCATGGTGAAAGCACATTTTGTGCTCCAGGGCTGGTAATCTGTGGGGCCCAGCTGTGACCGGCCTGATAAGGATTCTCCTGTAGAGGCTTGTCCCCCATGACTCCCCAGCCCCCTGTCGGTATGTGGCAGGTTGCCTCAGTGGTGACTGTCTTGAGTTGGAGTGTGGGCGAGGGAGGGATGTTTTGTGAGACTGAGAAAATCATGAGTTAACAAGTCATAACTGGTTTTGGAATACATTGAAGCTAGCCTAAATCCGATTCGGAACCTACTGTTAAAGTACAATACATGACGTAACAGCAGTGCTTTGAAAAGTAATCGAACATGTATGCCTTTTGGCAGTCTATCAAAGCACCATGTTTCACGTTTTTATCAAGATGGGTGACATTTTCTACACGAGTGAATGTACTGTACTATGTTTTATCCAGTCAAGCATCAGCAAAATTTACTCAACAGCTCCATGTTCAGAGCCCATCTTAAGAGATGTGCTGTGGCGAGTTCTTCACTGGGGTTTTGAGCCTGAAACCTTTCATAATACCTCGCAGCGAAACTACCACATCCTGAAAGACGGCAGCACCGTACCTCTGGGTTCAAAGTTTGAACTTTCCTGCTGCGTCCCCCAGCCATGTTTAACAACTCTCTGTAAATAAAGATACAGTAAGAGTTTAACCCTGTGTAATCCTCAGCCTATTTTTTATTTTATTTTGTTTTAACTAGGCAAGTCAGTTAACAACTAATTCTTATTTACAATGACGGCCTACCGGGGAATAGTTCAAGGGCAGAACGACAGACTTTTACCTTGTCAGCTCTGGGATTCTATCCAGCAACCTTTCAGTTACTGGCCCAACGCTCCAAACACTAGGCTACCTGCCACCCCAAAATGTAAGATGAGAAATAAAATGTTCCCAGTGGAAAGGCAGGTAGCCTAAAGAACAGCACACCAGTGTCTACTTACACAGCCAGCAGTGAACGCTCCTGGAAGATTCCTGGAAGACGCTAATGATCATCCCCTCTAAAGCCAAAGCTTATTTGCAGAGGGCTTAGTGTACACAAACCAATCCCCTGGCTCCGTCTTCCTGCCTGCCATGTCTGTCTGCCCGGGGACTGATTTTGAGCTGTATGACCACCTGTGATCTCCCCTGACCTGTCCTCCTGACCTCTGGGGACGAGAGCTAAGCATCCTGTGGAGACAAGACGCATTTGGCATGTGTTCAAGAAGAAGATTGAGAGGAAGCGCAGCGTATGCCACAGATTGCATCTGGAGGTGACATCTGTTTGTCACAAATGCCCCCCGCTATTCCCTATATACTGTCTGTAATATGTTTATCTTCTATATTCTGTTTACCTTGGCATTATTTACCAAATCAAATTCCGTCTATGTACACTACCGTTCAAAAGTTTGGGGTCACTTAGAACTGTCCTTGTTTTTGAAAGAATCACTTCTTTTGTCAGTTTCAAAATAACATCAAATTGATCAGAAATACAGTGTAGACATTGTTAATGTTGTAAATGACTGTTGCAGCTGGAAACAGATTCTTTTTTGGGGGAATATCTACTATCATTTTAAAAGGCTAATTGATCATTAGAAAACCCTTTTGCAATTATGTTAGCACAGCTGAAAACTGTTGTACTGACTAAATAAGCAATAAAACTGGCCTTCTTTAGACTAGTTGAGTATCTGGAGCATCAGCATTTGTGGGTTCAACTACAGGCTCAAAATGGCCAGAAACAAAGCACTTTCTTCAGAAGCTCGTCAGTCTATTCTTGTTCTGAGAAATGAAGGCTATTCCATGCGAGAAAATGCCAAGAAACTGAGGATCTCGTACAACACTGTGTACTACTCCCTTCACAGAACAGCGCAAACTGGACCTAACCAGAATAGAAAGAGGAGTGGGAGACCCCGGTTCACAACTGAGCAAGAGGTCAAGTACATTAGTGTCTAGTTTGAGAAACGGACTCCTCACAAGTCCTCAACTGGCAGCTTCATTAAATAGTACCCGCAAAACAGCAGTCTCAACGTTAACAGTGAAAAGGCAGCTCCGGGATGTTGGCCTTCTAGGCAGAGTTGCAAAGAAAAAGCCATATCTCAGACTGGCCAATAAAAATAAAAAATTAAGATGGGCAAAAGAACAGACACTGGATAGAGGGACTCTGCCTAGAAGGCCAGCACGGAGTCGCCTCTTCACTGTTGACATTGAGACTGTTGTTTTGCGGGTACTATTTAATGAAGCTGCCAGTTGAGGACTTGTGAGGTGTCTGTTTCTCAAACTAGACACTAATGTACTTGTCCTCTAATGATCAATTAGCCTTTTAAAATGATCAACTTGGATTAGCTAACACAACATGCCATTGGAACACAGGAGTGATGGTTGCTGATAATGGGCCTATGTAGATATTCCATAAAAAATCTGCCGTTTCCAGCTACAATAGTCATTTACAACATTAACAATGTCTACACTGTATTTCTGAAATTCATTTTTTTTTTTTTATGGACACGTGCTTTTCTTTCAAAAACAAGGGCATTTCTAAGTAACCCCAAACTTTTTTGAATGGTAGTGTAAATTGAATGGTAGTGTAAGCCCTATGGGCCCTCTATAGTGCACTATACCCTCTATAGTGCACTATACCCTCTATAGTGGACTATAGAGGGTATAGATGCATTTGGGACGCATCCTCTATGTGCAGCAGCAATGTAGCAATTAACACTAATAAATAACTAGTTATCATTAGTATTAGTATGTTCTTTCTGTTCAATAGGACACATGCCTTTTGACCGTTATAACGTTCTTTGTGCTTATAGAGAACTCTGGCAGACTTCATGCAGAAGCCTAGTCCTACTCTGATAAATAGAATGGGATGATAGCCACTTATTTTGATAGAGGCTTTATTCAAGGGAACACCTACATTAGTTAGACCTGATATGCAAGTCATTCAAGAATCTAACACACAACCCTAGTGCCCCCAGCCCAAAGCTGCCAGAGATGTCTTTTTTTTTTTTTTTCAATTTTTGTCATAATGAGTAAGTCGAGGTCAAGATTTACTCGGCAGCCTAATGTTAACAAGAATTCTACATGTCTTAACGGCAGGGCTAAGGTTAAGCACAAACATTATCTAGAGACGGGTTGGGGATGGGATCTGTGTGCGTGGCACTGTGTGTGCGCTGGCAGACTGCGTACTACAGTGTACCAGCAGGCAGGCCCACGCCTCAGCACACCGCCCCATGCTTACTGTACGCTGATATCTGACACTATTGATTCAGCCTGGAGATAATTGGCCCCAGGAGGCTGTGCCAGCAGCAGAGTGCAGAGACACACCACCCAGTGTGTCTGCTCCTCTCCTCTCACAGCCAGGTGTAGTAATCCGCACAGTCACTTCTCCAACTGGATCTCAGGCTTTCTCTGGCTTTATTTATGACCTGCATGTTCTATTTGAACAGATTATCCCCTTAAGTGTTTTAGGAGGGTGATTTACTTTGGGGTGGAGTGGGTGAGGAGCAGTGTGTGCGCTCACAGCCATGTACCCAAAAGGCAGGAAACAATAGCTGATCCCTCGTTTTACTTCTTCAACCTCTGCCCCTTCATGGAGCATTGGTGTTGGGTTTTTTTTTTTCAGGGAGAGGATGATAGACTTTTTTTCATGGAGTGTCACAGTCGCAGGCAGGCAGGCTAGTAGAGGCAGAGGAGAGGGGCCAGTGTCAATCAGTTGTTCCTGACATCCATGGAAACGTTGGGCAAAACAAACCACAGAACAGTTGTTTTGTTCCCCAGTAGGATGATTGAGTTAGAGAGCTCAGCTTTTGTACTTCTTCGCTACGATAATGGGAGGGAGGCTCGGTGGTGTGAGTCTGTTTTGCAGCCAGTCCCCACTTATTTTTTCTGTTAGTATAATTAGGTTAGTGTGATTTACACAGCTCTATCCTCAACCAGCACTTCTCCTCCCTCTGCATATTCCCTCCTCCAGTGGAGAGTCTCCAGGGCCTTGATGACTTCCAGGAAGTCAGCGCTCCCTTGTGAGGCACAATGAGTGTGGTGGGGGGGAGAAAGGGAGAGTTGTGAGATCTTGGTTGTGAAGGCTTGTAAAGTGGGACTGGTAACATAACGTGGCACCCTGTTGCCTCAGATGGTGGGAGCAGAGCAGGTTCCTGATGGTGTTGAAATGCAAATACTCCGTGGCGCATTGTCAGATACGCTAGCGTGTGTCTCCGGTCATACACCGTATGCAAAGGTTAGGTTTCCTGACTTTGTTACCTCACCAGGAAAAACATAATGTTTAAAGGCCCTGGACTTATTCCAGGTGAGATCATGTGTTCAGGAAACCTCAGGACTGTAACTATGGTAGGCTAGTATCTCAACGCCTGACTGCAGTGTTTACCCATATGTTTTCCCACAGCCCCCTCAGGTATTGGACCCCACCAGGCTGTTCAGTCTGCAGCCTCACATCTCCAGGTCATTGGGAGGAGCTAAAGCAACACACACAAACCCAAACTAACCTGGTGGGGGGTGGCACAATTTTAGAACCCTTCAAAATCCTATTTTCCCTTACCATGACCTTAACTCTAACCCTAAACCTAATTTGAATCATAACACTAGTTCTACCTTAATCCTAACCCCCCTAGAAATCTAGCTTTTGATCTTGGGGTCATCTTAATCTTTTCTTTTTATTGGCCAACAGTTTTCAGCTGTGCGAACATAATTGCAAAAGGTTTATCTAATGATCATTTGCCTTCTTAAAATGATAAACTTGGATTAGCTAACACAACGTGCCATTGGAACACAGGAGTGATGGTTGCTGATAATGGGCCTCAGTACACCTATGTTGATGTTCCATAAAAAAATCTGCTGTTTCCAGCTACAATAGTCATTTACAACATTAACAATGTCTACACTGTATTTCTGATCAATTTGAAGTTATTGTAATGGACCAAAAAATTTACTTTTCAAAAACAAGGACATTTCTAAGTGACCCCAAACATTTGAACGGTGGTGTACATGTATATATTACCTCGACTAACCTGTACCCCCGCACATTGTCTCTGTACCCCCTGTATATAACCTCGTTATTGTTATGTCATTTTGTTTTATTTTTTACTTGATTTAGTAAATGTATTAACTCTTTCTTGAACTGCATTGTTGGTTAAGGGCTTGTAAGTAAGCATTTCACGGTAAGGTTTACATCTGTATTCGGCGCATGTGACAAAAACGATTTGATGGTCAATGCAGCACATGCAACAAGATGTTGATGACCGATGCTGTTTTGCTTCTTAATATAAATCCACAAGTGTTCTATAATCACACTATTAGTTTGTATCTTACTGTCTGCAAACGGTTAGTTTGTCTTGGCAAGTTGTGGCAAAAATAAATTGTGTTATACGGAACCCAAACCGGCTGTGCGCGTGCACCATCGTGCATAAATGCATTTTGTCCCCTCACACCAAACGCGATCACGACACGCAGGTTAAAATATCAAAACAAACTCTGAACCAATTATATTAATTTGGGGACAGGTCGAAAAGCATTAAACATTTATGGCAATTTAGCTAGCTAACTTGCACTTGCTAGCTAATTTGTCCTATTTAGCTAGCTTACTGTTGCTAGCTAATTTGTCCTGGGATATAAACGTTGAGTTGTTATTTTACCTGAAATGCACAAGGTCCTCTACGCCGACAATTAATCCACACATAAAACGGTCAACCGAATCGTTTCAAGTCATCTCTCCTCCGTCCAGGCTTTTTCGTCTCGACTTTATAATGCGATTGGCAACTTTCATAAATTAGGTGCATTTCCGCCACCAACCTTGTTCGTCTTTCAGTCACCCACGTGGGTATAACCGATGAGATGGCACATGGATTCCTGCTTCTATTAACCAATGAGGAGATGGGAGAGGAACAACATGCGGCGCGATCTGCGTCAGAAATAGAACTGACTTCTGTTTTAGCCCTTGGCAACGCAGATGCTCGTTGGTACACGTGCAATAATTGAGTAACATGTATGTCTACATTTATTTTGCAACGCATGCGACACTAGGGGTGTAGTTATTCGCTAATCGCTATTTAACTGTGAGTCAGATATGGTATGTAGCTAATAATTTCCTGATACCAGTGATGGTGTAGGCTTAAATTAGCATGTTTGTGCAACAGTGTCTTCCAAATAAAAGAGGAATAGGCAAACCATGAATATGTTAGCTACATGAATTAGCTAAGAGAACCATTTAATCTAGCCAAAGGTTATAGGGTCCCTGAGGAAACACTGACCAACACTTTGGTGCCTACCCTGTCGCAATAACGCCTCCCTTGCTTTTACATTCATTGTCATGTCAAACAACACTTTATTCAAGGTGCCCATTATATTCTAACTCTATAGTTAGAATGATTATTCTATTTCCATTATTACTAGAGTTCACCCAAGTGCTTTGATCTAAATCAAAGTATCAATCAATTAGAATGGAGAAAGCCCCTTTTTCTTTTTTTTGTCCTTTTTATTCGCTTACAATTTATTTGTTGCCTCCCTAGGGGAAATCACTACTCAAAGCAAATGTCAAACTTTTTTTTATTATTCAAAAACAATGAAATACTGTCATACCGTTAAAAAATATATATATTTTGGTCATATTCCCCTACCTTTACCCCTCATTCTCAGAAGTATAACTATGACACACAAACATATACTTTCCTTCTAGTTATGTGTTCACCACTGACTCACCCTCCTGTTTTGATGCTTGTTTATCATTCTGTTGTGGACATGTACAATCTGTTTTGTGTTTAACCAATGTGTAGTGCCATTTTCAATGTGGATGGGCTGGCTGGCTACAGTGGTTCCTCCTCCGCAGCTCTTATAGGGTGTGGAGTTTCCTTTCCTGTTGTGCTTTTTAAAGTGCGGTTAAGTAACATTTTAATTAGACTCTTGTGTTTGTCAGAGTTTTTGACTCTCCTAGGGTTTTGATTGGGTTCTCTTCTCATGAGAAAGTCTTGCGCGTGCTGAGAATTTCACTGAGTGGGCAGGGCCAAGATATGGTTTTGAAGTCCAATCTATACTGTCAACTGTTTCTAGTGTTTTATCTATGTGAAGTGTTAAGAAAATTGAATTCATTTTGTAATTTATGACACTCTCATGACGTATTCAATACCTTTCAATTGTAGTCACATACATTCGTAATTCACTTCTGTGTTTTCTAAGGTGGTTTTCACAAGTTTAATTTCCTTCCTAACACCCCCACTAGTTCGCCACACTGCCGGGCCCCACCTATGATGTTTCTTAGTATTAACCAATATAAAATTCACTGTCCTTGTATAACCTGTTGAAACGGCCCTCTTGTGCAGAAATCATTTGTGTACTACCTGTGTGCTCGCCTTTTGCCATTTTACCAGTGTCTCAATAGATCATAACTCCTGTTAAGAATGAATCTCAAAATCCATATATGTTATGGCAGTTTGAGAAGGCCCATTGACTGAATCTAGGCTTCTAAATGGCTCTATCCTCCACATGACAATCTTCTCTCCATTTAGTGTTATGTAAATGTTGACTCATTTGTCTTCTAGGCCAAAAATAAGGAGACTGGAGCCCTGGCTGCAGCCAAAGTCATTGAGACGAAGACTGAGGAGGAGCTGGAGGATTACATGGTGGAGATAGATATCCTGGCAAAGTGTGACCACCGCTACATCGTCAAGCTGTTGGACGCCTTCTACCACGATGCCAAGCTCTGGGTAAGACCTTCGGGGCCAACAGTGGGCCAGAACTGGGCCGTGTGGAGTTTGTTCTGTTACCCAACTCAATGGTTTAATCCCCTCCATAGCCCTCTATTACAGAAAAGATTCTGGATTGACCTGATGGTGAACCCTATAGGTTACTATGAGGATCAAGCTAGATCTTTCAGTTCCTCCCTTTTGTAGGGTATACTTTATTTTAGCTTTCCTCTGCTTTCTTATTATTGAATAGACTGCATGTTTTCCATGTACTTTGTAATCAGCCATGTCTGCCAAGACAAACACAAGTGACCTTATTATGGAGCCGATAGACATGGCAGCTCTGCTTCTAGCTCCTAAGCAACTTTGTAGTATTATTTTTTTTGTTTGTGTTTCTTACAATTGTAGCTCAACGCTTTAAGCGCTATTCCATATAGTCGGAAATAACTTTCAGATATCAGTGGCGGTAACTCACCAGCACTCCGAATTGGCTATTTTGTTCATACCCCCCAAGGCAATTGAACTTATCCCTAAGGCTGCTCCAAGACACCGTCGGCGGAGTAGAGGTATTCAGAGTGGACGTTTATTCTGACTCAGGAGGGGTGCACACCAGGGTATATTACTCGCTAATGTTCAGTCCCTGGATAATAAAGTAGACAAGCTCAGAGTGAGGATCTCCTTCCAGAGAGACATCAGGCACTGTAACATACTCTGTTTCACAGAATCCTAGCTCTCTCCAGATATACTGTCCCCGTCCATACAGCCAGCTGGGTTCTCAGTACATCGTGCAGATGGGAATAAAGAACTCTCCAGGAAGAAGAAAGACGGAAGTGTATGTTTCATGATTAACTAATCATGGTGTGATTGTGGAAACATACAGGAACTCAAGTCATTTTGTTCACCTAACCTAGAATACCACACAATCAAATGCCGACTGCATGACCTCACGAGAGAATTGCCTTTGGTTATCGTCACAGCCGTGTATATTCCCCCTCAAGCCGATACCACGACGGCCCTCAAGGAACAACACTGGACTTTTATTTTAACAAGGCAAAACTGAGGAAATGCTACGGAAGTTCAATCAACACATTGCCTGTAGTACTCGCGCTTCAAAAACTCTCGACCATTGTTACTCTCCCTTCAGGGATGGCTACAAGGCCCTCCCTTTGGCAAATCAGATCACATCTCCATTCTGCTCCTCCCTTCCGATAGGCGGAAACTGAAACAGGAAGTACCTGTGCCAAGATCGATTCAACGCTGGTCTGACCAATCGGAATCCATGCTTCAAGATTCTTTTGATCATGCGGACTAGGATATGTTCCGGGTTTCCTCTGAGAATATCATTGACGCGGGGACTGAGTTCATAAGGAAGTGTAAAGGGGATATTGTTCCCACTGTTACAATTTAAAACCTACCCAAACTAAAAAACGTGGATTGAGGCAAGCATTCGAACGCAAAACTGAAGGTGCGAACCACCGCATTTAACCACAGCAAGGTGACAGGGAATATGGTTGAAATACAAACAGTCCAGTTATGTCCTTCGTAATGCAGTCAAACAGGTTAAACTATAGTACAGAAACAGTGGAGTCGCAATTCAGCGGCTCAGACACAAGACGTATGTGGCAGGGATGCCAGACAATCACAGATTACAAAAGACAAAACCAGCCATGTTGCAGACACCGATGTCTTGTTGCTGGACAACCTAAACATCATTCTCCCACTTTGAGGATAACAGTGCCACTGATGCGGGCCGCTCTCGTGGCCAATGTGAGTAAGACCTTAAGCGTGTTAACCCTCCCAAGGCTGCAGGCCCAGACAGCATCCCTAGCCGTGTCCTCCCGTCCTCAGAGCATGTGCATACCAACTGGCTGGAGTTAATTCAATCTCTCCCTATCCCAGTCTGCTGTCCCCACTTGTTTCAAGATGTCCACCATTGTTCCTGTAACCAAGAAAGCAAAGGTAACTGAAATGACTATCACCCCGTAGCACTCACTACTGTCATCATGAAGTGCTTTAAAGAGGCTTGTTAAGGAACATATCACCTTACCTTACCTGACACCCTAGACCCACTGCAATTAGCATACCGCCCCAATAGATCCACAGACGATGCAATCGCCATCGCACTGCACTCTGCCCTATCCCATCTGGTCAATAGGAATACCTATGTAAGAATGCTGTTCATTGAATACAGCTCAGCCTTCAACAGCATAGTACCTTCCAAGCTCATTAAGCTCGGGCACTGGGTCTGAATCCCGCCTTGTGCAACTGGGTCCTGGACTTCCTGACGGGCCGCCCCCAGGTGGTGAAGGTAGGAAACAACACCTCCACTACGCTGATGCTCAACACGGGGCCCCGCAAGGTTGCATGCTCTGCTGCCTCCTGTACTTCCTGTTCACCCATGACTGTGTGGCCACATGCCTCCAACTCAATCATCAAGTTTGCAGAGGACACAACAGTGGTAGGCCTGATCACCAACAATGAAGAGAGCCTACAGGGAGGATGTGAGGGTCCTGGCAGAGTGGTGCCAGGAAAATAACCTCTCATTGTTGATAAAATGTCAACAAAGTGAAGGAGCTGATCGTGGACTTCAGGAGACAGCAGAGGGAGCATGTCGCCATCCACATCAACAGGGCCTCAGTGGAGAAGGTGAAAAGCTTTGAGTTCCTCGGTGTACACATCACTGACAGTCTGAAATGGTCCACCCACACAAACCGTGTGGTGAAAAACCTCAGGAGGCTGAAAAAATTTGTCTTGGACCCTAAGACCCTCACAAACTTTTAGAGGCAAATATTCATAGGAACCTTTTTGTGACTGAAGCCATTTTAATGGTACTATAACAGCTTACTCAATTTAATAAATATATATACTAAATATTCTATCCACATACTGTCCATAATGTTGATACATCCCATCACGTGTGCATCACACAGACTCCGGACTCCGACATTGCTCATCCTAATATTATATATATATCTTAATTCCATTCTTGTACTGTTAGATTTGTGTGTATTGTTAGATATCTCTGCACTGTTGGGGCTAGGAACATTTTGCTACATCCACAGTAACATAAATCTGCTAAATATGTGTATGTGACCAACATTTTTATTTGATTTGCTTTGAATCGTGCTGGTCCCGGACATAAACTATCCTAGGAATTACAAAATGCAATGGGGGGGGGGATAGTCAAACATCCAAGCCAACAAGTTATTAAAACAAATAATCACTGTTTAGACTGTAGCAACACTTTGTTATTCTGAACTCTGATTGATACAGAGTTAGTCTGACATTTTTATAGTCATGTTATTTATTTCTTCTCTTTTTTTTTGACTACCACTGCATCACTGAATGTGATCGATCTATGACCATTGAAACCATCACCTGGAAATGGGTGCTGTATAAACTCATCAACTGCCAAAAGCCATGTGATATAAAGTTGCGTAGTTGAAATTGCCATAGAGGGGGAAGTAAAGATTACGTGAAGGGCTGTTCTTGCAATCCAAGGGGGGCACCACACCAGATATGGCAGCAGGTCTATTGCTCCACCTCCCATCTGTTAAAAACACAGCGGCATAGCTGGAATTATTTTTTCTTTTCTACAAGGCCTCTGCACAGGGACTGTCGGCTCATCTAGTTTTTCTTATAAAGGTCAGTGTGCAAATACACGTACAGCTTTCAAATTACACATTTCCTGTGTGTCCCCTTGGTGGGGTTTCAGTTTTTTTCTTTGATCGCATTCTCAAGAACTGTTCTAGAGTAAAAGCCTGTAATTTAGTGTACATAGGCAGAATAACCAGACTTGAATCTTCTGTTATTCAAGAAGCCCAGGTTATTTACAACAACTCCATTAAGAGTGAGTGGTCAGATACAGCCCAGTGTTCAAGCACTCATACCACTTCTCACTGTTTATTTCTACTTTTGGTACTGTTAAGATTTACGTTTTCTGCAAAAATGGAAAGGCAGGTGGAAGGGGGAGAAGGTGAGCAACTTGTCTGTTGGCCCTGCATTACACCACAAACTGGTTTATAGAAAATTGTGCTAAATTTAAACTGGTATAGTTATTTATTTAAGGACCAAAAAATCGACAGCTGTGCCATATAGGTTGCAAAATAGTTGGGAGGATTTTATGTACCAATTCCATGGCACATGGTTTATGAACTGATACACAAAACAACGGCGGATTCAAATCTTAGTTTTTCAATTTAAATTATACAAAATTCTTGCAACCAATAGAATGTTTTTTTTTTTTTTATACACTACCGTTCAAAAGTTTTAGAACACCTACTCATTCAAGGGTTTTTCTTTTTTTTTTTACTATTTTTCTACATTTTAGAGTAACAGTGAAGATATCTAAACTATGAAATAACACATGGAATCATGTAGTAACCAAAAAAGTGTTAAAAAAAATCAATATGTTTGAGGTTTTTCAAATAGCCCCCCTTTGCCTTGATGACAGCTTTGCACCCTCTTGGCATTCTTTCAACCAGCTTCACCTGGAATGCTTTTCCAACAGTCTTGAAGGACTTCCCACATGCTGAGCACTTATGTTCTGCTTTTTTTCCCCATCTCAATTTGGTTGAGGTCAGGGGATTGTGGAGGCCAGGTCATCTGATGCAGCACTCCATCACACTCCTTTTTGGTCAAATAACCCTTACACAGCCTGGAGGTGTGTTGGGTCATAGTTCTGTTGAAAAACAAATGATAGCCTCACTAAGCGCAATCCTGATGGGATGGTGTATCGCTGCAGAATGCTGTGGTAGCCATGCTGGTTAAGTGTGCCTAGAATTCTAAATAAATCACTGACGGTGTCACCAGCAAAGCACCCCCACAGCATAAGACCACCACCTCCATGCTTCACGATGGGAACTACACATGCGGAGACCATCCGTTCACCCACACCGCGTCTCACAAAGACATGGCGGATGGAACCAAAAATCTCAAATTTGGACTCCAGACCAAAGGACAGATTTCCACCGGTCTAATGTCCATTGCTTGTGTTTCTTGGCCCAAGCAGGTCTTTTCTTATTGGTGTCCTTTTAGTAGTGGTTTCCTTGCAGCAATTCAACCATGAAGGCCTGATTCATGCAGTCTCTGAACAGTTGATGTGTTTGTTACTTGAACTCTGAAACATTTATTTGGGCTGCAATTTCTGAGGCTGGTAACTCTAGTGAACTTATCCTCTGCAGCAGAGGTAACACTGGGTCTTCCTTTCCTGTGGCGGTCTTCATTAGAGCCAGTTTCATAGCACTTGATGGTTTTTGCAAGTGCATTTGAAGAAACGTTCAAAGTTCTTAATTTTCCACATTGACTGACCTTTATGTTTTAAAGTAATGATGAACTGTCATTTCTCTTTGCTTATTTGAGCTGACCTTGCCATAATATGGACTTAGCCCTATTTGATAAAAGACAATCTTCTGTATACCAACCCTACCTTGTCACAACACAACTGATGGTCTCAAACGCATTAAGAAGGAAAGGAATTCCAAAAATGAACTTTTTTAAAAAGGTACACCTGTTAATTAAAATGCATTCCAGGTGACTACCTCATGAAGCTAGTTGAGAGAATGCCAAGCGTGTGCAAAGCTGTCATCAAGGCAAAGGGTGGCTATTTGAAGAATCTCAAATATAAAATATATAATGATTTGTTTAACACTTTGTTTTTGGTTGCTACATGATTCCATATGTGTTATTTCATAGTTTTGATGTCACTATTCTACAATGTCGAAAATAGTAAAAAAGATAAACCCTTGAATGAACACACTCTGTCAAAAGTTTTAGAACACCTGCTCATTTAAGGGTTTTTCTTAGAGATATCACTTGTTTTGGTACTGCGCGTATGTAGGTTGTTTTTGGTCGCAGGTTCAGGAATGACTTAAGAATTGCAACATTTACCTGGAGCTAACTCCGCAAATAATGATTTTTGAAAAGTCAGTCAATCAATAATGCTCTTAGTAAATAAAAATGTTTGCTCTCTGTAGGAACTGAGAATGGAAAGGTTCCAAACTTTTGTGAAACATCACGACGCAGTTGAAAAATATATAGAAATCAAATCCGGATGGTGTTCAGAGATGGTTGGGAGGGGTTGAGGGGAGCTGAAGGGTGGGACTAAAATTAACAAAAATATGAACTAATATACTGTCTGTAAAATGTGTATGTAGAAGCCTAAGTATTGTTGTCCATTAGTTTACTCCAATTAGGGGAGGGATGATGGGGTTAGGTGAAAATAATAATAATGAAGGAACATTTGTAAAAATATATTTTTACCCAAAAATGGGCGATTGGATATTATGCAGATAATTACATAGAAGCCACAATCTATCAATCTGCAATATTAAAGCTAATCTACCCCCTAAAAATATATATTTAAAAAGATATTTGGATGTGTAGATGATGCATAAATAGAACTGTCGTACTTGGATATCATCACAAAAGAAGCATGTTCTAGTTTAGCCTCTCCCTCGCCACCCTCTCTACAGTGTCATAACAACTCATACGTTCTGGGTGTGGATGAGGCATTCGATCATAAAAC
Organism: Salmo trutta; assembly: GCF_901001165.1. Lineage (NCBI taxonomy): Eukaryota > Metazoa > Chordata > Actinopteri > Salmoniformes > Salmonidae > Salmo > Salmo trutta. The sequence goes on along the minus strand of NC_042971.1, from coordinate 15,348,012 downwards.
CACCCCACAAACACTGGCACCACAAAACTGAGAGCCTCTCCCTGGCTAAGGGCCAGTGCCGAGGGGATGACTAAAGATGTGTGGTCCCTGGAGCATGCCAGTCTGACTGGGCGGGATGTCTCTGCTGACGACATGCTGCAGACTGAACCAGCGGTTGGGCTGCGTGCCTCAAACCTCCCCTTTTTCAGCCGGAGAGCAGGGGTGGCACATTCCGCTGCCCACCCACTCTGCTCTGTGGAGAGCACGCGAGAGAGAGAAGACTGTTTGTTCTGGTTTGGGAACAACCCGCTCTACAGTGTGAGAAATAGGGGGCCTTTTTAATAGGGCTGCCATTAACACGCATGACTGCAGCCAGCCATGATAATGCTTTCATCTGGAAATCATCCCATGGTAAACCAATAAAGCTCTATTAACAGGTGTTAACAGATGGGCATCGTGTTCAACTGCCAGGGCCAACGTAAAACCCTGCTGCACTGTCTGAGTGTCATCTATATGCGTGTATCATTTATACCTCGTCTGTCTCTCCTTGAGGCTCTGTCTTGACAAGGAGAGGAGAGGGCTCTCCGTGTAAAGGAATGCTGCAATGTTCTGTTGTTACCAAGCAAAGGCAGAAAGAGAGGCCATTAAACAGGAGGTGAATGTCAGTGTAGGATCCTTGTTCTTGAGTCTATCCCGCACAGCTTCACTCTGTGTACAGTAAATCTGTCGTTATCATCTTGTTCACTTTATCTCACGCCCTCTTTTCCACCGTCCCGGTGGACCTGCTGTACAACCTTGCATAGAGCAGTGTGTTGTCTGTCTTACTGTTCCCCTCCGTTCTGAATCACTCCTGAGGAAGTGTTATGTACCCATCTGTCACTGAAACGTTACTCATTTTCCAAGGTGTCACAAGGCATAATACTGCTGATTTTTGAACATGATGGAGAAAGCATGGCGGTCATTTTAAATACAAGTGACACACCTATTTAATACCCAGGAGATTGGTTAAATGAGGTTGTAAATCACTGTCGGTGTTGGTGCACAGTTGAATAAACTTAAGTCAATGTCTCCTAGGTGCTGCCTCAGCCAGTTTACTTGTATATCTAATAGTGTTTGCCGGTTCACACGCCAGTATCGGCTCAACTTAACTTGCCCGACTGAGCCGTCAGTGGCAGGAATTCAAAAAGGGCTTAGCCAGTGAAACTACATCTTTTAACAGGCATCAATTAACAAATTTCTCTCCAAAAGGAGGTGGATTATGACATATCCTATAGAACATCTGGGAATATTGCTCAATGTCCTTTTCACTGAACCCATAACACAGCCATCTCAAAGAATTGGTAGTTGTGTACGGTGGATGTCAACCCTCCGAGCTCTATTGGGCTGTACACCGGATGTGTTTTGTGGCTGCCTACACTCTGTTGACGGAGCTGTGTGAGGAGGTGGTGGAAGAATGCGGTATGTACAACATTTGCGTGAGCGCGTGTACGTTTTTGTGTGTGCGTACATGTGCAGCCCGTACAGGCTGTAGATCTGACCAGTTGGACCAGATCTTTCACCAGTGCAACATTGCTCACGTCATGAGGAAACAATCCCTCAAAGGGGGGGAAGTTACCGACCTAGCAGCAATAGATAGTCATCATTACATTCCCTTAAAAATGACCTGGTGTCACACGTAAATCTGACTAAGCCTTTAGGTGTTCACCGCCGCCTTAATCCTATGTACAGTACATAGCTTGTCATCCACATCCTGAATTATTTGTTGACTGGTGGATTGGCAGGGATTTAGAAAACTGGAAGGCCAGGTTATTGAGGTTAAAACCTATGCTAACACATGACCTCACAAAACTATTTTTAATATCATAAGAGGCCCTTGTTTTACTGTGACGACATGGGCCCCTCCCTCGGAATGAAGGTTGGTACACCATCCCCAGCTGTGTGTGTGTGTCTAGATGTACAGTAACAAGCCACCGTTTTGTCCTCCATTTTGTTCAGTACGAAACTCCTCCACCCTGTCCAGCAGGGTTTGCCACTGCTTTGACAATGGTGTCATAGCATAGAGGTGAGTGAATGGGTTGAATAGGGCATTTTGTGTTATGTTAAAACAAGACGTACATCTGTGTTTGTCCAATCAGCAGGGAATTATGTAACCGTGAGATCACAGGGCAGGTATGCAGGCTATTGAGGTGTCACAAGCCTTCTGAGTGCCCAAGACCAAACACATTGCACACACACACACACACACACCACTTTCAACGTTTTAGTGGCTTTCCGAACTCCTGGCTTGTAGGTTAAAGTTAATGTACCACAGTGACCCTCTAGAGTCGTGGAATATTATTAAAACACTTATTTATACTTGTGATGGGCCCCCGTTGACTTGCATGACTCATTCATAAGTAGCCTTTGAAAGTACAGTGTGGAGGGACTTTAAATTATGTATCTATGTGTGTATCTAAGTGTGTGTGTGAGGAGGAAATAAGGATTACGTTTTTGGCAGCTGGATAAAGTCTCTCTGATAGGACATTTTTCGGACTTGTTTTCAGTGGGCCATTTCCCTCTTGCTGTTTCTCCTCAGCAGTGCTGGTATTTGGTTTATGTGTGTTGGAAGGCTGTGGAGTTAGTGACCATCTCGTCCGTCGCTAAACACACTGACTGTAGTCCTGTCCTGCACGGCCACGGTGTGTTCTGCCTTCACTGACACGAGGCAGTGCAGAGTGTTTGAGAAGGCTTTCGCCACAGGTGTCAGAGACTGGAGTGTACAACTAGAAAGGGAGATGTTGGTTTCTCTCCTGTTGACTGGGCAGTGTCAGCCCGTCTGCTGACATGTCTAAGTGCTTTCTTTTTATTAGACAGATTGACTGGGTTCTAAGAGGCCTCACTTCCCAGAACTCTTGTTTGTCTGTCTGTCTCCCCCTCTTCTCTTGAGTTCAAATCTTCTCCCCGGGTGATACAAGACCTATTCTCTGCTGTATCTTAGTGATGTTGAAAACAGTTAGGCTACCACCTGTCACTTCTGTGGACCTTCCCTCTTGTCTCCTCTCAGCCCCCTCTTTTTTTTTCTATACCACTCGTCCTGTTCTTTTGGCAGTCTTTTTTGTTGTTGAAGCGATCACAGTTACACACGATGAGGTTCTAACATCTACCTTCTGACTTTGATGTTGATAGTTCTGTAGAAAATGTTATTTTTACATTCCATGGAATCCCTCTTCCCCGTTAGGATGTTTTGTATGTAGTTTGCATTTCTGGAGAAGTTTTTGTGCTCCATTGGAATTTCCTGAGGATAAACTGTAAATCACAAATCTGGCTGTTTTTCCTCTTCCTCCTCACAGATCATGATCGAGTTCTGCCCTGGAGGAGCCGTAGACGCTACTATGTTAGGTAAGGAGACATGCACTACTGTAGGCCGGGTAGTCCTTTATAGGTGTGTGCTCTGTCCCTTGGAACATTGTTTTCCTAAGCTCCCCACCTCTCCCGTTTTTTTAGATGTTTCACATTCCGTACCTGCGGCCGTAGCTGCAACTGCCACGGCACTGTTGCTCTTAAGGATATTGCTTTATTATGAAAGAATTAGCGAACGGGGCCAAGTGATGTCTCGTTGTAATGGGTCTGCCATTGTAACAAGGTACTAGGGGCAGACCGAGGAGACCCACACACTGTGGGGAATACCCCTGCGCTGTTCTTCCTTTGATAATCCAGCTCCTCATACAGCAGTTGCTGGCCCCAAATACAACTAACTAAACATGGAGAGGAATAGGAAAAAGTCCTGTTTTTAGCATGTAAATGTTTTATCAGAGCCAATTTACGCTCTCAGGGCAGTAGCCATTTAAGACGACTTACAGCTTGTACTGGCAGCAGCTCCATCTGCCTCATCGGAAATACTCAGGTGTCCCAACGAACCCACCTTGCCTTTTTATAGGGACTTTGGTTCTCAGTTGAGTTGTACCATTTTCCTGTTGAGGTAAAACCTTAGCCATTGATGTCACTGCGTTAAAGTGATGTCAGTTTCCCCTAACCTGTGTCCTCCCCTCTCTCTGGTCTGCAGAGCTGGACCGGGGCCTGATGGAACCTCAGATCCAGGTGATCTGCAGACAGACGCTGGAGGCCCTGGTCTACCTCCACAGCATCAAGATCATCCACAGAGACTTGAAGGCCGGGAACATCCTCCTCACCCTGGAGGGAGACATCAAGCTAGGTGAGACGATCTTCTCCCTCCAGAATGTTTTACTCATATAATGTACTCCTCTGCTAGAACACTGAGACCTCATGTTTCCAGAATACTAGAACCAATTTTCTCCTCATTGGATCTTCTAGATTCCACAGCACTTAACCATCCTCCTTAATCTTCCTCTATGCTCCTTTCCTATCAAGTGTCTACCCCTCAGACCAGGGCTGTTATCCACCTTAAAACGAAAGTGATTTTGAATAATTCTCCAATAAGCAACAGACTTCTCATTGGACAGTGTGTAATGGTCACGTTGTCTTTGGGGTTAGATTGTTGGTCAGCAAGAGCGGGGTGGGAATGTTTACATGAATGTTGCGAACGCACAACCAACCCACTTAGAAGAAATCCTTCCCTAAGACATCACCGAAGAATAAAATGTGAGAAGTGTGGGAAAACGGCGTTCTGATATGTTTTTTTCTGCTAAATGTGATTTGTTGCTAGTATTCTGTTGAGTTTCAGCATTCCTGAAGTTCTTTGTGCTGAAGATTTGGGTCAAAACGGTTGATATCAGATTTTTGTTGAAGCACCACTTGCCTAACAACAATGCCGCTTTGTGGAGCCTACAGAATAATAGCTTTAATAAATGTCAGTTGGAGAGAAACTGAGGAGCAGGATATAGAACTGTACTGTACTCTACAGGGCTGCCCGATAACTCCCGTGAACTTTTTAGAACCCTCTGTGGACTCCCCTTTTCAGCTTCTTTTTGACCAGGCCTCGGCATGGGCCTCGGGGCCCCGTTCAGAAACTTCGTACAGTCTGACTCATCCTTCATGTTACAAGGCCCTCTTCAATGCCCTTAAATATTTCCACAAGCACAGACACCAGAGCTTTGACTTAATGACTGGGAGTTGCCTTTGGAGTCAATAAGTCAGTCCAGTCGGTCTCAGAAAAACCTGTCGCTGCTTAACAGAGAGCTTTTAACAAGTTATCAAAATACGGCCGACATGTACAGCACACTTCTGACGTGTCGTACGGAGCTAGCCTGTTATGTGTTTTTCCTTGAAGTTTTTTGTTTCACAGATTTAGAGCATTTTAGATTTGTTCGTCAGGTGGGAGACCCATGGTATCTATTTAATCACACAGATGGGGAAAGTTATTGAATATTTTGCTCCTAGTTTATAGGGTATTCCCATTCATCTTTCATTGACAAGTCATTGGCCCCTTAAGAATTCCTCAAGGTTTAACAGGAAACTGACACCTTTCTTGTCTGGGGAAATTTGAGATATTGTGCCTGTTCAGTAAGTTGAATGTCAGCTTTGCATCTCCCCTCAATGATGTCATGGCAGTTTACGGTGTGGAAACAAATATGATGCTGAAACGTGACAACGGGAGTGTATGATAGGAAGACTAGTCTGCTCTGCGACGGATTTGATATGTTTATACTGGTCACAATAAACAATGTGGTAGTCTTTTGAATATTTTATCGAACAAAAGCTATACGAGTGAAGGAAATGGATGCCTGGCTCCAATGGAAGCCGTCTCTAATAAGTGGCGGTTGTGTTCAGTGATTTTGAAGGAAATAAGCGCCCGGGCTATTCATTGTTTTACGGTATTCCTCCCCCGAAAGAAGATATCAGGGTATAACACTGGCCCATTAATCATTCTCTCTACCAAGAAATTGAATTAAAAAAAAAATAATAATAATAAAAAAAAAAAATTCTTTGTGCTTGCAGCGGATTTTGGGGTGTCAGCGAAAAATACCAAAACCCTACAAAGAAGGGACTCTTTCATAGGAACACCATACTGGTAAGTACTGGTACATACACATGAAAACAGTAATGTAAATGGGTGCCTGCCACTGTGTGTGTCCCAAATGGCCCCTTATTCCCTTTTTTATAAAGCACTACTTTTGACCAGGGCCCATGGGTGCCATTTGAGTGCAGTGTTTAATGGGATTACGGTGGTACTGCATGACGAAGTTAAGAACATCCTTCCTGCTACCCATGACGCCTTGTTGAACCACTTGTTATGTCCTGCTTGGTATCATAAGAGCATTCCTTACAGTAGTGCTCAGTCGTTATGTTTTGATCGTAACCTTTTACAAGGCTCTTGTGAAAGCTGATATGTATTGTTGTGGTTCTGGACCTTGTGCTCTGGCTTGTCCTCCGATCATGGTTGGGTTGAAGTTAACGATTGACCAGGGCAGGTCTCTTCCAAGGCAATGAATGTCATCTGAAATGTCCTCTCAGTCAACCTGCCCAGGTGTTGCACATTGTTCACTAGCTTCATAAATGAGTAACAGATGGGATTTCACTCTATGTATTTTACTGTGAATGTGAAGACAAGAAGTATACTATTTCTGAAGATTATGTAATATGTCACTTTTGATCGTAGGCAAACACTGGATAGGCCTCTATCTCCAGAGCTCAGGTTGAAGTGTATAGGCCTACTATTCACTTGGTCTGTAAACATAGCTCAATCAAATGTGTGTTGACATGTCAAACACAAAATATATATGTGCACCAGATTTGGCATTTAGAGGTTAACCATTTCTCCTCTATTGTGCTATATTGTATTCCAGGATGGCTCCGGAGGTGGTGATGTGTGAGACCATGAAGGACGCTCCGTATGACTACAAGGCTGACATCTGGTCCCTTGGTATCACCCTGATCGAGCTGGCCCAGATCGAGCCCCCGCACCATGAACTCAACCCCATGAGGGTCCTGCTGAAGATAGCCAAGTCTGAGCCCCCTACCCTGGAGCAGCCCAACAAGTGGTAAGACCCAGAGGGGGGTGATGATGTATAGGTCCAAACCCTAGGCCAAAAGCCAGTGAAGATGGGACTTTGAGTGTGCATAGCTGTGGCTTTTCTAATCAGTTTGAGGCGGTGCGTTCCATCGCTCAGTAGATGCAAGAGCTTGGGCCTATATTCTCTAGGTGCCAAGAGCCAGGCTCCAGATGGGAAGAGCATTCCTAGTGAAAGCTTTATTTTTCTAAGGAAATACAGTGCCTTCAAAGTATTCACACCCCTTGACTTTTTCCGCATTTATAACCGTTTCAAGAAGCTAGGCGTATGTTGCACATCACTACTTCACAGGAGAGGCATTTCAACGCTTTATTATTATTATTATTCTTATTATTATTATAATTTTTTAAAATCAAAATGCATTTTTTTGGGCAGAAATGCCTTGTAGAACATGTGAACTTCCATGTGCCTTAATAACAAACTTTTATGCCATCTGTAAATACGAATACAATTATTAAATTCCGAGCCTAGTTGGTTTAGCCACTGAAAAAGACCGGAATTTTTCCACTAGCCATGACTGGCTGAGGATAATGAATGGGCTGGACATATTGAGAGATGAGTTCGGATTGGTCTGCCATGTCTGTAACGTGAGCTGCTCAGTATGTGTAAATAATTCTTCCTACCTCAGCTTTTTTGAAAGATTATAATGTTAGCTATAGAGAACTGACAAAGTGTTGCTACTGCCCTCAAAGATCAGCGGGATGGACAAACGTTACTTTCTGCACATGGTTGACCGCAGTGACTTGACACAACAACGGGCCAAACAAGCTGTAGCTAGCTACAAACCAAACGGAAAAGACACGCTGCCGTGACGTGTTCATCCATGTATACGGCTAAGAGTCTAGCTACACTTTCAGATATTATATCTTTCTAATTTTGCCAATCATTTTCATTGCAAGTTAAAGCATACTGTTAGCTAGCTAGCGAACGTTAGCTAGTTAGCTGGCTCGCTAGTTAACGTTATGTGTATGATCTGTGTAGTAATATTATTTGTATCTCAGAGCCATTTGCATTGCTTGTTATAGTTTAATGTTAACTAGCTAGCTAACATTGAACCTATTTGGTTAGCTTTAGCCACCTGCATATTCATACTCAAGCATTTCATGGATGGTGGCTAGCTATGCCAATCTGTTTGTACTGTAGCTATGGGTTGGGATTGTGGATCATTGTTTAGCTAGCTACATGTCTAAACAAAAGACTCCACTTCGCAAGAGAATGATTACATGACCCATCAAGTTAGCCAGGTGTGTCTAGGGGTGATTACAGCCATCTATTGTATTTCATGAACATGTGGACATGTCTAGACAATAGTGATCCAACCACTTAGCTAGATGTGGCTGGGGGGTGGTTATAGAATTTATTTCAGTGTCTGGGTAAGCATGATATAATAATTATAAAATATGTATACAATATCTTTATATTGACACGTTCAAAGTCAGATTAGGATCTAGGCCAAGGACTAGATAGTGTATTTTTACTTGGGGCTAAAGGTTAAGAGGGTGTGAACGATGCTGAGTAAGTGTAGACAAAGAAGAGCTCTCCAGTAGCTGTACCAAAACATTCAACGGCCATTTTCTGAAAAGTGGAGTTACAAGTTTATCAACTTTCAAAGCAGAATTACTTCCCCATTGTTCCTCAACTGCAGTGTACGATATACCATTTTCTAGTCTCTCTACTTTTATCCAATGTAAAAAAAAAAAAAAAATGATTTTGAAATGTTGCTACATAGGACCGAATCTAGGTGGTGGGTCAAATATTGTTGTTACAGTGGGATTAAAATTGATTTAATTGTCCTATTTTTTTGGTCAACGATCTACAGAAGTGATCTTGATTTAGATAAGTATCCAATACAGTGACTAGTTGTCTTTCTGGGTGAGTTTTCCACACCTGGTTTGTGTAACGTTTGTCCATTTTATTATTTTCTAAATTCTTCAAGCTCTATCAAATTGGTTGTTGATCATTGCTAGACAACAATTTTCAGATCTTGCCATAGATTTTCAAGCAGATTTAAGTCAATTTTGCTTAGTAACAGTTTTAACTGTCTTCTTGGTAAGCAAATCATGTATATTTGGCCTTGTGTTTTAGGTTATTGTCCTGCTGATAGGTGAATTCATTTTGCCTGTGCTTAGCTCCATTCCCTTTTATTTTTTTTATCCTGAAAAAACTCCCCAGTCCTTAAGGATTACAAATACACCCATAGCATGACGCAGCCACCACTATGCTTGCAAATATGGAGAGTGGTACTCCGTAATATGTTGTATTGGATTTGCCCCAAACAGTTTTTGTCCTGGATACAAAGTGCTATTTGCAAATTGTTTGGGCAGTATCGCTTTAGAACCTTGATGCATATTTTTGAATATTTTTTGATTCTGTACAGGCTTCCTTTTCACTCTGTCAATTATATTAATATTGTGGAGTAACTACAATGTTGATCCATGCTCAGTTTTATCCTATCACAGCCATTAAACTCTGAGTCTGTTCTGTTGTAGCCTCAGCTTGTCAAGATGTTGTGTAGTGAAAAATACCACCACCCTATCTCCCTCTTTCTGTCTTCCTTTGATTAATGTTCCCGGAATTCTGTGTGTTTAAGGTCACAGGAGTTTAAGGATTTCCTGAAAAAGTCGTTGGATAAGAATCCGGAGAGTCGGCCAAACGCAGCCCAGCTCCTGGAGGTAAGACGGTCACACTATACTCTAGCTCGGCCTCTTTGATGTATGAGGACGGTTTTCCCTTATCTCATTCTTCACAGGTCCATGTTCTTATCCTCCCAAACATCAGCTTTTTCAGACACAAGGAATAGGGAGATGATACAATGGGCAAATGAGCAGTAACATACAGAGGGCATTTTGGAGCTGGAGGGAGAAAGAGAGTGAGAGAGCACAAGGAAATAAAAGAGATGAGGTGTCTATTAAAATGCAGAACCCACTACTTCCTGTCTGGGTTTGAAAGCAGGGGGGATTGCTAGCAATTTGTATTACTGTTTCCAGTGAATGGCAGAATGGCACTTTGGGATTTTTTTCCCATATTCTGGACAATTACAGGGGCCGAGTATCCTGGCCAAAAGCCTGCTGGGAGTTTAAAGAGCACCGGAGAGAGACAGGAGTGGTCACGTTCGGTGCCACACTGTAGGTTTTGATCTCTATCATACCACTGCTGTTTTTAACCCCAGCGAGATGGCGTTGATGGGAATGAGACGCCTTGAACAGCAGCCAACAGCACCCGCTGTGGCTTATTGGCATGCATTGTGACACGGGGAGGAGGCCTTGGGGGTTACTTGGTCTGTGGATCACTCATTGATTGAGATTGTTGGAAGTGTAGTTTATTTACATCCATTATTCCAGTCAACACTTGGAAGGTGTCCATGTGCGATAGTATGTGTCAGGGGACAAACATAAGTCTAGTCAATGTGACTGTAGCTATTCCTCTCTCCCACTCTGTTATGTCCTGTCCATGGCCTCCTCATCCCATGTGGGGGAATGTTGTATACATGTTGTCTACACAACCACATGATGAAGTATCATAATTCACCACAGCCGTGACCATTGGGCCCTAACTACAGATTTAGGATCAGATTACCAAAACCCAAATCCCAACGTTAACCATTAGGAGGAACAAACAATAACTTGCCCTGGACCAGAGGTTAAGAATAACTTCACCCAACTCCAGCCATTCTGTGCCGGCCATGTGGTTCACATTGAAGCATTTCAGACCAGCCGTCCAGACCAGACCAGCCCCTCCCTGACAAACATCTGAGGGAGCTGTTAAGCTGGGCTGAGCCACGGCTGGATCAAACATGGCTGGGAACTAATGCTGGTCCGTTTGCTTTCTTCACCCAGTGAACATTTTGCTTAGTGTAGCTGTGTTGGTCCAGGCTCAGTTTTCATAGTAAATCTGTTGAAGCTGGAGGGGCAGAGTAAAGTCTCAGAGTAGGAGTGCTGATCTAGGCTCAGCTTTGCCTTTTTTTCATAATGAATGTACATTACATAGACGAGGGAACTGATCCTAGATCAGCACTCCTACTCCAAGATGCTTTATGAATACTAGCCCTGAGTTGTGACGCTCCTTTGTGAGACAGGGTATGGGGAGAGGGTTTCATGGGGTCTCAGAGGTGCTGCGGTGTGATATGTGTTGAATCAACTGAATTACCACTACCTCCCAGAAAAGGATTCACTGTTTAGTTGAGCCGGAAACCAAACCTGTGTTTTTTTTTTATAACGGTTATAGAGCTAGCTTCCATGTATACCCAGGAAGTGTTGATGCAACGTTCCAAAGAGTGTCTGAATTAGAGGTCGACCGATTAATCGGAATGGCCGATTTCAAGTTTTCATAACAATCGGTATTTAAAAAAAATAAACATTTTTTACACCTTTATTTGACTAGGCAAGTCAGTTAAGAACATTCTTATTTTCAATGACGGTCTAGGAACGGTGGGTTAACTGCCTTGTTCAGGGGCAGAACGACAGATTTTTACCTTGTCAGCTCGGGGATTCAATCTTGCAACCTAACGGTTAACTAGTCCAACGCTCTAACCACCTGCTTTACATTGCACTCCACGAGGAGCCTGCCTGTTATGCGAATGCAGTAAGAAGCCAAGGTAAGTTGCTAGCTAGCATTAAACCTATTAAAAAAAACGATCAATCAATCATAATCACTAGTTAACTACACATGGTTGATGATATTACTAGTTTATCTAGCCTGTCCTGCGTTGCATATAATCGATGCGGTGCGCATTCGTGAAAAAGGACTGTCATTGCTCCAATGTGTACCTAACCATATACATCAATGTCTTTCTTAAAATCAATACACAAGTATATATTTTTAAAGCTGCATATTTAGCTAAAAGAAATCTAGGTTACCAGGCAATATTAACCAGGTGAAATTGTGTCACTTCTCTTGCGTTCATTGCACGCAGAGTCATGGTATATGCAACAGTTTGAGCCGCCTGGCTCGTTGCGAACTAATTTTCCAGAATTTTACGTAATTATGACGTAACATTGTGCAATGTAACGGGAATATTTAGACTTAGGGATGCCACCCGTTAAATAAAATACGGAACGGTTCCGTATTTCACTGAAAGAAAAAACGTTTTTTTTCGAGATGATAGTTTCCGGATTCGACCATATTTATGACCTAAGGCTCGTATTTCTGTGTGTTTATTATATTATAATTAAGTCTATGATTTGATAGAGCAGTCTGACTGAACGGTGGTAGGCACCAGCAGGCTCGTAAGCATTCATTCAAACAGCACTTTCGTGCGTTTTGCCAGCAGCTCTTCGCAATGCTTCAAGCATTGCGCTGTTTATGACTTCAAGCCTATCAACTCCCAAGATTAGACTGGCGTAACCGATGTGAAATGGCTAGCTAGTTAGCGGTGTGTGCGCTAATAGCGTTTCAAACGTCACTCGCTCTGAGACTTGGAGTAGTTGTTCCCCTTGCTCTGCATGGGTAACGCTGCTTCAAGGGTGGCTGTTGCCGATGTGTTCCTGGTTCGAGCCCAGGTAGGAGCGAGGAGCGGGACGGAAGCTATACTGTTACACTGGCAATACTAAAGTGCCTATAAGAACATCCAATAGTCAAAGGTGTATGAAATACAAATCGTATAGAGAGAAATAGTCCTATAATTCCTATAATAATTACAACCTAAAACTTCTTACCTGGGAATATTGAAGACTCATGTTAAAAGGAACCACCAGCTTTCATATGTTCTCGTGTTCTGAGCAAGGCACTTAAACGTTAGCTTTCTTACATGGCACATATTGCACTTTTACTTTCTTCTCCAACACTTTGTTTTTGCATTATTTAAACCAAATTGAACATGTTTCATTATTTATTTGAGGCTAAATTGATTTTATTGATCTATTATATTAAGTTAAAATAAGTGTTCATTCAGTATTGTTGTAATTGTCATTATTACAAATAAACCTGAAAAATTGGCCAATTTAATCGGTATCGGCTTTTTTGGGTCCGCCAATAATCGGTACCAGGTTTTTTCCGGGTCCTCCAATAATCGGTATCGGTGTTGAAAAATCATAATCGGCTGACCTCTAGGCTGAATCAGTTCTGTTGGAGTTCCAGTGAGCCAAGTCCATAAGTCTTAGTGAGGTGTTTCAAATGCTTCTCACTGCTTTCCTTGATACTCCAGACACTTCGAGATGGGGTGTTCAAGTGCAGCACTTTGCCTGGGTGTTTTTCGTCTCCTGTGTGATAGCTGGCACTCTGCTTTCCCTGAGTCATATTTGACTTGATGCATTTTCTGTCATTGGAGAAGTTTAAAGCTATCGCTAATGCTATCCACACGGATGGAGGCAGCCCAGAGGGTCCCTTTCTGCCTCAGCCACACTCCTGTCACTTGCCTACCTGCCTGTGCCAGCTGGGCCAATTAAATTAGCCATTGTTCAAATCACCTGAATAATGGATGCTTGCGCTTTTATTTTCGCTGCACTTCAATTTTCACAGCCTTGTTTGTGGCTGTCAAATTATCCCCTCTCAAGCCTGCTCCTATTATTACGCTAATTAAATGATTCTTATTACGTTTTTTGCCCTGTCTTTTCTAGGAACTTGGTATTATAAACACATGAGGATTTGGGGTTATCTTCATTGTTTCATCAGGTTGAGCTCATACCCTGGCCTCATGGATGGTTGCTACTGTTTCTACTGTTTAGAAACGGCCATGAGTAGATACTGGTGGCAGATTAAGTTTCACTCTCCTGTGAAAGTACCTTTTTCCCCTGTTTGCTTTCTATGCCCCTGTCAATCAAGTGTTGTTCTATGGGTGTAACATGGTTGTCCTGACCTCCTCCCTGTCCCCCCAGCACCCCTTTGTCTGCTCGGTGAAGACCAACAGACCCTTGCGAGAGCTGGTTGCCGAGGCGAAGGCTGAAGTCATGGAGGAAATCGAGGACAATCGAGAGGAAGGAGAGGAGGACACCTCTGAGCTCTCAGTCCCAGTGGTAAGACCCTTCTACTGCTCTCTCTCCTTTCTCTCTCCTTTCCCGCATTCCTTTTATCCTATATCCTTCTCTCTCTTACAATGAACTTTCACATCTGTTCTTAGCAGTGGCGTTTTCCTATTGTTTCCTGAAGTTCTCGTTTCACGTAGGCCTCAAAGTAGTTTGGCTTATACAACCAAGACATATTCTGTTTAGCAGTCATTGTGGATGTGACATTAAGGGAGGATATTGTGATATTTACATAGCCGAATTAAAGTACAGTACATCTACTTTTGGAATTTTCTATGTCTGGTGACTTTTCTTTTGATGGTTTCTGCTAGCGTGCCCCACACCCCAGAATCTGCAGCTTCCTGTTCACCTGTGTGTGTGTGTGTGTGTGTGTGGTCTAGACTAGGGTTTCCCAAACTCGGTCCTGGGGTCCCCCCACCCTGGCTACATGTTTTGGTTTTTCCCTAGCACTACACAGCTGATTCAAATAATCAAAGTTTGATGATGAAAAAAAAACGGGGGGCCCCCCCAGGATGGAGATTGGGAAACCCTGGTGTTGACTAAGCAGGGCAGCGCTCTCTAAAGTGTGGGGGTGTTTCTGTGGTGTTCGGATCGCCCACTGAGATGGGGGCGGAGGACATGCACACACTTCTCACTGAGAGGATAGAACATACACACTGAAGCACATTCTGCAGACGCTGATAGTCACACACTCCCTGGACGACCTCAAACTCCAGCTGCCGTGGTCATTATGTCCCTGACGAGGACTCCATATGGTCTTTCTACTATTCAAACACAGATTGAGCCTAGTCCTGGACTAATGGAGAATCTCCATTTTTGAACATGGGTATGAATTCAGGATTAGGCTTAATCTGCGTCCGGGAAATCGCCCCTAAAACATCTACTAATCAAACGCTTCCAGTTAACAGTTTTTTTTCAGGTTTCAGGTTGAGAGTAATGGGTTTACTGTATATGAATGTATGGGGGGACTGGATTAGAAAGTGAGGGGAAATCAGAGGGCACTAAATCACTGTTGCTCAAACAAAGGAACAGAATTTGGAACACTTGCTTTCACACACCCAGTTACCCACTGTTAAAAATGGATGCTGTTTGTTGTCCTGTACACCGGCACAAATATCGCTTTACCACCTCTTGGGGGACTTCATTATTTAAAGTTTGACATGGTTCGTTTTCCACAGACATGACCCTTAGGTAAGCATATACACTTGCCTTTAAACTGTATGTTTCCTAATCAAACAGTACTGAAGTTGGACATTTAGATTGGTAGGATTGTTTCTAGGTGATAATGAGTCATTCATAGCTGTTATGTGATATGGACCAGAGGTCATTTCAGGTCAGTCATTTTGGATGGACCATTGCGGTCTTCATTATTGCTTCCCTTAGAGCATCAGTATAGTCAGCGGTCTGTCCTGTCCTCTTGCATTCTAGCTACTGCTGACCCGCAGTCAAGAGATCAGCATGTTTCATTCCTGCACTCACCTGACGGAAAACACCCGCACACAACGCGTGCACGCACGCACACTTCAAACTATTTTCTTCTCACAGAACCCCCCCCCAGAGGGAATGCAAGGCCTGAGAATGCAGCTTTCAGTAATTCTTAGTCGTCCTTCACCACACACACTCACACACACACACACACACAAGGTACAGTATGATCAAAAAGGGTGGTTTGGAGATATTTGTAAAGTTGAATACATTTAATGTGTAAAATCGTATTTCAGAATGTAGACACTCCAAGATGTTGTCTCTGTCATGTACGGTCAGAGGTGGCACCACAGGTCCCAGAGTGGTCGTGCCATATTTTTCTTTCTGATGGTTACCAGCTGGTAAAACTCTAGAACCTAGTTGTAGCGGGGACCTTAAGGGTTTCCCTATTGTCTGGCGCAAGTAAACTGAGCAGTCAGGCAAGTTGAGCCTGCTCTAAAGTTGCCCAGGTGATAAAAAAAAAAAAAAATGAAAATCACAAAAATGTAAGGAATTCCAGTAAGCCTAAAACTGATCTTTCTGGTTCATCCCCATTGTCTAAGTGAAAGACGGACAATTAATGGCAGCCGGGCTAGTTGAGCCTGATTTGTTGTCCCATTAGGCAGAGCATTAGAAAAATAAAGTTTCCCCTGGCCAAATGGGATGGGGCCGGGTGCATAGGTGTAGGCCACAGTTGATCAGAGTGATACAGCTTGTCAGATCGCTACTGTTTTAGATTTGTAGGCTGCCACAACATTTCTGTAAAGAGTTTTTGCTTGTCGGGAGTGAGTTATTATCCTGTTCGCTAAAATAATACTGCCGTGAAGTGAAGAGTGTGCGTTGCTTTCTATAGATGTGCACATGCCAGACCCGCAATTTCCGTAAATCTGATTTTGGCCGACACACACACACAACCTGCAGTACTCTGGTGAGAAAGACATTGGCTACAAGTTGTGTGTGAGTTGACGAATTATGAGGCAAGGCCATCTAAAAAAAAAACAGTAAAAGCCTACTTTGTCCCTGTTTTCAACACTTTTGTGTCATTTTGTATTAAACCGAATCTAAAGTGGTGGGGTTCTGCCCCACCTAATTGAAAAGTACTGGGGGCGAATGCCTGCTCGCCACACGTTTGCTGGCGGCCCTGAAACACACAGAGCGTAGCAGTGGGTGTATTGGCGGAGAGGTTGTAAACATTTATCTCAGGGCCTGGGGAGCAGCCAGCCAGGTCTCTCCAACTGTGTTTTTAGAGTTCTTTAGAAAGGCTGGCCCCGGTTGTAAAGGTGGCTGATGACCATTGTTAGCTTAACGCTCCGAGACCGCTCTCTGCACGTGAGCCACGGGACATCAACAGGATCTGCACCTGTTGTTGTTATTAGTGTGTTATTACTGATTACATACCTCTCCTGCGCACTGGAGATAAAGTAAGTTTTGTAGGTAGGAGTTTAGAAAGGAACCTCTGCATTGCTACAGACAGTACCACTAAAGGTCAACGCTGCAGATCTACTGCAATATGAAGCCAAGAGAACTTGAGCATTAGGAATAAGACCATCAAGCATTAAGGCGAAGTCCATTTCATTTGGCTCGTATTAGTGGGATTACTTTCAACATTGGCGCTGAAGGTGCTTCTGGGGAAAAGGTGTGAAAAAAGGCACCTGTGTTGAAATGCTTTGTCACTGCCGCACATAACAGTGTTCCTCTCCTCTCCCCAGCCTCCAGGCAAGGACCCGTCTCAAACCAGTCAGACCAGTCTACAAGGGGACAATGCCCCAGACACACTCACCAAAAGCCCCATGGGGGCCGAGGCCAAACCCCCCGTGAGACCTTCCAGCATGAGGGATGGCCAGCTGATCGACCAACAGCTCCCTGATGAGGGCATCAGCATTGTGGACTCTGACAAGCCCGAGAGCGAGACCTCTGGCAAGGCCTTCTCCAGCTCCGACTCTGGCATCGAGGATGGGAAGAGCACCTCGGATGAGGGCAAGCCTGTGGACACCCATCTGACAGAGAACCCGGCCCTGCTGGCACAGCCCGAGATGGTACCAAAAATGCCCCAAAGCCAGTTGGTGGTGAAGGGAGGAAGCGGTAGCATGGCCAGTGGGGAGGTGCCTGTGATTGGGGGAAAAGGGCCCACCATCCCTACCCCAGACCCCACACCTTTGATCGGGCTGAACGGCAGCATGAGGAGGGGGCCTTCGAAAAGGGAGAGGGTCTCCGTAGGTGCTAACATGGACAACCTGATGGCCCACCACAACGCCAATGGCATGATCTCCAAGAGGTACTCTGATGCGGGCAGCGTGTCTGCTTCTGAGAGCATGGACATCAGCCTCAACCTGTCAGGAGACATGTCAGTCAACAAGGATGATGGATCCCTCTGCCCCAGGGTGGTGAGTAACACCATGTTCAATGTCACATTTTCAATGAATTTCCTAGTGTTTTTACCAAAAAACCTCAGACTTTCGTATTTCCACGACCCGGCTCCAGTGACTCTCTGGGCCATGGTCTCGGCAGACCTGCTCTGCCTTGGGACCAAGGCAAGACCACTGGGATATTTTGGGCAACATTTTACATAACAATGGCTAGCTGTGAGGCCTCCCGGGTGGCGCAGTTGTCTAAGGCACTGCATCACTACAGACCAGGGTTCGATCACAGGCTGTGTCGCAGTCGGCCACGACTGCACAATTGGACCAGTGTCGTCCGGGCAGGTGCATGTTCATTAATTGTTTATGGTTCATTGAACAAGCATGGGAAATAGTGTTTAAACCGTTTACAGTGAAGATCTGTGAAGTTATTTGGATTTTTACGAGTTTATATATAGTGTATAATGTTTGACTAAAACATAATCATTTCAAACCTTGCTAACATTTGAGTATGATCACGTCTCCATTATGCAATGGAATACTTGTGAATACATTTCTTTATTTAAAATCACTTGGAGTTGATTTCCTGGTGTTTTTACGGTCTTATGTCCGAGAAAAAAATTGTATTTTCCTTTGCTCAGAAAACTTTGGGAGCCAAATAAAACCACCCGCGGGCCATCAGTTGGGGAGCCCTGTCCTAGGGTGTGAGCTCACAACAAAGAACAGCTTGTCTTAAACTACCCCTAACCTGCATTCATACATGCACTTGTCAATGAGTCAAACTCCACTGAAAGAAGCTGATATGTTAAAAGTTTTATGGCAAAAGCTTCATTTCTAGCAGAAGAGGCTCCGAGATGGAATCAAACTGATGTTCTCTGGAAAATGGACACATCCCTTCCTTTAATAACGAGTCTGTTTGCGCTAATAGAATTCCATTTTCCATCCATTATGACCAATGGCTCTTTGTTTTGAGCTCTATTCAGCATTCAGTATTGTGGATGTCATTTCTATACAGCCATTGTTGCTGGGGGAGCTTCTGGTTGTTTATGGACTGGCCATCACTGGAAATCTATTCATTGGACTTGTGTCCCATTTGTAATATGTATTTTTCCAGAACAGATTATTCAGCAGTTAATTTTCCGCTGGGCTAGATGAATGGGAGATCTATGTTAGACCCAGTAACAGCGTGAGGCTATATACATGAGCTGGGCATGTCAGGAAAACCAGGGGTTTATGAATGGAGCTGTATGAGAGAACACAGATCAAGGGAGGGAGGCTAGGCCCCATCTGAGCTGTTGCTGCAGTACAAACACCTGTGCCCTCAGAGCACACTGGATGTGTGCTCAACTTGTTCACATACATTATGCACCGATGTCATCACTCTCGCTCGCGCGCACACACACACGTCATCGCACACAGTGTCTGTCAAAGGTTTAGAAGAATGGCTACAGCAGGACATGTTTACTTACAGTACCTTCTCTGGTGAGAGACGTACAGGGAGTGGTGTTTGTTCAGCTGGCCCCTTACATTTTCACTTTTCATCAATAGGATGATTATTATCTCCACGAAAAAGCCCTTAAAGTGGCCATGTCGCCCAGGGGTTGTGCTACTTTTCCTGGGCAGAGACGGGTGTGGTTCTGTCCCAGTGACCAGTAAGAACCAGTGTTGAGTCTCTCTGTTTCTGTACTGGGGGATGAGAGCTCTGTTGTCAGAGAGAATCCAACTTCCTGCATGGCACTCCCTCCCTGTACAACAGAGCAGGGTAATTATAGAGGACCGGCCCAGCAGGATCACCCTGTCTTAGGGACCATACACACGCACCAAATGTTGATCTGCAGTTCGTTCGGCGTAGTGTGTTTTTAGGGACCACCCGCTGTAGAATTAGTTTGCAAATTACTGCCGGCACCCTGTTTTAGAATTGCTAAGTGCCCTCGGCCGGCAAACTCTGACGGTGTGTCCACGCCTTTCCACTACTGCTTTTTCCTGTCAACTGGCAGGCAGACTACGTACAGTGCTCTCCAAACACCACCTTCTCCTTTAAAGACACACTAGTGTGTTGTCGTCATGTATCATGCCAAGGAAACCAAACATGAAGTGGACTGAAAGTCTGATATATATATATATATATATTTATTTATTTATTTATTACTGTCCTAATTACTGTCCTAATGGTAAAAATAACACTGCTGCAGTCACTCAATCGTGGTACTGTATTGTGACACTAAACACACACTGTGCCCCCTAATAACTCTGTCTCCTCCAGGACTCTCGTTTCTCCAGTAAGACGTTGAAGCGCACCAGGAAGTTTGTCATTGACGGCTTGGAGGTCAGCGTGACCACATCCAAGATCATTGGCGATGATGAGAAGAAAGATGAAGAGATGCGGTTTCTCAGGCAAGTCACACTGCTTCCTTGAAAACCCTTTGTTTTCTCCCTGAATCAAGGTCAGGAAAAGGGGCCGGATCTACTCCTCTGTATAAAACAGGATCTTTGGTATACTGAGAGTTGTTGAGTGCCTGGGGTGGTGTTCAGATGTCCTATTTTGGCCATCCTGGTCTGGCCTTTGCCCTTTGAGGTCATGTGAGTCAAGTGTGAACAACACAGCATGGAACATACTATTTCTGTGAGTGAAAAGGAAGGATTGTGATAAGTTCCTAACAGTGATAAGATATTCAGTATACCAGTAAACAATGTATACCAGTCACTGGTTTCGATATGGGCCAAATATTTCACTTTTTTGCATGAACATGTACGAGTCCCTAAACCGCCCCAATTTGACAACAAATAATTGAAACTTGGTAGAGGATTCTGAAACATCATGAGTTAAAGATCTGGAGCCAAGTGTGCTGTCATTGCCATCTAGTGGTGATCATTTGACACCACACTCTGTTGGTTCAGGCAGTGTCAGAGACTGGTGATGACTCGCACACTTACTACCTGATAGTCAGATTCCTCTTAAAAACTGTAAGCTCTGTTTTCATTGTGATGGAGGGAGCAAGGCTTCCCGTGAACTCTCCTCTCCTCTCTTATCTTCACGGAGAGAATATATTCCCCAGTCTGTCTTCTGATACCAGAGGCAATCGTCTCATGGTGCTCAGAACTGATTCAGTGTACATTGTTTTGACTATTAGATCTTTGATGTGGAATTATTTGCCTCCAACTGTTTTTACTCCAAGGCAATGTCATCTCCCTCAGATTGTCTGAAAGTCTGTGAAGGTCAAGCCCGTAAGAATATTTGAACTGTGTGTGCAGGCGTCAGGAGCTCCGGGATCTGCGGCTGCTGCAGAAGGAGGAGCACCGTGCTCAAGCGTTACTGAACACAAAGCTAGACGCTCAGAAGGAGCAGATGCAGCGACGCTTCGACCAGGAGATGAACGTAGGTCTAAACACACCCACACACACTGACAAAAACACAGTCACACTATAGTCTTGCATCGGGTTGGATACCCACGGCTGTTAATAAAAACAATTTTTAAATCCCATGGTTGGGGTCGCAAGAATTTTCAGATATGAAAATGGGGTCGAGGACGAAAAAAGTTGGAAACCCTGGCCTAAACCTGTAGCCTGAATTTAAGTAATGCGTCTTGCTGACAATGGGACCCTTTTTGTTGAAGGAAAAGTTGGGACAACTGAAAAGGAGCTGAGATTTGAAACATAAGAGAATGGTTGAATTAGCTATATTTAGACTCGGGTCACGGATCGGCTCTCAGAACAATTCTATGCTGGTGGGTCAGGTTGCGTAGAAAAATCTGTCCTGATATCGGGTGGGGTTCGTAATTGATGTGGCCGGCGCGGGGCTGGTGTGCACTGATAGAGGCCTCGGCATACCAATGGTCTCTTTTTTTTGTATCTACGCCCACTAATGTAAAAAATACCAGAATTCCTCCAATCCACACCAACACCATAATATCTCTCTTCCTCTGTTTATGGAAGGACAGAACCCCTGAATTAACTCGAACACTCATGTCATATCAGCATCCCTTTGGATAGCTGTCTGGTTAAGGGAATCCCTTTTCCACAACCCTCCCCTCGCCAAAAGAGAGAACACATGTTACATCGGTCTATGAACAAGTAGGGGATATCCTCTCTGCAGAGGAGGCTGGTGGGAGGACGGGCTCATTGGAATGGAATAAATGGAACGGAGTCAAACGCATGAAATATATGGAAACCACGTTCCAGCCATTACAATGAGCCCGTCCTCTTACAGCTCCTCCCACCAGCCTCCTGTCTCTATCCTTTTTGACATTTTCCAAACCTTCCCAGCTTTGTCCCCCCCCCTTAGCCCACCAGGATCATGGCTACTTATGATATAAATATGGTGATAGGTTTATTTCTCGGTGAACATGTTTTAATTCCTTCTCTCTGCTCCTCTCAGGCAAAGAAGAAGTACTATGACACGGAGCTGGAGAGCCTGGAGAAGAACCAGAAGCAGACCATCGAGAAGATGGAGACGGACCACGCCGTTAAGCTCAGGGACGAGACCAAACGCATCCGCTCCGAACAGGACCGTGACTACAACAAGTTCCAGGATCAGATGAAGCGCAACAAAAAAGAGGTGTGAGGAAGTGCGTGTGGACGGTGAGCATAAAAATGAAAGGAGTGTTGTTTTATTAAGTCCATACGTTTTACAATTGTCTTTCCAGATGAAGAATGAGATTGAGAAGCTCCCCAGAAAGTCACGAAAAGACAGCATGAAACAGAGCATGAACACCTTTACACAGATGAAACAAACTGAGGTAAACACAAGCTGCTTTCTTTATCGCTCCACCGCTGACCTCTAAATCCACTTAACATGCTAACGGTAGCTTGCTATAATCACATATTAACGTCTCATCACTGCCTGTTTCCTGTGGTTTAGGAGCAGAACTTCCTGTCGGCCCAGAAGAACCACCTGGACACGACGCTGAAGAGGATAATCTCGGAGAACAAGATGGAGATCTCCGAGACGGAGAGGAAGTGTCTCAACAAGAAGCAGCACCTTGTCAGAGGTACAAGCATCAGTCACACTGGATGGCTGGGTGCCATCAACACTGTTGTCAGAATGACAGTTAGCTGCTGCTCTGGGAGGGGTCCAGTAATTCCCTGAGATCTGTTAAAGGGATGGTTTGAGATTTTGTCAGTTTCTACTTACCCAGAGAGATTAACTCTGTGCAGTTTGAAGGATGCACATTGAAGGTAGTTTCAGGAGCCATTGCTAACTTCCATTAGCGCAATGACTGGAAGTCTACATGAGGCAGCTAGCAATGTCTCCAGAAACAACCTTTAACTTCCTTCAAACTGCATAGCGAGGACACAACATTTTTATCCATGAGTTCATCTGACTCTGGGTAAGTAGAAAAAAAGGGCTTCATTGCCTAAATCTCAAACTTTCCCTGTAAAGTACACCTTTGATCTCTGTTTAAGCCCTCAACTTTTAACAAATGCTTACTTAGTGTTTATGATCTTTCCCCTGAGATATATATTTTTATCTCTGACTTGAGAGAATCTTTCTCTTCTTCCAACTGCTTTCCAAACTATTTTCATTCACTGGCTGTCTCCACTTTTTGTAACCTCAGACAGGGAAGCTACTATCTGGGACCTAGAGGAGAAGAACCTTCATGAGAAGCACCAGTTACTGAAACAGCAGCTAAAAGACCAGTACTTCCTCCAACGGCACCAGCTGCTCAAGAAGCATGAGAAGGTATAGCAAACCCTATCTGTGTGGCTGGGAAAGGAACCTACTCCGGTTATCGGGGTTAAAGCTTGTATGCTCAGCTAATATCCTCAAACAACCCCTTACCTTTGCATAGTGTGTGTGTGTGTGTGTGTGTGTGTGTGTGTGTGTGTGTGTGTGTGTGTGTGTGTGTGTGTGTGTGTGTGTGTGTGTGTGTGTGTGTGTGTGTGTGTGTGTGTGTGCGCACTTATCTCTGTGTGTGTGTGTGTGCGCATCCTCACACATGACGTTCTCCCTAGGAACAAGAGCAGATGCAGTGCTACAACCAGCGGATGATTGAGCTGCTGAAGGCCCGGCAGCAGCAGGAGAAGGGTCGCCTGCCCAAGATCCAGCGCAGCGAGGGCAAGACCCGCATGGTCATGTTCAAGAAGAGCCTCCGCATCAACTCCACGGGCAGCGCGTCAGATGAGCGCGAGAAGATCAAACAGGTACCAGACAACTCCAGAACGGCCTGGCGCGGGGGGGGGGGGGGGGGGACGACGGTGTGAATGGACGAGAAAATCAAACATGTAGGGGTGTTGCTATATGGGATGGAGGGTAGAGAGAGGCAAGACGGTCAAATAGATGAGCGCTGACGTCTCTTCAAGCGGTCAGAAAACACGTGCAGTGGTTAGCTAGAAAAATGGTAATATCATACTCGTATCACAGAACTGTATCAGGCCTAAGTGGTGTAAACGAATCCCTCGTCCCCATCTCTCTCCCTCTCGTGTGTGTGTGTGTGTGTGTGTGTGTGTTCCTCCCCAGTTTGCCCAGCAGGAGGACAAGCGTCAGAAGGCTGAGCGGCTGCACCTGCAGCAGAAGCATGAGCACCAGATGAGGGACATGGTGAGCCAGTGTGAGGGCAACGTCAGGGAGCTCCAGCAGCTACAGGTGACCACAGTACATCAAACTCTCTGAATAATGTCCATCTATATATCTTATTTGACCCTGGGTGTCAAACCCTTACACATCATTTTTGTCCTGAGCACACCTGCCAGCCTGAAAGCCATGAGAAACCTATCTGCATTAGAATGCCTGCATGTATGTGGCATAATGTACAATAATAGGAAAATCCCCAAATTCAGTAGGTTTGTAAAGTAGGGAAATAAGTTCCACAGGTGCTCCGTGAATAGTGTTATGTAATGACTGACTGTATTGTGGTGTGAGCGCAGAATGAGAAGTGCCACCTGCTCATTGAGAACGAGACTCAGAGACTCAAGTCTCTGGATGAGCAGCACAACCACCATCTCAAGGAGTGGAGGGAGCAGCTCAAGCCTAGGAAGAAGGTACGCGGCCATACCGTTGACATTGAAAAGTTAACATTGGGTGTCATTTTCACTAGGCCTCAAAGCACTTTACGTTTACATTGATGTCCATTACTGTTGCCATTATTGTAAGACAAGATTTAAAGTCCTACTCCAGTATTCTTTTCACCTTTTTATTTATAACTTAATTTACTTAACAAATGGTATAGCTCAATAAGTGGTCCAGGTATGACATGGCACAACTCCTTGAATGGCCTTCCCCTTGACATTTGCAGTTGTCAAAATTTTTTGCACCGTTTAAAGGGGCAATCTTCAGTTGCAACATCAATTTTTGGATTTATTTTTGGATTTATGAATTAGTCATATCTATCACTCACACACTAGGGATGTAACGCTTCGGTCCCGATTTCAAACGTTTAATATACGACTGAATCGTTCCACGGACCCCAAACCAATTCAATTGTAGCATGTATTGGTCCGAAAATGTATTCAAATGTTACAAATCGTAGATTCACTCTTTTTTTTCTTTATTTTGCTCATATTGCTTTCTACCTTCCAAAAATGTCACAAAAGATGGGATAACGGAGTCCTCTCCTTCAGTGTCGAAATAAGTATTTAACTGTGTTGACAGTCATCAATCTACAAGTCATTTTGCATGCCGAATAACCCCAGGGAATATCAGTAGCCTAGTCAAATTGCGCACTGTGCCCAGTTTTGCACGCTCACCAACGCGAGGTAGGCGTCCTGTTCTTGATCGTGCATATCTGCACCGCACCTTCAGCATTAAAATGCTAAAAATTACTTTCGCGATATTAGGCTTTTAGTTGTGACAACAATGACAACAAATGTCATTTACTAGGCTATTGCTATGCGCTGATGAAAAATAGCCTTTTACCGGAATTAAAAGATACCGTAGACACAACTCTCATCTGACTATATGCTACCTGCTGAAAGGGGCTTACAATATTTTGATTGTTCAGGTTCACCATCAGCAATAGTTTTGGTAGTTTTGCTTTAAACAATCGGTTTATATGGTCCTTTTTAGACAAAGTTGCTAATTTCATAATGACTACAGCAATCACTTTGCGAGGTGCAGAGCAGTAGGACAAAGAAAGCTCACTAAACTTTCAAACAGTCAAAACCATTAGATTTTTTTTTTGGGGGGGGGGTCGCGATCCAAAGTTGCGCTATATATTCATTGGCGGCGTCATAGCTCATTTGTAAATGATAAATATTGATGCATTATTAGCTCTAACACTTAATCTGTTAAAATGACAAGTGAATTAATGGATGATGGTGATATCAGAACCAAAGTGGGGGGACAAAAAACATACTACATCCCCTCTAATCTGATAGTGGGGTGGTAGATGCCTAGTCTCCTTTGTCTCAAGTGCCTACATAGTACATACATAATTTACACACACGTCAGCTCAAGGAGATCCAGCTCATGAGCTCCATCAGCAGCAGATTTGAATTTAGAATGGAAAATGAATGTGTTTATGCAAGACAATATTAGTGCGTCGTGACAAACCGAATCGCATTGATTCATTCGCTAATCAAAACAAATCGCACCGTTTCAAACTAAAACCCCAAATTCTAAGCTTGTTTTACTTTGTTTGTAAACATGCTGTCTAGCCTCAAATACTTAACTATAATTTGGGTATCTTGGATGGTCAGTCCTGGCATCCATAGCTCGGTCTGTGAATTTGAGTGGTTATTTCTCCAGGCCCACCCCCCAGCATTTTACCAAAACAGAGCTGGGAGTATACGTTATTGTTTCAACTGAGGCTTGCCCCTTTAAGTTTGTGTACTTAGTCTTGGGATATTGTTTTTCAGCAGAAAGTTGAAAATGGCTGGAGAGCGTTTTTAAAGTGTCTTTCTCTACCCATCTCTCTCCCCCCCTCTCTCTCAGGCTCTGGAAGAGGAGCTGACCCAGAGGAAGAGGGATCAGGAGGCGTTCTTTAAGATGAGTGAGAACTCTGAGTGCCTGAGCCCCAGCTCCCCAAACAAACTCACCAAGTTCCTCCCTTACTCTGAGTCCTCTACCACGTAGACTGGCATCTCACCCCCTCCAAACACCCTACCCCCTTATCCCACACCATGCCCAAAAGGACCACTGTCAGCTGCCTCAGTCCTCCTGAACTTTTCTTTCATTTTTAAGGAATAGTTATGTTTTAAGTCCTGTTTATAAGATTTTATCATTTTATTAACCCAAGATGGCAAAGCTTGGTCATATTTTCTTTGAGGATTGTCTTTAACTCCACATGTGCATCAGGCTGCTTGATAGATGGGGTGTTCTTCATCCATGCAGTGTTTCCTTTTTCCTTCCTATTAATATTGCCTACAGCACCAAATTGACTCAGATCCCCATTGGTTTATTGTCTACCCAATAAGCATGAGACTAACCTATAGTTAGAAGGGTGTGGTGGGGAGATGCATCCCATATCCCAAAGAGGGTCAGCTGAGGAGCAATGTGGAACATAATAATTTTTTTTACTTCAGACAATGCTGTGTTGTTGGGAGCCAATGAAAACGCACTTTTGTTTCACTGCAATATCGGTCTTCTTCCAAAGAGTTTCTCGCTTAATGAACACACCCAAGTATGGCGCACATAAACTCAGCAAAAAAAAGAAACGTCCTCTCACTGTCAACTGCGTTTATTTTCAGCAAACTTCACATGTAAATATTTGTATGAACATAAGCTTAAACAACTGAGACACAAACTGAACAAGTTCCACAGACATGTGTCTAACAGAAATTGAATAATGTGTCCTTGAACAAAGGCGGGGGGGGGGGGCAAAATAAAAAGTAAGTCAGTAACTGGTGTGGCTACCAGCTGCATTTAGGACGGTAGTGCATCTCCTCATGGACTGTACCAGATTTGCCAGTTCTTGCTGTGAGATGTTATCCCACTCTTTCACCAAGGCACCTGCAAGTTCCCGGACATTTCTGGGGGGAAAGGCCCTAGCCTTCACCCTCTGATCCAACAGGTCCCAGAAGTGCTCAATGGGATTGAGATCCGGGCTCTTCACTGGCCATGGCAGAACATTGAAATTCCGGTCTTGCAGGAAATCACGCACAGGAGTAGAATGGCTGGTGGCATTGTCATGCTGGAGGGTCATGTCAGGATGAGCCTGCAGGAAGGGTACCACATGAGGGAGGAGGATGTCTTCCCTGTAACGCACAGAGTTGAGATTGCCTGCAATGACAAGCTCAGTCCGATGATGCTGTGACACACCGCCCCATACCATGATGGACCCTCCACCTCCAAATAGATCCCGCTCCAGAGCACAGGCCTCGCTGTAACTTTTTCATTCCTTTGACGAAAAACGCAAATCCGACCATCGCCATTGGTGAGACAAAACCACGACTCGTCAGTGAAGAGCACTTTTTGCCAGTCCTGTCTGGTCCAGCGACGGTGGGTTTGTGCCCATAGGTGACGTTGTTGCCTGTGATGTCTGGTGAGGACCTGCCTTACAACAGGGCTACAAGCGATCAGCCCTGCTTCTCTCTCAGCCTATTGCAGACAGTCTGAGCACTGATGGAGGGATTGTGTGTTCCTGGTGTAACTCGGGCATTTGTTGTTGCCATCCTGTACCTGTCCCGCAGGTGTGATGTTCGGATGTACCGATCCTGTGCAGGTGGTGTTACACGTGGTCTGCCACTGCGAGGACAATCAGCTGTCCGTCCTGTCTCCCTGTAGCGCTGTCTTAGGCGTTTCACAGTACGGACATTGCAATTTATTTCCCTGGCCACATCTGCAGTCCTCATGCCTCCTTGCAGCATGCCTAAGGCACGTTCACGCAGATGAGTAGGGACCCTGGGCATCTTTCTTTTGGTGTTTTTCAGAGTCAGTAGAAAGGCCTCTTTAGTGTCCTAAGTTTTCAGAACTGTGACCTTAATTGCCTACCGTCTGTAAGCTGTTAGTGTCTTAACGACCGTTCCACAGGTGCATGTTCATTGAACAAGCATGTTTAAACCCTTTACAGTGAAGATCTGTGGAGTTATTTGGATTTTTACGAATTATCTTTGAAAGACAGGGTCCTGAAAAAGGGGCGTTTCTTTTTTTGCTGAGTCTATATGTAGTTGCCAAATTTTTTTTTTTGACATTTCTTTATTACTTTACAAAGATTGGCACAGAGCATGATCTTCAGAATTCACTTTTTTCCTGTTAACAGTGAATCAATGGAATTCCCACCGAAATCAGTTTCACTGTAAGTCGCTTTGGATAAAAGCATCTGCTAAATGGCATATTGTATTATATATTAACTTAAAATTGAATTAAAATGCTCAGATAATTTGCCCTTGTTTCGATCAGAATAGAGCCCTAGTTTTACATTTTGATGAGATGAGCTTAAACACTCAATGAATACAGAAGTCAGGGAAAAGTTATTTGTAGTCCAATTTATTTTTGTTTTAATTCAAGGGTTGAAGAAAATTTGATATTTTTTTGAGTTGATTGTGTTCATGTCTCTGAAATGTTTTCTGTGCTGCATTTTTACTGTAAGGCAATACTAGCACACTGGATGGGAACTAAAAGGCAAAGTGGAATACTGTCTTTGTAGGAATCTTAAGAGATATAAGTTTTACATTTAATTAAGTGTATTGGGGTTATTTTCCATTGTTGATATTAAATGTACTATCTGCTAACAAAAGTGCAATATGTCATTTTTCCTCCACCAAATGTGCCTTTCTTTGCACTGAGAGGAGTATACTAAGTTATGAGGTAGTGCATCAGAGCTATTTTGCAGTTAATATGTATCCTGCTGCTTTTGAAAATGGGGCTTGTTTTCTTGACCAATTAGACCTGTTAGATCACTGGAGGCCCGAGTGTCTGGGTTTTCGCTCTTCCCTTCTACTTGATTGATAAATGAAGGTCACTGATTAGTAAGGAACTCCCAACACCTGGTTGTCTAAGTCTTAATTGAAAGGAAAAGCCTGCAGACGCTAGGCCCTCCATGGAACAGGTTCCACAGCGCTGTGTTAATCTACAGTAATCTGGTCAACTATCAGGTACAGCTACTCTCTCAAGATGTATTTTAATTTGTTTGTTTTTCTCTTCTGTTGTCATTTGCAATGACCGTCTTTTTCTGTCTCTGTTTACCTTTTTTTTTTTAAGTTTATTTTGTAAGGGGTGTGAGTGAATGACTGTTCAGCAGAAGGAACCACTGTTGTACATGAGTCTAATAAATGCAAACGTTCTAATGTCTACGCTTGTTCTCAAGTAAGGGCTCAATTCTCGCAGAGCCGCAATGGCCGACACCTGCATAAACTGTCAAATCCACGTGGCCCCCGGCTTTATACCTAAAGCGTACATTGCCATTGGCTGCACAGAGTTGCATTAAGAGAAATCCCATGCAGCCTTGTTTATTAGTTCGAACATTGGAATGTGATCTGTAAGTTAAACATCGATTAGGCTGATTTAGAAATCCTCATTTTGTTGACTGATTTTCAATTTGAGCGTCATTTCTATATAGCCTACACTTTCTTGCTCTGAACTTCTAAAGCGAGTGGAATGGGTGTGGCTTCATGACAATGAAGAGCAGCTGCTCAACCGATTTGACAGCCCCAATGCAGTTACACCGCCAAAACATTGAGTGTCTGCTATCAGCGGTTAACTCTTGATCTAGGTTGCATCCGTTTCCTCCAAATAAAGGAACATTTCCAAGGAAAACCAAGATACCATGTAACATTTTTAATGTTTATTGACTTAATATGAAAGAGAACCATGAGGGGGAAATACACAAGTATAACGAATACGTTACAGGACTAAGATGGGATATGCGCAATATGTCAGCGGGAAAGGTGTTTATGCTGCATATCTCAAAGAATAAAGAACGAGCAGTTTCTTTTATAAATTCATTTTCAAATTAAATTGACCAGTTTGGGGTAAAGCAATAACAAGACAATCTATACTGTTTTATTGTAGTGTTCACATCCCTGTGTGTCTCTCCTTATGATTCAGTAACCAAACAGTAGAATGCATGTCTTTCCAACCCATACCCTAACCCAATCTAGGTTTCACTCACATTCCACTAACTGTCAGGTCTTACTCCATGAGTTGACACTAGTGTTGATCATTACAAATCTGACATTATGAATATCATTACTTGTGTACTATGCACACTGGCCAAAGATGGAAAACTACAAGTTACTCATGATTTCAATGCTGGTTAGGGACCTGACACACAGCATTGGACCTAGTAGTTTAACATGAGAAGATTTGAGGGGGATGGGAAAAACATGGTATCAAAGCAACTAGGAGCAGAATCAGATCAACCATAGTCTGAGATTCTCCAATTAACCTGAGCTACAGGCACTCCCAGCCTTGTCAGTGCGTCTCCTAGGAGACCAACCCTCTGTCTCCATGGCCCAGTTTCCCAGAAGCATCTTAAGGGTAAGTTTGTTAGAACCTTCATAGTAGCCATAGTTACTAGTCGCACTTAAATGCTTGTTAGGCCTATTTACCGACTGCCTCACACCACTTGAACAGCCAAGTGCATCGTTGCATGTTTAAAGAATAAATAAAATTGTCCTTCCACGTCACTTTATACACAAGACTTCCGCTAAACATACAATCAATGGATTTTTATCCATCTGTGACCACCGATAACGTCAGAACTTCAAATAGGCTACAAAGTGGGCAATGTCTTTGCAATTGTAACAAAATATGCTTCAAATGAAAACCAAGATGACTGTATAAGTGAGTATACAATACATTTGCTTATTTCATTTCAATCATATTTAAATCAATTTCATGTTCTATTTATCTAATTGTAGGCTAATGTCTGCAATTTCCCTCATATATATATGTATGTATGTATGTATGTATGTATGTATGTATGTATGTGTAATGTGTAGGACCATTTAATGCAATGTGCCAAATCTGTGACGTAATGCATTATTAACGGGTAACCATTATAATGAGCCGCCTCCATCTTTGCTGCCATAGGCGATTTCTCCAGGAGCTGATCTGTCGTCCAGTATTGTGACATAATTATATTAAGGTCAAATTTGAATGGAGAAGGCGCTTCTCTAGGATCCGCTATCCTCCTTTCGAACCTAATAGTATAGACACATGCTCCAACGACGCACTTGGTGAAAGTTCTCTCTGCGTGGTGTTTTGGGAAACGCATGTTACTTCTTCGGCTGAAGGAACAATGCATCATTAAGTTCCAACTACGGCAAACCAGGCCCAGGCCTGGCAAGAGGTGAAAAGTAAACAAAAATAAAGTGACAGCTGACATTACTTCATTCTGGAAGTACAATTAAAAATAACTATTTTGCTAAGTCTGTGCTTGAAACCAGTCAAACACTAATGTAAATGTTTTATAATGATCACACTTTATGTACTTTATATTTGAGCACCTTTTTGAGATCCAGTAACGCTGTATTTATTATTATTGCACAAATCAATTCTGTCATTTAGGGGCTGTATTGATAATGGTAATAGGGTGTTTTCCACCTATTGTACTGTGAACACCAGGGAAAGGGTCCATTTCATTTCAATGAAGTCCATTCAGTCCATCCTGAAAGGAGTTGGACTCCAACCCTGGTATACAATACAGCTCCCAACGTCTTGCAGCAACCTTATGAGTGTTTTAAAACATGGCTAAGGCTTTCAATTGTACATTCTATACTTCCTCCCCATCGGTCTATTGAGCCAGGGGTTCCCAAGCTTTTTCACTGTACATTTCTGACAAGTTATAAATACCTCTAAGGTATGCAATGACTGACATGACAAGAGAAACTGATGATGCACTGCCTAATTTTAAAATTGCACCTTGTGCCTTCTATTACAATGTTCAAGAGTGAGTTGAAAGACAGGTGCCCCTCCCCCAGTGTTAATATTTTAGTACTTGAAAGCCAATGTCCTCTTGAACTCCCATTGCAGCCTTCAGTGTAAGAGGGGTGTTCTTTGAGGAATTTTGAGTATCCATGGTCTTCTGCCTTAGGCTTTGTTTTGGCTGTTTGTCTTGTGAATTATCTCAGCCAGAATTCAAAGAATCTGAGTAGGAGTGTTGATCTAGAAACAGGTACCCCCTATCTATGTAATCGTATTCATTATGATCTGAAAGGCAAAACTGATCTTAAATCAGAACTCCTAGTCTGAGATGCTTTGTGAATATGGACCCATTTTCCAAATGCTTTGCACTGTCAGTTATGACTCCACTCATTAGACTGAAGCATCTTTTGATATACTGAGAAACTAACTAGCTAAATTGCATATATTTAAGCTTGACGCACAATATTATAGAAGGCTTGGAAAGACATTCATCTGTTCTATTACAAAGCTTGTGATAACATTACTGTATCATAAAATTACATTATAGGCTTGTTGAGTAACATATGGCACAAAAGGTGAACAGAGGAACATTTGCTTGTTACTGATTTTATGCTTAGTAATTTGTAACGAGGTTAAAAAGTACAAAAAAGAGAACTAAACAATATGCAAAACAAAAAACATTGCTGGTTCATTCTTGCTAAACAAATGGAATTTAACAAAGTAACAAATCTCAATTAAAAAGGTACCTATAAATAAAAGCTAATTAAATACAATTAGTAATATATTTTTTATTAAAAAGGCCAACAGAACCTGGTACCTAGGGTTTCTTGGTCAGGTAATTGGAGGGGATCCAGCCCTCTTTCATTGGCCCTTCTCCTAGATTTTTACAAAACCACCAGCCGCTGCTGTTCCGCTCCATCACCTCGAACACGGTGCCCTCCTTGAAGCCACCCATCTGATCGTCGCCCTCAAAGTCCGCCACGGCCAAGAACAGCTCCTCTTTACTGGGATCCTTGATCAGAGGAGGCAACTTATCCCTCGGAGGGCCTGGTTTCTCAATCTTAACCAGGGGCTTTGGGGCCACGGGCACTTTTGCCTTGGGCTCCCCCTTGTCCTTGTCTTTAGGAGGGGGCAGCATGAAGGCCTTGGGTTTAGGGGGAGGTGGTCTGCTGAGCTGGGGGGGAGCAGTCTTGGTGTCTGGGAGCTCTTTCAGGGGAGCTTTGGTTTCTGTAGGGCTGGATGGCTCAGAGGTCTTTTTGGGTGGAGGGGGTCGCTTAGGGAGGACGGCTGGTCTCCCTGGAGGTTCTTTGTGGAGGGGAACAGCGGGTTTGGGGACATCCTGGCTCACTTGTCCGTGGCCGTTTTGCTGCTTGGGGGGGAACTTGGGCTCGTCGCTGGCCTTGCCATTGAGAGCATTGGGGGCCGGGGGCATCTTGGGGAGTGCATTGAGAGGGGGGCTGTTGGGATGTGGCATGTTTGGGAGAACATTATTAGGAGGGGGCATCTTGGGGGGTACATTACCAGGAGGCATCTTGGGTAAAGCATTATTAGGGGGGAGGTTGGGCGGCGGCATCTTGGGGAGAGTGTTGCTAGGGCCATTGTTGGGAGCAGCGCCGTTTTGCTGGCTTGGCTCTGCTGATCCAGAGCCTGGTTCAGTTGGCTTTGAAGGCTTCAGCTTGCTCCTCAGGTTGGTGATATCCAGCTTGTTCTCAGCTGGTGGTTCTGGCTTGGCAGCTGGGACGGGTTTGGGCCGGACTACGGGTTTAGGCTTCATGAACAGTGCAGGGCAGTTGGCCTCTGGTTTCTCCTCCGGTGGATCAGGCATGGGCTTGGGTGGTTGCTTAGCCACAGGTTTCAGGTTGAACTTCTTCACCTCCTTGGCAGAGACCTTGTGGCCACACTCCAGACCCATCTCATTCTTCAAATGCAGAGGTTTGTTTGTGACCTCTCTTTTGGGCTCGGGGGGCTTGTCTGGCTTGAAGGGGGCAGCTTTGGAGGTGAGCAGGGGCATGATGACCCCCGGAGCAGGGGTTTTCAGAGGCAAGGGTTTGGATAGGTCTGGCCTGGGTTTCTCCACAGTAATCTCAATGTCCGTGCTCTTGTTGATGGACTCCCTGCGGGGTGGCAGGGCTGGCTTCTCCTCAGCCGGTGGGGCAGACGGGGCTGGGGGCAGGGGCCCGGAGAAAGCAGATGCTGCCTTACTGGCACTGGACTTCCAGTCCCTGAGCTTGGGCCGGGCTACGGACTCGCTCCCCGCCGTGGGCTCGTCTGGCAGCGGTTTGGACCAGCTGTCCTCTTGCCCCGCACCGCTAGCAGTGCCATCCTCCAGCTTCAGCTGGACCAAGTCATTGGGCAGAGGTACAAGGAAGTTGGGGCGCGGGGTCAAGCTGGTCTTCTTGTATTTGTCGATGAAGGTGATAGGGGCCCAGCCCTCTTTGTCTTCAATCTGAATGTACCACCAGCCACTGGAGTTCTTCTCTATCACCTGAAAAACAGAAACGGGATGAGTGAGAATTCAAGAAATCAGGAATCAATACACAGCATTTTGAGGGGAAGCAGTTAAAATGCCCTTCCATTCAATCAAAAACGGTTCTCTAGGTGGGATTTGGTAGGCTGTTCACATTCAAGCAATAACCATCTACCAATGTGTTGAGATGTGACGAGTCTCACCTCCACTTTGACCCCAGCCTGGAAGCTGATGCCGTCGGGGATGGTGGTCTGGAAGTCTGCGATGGTGTAGAACTCCTCCTCCACCTGAGGAGGGGTGGGCGGCTTGGGCAGGTTCTGCCCCCTCGGCTAAACGGAGGGAGGGTGTGAAGAAAGAGTAAGTCAGTATCAGGTTTTGACTTGTGGCAGGTCAACACATCAAAACAATGCAAAACTAATTTAGTCAAATGTCTTTGTTAATGAGTGCTGTTGGCGTCTCACTGTGCGGTTAACTGGTTGGAGCGGGGTACTTACGATGGTGAGATCCCTGCGTGGAGGTGGTCTCTGTCTAGCCCCTTGTTCTGTAGGGGAAAAGGCAGATGAAACCTTATCACAACACACCCCATCACAACACACCCCATCAGTCTCAAAACACTGCCTGCATTGACATCAACTGCTCATAAGAGGAGATATTAGTTCCAGACAGAAGGAAACAAAGGGCTTTATTCAATCTGAAAAGATTCCTAAATTTGAAAGGTAATGATTGCGCCGACATAAGCAGGGTTTACCGTGGATGCAGTCTCCGCTAAAGTGGGAATATTGCCTTTAAATTTCAACCACACTGTAAAGGTGAACTTCTGCCATACAGATTGAATAGAGCGAGATTACCCACTGGGCACACCGTCATTTCAATGTGGACATTTTGTTAATATTTGGTTGAGGTGTTGATCTATGACATTTCAACCATAATTCAGCAACTCAGACAGCCAGAAGTTTGCTGAATGTGTTTTCACTATGCTTTCATCCATCTAAAAGCACAACCAAATTCCAAAAGAAAAACAATACCTGATTGTTTTTTTGTTTTTTTTTTGGGGGGGGGGGGGGTTTAGTTGTCTTCTAAATGTCTTATCACTAGGGCTGTGAGGTCATAGAAGTTTGGATGACGATAATTACGGAAACCCATGACAAATGGTCATGGGTTTCCGTAATAACCGTTTGAATAGCAAAAAATATAAAACAATAGACACTTTCTCCTGACCGCATGTGCTGCCATAGAAATAAAATGGGGACACCAGTTCTATTCATTCTAAGTCAATGATTGCATAAGGGGTGGACTGCTGGCCATTCGAGTGTACCCTTATCAAAGACTGTATTATTATATTGACAAGATAGTCAAGTGACCGCTCTAACAGATATGTCCTCAAAGATGGAAGGAGGCAAGATCAGGTGGAGACCGTTCTAGCCAATGAGAGGGCAGATAAGCGTGTGAACAACAGGCCATAGAGAGGTCTTATTTTTAGGTGCATCTGTAAATTGCCTCCATTGTGCCAGAGTGCGCTCTGAGTCGTTCGCAAATTCAGAGTGATTCGCTCTCGGAACGTTCAGAGCGCACACTGGACGCTCTGGCTAAGGAGTAGGGTTGATCTGAGCGTTCTGACCTTAACACCAGTCAAGCACTTGCACTGGCTAAAGTTGGCTAGCTTGTTAGCTACTTCAAGAAACAAAAGAGAACACCTCACTGACCATTTTACTTGCCCTAGCAGAGCTGGTTAGGCTGTTTTTATGTTATCTAGAGCGTTAGTGGCTAACCGTGCAGCTGGCAACAATTGAATTACGTTTTTTTGCCGACAACGGACACATTCAACTGGTGTTGCACGTTTTGTAAATTCATCAGTTTTTCTGCACTCTGGTACAGTAAGACGATAGTGCTCGGAAATCAGAGTAGCTAGCCTCAATGGCGCTGTCACAGACGTTATAATGGCACTGATAGAAAGGATGCGTTCGTAAACTCACTGGCTATCTCCACGTTACATTTTTATTTTTCATCATTGGCTGATTTGGTCTCAGCTCAGTTGGGCGGCAGGTAGCCCAGTGGTTAGAGCGTTGGGCCAGTAACCGAAAGGTTGCTAGATTGAATCCCCGAGCTGACAAGGTAAAAATCTGTCGTTCTGCCCCTGAACAAGGCAGGTCCTAGGTCGTTGTAAATAAGAATATGTTCTTAAGCTAGTTAACCTAGTTGCCTAGTTAATATAAAATAAAAATAGGAATCCCCAGCAGTTGACTACTTTAAAATGTTGAAAGCATCTGATGGCAATGTCCATGCAAAAACAAGTTAAATCCATATCTCTATGACAACAGGCACAACGGCGATATAAAGTTGTTTTTTTCAAAGTTGTCAATGCCACGTGCGTCAATTTTTATCAGTGCAACCTTTTATCAGTGCAACCTTTTATCAGTGAAACCCTAACCATTACGAAACTTCTATTCGATCGAATAAGCGTCATGGCTAATTAGCAATTAAATGATTTGTTAACCAAATTCGAAACCTTCTCATTGACCTCTGTACAAAAAACATTTTTGTGGACAGATTTTGGGCTGAGTAAAACTTCTTGCTTTGCCTCTTCATCTCTGCCTATGGGCGCAGAGCAGGAGTGTACGCATCAATATGTGCTGTGATTTGTTGATTCAACTGACATTACAAAAAAAGACATTCCATTGCATGAGCTACATTTAGTTAACATAATTTGAATGAACATTCTACATTACCATGGAGGTTATTGCATCACAATACCAGGCAGTCATTGTGAGTATACCCATGGGTTTACCATTCAAACTGCCAGGGTTAGAGGTTCCAAGCCCATTCTGTTCATTGTTTGCTACAACACCTTGGTTGTTTCAGCAAGGGGCAAAAGTTTCATTACGTTGTTAAAAGTCCATGTTATTGCAGAAACGCACAAATGCCTGGCTGTCCTGTATTCAGTCAGCTGTTCGTTCCTTATGACTTATTTTATATTCATGGCTGTCTTCATCCATAACCGGTAACTGTGCCATCCCTAGTTATCACTGCTCTTTCAACCATTTAAAAGCACAACACAGTTCAAATAGGAATACAATGTCATATTTTGTTTATTTATACAACTTAATGTGTTTATCACTGTGCTTCATCTAATAGCACAACCACATGATCTGGATTGCAGTTGAGATTTCATTAAAAGTACATAGTGCAAGTGATCAATGCGGTTCGAGATCCTGCACAGATTATTACAGCAATTGTGAAGATCTCCACAGACCTGTGACCCTTGCATTATCTTGAACATGCATACTTTCTATGATTACATAAAGATATCTATAGTTACAGTAACCTCAATGTGACTATGGGTGTGTTACTCATTTAACATTGAATACATACTGTCACATTAATTTAAGATACAGTTAATAGCCTAAAGTTAAGGCTATTACAAAATAATATTGAGTTGTGTATGGTTGACAACAAACCAAATATCAACGTTTTAAAGGAGATGCAAAGCACAACCAAATTCCAATGGAAAAACGATTAGAATTTTTTTGGGTTTAGTTGTCATACATTTATTACGTTTTCAGAGATAGTCAAACTTTATTTGATTTAGTCCAACTCTTTAACTTAGATTTTTGAAGACGTGAATCCAACATATCATTAATTTGTAGACAAACTGGAATTAAAGCCAGACTAAGTCAGTGGTACAGATAGAACTATCCAAGCAGAAGACACATCTCCTTCAATATCCAGTTTGTCTACAAAATAATAATTGATATGTTGGATTAACGTCTCCATCTTAACGAAAAATCGAAGTTTTAAAGAATAGGACTTAATCAAGTCAAATCAAACTTTAAATGCACTTTACAGAAAGTTTGATTTAGTCCTTTTATTTAACTTTTGGTAAAAATGGAGTGAATCCAACATATTAACTTGTACATTAAATTTGAATTGAACCAAAGCTTGAAACCCTAGGCCTACATTGTAGTCATACTTCTTAACTTATTCCACGTTTAGTTGTGTTACAGCCTGAATTCTATACTGAACAAAAATATAAATGCAACGTGCAACAATTTCAAAGATTTTACTGAATTACAGTTCATATAACGAAACCAGTCAATTGAAATAACTTTAGGCCCTATTCTATGGATTTACAAGACTGGAAATGTTAGTCACAGATACCTTCAAAAAAAGGTAGGGGTGTGGATCAGAAAACCAGTCAGTATCCAGTGTGACCACCATTTGCCTCATGCAGAGCAACACATCTCCTTCGTATAGAGTTGATCAGGCTGTTTGTGGCCTGTGGAATGTTGTCCCACTCCTCTTCAATGGCTGTGCAAAGTTGCTGGATATTGGCGGGAACTGGAACAAGTTGATCTAAAGAATCCCAAACAACATGCTCAAAGGGTGACGGTTCTGAGTATGCAGGCCATGGGAGAACAGGGCCATTTTCAGCTTCCAGGAACTGTGTACCGACCCTTGCGACATGGGGCCGTGCATTATCATGCTGAAACGTGAGGTGATGGCGGCGAATGAATGGCACGACAATGGGCCTCAGGATCTTGTCACAGTATCTCTGTGCATTCAAATTGCCATCAATAAAATGCAATTCGTGTTTGTTGTCTGTAGCTTATGCCTGCCAATACCATTATCCCACCGCCACCATGGGGAACTCTGTTCATAATGTTGACATCAGAAAACTGCTCGCCCACACGATGCCATACACGTGGTCGGCAGTTGTGAGGCCGGTTGGATGTAGTGCCAAATTCTCTAAAGACATTGGATGCGGCTTATGGTAGCGAAATCAACACTCAATTATCTGGCAACAGCTCTGGTGGACATGCCTGCAGTCAGCATGCCAATTGCATGTTCCCTCAACTTGAGACATCTGTCGCATTGTGTTGTGTGACAACTGCACATTTTAGAGTGGCCTTTTATTGTCCCTAGCACAAGGTGCACCTGTGTAATGGTCATGCTATTTAATCAGCTTCTTGATATGCCACACCGGTCAGGTGGATGGATTATCTTGGCAAAGGAGAAATGCTCACTAACAGGGATGTAAAACAAATTGTGCACATCATTCTTAGAGAAATAAGCTTTTTGTGCATATGGAACATTTCTGGGATCTTTTATTTCAGCTCATGAAACATGGGACCAACATTTTACATGGTGCATTTATGTTTGTTCAGTATAAATATAGTGCATTTGGAAAGTATTCAGACCCCTTCCCTTTTTCCACTTGTTACATTATAACCTTATTCAAAAATTGATTTAAAAAAAATCTACACACCAAACCCCATAATGACAAAGCAAAAACAGGTTTTTAGAAATATTTGTATAAAAAAACTGCAATACCTTATTTACATAAGTATTCAGCCCCTTTGCAATGAGTCTCGAAATTGAGCTCAGGTGCATCCTGTTTCCATTGATCATCCTTGAGATGTTTCTACAACTTGATTGGAGTCCACCTGTGGTAAATTCAATTTATTGGACATGATTTGGAAAGGCATACACCTGTCTATATAAGGTCCAACAGTTGACAGTGCATATCAGAGCAAAAACCCATGCCATGAGATTGAAGGAATTGTCCGTAGAGCTCTGAGACAGGATTGTGTCGAGGCACAGTTCTGGGGAAGGGTAACAAAAAATGTCTACAGCATTGAAGGTCCCCAAGAACACAGTGGCCTTCATCATTCTTAAATGAAAGAAGTTTGGAACCACCAAGACACTTTCTAGAACCACCAAGACACTTCCTAGAGCTGGCTGCCTGGCCAAACTGAGCAATCGGGGGAGAAAGGCCTTGGTCAGGGAGGTGACCAAAAACCCGATGGTCACTCTGACAGAGCTCGAGTTCCTCTGTGGAGATTGGAGAACCTTCCAGAAGGACAACCATCTCTGCAGTACTCCA
Source organism: Salmo trutta (assembly GCF_901001165.1). Taxonomy (NCBI): domain Eukaryota; kingdom Metazoa; phylum Chordata; class Actinopteri; order Salmoniformes; family Salmonidae; genus Salmo; species Salmo trutta. The sequence goes on along the minus strand of NC_042971.1, from coordinate 15,307,194 downwards.
CAAATCAGGCTTTTATGGTAGAGTGGCCAGACGGAAGCCATTCCTCAGTAAAAGGCACAACAGCCCGCTTGGGGTTTGCCAAAAGGCACCTAAAGGACTGTCAGACCATGAGAAACAAGATTCTCTGGTCTGATGAAAGCAAGATTGAACTCTTTGGCCTGAATGCCAAGCATCACATCTGGAGGAAACCTAGCACCATCCCTACGGTGAAGCATGGTGGTGGCAGCATCATGCTGTGGGGATGTTTTTCAGTGGCAGGGACTGGGAGAATAGTCAGGATCGAGGGAAAGATGAACGGTGCAAAGTACAGAGAGATTCTTGATGAAAACCTGCTCCAGAGTTCTCAGGACCTCAGACTGGGGTGAAGGTTCACCTTCCAACAGAACAACAACCCTAAGCACACAGCCAAGACAATGCAGGAGTGGCTTCTGTGCAAGTCTCAATGTCCTTGAGTGGCCCAGCCAGAGCCCGGATTTAAACCCGATTGAACGTCTCTGGAGCTGTGCAGTGACGCTCCCCATCCAACCTGACAGAGCTTGAGAGGATCTGCAGAGAAGAATGGGAGAAACTCCCCAAATACAGGTGTTCCCAAGAAGACTCGGCTTTAATTGCTGCCAAAGGTGCTTCAACAAAGTACTGAGTAAAGTCTGAATACTTACGTAAATGTCATCAGTATTTTATTTTTAGTAAATTTGCTAAAAATTCACAATGTCATTATGGGGTATTTAAGATATGAGGGAAAAAAAGTGTTTTAATCCATTTTAGATTAAGTCTAACATAACAGAACGTGGAAAAAGTCAAGGGGTCTGAACACGTTCCGAATGGACTGTACATATAATATTTTTTGGGTCACCCATCTACACAAAATACCCCATAATGACAAAGTGAAAACATGTTTTTAGAAATGTTGGCAAATTTTTTTGAAAAATGAAATACAGATATCTAATTTCCATATGTATTGACACGGGGGTGTGAATACTTGTTAGAATCACCTTTGGCAGCGACTACAGCTGTCAGCCTTTCTGGTTAAGTCTAAGAGCTTTGCAAACCTGGATTTTACAATATTTGTACATTATTATAAAAAAAATATTCAAGCTCTGTCAAGTTAGCTGTTGATCATTGCTAGACAGCCATTTTCTTGCCATAAATTTTGAAGCCGATTTACTGTAAGTCAACTGTAATTAGGCCACTCAGTAACATTCAATTTCGTCTTGGTAAGCAACTCGTGTATATTTGGCTTTGTTTTAGGTTCTTGTCCAGCTGAAAGTTTAATTTGTCTCCTAGTGTATGTTTGAAAGCAGAATGAACCAGGTTTTCCGCGAGGATTATGCCTGTGCTTAGCTCTATTCCATTTCTTTCCCTAGTCCTTGCCGATGACAAGCATACCTATAACATGATGTAGCCACCCCCATGCTTGAAAAGAGTGGTACTCAGTGTTGTGGTGTTATGTTTTGGGCAAATCCAAAACACATTATATTCAGGACATAAAGTGAATTGCTTTGCCCCATTTTTTTGCAGTTTTACTTTAGTGTCTTATTGTAAAATGGAAGCATGTTTTGGAATATTTTTATTCTGTACAGGCTTCTTTTCACTCTGTCATTTAGGTTAGTATTGTGGAGTAATGTTGTTGATCCATCCTCACTTTTCTATCACAGCCATTAAACTCTAATTGTTTTAAAGTCATTATTGTCATGAAATTTGGTTTCCATTGGGGTGTCCATTATTGTTACAATGTCCGTTGGTGCGTGTGAGTACCTGTGCTGTGTGTTCTGGGCTTTCGTGCCGTGTGATAATCATTGTGTTCTTGTGTTATTTATTCGAGGTACTCCTCACTCTTTTGTTTGAGTTTCAACCCTGTGTTTGTTTGGTCGTCCCCGTGCCTTTACACGGCACGCTATAATTTGGGGCTTAATAAAAACCCTTATTACGCATTCCTGTGTCTGTCTCCTGACTCTTCATACCAGCGTGACAGTTAAAACCCTGGATGAGAGACCAAAGGGATGGCTGTAGATTAACTCTCCAGTAGGAGGTCCTGCCCAGTCAATTGTTTTATTATTATTATAGTGGATCTAATGTTGAAAATCCTGACGTTGTTTCAAAGGAAAACATTTAACATATTTTATACAAGGTTTGTCTGTTGAAAAATGGTTACCATGACATAATCCTGTGCTTAAAATTTCACCCTCAAAACAGTTGAGGACTTTTTGCAAATCCAACAGATTCCACGTCACAATACGTTGACAATTTACTTTGAAACATTGGTTCGCCCAGTTGGCAGAGAGCGAGAGAGAGAGATTAGTGAGTTGAGAGAGAGAGAACACTGTGTTCGACGTAGACTAATTAAATCTGGAGACTGGGGACTTCGGCTCTAACTCGATGTGTAATGCATCCTCACTAATGGAGGTGTAGTTGTGGAAAGCATTCAGCTCCTCAATTACTTACACACGGTAGGAATAAAAGGGGGATGTTTCACATTACTCAAGCATTGATTTAGAGAGCCTCGCAGAGAAACCACTCTGAGGAATGAGACTGAGGAAGCATCCCTCATACAGATGGGAAGTCTTGGTAACACTTTACTTAAGCCTGCATGTATAATGCTTTATTATATCTTATAGGCTTTATAATGCATTTTAATAATGCCTACCTGCAGGCATTAAGTACAGCTGTTTGTTAGTAGTTAAACTAGTTAGTTGTTTACATTTCCTAGTTCCCACTCACTGTGCTGCTTGGCAAAGGGGGAGAAGCCCTTGTCTTTCTGATCCTTGTTGTCTCCTCGGCTCTCCTTGGCTTGGTTCTGTTGACTCTGCTGCTTGGAGAATCCGTCCAGGTCGTTAGTGCTGGAGTGGCCCGCTGCCCCTGCCACCAGCTTCTGGCTCAGGATGTCGGCCTTCTTCAAGTAGGACGCCGGGGCCCAGCCCTCCTGTCCCTGGTACCTGTAGAGGGCAGCAGAGGTTACGTTCACAGCTTCAATAGAGAGAGAAGCAGCAACAACAACAAAGGCCTTATTTAGTACAAACAAGCAACCAACTCTGATCCACACATTCAATGAAATGCACATGCGCACAGAGCCGACATGCATTCACTGTGTACAGACACACTTCTGGGGTATTGTGTTTTACCTGATCTTCCACCAGCCCTCAAGGTTCTTCTGCATGACCTCCACAGTCATGCCACTTTCTAGGTCGATCTCGTCTTGGTCTCGTGCTGCGTATGGGTAGATCACTGTGTACTTCTCCTCTGGAAATGGCAAAGAACACATGAAATTAGGTGATATCTTTTTCATCTTGCATACTAACTTTTAAAAGAATGTCAATCAAGCAGATGTAGTCAACGACTTGGCAGGGACAGCACATTATGTAGCAACGCACATGCCCCACCTACCTGATGATCGTTCTTTTTCAGCCATGTATTTCCTGTGTTTGAGGGGTGAATAATCCACTTGTCACTTAAATCTTGCTGGATTAATTGCTTTCATTTTACTCATGCGACTCTTTCATACGCTTGCTTGTGCCTGTTGTTTTTTCCCCGTTTAATATTATGACTGGAAATATTTGTAAAGAGCTGTCAAACACACCCAGGTAATGGCTGAAATTGGCTCAATGGAATACGTTGTCTTTCCGTTGCATCTGAACTCAGCAAAAAAAGAAACGTCCCTTTTTCAGGACTGTGGCTTTCAAAGAATTCATAAAAATCCAAATAACTTCACAGATCTTCATTGTAAAGGGTTTAAACGCTGTTTCCCATGCTTGTTCAATGAACCATGAACATGCACCTGTGGAACGGCCATTAAGACACTAACAGTTTACAGACGGTAGGCAATTAAGGTCACAGTTCTGAAAACTAAGGACACTAAAGAGGCCTTTCTACTGACTGAAAAACACCAAAAGAAAGATGCCCAGGGTCCCTGCTCATTTGCGTGAACAAGCCTTAGGCATGCTGCAATGAAGCATGAGGACTGAAGATGTGGCCAGGGAAATAAATTGCAATGTCCATACTGTGAAACGCCTAAGACAGCGCTGCAGGGAGACAGGACGGACAGCTGATCATTCTCGCAGTGGCAGACCACGTGCAACAACACCTGCACAGGATCGGTACATCCGAACATCACACCTGAGGGACAGGTACAGGATGGCAACAACAACTGCCCGAGTTACACCAGGAACGCACAATCCCTCCATCAGTGCTCAGACTGTCCGCAATAGGCTGAGAGAGCCTGGACTGAGGGCTTGTAGGCCTGTTGTAAGGCAGGTCTTCACCAGACATCACCGGCAACAATGTCGCCTTTGGGCACAAACCCACCGTCGCTGGACCAGACAGGACTGGCAAAAAGAGCTCTTCACTGACGAGTCACGGTTTTGTCTCACCAGGCGCGATGGTCAGATTCGCGTTTATCGTCGAAGGAATGAGAGTTACACCGAGGCCTGTACTCTGGAGCGGGATCAATTTGGAGGTGGAAGGTCCATTGAGCACGTCTGGGACCTGTTGGATCGGAGGGTGAGGGTTAGGGCCATTCCCACTAGAAATGTCCGGGAAGTTGCAGGTGCTTTGGCGGAAGAGTGGGGTAACATCTCACAGCAAGAATTGGGAAATATGGTGCAGTCCATGAAGAGGAGATGCACTGCAGTATTTAATGCAGCTGGTGGCCACCCCAAAAAGTGACTGTTACTCTTGATTTTGACCCCCCCCCCTTGTTCAGGGGCATATTATTTAATTTCTGTTAGTCACATGTCTGTGAAACCTTACGTTCATACAAATATTTACACGTTAAGTTTGCTGAAAATAAACGCAGTTGACAGTGAAAGGACGTTTCTTTTTTGCTGAGTTTATAAGAACGCTAAAGCTACATTGGGGATTTAACGCATCGTCTTGACACATCACAAAAAAAATTACTTTTTTGATGGAATTTAAAAAGGAATAATAGAATATAGGAAAAACACTGGACACTCTGGCTGAGCAGTAGGGTTCATCACAATGACAGTCAAGCACCCAAGCTAACTGGCTAACGTTGGTTAGCTTGCTAGCTACTTCCAGACACATGAGAGAACACATTCTGATAATTTTACTCGCCCTAGCAGAGCTGGTTAGGCTGTGTTAACGCTATCCAGAGTGTTGGTGACTAACTGCTGCTGGCAACAATTTAATTACGCTTTTTTGCCAACGTTTACTACGTTTAAATTCGTCAGTTATTCTGCCCTCTAGCACCACCCTATGTCTGATCTCGCAAACAATGTAAAGCAGTAATCTAATGCCAAACGTGTAGATTTTAAATTTGAGAGTATCCTGCTATTGACACAATTGTTGAATTATGCAACTGAACGTGATGACAACAGTAGTTAATGAGGCAGTCTAGACAGTGCAAGTATATGTAAATACAGTACACCTCATAAAATACATCTCTACCCTGTACCTTAGAGACTGCTGCCCTATGTACATAGTCATTGAACATTAGTCACTTTAATAATGTTTACATACTGATTTACCCACTTCCTATGTATAGTACAAACCTTTTCTATTCATATACACCATTATTTAGATACGCTATCTATCTTCATACCTAATCCTAATAACCTAGCCAGAGCTACATACGAGGACATTTTTTTTTTATTAAATCAAAATATACTTTTTTAGGCGCTCAGCTTACTGTTGAGAGGTAGAATAGTAGAATACACAAGGTGCAATTTCGAAACTTGGTTGTGCATCAGCAGTTTTCCTCTTGTTAATTGTCACGCAGTAACCACGTTTTCGTCCACAGTTTTTAGGCAACTAAAGCAACAGCTGTGATGAGATAGGAAATCTCAGTATAATTTTATAAATGCTGACATGTTAGTTTGACATGGTAGGATATTTTTGTGTTGGTAAAAACGAATTATGCGAGGAATGGCGATGGAAACGCCTTTATGAGCAAATATTGATATAATAAACATCATATCGAAATAAACTTGGAGTCACTCGATGACATGGTTTGCGGTCCTCCCACTATGCCTCGGGAAACCATGCTGTTTATAGGCTAGATTAAATAAATTATAATGAACACAGGGTGGTGAAAGTGCATGGTATGAGTTTGATGCTCCTTTCCAATAAATGTCCAGGGTCTTATTTTGGTGACATGATGATAGATGCTTGACTACTGTCTTGACAAATCAAAACATTCTCGATCTTATCCATAATAATCTCATCATGTAGACTATCCAACCCGCACAGCCTACACGCACTGTATCTGCAAGCTGTTTGCTAGAGCGCAGGTACCAAGACCAGAATAGGTACATTTGATATTTAACACAACAGTCTGACAAAACTATCGGTAGAGTTGAAAATGTGATGGAAACACATTGAACATTGGATTTTTATTAGGTACATGAAAACTGAAGAAAAGTTGTGTGCACTACATCACTCACTGATTTTTATTTGCAACAAGTCAGTTTTGTATGAATATACCACTAGTGAGAAAATGTGCATATTTTGGATGGAAAACAATAAAAAAAGTTTGATTGGTAAATTAGTCTAGCCAGTTATCTAAACTCATAGTAATCAGTGCCGAATTACCGATCAGGCACCCAGGGCACGTGCCCAGGGGCCCTGACCTCCAGGGGGCCTCCATTGATTTTGTTAGTCACTCTTGCTGAGATATCATGTTAACATTGCATATGTGTAGAATTGCAGGAAATTAGCTGTATAAAATAAAAAATGTATCTGTAAAGCAAATGTATTAGTTTACCGTTTGTTAATAAAATACTTTTTCTGCTAACAGATCCCTCTGTACGTATGAAATTATTGTTTCTAATCCCGGTGCTGAGTTAATGAGTAGCGGCTAATTGTATAGCTAATAGGCTACGTGTTTGTAGATCGACTGAGGTGAAGCTGCAGCAACCAATGTGTTGTCATTTTTGTTCGTTTTTGGCTGTTCTCCAAATTGCATTTTATAGTTTTACAATTGTATAGAAATTCAGTAAATAAGTTGCAACTTTCTTTACATTTCTTGGATGGAATTTCTGAACCTAGTCTCCCACTATCTGCTAATGGATGTAATGTGTTAGCCCCCAGTACACCATTCCCAGATCATAAACTAGTAATCAGTTGAACGCTTTCAGCGAGTGTTTCCTTGTAGACAGAGCCTGGGCAGGATCTATCTTGTGGAGTGAGAAGACATGCAACACACATCATGCAACACACAACATCAACGAGACACAAACAAGACAGAATTAAAACTACGCTAGCTTTAGGACTTCAGGGCAAAAGCACGGTAACATATATTTGCGCTTTGACTCAGTCTTTTCACTTTAAAATGTATGCCAAACAAAAAAACATTGATATAAAAGTTATAACAATAGAACTATATCCACACGAACTACTTTTAACAATATCCATTATTTTTTGTAACAAACTAATTCTGTGGAAGAACAGTGCAGGTGCAAACTTTGGTAACAGATTACGGTAAAATCTCCCTCAGGTTTTCTTAAATTATGATTCAAAGATGTCTGCAGAAAGACTGGGGTGTAAGCTACGACATGGCACCTTGAGTTCAATATATATTTTGGTTATTGAACTACAGTAACTGTACTGTACTATGCTATCCAAACTTGTGAAACATGCCTCTATGATAGGTTCAGATTTGGTCCAGACCGGTCCATCTGTGGATGTTAATATCAAGGCCAGGGTAGACGGACCAAATTTCAACTACTTTTTAATGTCCATGGACGCCCGGTGTCAGTCGGTGCTCAGAGGGTGAGGAAACTGGTTACAGTAAATGGAAAGAGAGGGGTTACATGGGTAGGTGTCAGTAAGAGTTGGGAGAGGTGATATTAATTAGAGAGAGAGCGAGAGGGAGGGGTTTTCCAGACTCAGTTTAACACTCTTGGTTTGACCACCAAACAACGGAAAGTCAAAGAAAACAGTTATGAGCTGGACACAGCAGTATGCCAGTGGAAGGGAGAAAGGTTTGTAACTATTATGATTTCCCATTGTAGCCAATTCAAGTGCAGTAATTCTGTTTAATTTTAATCACTTCATAATTCAAACAGAATTTGCATCAGTAAAATCATTATAACTAATTGGTAGGTCTACCAATACTTGTGAAGTGGAAATGTCTAGGAGCAACAATGGCTCAGCTGCAAAGTTGTAGGCCACACAAGCTCACAGAATGGGACCGCCGACTGCTGAAGACCGTAGCGCGTTTACATTTACATTTAAGTCATTTAGCAGACGCTCTTATCCAGAGCGACTTACAAATTGGTGCATTCACCTTATGATATCCAGTGGAACAACCACTTTACAATAGTGCATCTAAATCTTTTAAGGGGGGGGGGGTTAGAAGGATTACTTTATCCTATCCCAGGTATTCCTTAAAGAGGTGGGGTTTCAGGTGTCTCCGGAAGGTGGTGATTGACTCCGCTGTCCTGGCGTCGTGAGGGAGCTTGTTCCACCATTGCGGTGCCAGAGCAGCGAACAGTTTGGACTGGGCTGAGCGGGAACCGTGCTTCCTCAGAGGTAGGGGGGCCAGCAGGCCAGAGGTGGATGAACGCAGTGCCCTTGTTTGGGTGTAGGGCCTGATCAGAGCCTGAAGGTATGGAGGTGCCGTTCCCCTCACAGCTCCGTAGGCAAGCACCATGGTCTTGTAGCGGATGCGAGCTTCAACTGGAAGCCAGTGGAGAGAGCGGAGGAGCGGGGTGACGTGAGAGAACTTGGGAAGGTTGAACACCAGACGGGCTGCGGCGTTCTGGATGAGTTGTAGGGGTTTAATGGCACAGGCAGGGAGCCCAGCCAACAGCGAGTTGCAGTCATCCACACGGGAGATGACAAGTGCCTGGATTAGGACCTGCGTCGCTTCCTGTGTGAGGCAGGGTCGTACTCTGCGAATGTTGTAGAGCATGAACCTACAGGATCGGGTCACCGCCTTGATGTTAGTGGAGAACGACAGGGTGTTGTCCAGGATCACGCCAAGGTTCTTAGCACTCTGGGAGGAGGACACAAGGGAGTTGTCAACCGTGATGGCGAGATCATGGAACGGGCAGTCCTTCCCCGGGAGAAAGAGCAGCTCTGTCTTGCCGAGGTTCAGCTTGAGGTGGTGATCCGTCATCCACACTGATATGTCTGCCAGACATGCAGAGATGCGATTCGCCGCCTGGTTATCAGAAGGGGGAAAGGAGAAGATTAATTGTGTGTCGTCTGCATAGCAATGATAGGAGAGACCATGTGAGGATATGACAGAGCCAAGTGACTTGGTGTATAGCGAGAATAGGAGAGGGCCTAGAACAGAGCCCTGGGGGACACCAGTGGTGAGAGCGCGTGGTGCGGAGACAGATTCTCGCCACGCCACCTGGTAGGAGCGACCTGTCAGGTAGGACGCAATCCAAGCGTGGGCCGCGCCGGAGATGCCCAACTCGGAGAGGGTGGAGAGGAGGATCTGATGGTTAAATGATGCGTTCAAGTCGTCTGTACTCGGTTGCAACACTCACTACCGAGTTCCAAACTGCCTCTGGAAGCAACGTCCGCACAAGAAATGTTCGTCAGGAGCTTCATGAAATGGGTTTCCATGGCTAAGCAGCAGCACACAAGCCTAAGATCACCATGTGCAATGCCAAGAGTCGACTGGCGTGGTGTAAAGCTTGCTGCCATTGGACTCTGGAGCAGTGGAAATTATGAATCAAGCTTCACCATCTGGCAGTCTGACGGAAAAATCTGGGTTTGGCTATGCCAGGAGAACGCTACCTGCCCAACGCATAGTGCCAACTGTAAAGTTTGATGGTGGAGGAATAATGGTCTGGGGTTGTTTTTCATGGTTCGGGCTAGGCCCCTTAGTTCCAGTGAAGGAAAATCTTAATGCTACAGCATATGACATTCTAGACAATTCTGTGCTTCCAACTTTGTGGCAACCGTTTTGGGAATGACCTTTCCTGTTTCAGCATGACAATGCCCCCGTGCACAAAGCGAGGTCCATATAGTAAAGGTTTGTCGAAATCAGTGTAGAATAACTTGACTGGCCTGCACAGAGCCCTGACCTCAACCCCATCAAACAACTGTGGGATGAATTGGAACCCCGACTGCGAGCCAGGCCTAATCACCCAACATCAGTGCCCGACCTCACTAATACTCTTGTGGCTGAATGGAAGCAAGTCCCTGCATCAATGTTCCAGCATCTAGTGAAAAGCCTTCCCAGAAGAGTGGAGGCTGTTATAGCAGCAAAGGGGGGACTAACTACATATTAATGCCCATGATTTTGGAATAAGATGTTCAACGAGCAGGTGTCCACATATTTCTGGTCATGTAGTATTTGTGGGTTTTTGGTAACATAATTACAAGGCACAACACTATTTTTTTTACTTAGAAGGTAAACAATTTCTCCAAATCTAAATATAAAAGTGTTTTTTAGTTGGTAGGGGTCTGTATGTCAACATTATTGTGTTTTGATGTGTTTCTGATTCCTTTTAAGAATTTTTCTGGTAGATGTTTTCTAAGATCCCTTTTCCATCTGTTTATTCAGAAATCAAAGCCTTTAATTATACCACATTTTTAAGATGGAAAATGGTTAAAATGTATCTATGCCTTCGTTTCCCAAAAATCTAGACTCTTAGGAGCATGTGAAATGGAAGCTATGAACTTCACATGTTGGTGCTCATGGGTCCTTTTAGATGGAAATGCCCTTCACTAGCACCTACTTGTAACAGATTATGTTTTTATAACTAATCCATAATGGGTCCATTTGTTACACAAATATTCTATTTAGAAAGAACAATCTGAAATGTCATATTTCACTGAAATAACAGTAAAAGTGAGAAACTGTTTTTCTCCACTGCATGCCATCGAGAGAACAAATCATACCAACATAAAGGTAGCATCCATTACAATCCATGCCACACATGCATGTCTTGCCTCACTCTGAGGCTTGGGTTGGTCATGCATGAGTTTTACATTTTACACACAGATAGAGAAAAGAGTCGTGCGCTCCACCTTGCCCAAAGCCTGTGCTGAACAGATCCCCTAACGTTCGCCGGCGGCCCACATGGCTCGGCAGTGACCAGTATCTCCGGGACACTGACAGCAGAGCACAGTGGGCAGCAGGAAGTAAGTAAACAGGAAGTAAATACTCTGGCTTTGTGTTTTCTTAGTTCCATAGAAAATTATAGAGGACTCTTCATTGTATCTGCCCTATTATGGCCTCTGTGAGTGCACTGGCTTCTCCATTTTTAAGTATTACATTTTCTTTATCTTCTACTTCTATGAGTTGGTAAACAAACTGAAAGGGTGCATACTGCCACCTGGAGTGTGTTGTTTGAACAGGTACAGTATAAAGCCAAGGTTGGCGATTAACTGCCACCTGCAGTTATGGAATGTTTGCTCACAAGCATAATTAATTGGCTGATCCCTCCTGTTGACCCAGATGGAATTATGTGATCCTTTCTTAACCCATAGGAAGTCCCACCCAGTTGACTTCTTCAGATGGGTGAAAGTCCTCAATGGCACTCCCAATGCTAAAAAGGGCATTTGGGCACTAGAGTCCTCTATTTATCTCTATGGTTTGTTCTAACGCTGCGTTCATAACCAAAGGTGTAATTTACTACATACGATTGGGAACTCGCAATTACTAGTGGGAAACGCATGTATCATCCCTAAGCTCCGACTTCTCCCACATGCTGACCTCTGACGTCACCGACTAAGGAAATGACATTCACAACATTTTCGGAAGTTAAACCAAAACATTATTTATATAAAAGCAATCTATTAATATGGTTTTTGAACAGTATAATTTGTGTACAAGCATGATAGCTGTATTTTCTGTTTATGGTTGATGCAGCTTGTTGGCCATTAGCCAATTGGCATTTCTCAACAAGTTCAAAGCACGTGATAGCATCCAACTTCACAACTGGTATTTACCACCTTCCCACTTGGTTATGAACACAGCATCATGGACAGGCAGAGACAGGTAGGGTGATAGACAGTCAGAGGTCATTTTCCCACATACAGTACATAATGTAGCGATTTCAAGACATCCTGCTTCCAAGATTAATTCATTACAGTTCCACATTTCTCCTACATCTTAATCAATGAGGACCCCTCTGTTTTGCGTCATAATGACTTGGCAGCAAACCTTGAGTTTTGACTGTGAGCTGCTCCTTATGGCTGCCAATGTGATCAGTAGTTACAGTAGGCCTATGTTTTGACTCCGAATGTGGCCTAGGGCAGTGCGACAGACGGAGCGAGTTACCTTCCTCGCCGGGCAGGGAGAAGTCGTCAGGGTCATCCTGGGCCTCCAGGCAGGTGGCAGGGACCCAGCCTTGGGCCTCGTCTGAACTAACAAACCACCAACCTGCACACAAAGAGAAAAACGCACACAAACACAGAAGAGTCCGTCACACAGCAGAGGCTCTCTCTCGGTCTTGTATTGGCCATGTCTATTTGGAAGGTTCTGAAGACAACGGGACAGCATTATACTGCTGCTATTTGGCAGTTGTCTTGGTACACATTAAAGTACCTGTATTTCATTTTCATTCAAGTATGATAACATTCTTTCAGTTGTTTGGGGGGGGGGAAACCATTTGAGACAGTGTGGTTGCTTTATAAAACATGTTAAGGCCGCCAGGACTCAGGTTGTCCCAAATGGCACCCTATTCCCCTTATAGTGGACTACTATTGACCAGGGCCAATAGGGCCAACACTATATAAACAAGTGTCATTTGGGACGCAACCCTCAGTCATTTAGCTAAAGTCTGTCGCCATCTGATCCAGGTCTCGTACCAGACTCATTCTTCTCGATGACCTCCACCGTCTGTCCCACGTGCAGGCTGATCTCAGAGCTCTCCTGTTTCTCATAGTCAGTGACGGCCACATACTGGTCTAGGAGCAGAGGGTCAGCTGAGGTGGAGTCTCCTGCAGGGAGGGACACAGAGCACACATACATGTACAGTACCAGTCAAACGTTTGGACACACCTACTCATTCAATGATTTTTCTTTATTTTTACAATTTCTACATCGTAGAATAATAGTGAAGACATCTAAACTATGAAATAACATATACGGAACCATGTAGTAACAAAGTGTTAAACAAATCAAAATATATTTTAGATTCTTCAAAGTAGCCACCCTTTGCCTTGATGACAGCTTTGCACACTCTCGGCATTCTCTCAACCAGCTTCATGAGGAATGAGGAGTTCCCACATATGCTGAGCACTTGTTGGCTGCTTTTCCTTCACTCTGCGGTCCAAATCATCCCAAACCATCTCAATTGGGTTAAGGTTAGGTGATTGTGGAGGCCAGGTCATCTGATGCAGCACTCCATCACTCTCCTTCTTGGTCAAATAGCCCTTACACAGTGTGTTTTGGGTCATTGTCCTGCTGAAAAACAAATGATAGTCCCACTAAGCGCAAACCAGATGGGATGGTGTATTGCTGCAGAATGTTGTGGTAGCCATGCTGTTTAAGTGTGCCTTGAATTCTAAATAAATCCCTGACAGTGTCACCAGCAAAGCACCCCCACACCATCACACATCCTCCTCCATGCTTCACGGTGGGAACCACACATGCGAAGTTCATCCGTTCAACTACTCTGCGTCTCACAAAGACATGGCGGTTGGAACCAAAAATCTCAAATTTCGACTCATCAGACCAAAGGACAAATTTCCACTGGTCTAATGTCCATTGCTCGTGTTTCTTGGCCCAAGCAAGGCTCTTCTTCTTACTGATATCCTTTAGCAGTAGTTTGTTTGCAGCAATTCGACCATGAAGGCCTGATTCACACAGTGTCCTCTGAACAGTTGATGTCGAGATGTCTATTACTTGAACTCTGTGAAGCATTTATTTGGGCTGCAATCTGAGGTGTAGTTAAATCTAATGAACTTATCCTCTGCAGCAGAGGTAACTCTGGGTCTTCCTTTCCTGTGGCAGTCCTCATGAGAGCAAGATTCATCATAGCGCTTGATGGCTTTTGTGACTGCACTTGAAGAAACTTTCAAAGTTCTTGGATTGACTGACTTTCATGTCTTAAAGTAATGATGGACTGTCGTTTCTCTTTGCTTATTTGAGCTGTTCTTGCCATAATATGGACTTGATCTTTTATCAAATAGGACTATCTTCTGTATATCACCCCTACCTTGTCACAGCACAACTGATTGGCTCAACGCATTAAGAAGGAAAGAAATGCCACAAATTAACTTTGAAACGAGGCACACCTGTTAATTGAAATGCATTCCAAGTGACTACATCATGAAGCTGGTTGAAAGAATGCCAAGAGTGTGCAAAGCTGTCATCATGGTGGCTATTTTGAATAATCTAAAATCTAAAATATATTTTGATTTGCTTAACACTTTTTTGGTTACTACATGATTCCATATGTGTTAAGTCATAGTTTTGATGTCTTTACTATTATTCTACAATGTAGAAAATAGTCAAAATAAAGAAAAACCCTGTAATGAGTAGGTGTGTCCAAACCTTTGACTGGTACTGTAGATCTGACCTCTCTACCAGCCACACCACACCGCAGAGAGCAGATAGAGCCAGAGGATGAAGAGGAAGCAGACAGAAGAAGAAAATGGTGGTCAGAGAGCAGAGGGAGGGAGTGTTTGAGAGGGAGATGTTATGAGAGACGACAGGATAGGGAGGAGGGTTATGCTAATCACCCGCGTGGCTGCCACAGAGATAGACAACCCGCCACCAGGACACCCCGCCACCAGGACACCCCAACACCTAGACTACCACAATGCTGTAGGTTAGAACAACAAGAGGGCCTGCTCTGTATTGTGCCCTCGATGGGATGACAACCAGAGCTACCCCTGGGGATGCAGAATATGAAGCACTCATAATATCCTCTAAATGCATAATTGTCCAGAGACGGAGCCTTGTACTTATACCATCCTGCAGCAAGTCTCTTAAAGATATTATAGATTAGGAAAACTGTCACGTCTGATACCCCAAGAGCCAACGACACAGAATGAGGATGGTAATGTTGTTGTTGTTGTGGCACAGCATGCACATCTATCAAGGTGACGATTATTTCCCACAACCAAGACAGGGTTGATTTCAGCACAGGAGCAAAGGAGTTGGGCAGGGTGTACAGTCAGACACACAGCATCTGGTGCCCTCTTGACATAACTAACACACCGCCATGCACATCACACAGAGTGAGCACCAAGCTTGCCCCACCCTGCCCTCTCTACCCCACCTGTCCCTAGCCTGGTCCCAGACCTGTATTTGCTTTAGCTTGATATAGAGACAGATGCGTTGGCTGAATCACATACAAGGCTATCCCTTCCCCTCGCTCTACCCTGCACTGCCCAGGCCCACCTCAGAGCCACGTCCCAACTAAAAGGCCCAACAGCCAAGGGCCCCTAACGGATGGCTAGCAACCCAGGGGTCACACACAAAGTATGGCCAAGCATGAATCTGTTACTACCTCTCTTTAGGAAAGTAGTCGCTCTCTCCACAATCCCTGATGGAGGAAAATGAAGGAAATTGAAATTGAAACTTGACATGGATGGAAAATATATGGGTTGGTTAGATGAAAAAAGAAGAGGCAAAACTCTGAAACAAAACACTATGTAGAAGTAGTGGTGTGTATCTAACTTCAAATAAATGTGATATAATGATAGACTTACAGTCTTACTACAATCTTACATCTTTATATAGCAATCTAGAGTGAGAATAATGGAGAGTATGCAACAATACAGCTAGAGGGCGCTCCAATCCCCATTGAGAAATGTAGTCAGATGGATGCAAACACCACAGAGGCTTTATTCTCTGCCAGAGGCAATAGGACCTCAGTTATACAGTCGAGGCCAAAAGTTTTGAGAATGACACAAATATAAATTTTCACAAAGTCTGCTGCCTCAGTTTGTATGATGGCAATTTGCATATACTCCAGAATGTTTTGAAGAGTGATCAGATGAATTGCAATTAATTGCAAAGTCCCTCTTTGCCATGCAAATGAACTGAATCCCCCAAAAACATTTCCACTGCATTTCAGCCCTGCCACAAAAGGACCAGCTGACATCATGTCAGTGATTCTCTCGTTAACACAGGTGTGAGTGTTGACGAGGACAAGGCTGGAGATCACGCTGTCAAGCTGATTGAGTTTGAATAACAGACTGGAAGCTTCAAAAGGAGGGTGGTGCTTGGAATCATTGTTTTTCCTCTGTCAACAATGGTTTCCTGCAAGGAAACATTTGCCATCATCATTGCGTTGCACAAAAATGGCTTCACAGGCAAGGATATTGCTGCCAGTAAGATTGCACCTAAATCAACCATTTATTGGATCATCAAGAACTTCCAGGAGAGCGGTTCAATTGTTGTGAAGAAGGCCCAAGAAAGTCCAGCAAGAGCCAGGACCGTCTCCTAAAGTTGATTCAGCTGCGGGATCGAGGCATCACCAGTACAGAGCTTGCTCAGGAATGCCAACAGGCAGGTGTGAGTGCATCTGCACGCACAGTGAGGAAAATACTTTTGGAGGATGGCCTGGTGTCAAGAAGGGCAGCAAAGAAGCCACTTCTCTTCAGGAAAAACATCAGGGACAGACTGATATTCTGCAAAAGGTACAGGGATTGGACTGCTGAGGACTGGGGTAAATGAATCCCCTTTCCGACTGTTTGGGGCATCCGGAAAAAAGCTTGTCCGGAGAAGACAAGGTGAGCACTACCATCAGTCCTGTGCCATGCCAACAGTAAAGCATCCTGAGACCATTCATATGTGGGGTTGCTTCTCAGCCAAGGGAGTGGGCTCACTCACAATTTTGCCTAAGAACACAGCCATGAATAAAGAATGGTGCCAACACATCCTCCAAGAGCAACTTCTCCCAACCATCCAGGAACAATTTGGTGATGAACAATGCCTTTTCCAGCATGACGGAGCACTTTGCCATAAGGCAAAAGTGATAACTAAGTGGCTCAGGGAACGAAACATCTATATTTTGGGTCCATGGCCAGGAAACTCCCCAGACTTTAATCCCATTGAGAACTTGTGGTCAATCCTCAAGAGGCGGGTGGAAAAACAAAAACCCACAAATTCTGACAAACTCCAAGCATTGATTATGCAAGAATGGGCTGCCATCAGTCAGGATGTGGCCTAGAAGTTAATTGACAGCATGCCAGGGCGGATTGCAGAGGTCTTGAAAAAGAAGGGTCAACACTGCAAATATTGACTCTTTGCATCAACTTCGTGTAATTGTCAATAAAAGCCTTTGACACTTATGAAATGCTTGTAATTGTACTTCAGTATTCCATAGTAACATCTGACAAAAATATCTAAAGACACTGATGCAGCAGACTTTGAAAATTAATATTTGTGTCATTCTCAAAACTTTTGGCTGTATGTAAGATTGTAGTAAGACTGTGGCTGTACTCTTAAATACTGGTGCAGGATATGTTAATCCTAATCTATTTATCTATTTCACGTCAGTGCTCATTCAGATGATATTGTCCACATAAACGTAATACCACAAACAATAATAACTTATACCAAAATGTAAAACAAAACTTCCTTACCTGGCTTCTTCTTTCCAATGGGTTCCCTGTAAAAGAGAAATGAAATCATTAGAATCAAGTAAGAGGAAATATATAACTTGGACAGAGTGAGTCAGTAAAGGAGTTTGGAACGTTTTATTACTTAGAAACACTTTGAAAATATTTCCACCTACGTAACAACGGATATATGCTTCTGAAAATATAAAAATGTCAACCCTGTGAATAACCACACGGATTCTATTTATTTCATTCAGGCAAGTTTTGGGACTCACTTTGAAATAAATAATTTGATCACGATTCAGCCACATTCAAATCTCAGTTATACATTTGTTCTGCTAGTCATGCAGGCTCTAGTCTAGATGAGTGAAACTAAAAACTCTAAGATCCATTACATATCTACAGATGTGCTGACCTTTGCTCCAGATGAGAGGGGATATGGTTGATAGTGAGTTTCTGATACTGGGCTGAATGAGAACATGATACTGTATCCGCTCAGTCTGCTTTATCCATTTGGACTGCAATCCTCTATCCATTCTCATATGCAGTAGCTGATTCAATGTCCAGATGCCCAGGGATACTGAGGTGGCTAATTCAGCCTGACGTTCTATTCTTTCTACACTCTCTCGCACACACACGCACAACTGTCCATCTTATTTTCCTCCTGAATTAAAATTCACTCTCAATCACATAATGCATTGTTCCCCTGGCAACTCTGTTATTGCGCTAGCCCCAGAGCATCTGCTACATTACTTAAATGTAATACATCTCCAGCCATTAGTTTGACTATTAGCGTACTGTCAAAAGAGTCTCCAGCCAAGACAGCCACAGCTCCACCACTAGCCTGACTTATCAAAGGGAAGCAGACGGCTAGTGGCAGACTGGAGTCGGGACTGGGTCAGAAAGGCAACGCACTGTCCAGTATCCTGTATTCCGTAAGTATATTACAA
The DNA here is from genome assembly GCF_901001165.1 of Salmo trutta. NCBI lineage: Eukaryota > Metazoa > Chordata > Actinopteri > Salmoniformes > Salmonidae > Salmo > Salmo trutta. The sequence continues at coordinate 15,288,805 of NC_042971.1, read as the reverse complement.
GAGTTTTCCATAAGATCAAATCAGCCCTCCCCCTCACGCTAAATGAGGTAGCGTTGGACCAAGGATGAGTCAATCACGGTCAAGGATGCATTGAATAGGAGGACCAACACATCAGTGGGAGGACTGTGTTCAATATGGAGCTTTAAAACCTAGAGCAAGCCCATTCTACTACCAGGTGCCAGACCACAGATGTCCTAACCAATGATGAGCTAGCAATATTGGGGCTCATCCTCTCTTCTCTTCGACATCTTCCTTATACCTCTCCACTCCTTTCCTCCCTTCTACCTCTCCTTGCCTGTCTTTTATATCTCCCCTCCCCTCCTCTACCGCTCTCTCTCCTCTACTCTCTCATGCCTGCTACTTCAATCTCGCCAATGGACAGACAGTGACATCCCTCCTTACTCTGGTAGATTTATAGAGGGCTGTATAGCGACCCAAGAGAGAGGGGCTGGTGACACGATGTCAGCCCAGCTGAACACAGTCTGCATTAGAAGAGAGCTGTAATCCAATTTTAATAAAGACAAACCAAGGTCTTTTCTATATTCATCTGCCTCTCCCTCCGACCCTCCATCCTCCCCTCCCCCGTCCCTAGTAGCAGATGCTTGGGGTTTGTCTGTCTGAGAGGTAGCTAATAAGGTATGTGTCCTTGGCAACGGCCAGAGGGAACTAGCTCTCCTCCATCTGTCTGTCTAAGGAGATGACCTGACAGCAGCCATTCATAGTGGCCAGAGCAGTGACAGGCCTTGTATTCTTCTCCTTCCACAGAGATTCATCTCCTCCGCAATTACTGAACACACCATGCATATTGTATCAAACAATCAGGCACCAGGCAGCCATCTTGGATTTCGACCAAGGTACTCATGACTGCAATAATGTCGATGGCCAACAAACTCTGAGGAACGATAAGCATCCTTGTGCAAAATCACTGATTAACGGTGCAGAATTATATTGTTGACGTTCAGTGACATTCTATTGATTTGTTTGTCAAACGGACGCACAGCAAAAAAGCTGATCGACAAACTAACGCAGAAAAGTGTTTGGCTAAGATTGGACAGCCTAGATAAGATTGTAACATTACTCCCATAAAACCTGAAGTAGTTTTGGGGTGTGTGAGTCGAACACCTCTGCATAAATAAATATAACACATAGGCTTAGCTATGTGGCTAGATGACTGTAGCTGAGCATGTCAAATCTGGGTTGAAGTACACATAGATAGGAAGCGGTTTGTTATCGCAGAAAAACTAGTAAGAAAAATGCGGGACTTGTCAAATAGGGAAGGAAGAAAAATATAATCTGAAGAGCATCAGGTTTGATACATTTCACCAGCCATCACTGGGCAAGCAATAGTTTAAAGGCCCAGCGCAGTCAAAAGCAGTCACCTGTTACCACTAGTAACCCCTCCTGCCCTCCAGGCGTCTGGTAGCTCAACAACACATACGTGACGGGGGGAAATGGCGTGGTGACTTTATGACTTGTGTTGGCACGTTGTAACTGTCAGGCTGACTATGACACTAATGTGTTGATTGAGATTTACAGGAGTTCATGCCGCCTCAGCAGTTCTCTCATACACTGCTCCGCTAGGCTACATGTTATGTAGCTCTCACTCAGGGCAAACCAACCGCTCCCCCCCACCACCACAGCAATACCAGAGGGAGCATGACATCATAGTCATTACACTCTATGATAACCTATTACTGATGGATTGGCTTGTTTCAACATAAAATGACATGGTGGTCAGGAGGAGGTACTTTCTGCTACTTCGTGAAACAAAGCCTGCACACAGCATTATGCTTCTCTTTATTTGTAGTGTTTGTTGTTGGCCCAGTACACGCGTGAATGTTTGAATGTGCATACTGTATAACTTATATGCATTTGTGCTGCTTGTCAGACTGTGTGACAGTGTGTTCCTTTGACAAGATCGTGACGAATGGTGTGATGTGTAGCTTACTCTTTAGGTGGGTTGAGGTCCTCAGGACGAGTCTCGAAGAACACACGAACCTCCTCACACTGGGATATGTACACGGGCAGCTGAATCAGAGCCTGCGCATAAACACAGAAACACACGAAGGTTCGAATGTTAATCAGAACCAAATGAAGAGTTTCATTCCAAAACGCTATGCAGTATATCCATTTTCCGAATTGTTGGTCAATTTGCTTTTATTGATTAAAGAAAATAAGAAATTGTATGTTTTTTCACTATCTAATCATGGCATGGGGTTGTTCAATGACAGATGTATTTGTTTAAAATCTATCACTTGGTTTTATTTATTTTTTTGCTAAACGCTACATATCCGCCTCACTCTCAGAAATAAGTAGTACTGCTAGGTTTTACATACACTTAGATTAGAGTGATTAAAACTCATTTTTCAACCACTCCACAAATTTCTTGTAAACAAACTAAATTTTGGCAAGTCGGTTAGGACATCTACTTTGTGCATGACGAGTAATTTTTCCAACAATTGTTTACAGACAGATTATTTCACAATTCCAGAGGGTCAGAAGTTTACATACAGTAAGTTGACTGTGCCTTTAAACAGCTTGGAAAATTCCAGAAAATTATGTCATGGCTTTAGAAGCTTCTGATAGGCTAATTGGCATCATTTGAGTCAATTGGAGTTGTACCTGTGGACGTATTTCAAGGCCCTTCAAACTCAGAGCCTATTTGCTTGACATCATGGGAAAATCAAAAGAAATCAGCCAAGACCTCAAAAAAAATTTATGTAGACCTCCACAAGTCTGTCTCATCCTTGGGAGCAATTTCCAAACGCCTGAAGGTACAACGTTCATCTGTACAAACAATAGTACGCAAGTATAAACACCATGGGACCACGAAGCCGCCACACCGCTCAGGAAGGAGATGCGTTCTGTCTCCTAGAGATGAACATACTTTGGTGCGAAAAGTGCAAATGAATCCCAGAACAGGGTCCAACAAAGGACCCTGAAGATGCTGGAGGAAACAGGTACAAAAGTATCTATATCCACACAACCTGAAAGGCTGCTCAGCAAGGAAGAAACCACTGCTTCAAAACTGCCATTAAAAAGACAGACTATGGTTTGCAACTGCACATGGGGACAAAGATTGTACTTTTTGGATAAATTTCCTCTGGTCTAATGAAACAAAAATAGAGCTGTTTGGCCATAATGACCATCGTTATGTTTGGGGGGAAAAGGGGGAGGCCTGCAAGCCGAAGAACACCATCCCAACCGTGATGCCATCTATTTTGTGAAGCGCACCAGTCTCTCCTGCAGCAAAGTACCCCCACAACATGATGCTGCCACCCCCGTGCTTCACGGTTGGGATGGTGTTCTTCGGCTTGCAAGCCTCCCCTTTTCCTCCAAACATAACGATGGTCATTATGGCCAAACAGTTATATTTTTTTCATCAGGGATTCATTTGCACTTTTCGCACCAAAGTACGTTCATCTCCAGGAGACAGAATGCGTCTCCTTCCTGAGCGGTATGACGGCTGCATTGTCCCATGGTGTTTATACTTGCGTACTACTGTTTGCACAGATGAACGTGGTACCTTCAGGCGTTTAGAAATTGCTCCCAAGCATGAACCAGACTTGTGGAGGTTTACAATTTTTTTTGAGGTCTTGGCTGATTTCTTTTGATTTTCCCATGATGTATTGATTTTGAAGGTAGGCCTTGAAATACAGCCACAGGTACACATTCAATTGACTCAAATGATGTCAATTAGCCTATCAGAAGCTTCTAAAGCCATGACATTTTCTGGAATTTTCCAAGCTGTTTAAAGGCACAGTCAACTTAGTGTATGTAAACTTCTGACCCACTGGAATTGTTATAAGTGAAATAATCTGTCAAAACAATTGTTGGAAAAATGTCATGCAGAAAGTAGATGTCCTAACCGGCTTGCCAATACTATAGTTTGTTAACAAGAAATTTGTGGAGTGGTTGAAAAACAAGTTTTAATGACTCCAACCTAAGTGTATGTAAACTTCTGACTTCAACTGTATATATTATAAATCAATATAGTAGTAATATGATATCTGTATTTAAATCATTTACATTTTACATTTACCAGACGCTCTTATCCAGGGCTGTTAGGTTCTGCTTTTCTTTTCTTAGCCAACCTTGTGTTCTTGAACGTAGCCCTCTTTCATTTTTGTTCATTGATTTCACCTGTGTTCGTTTCTCACCTGGTCTCATCAGCTCCCTATTTAGTTCAATTCTTTCTGTTTGTATGGTTGTGAGGTATTGTTTGTTTTTGACCATTGCCTGCCTGTTACCACGATTCCTGCCTTCTGCAAAGGCTTAATAAACATCTGCTGTGCTCTGCGTGTGAATCTACAACTTTTTCTCCCTGAGTATTCACTACAAGGGCGACATACATAAGTGCATTCATCTTAAGATAGCCAGGTAACACAACCACAGATCACAGTGAAATATACAGGATACGAACATTCCATTCCAGCTGAACAATGGATTTAGCGTTTTGCAAAAAAATGACATTTTCATATACATTGAAAATATGATTTAAACATCTGAGCACAGTGATATTTTACACACACATGAACGAACCCATAAGCAATCATTTCGGATGAAAAAAACACGTGAAACATTTGTGGATATAGCATTTTGGAAATAAACTCAAATGCTGCTATTGTATTTATATCAGCGGAAGTTGTATTAGTAGTGGCGTTCACTTGGAAATAGGTAGCCTGTTTCCCAGCTGGTGGGTCTCTCCAACAACACAGCCCTTATTATCACTGTGTGCAGAGTGGCAAGTATGCAGCACACTCCTCGCTGCCATGAGGCATTTCTCAAAGCTATCCATCTCAGCCTCAGACCCAGCGTACATCTGCATTTAATAAGGCTAAGTGCCTCAGTACTGTCCACCCAGAGAGGGGCAGCTCTCTCTCGCTCCCCCAGAGCCTGAATTATGATATGGCTGGCCCGTATCATAAAATACAGGCCAGACAGAGTTCAAGGTGCCCTTGTCCGGTGTGGCACCTAGCCCTTTTGGACTCACCGTATGGGAAACCGTGCCAACAGACTGCCCATGCTAAAAGTGTGGGAGGATTGCCATAGGCTTAGCTGAAACCCTGTTCTCCATTAGCGTCGGTGTAAGAGGGTGTGCGTGTGTGCGCGTGCATTCGTACGTGTGTGACTGTCCAGTGGTCAATTACAAAGATTCAAATCTTAAAATGCCTTTTTATGAGAGAAAAATCAAAATTATTCTCTGGAGTCAGCTAAGAGTCAGATGATAAATGTTTTAAGTGTTGACCTCCAGAGGAGCACCCCCATCCCCTGGTCCTGCTGACTGAATCTGGTACACTGTGTCTGGGGTTAGGAAGAACATACTCCCCCTGTATTTCTCACCCCTTCACTCTGCCTGTGACCTGGCAGGTCATTAGTATTCTCCCCAGAGACTGGGAGCCGGAAGGCACATTACAGCAAATTGACTTTATTGGTGGTCTTTACAGCAGGCAGCATTAACCTAATTGTGTGTGTGTGTGCGCGTAAGTGTGTGTGTGGCGTTGAGTGCATGTGTGCTAGTCAAATAGAAAACAGTGAAGGTGGGGAGAGAATACACATACATTACATGTATATTCAAGTAGATTATAGGGGTGGCTGGTAGCCTAGTGTTTAGAGCGTTTGGCCAGTAACCGAAAGGTTGCTGGATCAAATCCCAGAGTTGACAAGATAAAAATCTGTTGTTCTGCCCCTGAGCAAGGCAGTTAACCCTCTGTTCCCCGGGCGCCGAGACGTGGATGTCGATTTAAGGCAGCCTCTCTGATTCAGAGGTGGTTGGGTTAAATGCGGAAAACACATTTCAGTTGAAGGCATTCAGTTGTACAACTGACTAGGTATCCCCCTTTCAATTTCTTAAACAGCATACACCAGCATTCTATAGCCCACCCTTTCCAAACAATGGAAATTCTGAAGATTGAGAAACAATGGTAAAAGGGCAAAACTGGAGTGAAAACCTATATCCTTCAAGCGTCAACGTCTCCTCTTCAACAGCAGAAACTCCAGCAAAGGTCATTCCATGCGAGTCAAATTCAGGTTTAGGACTCACCCAGCGTTTTGACAGAAAGATCCAAATGGTGATCCTCTGAGCCAAACATGAAAGCAACTGCACTAAACAAAAACATAAATGCATCATGCAACAATTTCAAAGATTTTGCTGAGTTACAGTCAATAAGGAAATCAGTCAATTGAAAATTCATTAGGCCCTAATCTATGGATTTCACATGACTGGGAATACAGATATGCATCTGTTGGTCACAGATACCTTAAAAAAGGTAGGGGCGTGGATCAGCGTTTGCCTCATGTAGCGTGACACATCTCCTTCACATAGAGTTGATTGTGGCCTGTGGAATGTTGTCCCACTATTCAATGCTGTGTGAAGTTGCTGGATATTGGTGGGAGCTGGGACATGCTTTAATTCATGACGATCCAGAGCATCCCAAACATGCTCAATGGGTGATATGTCTGGTGAGTATGCAGGCCATGGAAGAACTTGGACAGTTTTAGCTTCCAGGAATTGTCTACAGATCCTTGTGACATGGGGCCGTGCATTATTATGCTGAAACATGAGATGATGGCAGAGAATGAATGGCACGACAATGAGCCTCAGGATCTCGTCACAGAATCTTTATTAATTCAAATTGCCAATGATAAAATGCAATTGTGTTCGTTGTCCGTAGCTTATGCCTTCCCATACCATAACTTCTCCACCACCATGGAGCACTTTGTTCACAATGTTGACATCAGCAAACCGCTCGCCTACACGACGCCATACACGCTGTCTGCAATCTGTCCGGTACATTTGAACCCGGAATTAATCCGTGAGAGCACACTTCAGCGTGCTAGTGGCCATCGAAGGTAAGCTTTTGCACACTGAAGTCAGTTACAACGCAGAACTGCTGTCAGGTCAAGACCCTGGTGAGGACGATGAGCATGCAGGTGAGCTTCCCTGAGAAGGTTTCTGACAGTTTGTGCAAAAATTCCTCAGTTGTGCAAACCCACAGTTTCAACAGCTGTCCGAGTAGCTGGTCTCAGAAGATCCCGCCGGTGAAGAAGCCAGATGTGGAGGTCCTGGGATAGTGTGGTTACACATGGTCTGCGGTTGTGAGGTCGGTTGGATGTACTGCCAAATTCTCTAAAACGACATTGGAGGCGGCTTATGGTAGAGAAATAAACATGAAATTCTCTGGTAACAGCTCTGGTGGACATTTCTGCAGTCAGCATGCCAATTGCACACTCCCTCAAAACGTGAGACATCTATGGCATTGTGTTCTGTGACTAAATTGCACATTTTAGAGTGGCCTTTTACTGTCCCCAGCACAGGGTGCACCTGTGTAATGATCATGTTGTTTAATCAGCTTCTTGATATGCCACACCTGTCAGGTGGGTGGATTATCCTGGATAAGAAGAAATGCTCACTAACAGGAATGTAAACAAATTTGTGCACAACATTTGAGAGAAATAAGGTTCTTGGGGTTTGGAAAATTTCTGGCATCTTTTATTTCAGCTCATGAAACATGGACCCAACACTTTACATTTTGTTCAGTATATAAAGTAAACACCTTCCATTTTCCCCTCTGTCAGCCTGATCAGGGCCAAGACAGAGGGGGGTTAGGGGGACCCCCTGAAATGAATAATAGAAAGAAAAAGCTGTAAAGACTTATCGTAAATATAAACAATCTACATAGTGAATACCATTGTTGTTTAATATGAAGGTTTCAGCATGAAATATCCTTTATATATTTTTTACACACATTTATTTATTTTACTATGTCAATATGGATTTGTTGTCAATATTTTGACATCAAACTGGGTGTCAGTTCTGAAAAAAGTCAATAGTTGAAAGAGTTGCAGAGTTAATTGAAAATAATGACATTGCTGATTAGATGCTCTAAACAAATGTATTAGGCTATTTTCCCTTGAACCATATGGTCTATCTACTATAAACTCATGGACAATATAAAACAGAGATATAAAGAATGAATACTATATATTAATTTACTATAAGTTAATAGAACAATAACAAAGTAAGTTTCAAACATCGCTGCTAATAACAGCTAGTTTTCAGGTTACATATTCCTCCCATTAGGTTAGTCCAAATAGAGCCCTCACACCATGCCCAGACCAGACGCGCGCGTGCACCATCGTGCGCAAATAGATTTGGTCCCCCCACACCAAAACGCAATAATGACACGTAGGTTGAAATATCAAAACAAACTCTGAACCAATTATATTAGTTTGGGGACAGGTCCAAAAGCATTAAATATTTATGGAAATGTAGCTAGCTAGCTTGCAGTTGCTAGCTAATTTGTCCTATTTAGCTAGCTTTCTGTTGCTAGCTAATTTGTCCTGGGATATAAATGTTGAGTTGTTATTTTACTGGAAATGGTCCTCTACACCGACAATTAATCCACACATAAAACGGTCAACCGAATCATTTCTAGCCATCTCTCCTCCTTCAGGCTTTTTCTTCTTTGGACTTTATATGGCGATTGGCATATAACTTTTATAGTATTACCACAACGACCAACTGACCTCTGTTCATCTTTCAGTCACCCACGTGGGTGTAACCTATGAGGATATGGCACGTGGGTATCTGCTTCTATAAACCAATGAGGAGATGGGAGAGGCAGGACTTGCACCGCGTTCAGCGTCACAAATAGAACTGACTTCTATTTTAGCGCTTGGCAGCGCAGACGCTTGTTGCCACGTGCGAGCAGTGTGGGTGCAATGATTGAATAACATGTATGTATGTGTGAATGTATTTTGCAACGCTTGCACACATGACATAAGAGGTGTGGTCAGCATGTTACTCATACCACTCCCAGACAGTCCTAGCTACATTTTTGCTTGAGAAAATGCTCTTTGCTAAGAAGTTTAGTTTATTTTTGACAATTTTTTATGGAAATAAGAACTCTAAGGTAATTAATTGTTACCCATTTTTTTTGTTGATATTGTGATAAAAACAGCTGCATTAGGTCTTTAAGGGCAAGCCACCAACACAGTCAACAAAGAGACTATCTATCATAGGTGGCCGTAGATCTAAACATTGAATTATTCAACGTAAGATGACTTTGTTAAGCCCTCTCTGACAAAGAGGAGAGCAGTTGTATTCAACCTTTTCTTTGTCTTCAATGTGTTCATTTGTATTGAGGATGTTACTAAATCAGTATATCAAAGTCCTCTATGGAAACCACAACAACAACAAACGTGACTGCATACCAGACTGAGGAAGTTCTACGTAATCCCATAGAAGTGCTGCAAACTTAGTCTAAAACTATTCACATAAACCTAAACACACCCACAACACATCAACTCTAGGACCTTAGTTTCCCCCCTGTATTACAGTACTTAAAGCTGTGACCTTTTTTGCACCCGTATCCCAAAACGACCCCCTGAGGTATCCTGACCCCTAGGCCTCCCCTCCCATGTGTACCCCATCTCTCTCACCAGTGACCTGGCTTCATAAACAAAGGTTCTCTGGCAACATGACAGGGAATATGTTGTTTTTTAAGAGCATGCCTGAGATGGAACCACCTTTCAAAAATTCCCCAGGCAACATAAAAAGGCAATTCTGGTTTATTGGGAAGCCTTTTAAAAGTAAACACGGCCCACTGGGCACAGACGTCAATTCAACGTCTATTCCACGTTGGTTCAACATAATTTCATTAATATGATGTGGAAACAATGCTGATTCAACCAGTGTGTGCCTAGTGGTTAAGGGCTTGTAAGTAAGCATTTCACGGTAAGGTCTACACTTGTTTTATTCAGCGCTTGTGACAAATAATGTTTGATTTGATTTGATTTGATTTGGTTGGGGGGCCTGGTGATGTTGCTGACAGGGGCTAGCTCAGGGCTCCTCAAACCACTGCCCTGATGGAGAGATAGAACAGAGATACCACAGCATCCCTACCGCCTGTGACAGAGATGGATTCCCCAATTCTCTTCTTGCTTTTCCACCAAAGAGCTAAACACAGACTCTGCAACTATGCTGCTTTGTTTTCCAGATGGAATTATTTTCTCTGTCAGCCATGTTCCAGACTGCCTTCAGTTTCCGCAATGTCTAATTCCTGAAGAAAATATCATATTTTCGAGGATGACTGATTTTGTTATCGTAAATTTCCCAGTAGGTAATGATAAACATATAAGATATGCATGTTTTTAACATTGCTAGTGCATTGGTCTTTGTATAGAGAAACCGAATGGCTATAACAGGTCAGTGGAACTAGATGTGAGGGTGTAAGGAATCCAAAACAGTCTCACTCTGACTGCCATGCTATCAGTGAGGTAAACTGGTCAGCAGGATCATGAATGCAAACCCCTCGCTCTAGTCTGAAGCTCTATCTACCACAGTGCTAATGTCCTAACACCTGAGATTTAGGTTCCTCTCCAGGCTACATCCCCATGGGAGATTTTAGGGGTTCAAGTTTGGGTCATACTGTTGTGTCGTCCATAACGAGTGAGTGTGGAAGATGTAATACCCCTGAATTGCCCCACCAGCTGAGCAGTGGTCTCAGTCAGAGCCTACTCACCCTGCAGTACTCGTTGATAGGCCTCAGGCGCTTCATGGCCACATCCCTGATATGGCTTCTCCTGAACAGGATCTTCCCTGGAAGGAAAAAAAACAACAGTCTTTAGGATCTAATGTACATGTCTTACAAAGATACGAAGCCCTCTAGCCTCCCCTCTTATCCTTGTCCTCAACCATGGTCTCACGTTATATATAGTACATACTCGAACTGTATGATAAATCAGTATTTGCATGGTGTGGATTCACAGTACCAATTATACAAGCAGACAAACAATTATAAATAATCCATAACTGCAATAGTCAGTTTTTACAGATTACTGTATTCACTTGTGAAGGAAAATGTTATGTTTGTGCTTTTCTATAATCTATTAGACTTGGTTCGTGCAAGTGACTGATTGATCGTGCCTGGGAGGAATCCTCACTATCAGTATAAGCAATTTGGCAGTACACCCAGAACATTGCATTGAGAACCAAAAGGGGTCTCTCAGTTTCAAGGTCTCAGCTTAGAGAGAAGAAGCCTCTTGAGGTATTGGTCGGTCACATGCAGGAACCACACGTTAATGATGATGCATAATGAATAATGTAAAACATGCAATTATAACTTGTCTGTGTAAACTGTATATAAGAGACCTAACGGGACTGCCCCGGCAGAGCTCCCAACCGAAGTGTACTATGGTTTGTTGGAACCTCTTCAGCATGCTAATAATAAAGAATGATTCCTTTAATATTGACTCCAGGTGTCCCTGGTGGTAATTTCCACAACAGTTTGGTGCCTGCAGAGCTTTCCAGTGAGGGTCTGTGAGGAAAACTGGTGGCCCATATTATGTAGCATGAGAGAAATTCCCATCTGAGCAAAAGACGACAAGGACCCACCCAGACCAGACCCTTACTGCCCAGGAGGAGACACATAATCCACGAACAATTGAGGGACATGGCAACTGATTTCAGTACGTCAATTGAAATAAATTTGTATGAAAATTATTACAAAAATAAATTAAACATAAAAATGAAATTACGTCTATTTGGTCTGGGACTACTAGAAAGGTACCATAGTCTCTGGGAGGCTAACGTAGTCTGGGACTACTGAGACGGGTAAGGGCTGTTCAGAGAAGCCCCACCGACAGCTGTCTATAGGCATTTCTGGGAATTGTCTATGTGGTCTGGGACCACTGTGGTCTGGGACTACTGAGTGTGTTTGGATAATAAGTTCCGATATATAACGTTAGCTAGGGGTTCTGTCCACCACCGCCCATCGTAGTATGGGACTACTAGTACTACTCTGGGCTCCCGAGTGGCGTAGCGGTCTAAGGCACTGCATCACAGTTCTAGAGGCGTCACTACAGACCCTGGTTCAATTCCAGGCTGTATCACAACCGGCCGTGATTGAGAGTCTCATAGTGCGGCTCACAATTGGCCCAGCGTCATCCGGGTTAGGGTTTAACCAGGGTAGGCTATCATTGTAAATAAGAATTTGTTCTTAACTGACTTGCCTAGTTAAATAAACGTTAAATAAAATAGAAAATACTAGTAATAGCACGAGGTGTTATTGAGCATGGGGTGTTGTTTTATATGTATAGGAAGTAGCGGCAAGAACCGTTGAAGAAACATATGTTGCATAGGATGTAATGACAGAGAATCGTTGAAGATGCACATGGAGTGTTGTGGGTGTGAAAACCTAAGATGTATAACGTTATATAGGGTTTCTGTATGATGTGAAAGAAGTGTGTGTCTGAATGAATACCCCAACCAGTTCTGTGTGAGCAGAGTTTTTCGATCTATAACGTTATCTAGGGGTTCAGTCCACCACCACCTGTCGATCTACAGATAGTGAGCACTGACAGGAGAAGCCATTGACAAGTTTGAGAGGGTAACAGCTGTGATGGGTAAGAGCTGTTCAGAGAAACCCCACCGACAGCTGTCTATAGGCATCTTTGGGACTTGTCTATGTGGTCTGGGACTACTGAGATTTCCTCGAGAAAATTATAGGCAGCAACTCAAACAGGAAGTACCCGTGCTAAGGTCTATTCAACGCTGGTCTGACCAATTAGAATCCATGCCTCAAGATTGTTTGATCTGGGATATGTTCCGGGTAGCCTCTGACAATAACATTGACGTATACACGGACACAATGACTGAGTTTATCAGGAAATGTATAGGGGATGTTGTTCCCACTGTGACTATTAAAACCTACCCAAACCAGAAACCGTGGATAGATGGCAGCATTCGCACAAAACTGAAAGCGTGAACCACCAGATTTAACTATGGCAAGGTGACTAGGAATATGGTCGAATACAAATATTATGAGGCAATCATACAGGCAAAACGTCAGTACAGAGACAAAGTGGAATCGCAATTCAACGGCTCAGACACAAGAAGTACGTGGCAGGGTCTACAGACAATCACGGATTACAAAGTGGAAACCAGCCACATTGGGGACACCGACGTCTTGCTCCCGGACAAGCTAAACACCTTCTTCGCATGCTTTGAGGATGACACAGTGCCAGCGACGCGGCCCACTCCCAAGGACCGTGGGCTATCGTTCTCCGTGGCCGACGTAAGACATTTTAAGCATGTTAACCCTCGCAAGGCTGCCGGCCCAGACGGCATCCCTAGACGCATCCTCAGAGCATGTGCAGACCAGCTGGCTGGAGTTTTTACGGACATATCTCTCCCTATCCCAGTCTGCTGTCCCCACTTGCTTAAATATGTCCACCACTGTTCCTATACCCAAGAAAGCAAAGGTAACTGAATTAAATGACCATCGCCCCGTAGCACTCACTTCCGTCATCTTGAAGTGCTTTGAGAGACTATTTAAGGATCATATCACCTCTACCTTACCTGACATCCTAGACCCACTTAAATTTGCATACTGCCCCAATAGATCCACAGATGATACAATCGCCATTGCACTGCCCTATCCCATCTGGGCGAGAGGAATACCTATCTAAGAATGCTGTTCATTGACTATAGCTCAGCATTCAACACCATAGTACCCTCCAAGCTCATCATTAAGCTCGGGGCCCTGGGTCTGAACACTGCCCTGTGCAACTGGGTCCTGGACTTAACGGGCCGCCCCCAGGTGGTGAAGGTTGGAAACAAACCTCAACTTTGCTGATCCTCAACACAGGTGCCGCACAAGGGTGCATGCTCAGCCCCCTCCTGTACTCCCTCTTCACCCATGACTGCGTGGCCATGCACGCCTCCAACTCAATCATCAAATTGGCAGAGGACACAACAGTGGTAGGCCTGATTACCAGCAATGACGAGACAGCCTACTGGGAGGAGGTGAGGGCCCTGGCGAAGTGGTGCCAAGAAAATAGCCTCTCCCTCAACGTCAACAAAATGAAGGAACTGATTGTGGACTTCAGGAAACAGCAGAGGGAGCACGCCCTTATCCACTTTGACGGGACCACAGTGTCATACACATCACTGACAATCTGAAATGTTCCACCCACACAGACAGTGTGCTGAAGAAGGCACAACCGCAATAGAAATTTGGCTTGCCCCTAGGACCCTCACAAACTTTTACAGATGCACAATTGAGAGCGTCTTGTCAGGCTGTATCACCGCCTGGTATAGCAACTGCACCGCCCACAACTGCAGGGCTCTCCAGAGGGTGGTGTGGTCTGCCCAACACATCAACCACCCGAGCCTCACTGCCTGCCTTCCAGGACACCTAGAGGACCCCATGTCACAGGAAGGCCAAAAAGATAATCAAGGACATCAAACACCCGAGCCACGGCTTGTTCACCCCGCTACCATCCAGAAGGTGAGGTCAGTACAGGTGCATCAAAGCTGGGACCGAGAGACTGAAAAACAGCTTCCATCTCAAGGCCATCAGACTGTTAAATAGCCATCACTAGCCAGCAACCACCCGGTTACTCAACCCTGCACCTTAGAGGCTGCTGCCCTATATACATAGACAGGGAATCACTGGTCACTTGAATAAATGTTTACATACTGATTTACTAATTTCACATATATAATGTAATCTATTCTACTGTATTTTAGTCAATGGCACTCCGACATTGCTCGACCTAATATTTATAAATTTCTTAATTCCATTCTTTAATTTTAGATTTGTGTGTATTGTTGTGAATTTTTAGATACTACTGCACTGTTGGAGCTAAAACACAAGCATTTCGCTAAACCCTCAATAACATCTGCCAAATGTGTATATGATCAATAAAATTTGATTTGATTTTGATTTGATGTTGGCACGGTTTGCCAACAACAATACCCCTGCCAATACAGTATATCCTCCAAACAACGGCTTCGAGGGCAATATCACTTAAACAACACATGATCTTATGGTGCATTTAGAATGGTAACAGCAGGCCTGCATAACGTATGTTACAGCTATGAAGAACAATGAGTAGGCTAGGCTATATTGAGTGGACTTGTGTAGACACGTAAAGACAAATACTAATAGAGACTGATTCACTTTTCTCACAGCAAATGATCTCATGGCATATTTGGAATGGTAAGAGTAGGCTTACATACAGTGGGCTTGTGTAGAGACTGTAGTGCATTCCGTTAGAATGCAGACCTACTAGCAGGCTAATACAGTGGCTGGCCTCATAAATAACCCAACTCTGAAAGTACAATGAAAGTAGTTAAGTGCAATGTGAATAGTTTAGCCTTCTTGTGTCTTGTCATGAATTCATGATCAAATATAGTGGATGACATCTAAAATATATGGTCCTTATCACGCAGCCACAAATATGGCCACCGGCTGGTCTGGGTTTGAAGTCACCAACAATAACAAGAAATGGATACAAATAGGCCTCCGAAAAAGTATTAAGTTCCATTTGAAATATATCTTTTAGATATTTCACTTTATGGGGATTCGCTCTAGCGGATTCTCTAACTGAAGTACCAATCACAGCGTCTGTTGGAGACAGAGAGGGCTCACACCACCTCTGGTCATTCTCACCTCTCTTCCTTGTGAAGAGTTCTCTAATGCTCCTGAAGCTCTCCTCAGAATTCGATGATGTAGAAAGGGCGAGTTTGTTTGACAGGGTCAGAAAGGTTGGATGGGGGTGGGGTTTGGGTGGTATTTTGGGTGGGGGGAATGGGAGTAGTGAGATTTGTAGAGCTTTATTTTATTTTATTAGAAACAGGGCTAGATAAGAGCATATAGATGCTCTTATCAGGTTGGTCACATTTGTTCTGGTCAATGGACAACTCGACACCCAAGTGGCCCCCGTGCTACAGCTCTCCCCTCAACACTTTCACAGCAGCTGAGGCAGGAAGACAAATGCTCTGTCGCTACTATGAACTATCCCCAAATCCCAGTGTTATAACGCTGCCCTTTGTAATAAAAGTCTCTGTCACATTAAAGCGTCTTGCCGAGGGAATACAACAAAAAAGCGCTCTGGCACCACTGGTGAGCGAGAGTCATCTGACTAGCGGGCAACTCGCTGCAAGAGAAGGGAATTTGCACAGATGTGCAGTCCACCCCTGGGTCTTGTCAACAGTCACAAAGGGGTACAGTTTGCTATGAAGCCTCCCGCTTTTAACGGGGTCCTGATGACAACAGCAACTGGCGACTCAGGGCGCATACCAGAGGAGATATCCTTTCTATTAAGCAAAGGGTCTTTCAGAATAATACCAGCGGAATAGAGCCATTGTGGCTCCTACTCCCAGTACTTCCAGGGGGGAGGGGGGCACCCCATTCTGGCTCTACGGATCCTCAACAGCTTTCTGAGTGTACATGTTCCGTATGCTTTCGCTCAATGTGCGGTCTCGCTCTATTTGTCAAGGCAACTGGTTCACTTCAGTCGACCTGCACAACGCTTATTTTCATATACAGTCCCTTAAGTATTCACACCCCTTGACATTTGCCATATTTTGTTAAAGTGGGATTATAATGAATTTAATTGTCCTTTTTGACACAACTGCTCTTTTTTTAAACATTCTTATTTATTTATTTTACAAATGTTAGCATTTTTCTTCCACCATCTTGATTAGATAACTATTCAACACCCCTGGCAGCGATTACAGCTGTGAATCTTTCTGGGTAAGTCTAAGAGCTTTGCACACCTGGATTGTACAACATTTGTCCATTATTATTTTCTAAATTCTTCAAGCTCTATAAAATGGTTTGTTGATCATTGCTAGACAACCATTTTCAGGTCTTGCCATAGATTTTCAAGCAGATTTAAGTCAACTGTAAATCGGCCACTCAGGAACATTCACTGTATTCTTGATAAGCAACTCCAGTGCAGATTTGGCCTTGTGTTTTAGGTTATTGTCCTGCTGAAAGTTTAATTCATCTCCCAGTATCTGGTGGAAAGCAGACAACCAGGTGAACCTCTACAATTTTGCCAGAGCTTAGTTCCATTCAGTTTATTTTTGTTTCTATCCTGAAACTCCACAGTCCTTAACGATTACAAGCACACCCATAACATGATGCAGCCACCACTACGCTTGGAAATATGTAGCGTGGTACTTGGTCATGTATTGGATTTGCCCCAAACATAACACTTGGTGTTCAGGACTAAAACTAAATTGCTTTGCCATATTTTTTTGAAGTTTTACTTAAGTGCCTTTTTGCAAACCAATAGGTGCCCTTTGCGAGGCATTGCAAAACATCCCTGGTCTTTGTGGTTGAATCTGTTTTGAAATTAACTGCTCAACTGCAGGACTTTACAGATCATTATGTGTGGGGTACAGAGATGAGGTAGTTATTTAAAAAAAAACTCTAGCTATTGCACGCATTGAGTCCATTCAACTTGTGATTTGCTAAGCACATTTGGCCAATTGTGGGCCAATTGTGAGCCGCACTATGAGACTCTCAATCCTGAACTTATTTAGGCTTGCCATAACAAAGGGGTTGAATACTAAAGCTTTTAATTAAAAAAAATGTATTTCTAAAAGAAAATCTAAACATAATTCCACTTTAACATGGGGTATTGTGTGTAGGGAAGTGACAAATCTCAATGTAATCCATTTTTAATTCGGGCTGTAACAAAGTGGGGAAAGTTGAGGGCACAAAGTACTCTGTCGACATGCAGGAGTTCTCAGGTTTGCCTTTCAAGGAAAAGCCTACGAATACCTCGCTGTCCCCTTGGGGCTAACATTCGCTACCCAAATGTTCAGCAAGTGTGTAGCGGCAGCTCTAGCACCCCTGAGAATCAAGGGACTAAGAGTATCTGCTTACATCGACGATTACATGCCTTGCTCCCCGACACAGGAGCAAGTGGTAGGAGACACGGCTTCTCTTGTAACCCACCTCAACGAGCTAGGGTTCAAGATCAACCAGAAAGAGTTGTTTGGTGCCATCACAGAGAATAGAATACCTAGGGGTCAAGATGGATTCTCGCTCTCGGACGGCCACGCTCTCAGACGGCCTTATCACGTCATTCTGACAGTGCTTCTCCCTGTTCAACAGGGGGTGCTCGGTCACGCTCAAAACGTGTCACCTAGTGCTGGGGTTGATAGCGTCCATCTTGGTACTACCACTAGGACTACTGAGCGTTGGGTAACTGCTCCATTGCCTGTGTCCACGTCTGCACCACAATCAAAAGGTTTAAGTTGACCACAGACTGTCTCTCGGCTCTCCGTCACTGGAAGACCCTCTCGATCTTTGCATCAGGCACTTCCCTAGGGTTAGTGTCTTCGAGCGAGGTGGTGACGACAGACTCACTCACAGGGTGGGATGCAGTTCATGAGGCAAGAGCAATGAATTGACTGTGTTCACCACAGCTCCGCCACTGCTGACAATGTTTCATTCGCTGATACACTTTCTGCCCTTCCTTTTGGAATTGTTACATCCTGGTCAGTATATAATATGACTGGTGGCATCAACTGCCTGGGTGACATCAACTGCCTCAGTCTCCAGACTACTATATATACACACAGTACCAGTAAAAAGTTTGGACACACCTACTCATTCAAGGGTTTTTCTTTATTTTACAATTTTCTACATTGTAGAATAATAGTGAAGATATCAAAACTAAATAACACATATGGAATCATGTAGTAACCAAAAAAGTGTTAAACAAATCAAAATATATTTTAGAGTCTTCAAAGTAGCCACCCTTTGCCTTGATGACAGCTTTGCACATGCTTGGCATTCTCTCAACCAGCTTCACCTGGAATGTTTTTCCAACAGTCTTGAAGGAGTTCCCACATACGCTGAGCACCTGTTGGCTGCATTTCCTTCACTTTGTGGTCCAACTCATCCCAAACCATCTCAATTGGGATGAGGTCGTGTGATTGGGGAGGCCAGGTCATCTGATGCAGCACTCCATTACTCTCCTTCTTGGTCAAATAGCCCTTAAGCAGCCTGGAGGTGTGTTTTGGGTCATTGTCCTGTTGAAAAACAAATGATAGTCCCACTAAGCACAAATCAGATGGGATGGTGTATCTCTGCAGAATGCTGTGGTAGCCATGCTGGTTAAGTGTGCCTTGAATTCTAAATAAATCACTGACAGTGTCACCAACAATGCACCCCCACACCATCACACAACCACCTCCATGCTTCACGGTGGGAACCACACATACGGAGATCATCCGTTCACCTACTCTGCGTCTCACAAAGACACAGCGGTTGGAACCAAAAATCTCATGTAGTTTCATCAGACTAGAGAATCTTGTTTCTCATGGCCTGAGTCATTTAGGTGCCTTTTGGCAAACTGCAAGTGGGTTGTCATGTGCCTTTTACTGAGGAGTGGTTTTGGTCTGGCCACTCTACCATAAAGACCTGATTGGTGGAGTGCTGCAGAGATGGTTGTCCTTCCATCTCCAAAGAGGAACTCTGGAGCTCTGTCAGAGTGACCATCGGGTTCTTGGTCACCTCCTTGACCAAAGCCCTTCTCCCTCGATTGCTAAGTTTGGCTGGGCAGCCAGCTCTAGGAAGAGTCTTGGTGGATCCAAACTTCTTCCATTTAAGAATGATGGAAGCCACTTTGTGGTTGGGGAACCTTCAATGCTGCAGAAATGTTTTGGTACCCTTCCCCAGATCTGTGCCTTCACACAATCCTGTCTCAGAGCTCTACGGACAATTATTTTGACCTAATGGCTTGGTTTTTGCTCTGACATGCACTGTCAACTGTGGGACCTTTATATAGACAGGTGTTTTCCTTTCCAAATCATGTCCAATATATTGAATTTACTCCAAGTTGTAGAAATATATCTCAAAGATGATCAATGGAAACAGGATGCACCTAAGCTCAATTGAGTCTCATAGCAAATTTGTCATTATGGGGTATTGTGTGTACATGAGGGGGAAAAAATAATTTAACGTAACAGTGGAAAAAGGGAAGGGGTCTGAATACTTACCGAATGCACTGTGCGTGCACATGTACCGTACGTATTATTTCAGCCATATCCGTTGCTGACGAGTGTATAAAATAGAGATGACGGCTCATAATAATGGCTGGAATGGAGTAATTGCAATGGTATCAAACACAAAAGATGTGGTTTTCATGTGGCTGATAGCACTCCATTGACATCAGCTACATGCACAATCCCCCCCCCCTTCTCTCCTCTTAAAGGTGTGAATTATATTTTCTCTACTTTGGCTTGCTGACAGTCCAGACACTTTCCCAGAACAGTTTATTAAAACTGAGTCAGGAGACTTGAAAGTTGACCACTATTCTCACTCTCAGTCCTCAAATAGAAAGCTTTCTTGACACTTTTCCAAGTTCTCTGGGGTCAAGGGGAAAATCGACTCAACAACTGCCCTCTTTGTATGTTCCACATGATCATGGGTGCATTCGATGAAAGGTCTGTTTTTAGGGGAAAATAAAATGTCTGTTACAGTTCAGAGTCAAGGCTGGGCCAGATAGGCAGACTTCATGGCAAATCTGTGACGGCCAGCGGGGTATAAAACTGCTTTTATTGCCCAGAGAGCGACTTCAAGTCCTCTACTCAACACAATACCTACCCAGGGCAGCCACAGGAAACTGTCATGTGAAATAGTGTCTTTTAAAAATGTGTTGTTGGCAACAACAGATTATACAAATTTGGCCAAGGGGTCTGTAGAACAAGTTTAGAGGGTACAATACAATGTAATATTGTTAATCTACACTAGAGGCTACCCTTAGATGCACATCAGGGCTTGGGAGGCTCACAGGGATCCACAGTACTCCATAAATGATTCAGTTTTCAAGTCAATACTTCTTGTATCCCCCCCCAAAAAAAAGTTGCACTAATTTAAGCTTTAACTGCTAAATTGTCTTGCTGTCCCATGGCAAAATGTGTAGAATTGGGATATTACCATGAACTGCAAAATTCTCTGACACGAAGACTAGGACTTTTCTTTTAATATTCTTTCCCAAGGCCTGAGACTTTGTTAGTCCGGCCATGCGCTGCAGCAGCCATAGTGTAACTCCTTGTATGCTATTTTTATCACACTCAAGTCAGAGTTGGGTTATGATTTTAAGTGGGTTCCTGATGAATTTGCCATCACAAAAGGGGTCCCGAGTCCAAAAAAGCTTGTGAACCCCTGGGCTATTGAATTGCGTTTGGGGCTGAGTGCTGGAAAGAGGCATGTCTGTGGAGAGGGTAGATGGTATGTGTGTTAAGTAATTACAGGGGTTCCAGATGCTGACTGATAACATACAGCCACTTCCCATGTTGCTGTATAATGGCCTGCTTTGTTTACTGGTACACAGCACTTAAGTACAAAATACTTTGTTATTCTCTTTGGAGAGGCATGACCAAATGACATAGGCTACACAAGTGTTACATAAATATAGGTTCTTAATAGAGACAATTTATGCAGTTCCATGGAATTATTCAGTTCCATGGCGCCATTTGTGTAGCTGCTATTTTGAAGTTAAGAGCAAATTTGCCTTGGCTCCTGATATGAATAAATTAAGCTGTGTGGAAGCTGACATAGCTCTGTGCTGTGACAGTCACTGAGGTCGTCAGACAGCCTGGATATACAAACATTCATCATTAGATCCTCTGTCAACATTGATTCAATTGATCTCATTCACAACATTGAAGAGTCGACTGCTGACTCGTATGCTGAATCATAACCACAGTGAGGGGGGGAAAACACTAAGCAGACATTTTGCAGACGCCACAGAATGACTTTTCTGATCCTAAGAGGCCAAAGAAGTGAAAACAAAATGAGAGGCCTTGAAGTACAAACTAAGTCCTGACAGGAAAACCACTTCCGTGTCTTGTTGGTTTGGTCTGAGTCGACCAGATTTGCCATTTGGTCTGCAACTGTTTCCCTGACCATGTGGTCGTGAGTGCAGACAGAAATTTGCTGTGCAAATCGGGCCATGCCACAGTTCTCAAAGAGCAGCAGAAGTTCATCAGAGGCTACTAGACCCTGCCAGACAGCTTCACATAGCAGGATGTCAAAGACTAACAGAATGTCTTTCCGGTCTCGTTCTGAAAGACGAGTGGGCGGAGAAGGGAGGATTTAGACATAGGAGTTCAAATGGGAACCACCTGAAATAATTTTGAGCTGCTCACTTCAATGACATTTCATTCAAGGGAGACCAACAACTCAAAACAGCAGGCCTAGATGTTGACGTGATGCGGCATACGATAACCATTCCAATATCGGCACCGTTCATTGTTGGGGAAAAATAAGAAATTCTACATTTTAGTTTTGGATTATTTTTGGATACTTTAAACCAGGAATCCTCAACTAGATTCAGCCACGGGCAGATATGTTCTTGAGCGGATGGTCAGGGGGCCGGATCTTTTAGTTTTTCAATACATTTGCAAAAATGTCCAAAAACTAGTTTTCACTTTGTCATTATGGGATATTGTGTGTAGATTGCTGAGGAAATATATTTATTTAATTCATTTTAGAATAAGGCTTTGTCATGACGTTGGCCTGTGGGTAAGGTTTATGACCCCCCCATAAATACCTTTCTCCCTTCCCCTCTCTGACCCTACTGAAGGACTTGAATAGCCTGTGTTAAATATAGAGAGTCTGGGAACATCAAACAAATGGGGAAAAGGAACCATATTTTGGTAATAAAACCAGTTGGAAATATGCTTTGGAACGTAATGAGTATGGATGTCAGTTCCGTTGTCATCTGAGACATTATGACTGATGACAGGACGACATAAACTGTACCTGGGAAAGTATACACCCTCTAGTTATCAGAGTCACATGGAATTGTTATGCAATTGAAATGTTTGATATTAAAATTGTTTGTTAGGAGATTAAATGTAATTTTAGCTTCCAAATGAGAGAATTGGGTTTTCATAAGGAAAGTGCCCTGCTTGATCAGTGGCCCACCCCTGTGAAGAGGAGGGGTTATAAACAATGAAACACATCCTTCCCCCCTCTCCACTATATAAGCCTTTGACGAAAAGATAACCACGTTGTTCCAGTACGTGAGGTCTGCAGCCTCTACGTTAGAAGGACACACATGTCAACTAAGCCAACCTAGGCGTGAGCTATGGTATGAACTTTGAGCTTATTCACTACAGAAGTGCTACTTCCTAGCCGTTGAGTTAGCAGCGGCCGCTGTAGACGTGTGCTAGGAAAGGACGGACGACGGATCCAGTCTAACAGACGGACGAAGATACCACCACGTATCCAATTTACCACCAGAGACATTCTTCCGAGTACAGGAAGATCTGTTGGCCAACCCGGCCAGCATCTACGACCAATCTACCGAAGAGCAGCTCAGAGTAAATATTTATTGCATTTTCCTTTTCCAAATGGGCGGTAATTTAGAATGCATAAGATAATGTATTTACGATAGCATAGCTGTTGTTTCTTCATTCCTAAATCTTCCCGCTCTTTCATTCAAGCCCAACCCCCTTTCCTTTGTGTAA
Organism: Salmo trutta; assembly: GCF_901001165.1. NCBI lineage: Eukaryota > Metazoa > Chordata > Actinopteri > Salmoniformes > Salmonidae > Salmo > Salmo trutta. Next base: position 15,265,512 of record NC_042971.1, on the reverse strand, counting down.
CCAGCTTTCATACAGGTTCCGTCCACCAGGACATTTTCTGTATGACATCATTTGTATTCTGTGTATATGTAATTCTGTGTGATTAGTTTAGGTATTTAGTAAATAAATAATTAAACCCAATTTTGTATTGCTGATTCAACTTGTTAGCCAGGGTTCGTGAAGATAGCCAAGAATTTACAACTTTCATTATGAGACTGAAAATAAGATAAGGGTTAATATTGACTGCTATCGATGTAAAATATTACTAAGTATTTTAAGAGTTTATTCGGAAGATAACGGCTCTATAAACGTTCTTCCGTGGTGTCCCGACTTTCTAGTTAATTACATTTACATGATTAGCTTAATCAGGTAATATTAATTACAGAGAAATAATTTTATACGTTAGCATGTCATATCACTTAATCCGGCATAGCCAAAGACACGACAGCTTTAATGTAACAATATTTGGAAAAAGTCAAGCGATCAGAATATTTTCCGACAGCACTGCAATTACATTTAATTTGTAGACTGCAAATTGACCACAAGAAGCCCAAACTGATATATTTGACAAACTATTTCAAACCTTGCTTACATTTGTATACAGTCACATACTGTAGACATGTGTGGGTATACTTTGTAACAGATTTCCTAAATTAAAATCATGCTGTTATTAGTCTTATGTCCAAAAAAATAAAAATGTTTTGCTCAGCACTTGGGGGGCCAAATTCAACCCGTAGGATGCCAGTTGAGGAACCCTACTTTTAACCGTTTATTAATGTACACTGAACAAAAATATAAATGCAACAATTTCAAAGATTTTACTGATTTACAGTTCATATATGGAAATCAGTCATTTAAATAAATTCATTACGCCCTATAGATTTCTCATCACTGGTAATGCAGATAGGCATCTGGTCACAGACATGCATCTGGTCACAGATGCCTTTAGAAAACAAAAAAACAAAAAAAAGTAGGGAAGTGATTCAGAAAACCAGTCAGTGTCTGGCGTGACCACCATTTGCCTAATGTAGTGCGACACATCTCCTTCACAGAGTTCATCAGGTTTGATTGTGGAATGTTGTCCCACTCTTCAATGGCTGTGCGAAGTTGCTGGATATTGGCGGGAACTGGAACATGCTGTCATACAAGTTGATCCAGAGCATCCCAAACATGCTCAATGGGTGACCTGTCTGGTGAGCATGTAGGCCAATGAAGAACTGGGACATTTTCAGCTTCCAGGAATTGTGTACAGATCCTTGAGCCATGGGGCCGTGCATTATCATCATGATGAAACATGAGGTGATGGCGGTAGATGAATGGCACGACAATGGGCCTCAGGATCTCATCATGGTAACTCTGTGTATTCAAATTGCCATTGATAAATGCAATTCTGTTCACTGTCCGTAGCTTATACCTGCCACCATAGGGAACTCCGTTCACAACGTCAACAAACCGCTCACCCACACAATGCCTTACACGCCATCTGCCAGGTACAGTTGAAACTGGGAGTCATCTGTGATGAACACACTTCTCCAGTGTGCCAGTGGCCATCGAATGTGAGCATTTGCCCACTGAAGTTGCTTATAACGCTGGACTTTAGTCAGGTCAAGACCCTGGAGAGGACGACGAGCATGCAAATGAGCTTCCCTCGTGTGGTTTCTGATAGTTTGTGCAGAAATTCTTCAGTTGTGCAAACCCAGTTTCATCAGCTGTCCGGGCGGCTGGTCTCAAACCAACCCGCAAGTGAAGAAGCTTGATGTGGAGGTCCTGGGCTGGCGTGGTTACATGTGGTTGTGAGACCGGTTGGACATACCACTAAGTTCTCTAAAACTACGTTGGATGCGGCTTATGGTAGAGAATTTAACATTAATTATCTGGCAACAGCTCAGGCTCCGTAGACGGGCACATCGCGCACCGCTCCCGAGCATACTACTCGCCAATGTCCAGTCTCTTGACAACAAGGTAGACGAAATCCGTGCAAGGGTAGCCTTCCAGAGAGACATCAGAGACTGTAATGTTCTTTGTTTCACGGAAACATGGCTCACTCGAGACACACTATCGGAGTCGGTACAGCCAGCTGGTTTCTTCACGCATCGCGCCGACAGAAACAAGCATCTTTCTGGTAAGAAAAAGGGCAGGGGTGTATGCCTTATGATTAACGAGATGTGGTGTGATCGTAACAACATACAGGAACTCAAGTCCTTCTGTTCACCTGACTTAGAATTCCTCACAATCAAATACCGACCGCATTATCTACCTAGAGAATTCTCTTCGATTATAATCACAGCCGCATATACCCACCCCCAAGCAGACACATCGATGGCCCTGAATGAACTTCATTTGACTCTATGTAAACTGGAAACCACATATCCTGAGGCTGCATTTATTGTAGCTGCCGATTTTAACAAGGCTAATCTGAAAACAAGGCTCCCTAAATTCTATCAGCATATCGATTGCGCTACCAGGGCTGGCAAAACCCTAGATCATTGCTATTCTAACTTCTGCAACGCATATAAGGCCCTCCCCCGTTCTCCTTTCGGAAAAGCTGACCATGACTCCATTGTGTTGCTTCCAGCCTATAGACAGAATCTAAAACAGGAAGCTCCCACGCTCAGGTCTGTTCAACGATGGTCCGACCAATCGGATTCCACGCTTCAAGATTGCTTCGATCACGTGGACTGGGATATGTTCTGCATTGCGGCAAACAACAACATTGACGAATACGCTGAGTCGGTGGGCGGGTTTATTAGCAAGTGTCGTACCCACAGCGTCTATTAAAACATTCCCAAACCAGAAACCGTGGATTGATGGCAGCATTCGCGCAAAAATGAAAGCGCGAACCACTGCTTTTAATCAGGGCAAGGTGACCGGAAACATGACCGAATACAAACAGTGTAGCTATTCCCTCCGCAAGGCAATCAAACAAGCTAAGCGTCAGTATAGAGACAAAGTAGAGTCGCAATTCAACGGCTCAGACACGAGAGGTATGTGGCAGGGTCTACAGTCAATCACGGACTATAAAAGGAAAACCAGCCCCGTCGCGGACCAGGATGTCTTGCTCCCAGACAGACTAAACAACTTCTTTGCTTGCTTTGAGGACAATACAGTGCCACTGACACGGCCAGCTACCAAAACCTGCGGGCTCTCCTTCACTGCAGCCGACGTGAGCAAAACATTTAAACGTGTCAACCCTCGCAAGGCTGCAGGCCCAGACGGCATCCCCAGCCACGTCCTCAGAGCATGCGCAGACCAGCTGGCTGGTGTGTTTACGGACATATTCAATCAATCCTTATCCCAGTCTGCTGTCCCCACATGCATCAAGAGGGCCACCATTGTTCCTGTTCCCAAGAAAGCTAAGGTAACTGAGCTAAATGACTACCGCCCCGTAGCATTCACTTCGTCATCATGAAGTGCTTTGAGAGACTAGTCAAGGACCATATCACCTCCACCCTACCTGACACCCTAGACCCACTCCAATTTGCTTACCGCCCCAATAGGTCCACATACAACGCAATCGCAATCACACTGCACACTGCCGTAACCCATCTGGACAAGAGGAATACCTATGTGAGAATGCTGTTCATCGACTGCAGTTCAGTATTTAACACCATAGTACCCTCCAAACTCGTCATCAAGCTCGAGACCCTGGGTTTCGACCCCGCCCTGCGCAACTGGGTCCTGGACTTCCTGATGGGCCACCCCCAGGTGGTGAGGGTAGGTAACAACATCTCCACCCCGCTGATCCTCAACACTAGGGCCCCACAAGGGTGCGTTCTCAGCCCTCTCCTGTACCCCCTGTTCACCCACAACTGCGTGGCCATGCACGCCTCCAACTCAATCATCAACTTTGCAGATGACACTACAGTGGTAGGCTTGATTACCAACAACGACGAGACAGTCTACAGGGAGGAGGTGAGGGCCCTCGGAGTGTGGTGTCAGGAAAATAACCTCACACTCAACGTCAACAAAACAAGGAGATGATCGTGGACTTCAGGAAACAGCAGAAGGAGCACCCCCCTATCCACATCGATGGGACAGTAGTGGAGTCGGTAGGAAGTTAAGTTCCTCGGCGTACACATCACGGACAAACTGAAATGGTCCAACCACACAGACAGCGTGGTGAAAAAGGCGCAGCAGCGCCTCTTCAACCTCAGAAGGCTGAAGAAATTCAGCATGTCACCAAAAACACTCAAACTTTTACAGATGCACAATCAAGAGCATCCTGTCGGGCTGTATCACCGCCTGGTACGGCAACTGCTCCGCCCATAACCGTAAAGCTCTCCAGAGGGTAGTGAGGTCTGCACAACGCATCACCGGGGGAAAACTACCTACCCTCCAGGACACCTACACCACCCGATGTCACAGGAAGGCCAAAAAGATTATCAAGGACAACAACCACCCGAGCCACTGCCTGTTCACCCCGCTATCATCCAGAAGGCGAGGTCAGTACAGGTGCATCAAAGCAGGGACCGAGAGACTGAAAAACAGCTTCTATCTCAAGGCCATCAGACTGTTAAACAGCCATCACTCACATTGAGTGGCTGCTGCCAACATACTGACACAACTCCAGCCACTTTAATAATGGAAAAATTGATGTAATAAATGTATCACTAGCCACTTTAAACAATACCACTTCATATAATGTTTACATACCCTACATTACTCATCTCATATGTATATACTGTACTCTATACCATCTATTACATCTTGCCATCTTGATGTAATGTATCACTAGCCACTTTAAACATTTACATACCCTACATTACTCATCTCAAATGTATATACTGTACTCTATACCATCTACTGCATCTTGCCTATGCCGTTCCATACCATCACTCATTCATATATTTTTTTATGTACATATTCTTATTCATTCCTTTACACTTGTGTGTATAAGGTAATTGTTGTGAAATTGTTAGGTTAGATTACTCGTTGGATATTACGGCATTATCGGAACTAGAAGCACAAGCATTTCGCTACACTCGCATTAACATCTGCTAACCATGTGTATGTGACAAATAAAATGTGATTTGGTGGACATTCCTGCAGTCAGCGTGCCAATTACACACTCCTTCAACTTGAGACATCTGTGGCATTGTGTTGTGACACAACTGCACATTTTGTGGGCTTTTATTATCCCCAGCACAAGGTGCACCTGTGTAATTATCATGCTGTTTAATCAGCTTCTTGATATGCCACACCTGTCCCGTGGATGGATTATCTTGGTGAAGGAGAAATGCTTACACTGCAGGGAAATGGTTCATTTCCAAGGTTGACATGTTAGCTAGCACGACCAATCCAATGCGGAAACACTAGCTCAAACTTCCTCTTGTGAGTGTTGCAGCTGACTTGGCCCGCTCAAGATAACATGCTACGGATCAATGAAATCAGGCTGGTTATTTCGATTTGAAGTAGCAAGCAATCGATATCATCGTAAACTTGTTGGAAGCGAGGCAGCTTTGGTCATCTTTAGTCCTTTTTTGAGCCGCATTCCACTTCTTGCTATGCCTTTTCCATTTGCCTTCATTCACCTCAAAGATGTAATAGTATTAGATAGGCGTAGATGAAATGTCTACCAATACTTACACCAATCCACTGCTTTTAAATCGTTGAGGGGGTGATAATTCAGATTGGGCTCATGTCATCCAATAGTAGCCTAGTACATGCAGTCTTCCAGTTCCTGCTTTCTCAGTCATCAATTATCTTTGAAGATGATATATACTGACTTCTCATATAAATAGCAATGTTTGATTTAGCTAGCTAACACTCTGAATTACTGGCAATCAATTATTATTTTATGAGTGGTCCCAAAGATGGTCAACAAAGTGAGGAATCCAATTATATTTCCTCGTCATTGAGAGATCATCTTCAAATAGAATTAAGGTAAGCTAGCTAAGTACACAACTGCATTAGTTAGCCAGACTTTATAACGATCAGACTACCTGCATCTACTTTGTATTTGTTCAAGATAGGTCAATGTTAGTGTTGTGGGAGTGACAGGCTTGCAGTTTGAAGAAAAGCACCTAGCTAGCCTAAATGTTTCACTGACTAGGTTATTTCACCAGCCATGGTATTTTTCATTCCTGCTGTATCCCATACAACAAATTAGCTAACACGTTTGTGTTAATTCATTTAGAGAGATTACTTGTACACACACACACACACACACACACACACACACACACACACACACACACACACACACACACACACACACGTGAAGAGGCAGAAAGTCCCTGTGTGTGTTTAAAACATTTGGGTCTCGAGGCAGTGTGGACAAATAGGTATTGTTCCTGTGGATACACTCCAAATCCTCTCCACTTAAATTGATAGATCATATTTTAGCAGCAGCAAGGAAATGTGTAACAAAATGCTGGAAAAATGAACATGCACCTTCAAAAGATATGTGGTCAGGTCTATGCAGGGAACTTGCTGACATGGAGAGAATTACAGCAATCTTGCAACATCGGTATGAAGGTGTCTGGTCAGAGTTCCTGTCATATAGTATGGATCTTATTATGCAATTCATGGGCTTTTTGTTTGTTTGTTGTTTTTGTGTGACTTAATCCAAATTGTATACTTATTCGGACTCTTGAAATATTTGCTCTATAAATGTACCCTTAACATGTGAATGTAACAACGCTCCTTAGTAAAGACAGTAAAGAGAAGTTGTGTATATTTATGATACATGTTCTTTATGTGCTCTTTAAATAAAAATGAATGTTTTAAAAAAAAAACATTTGGGTCTCCATGACCAATTTACTTGTGTACCCAAATAAATAAGACTAAAAACTAAAACATGTTTTTTCCCTTAGGGTAAGATGGTGAAGTGTGCATACTCATGGATCTGGTGGCCAGCACCGGATCAAAGGTGGTCTTCACCATGGAGCACTCAAATAAAATCAAGACGTTATGTCACATGCTTCGTAAAACAACAGGTGTACACTAACTGCAAGCTGTGTGTCACAGACACTCCCTCTCAAAAAAAGATGTTCAATTTGTGAAATGGTTGTTTTCACATGTTGATCTTAAATTCCACATGTCAAACAATATTTTCACATGTATTTAATGTAGATTTCACACCTTTTCACATGTGAGGAGAATAACACGTTTTCACCTCACATGAATTGCAGCTTCACAAAATGTATATCATGGATGGTCAGTTCTTGCAGCCATAGTGTAGTCTATGGATTTGAGTGGTTGCCTTTCTCCAGCCCCATCCCTCAGCTTTTTACCAGAACTGTGCCGGTAAACCAGAAGTGCTATAATATAATGTTTTCAGCATCAATTTAAAAATCATTTGCTTTCGCATTTAAAATTATTTCCTTGCAACATTGTTTTGCTGTCAATACTTTTGGGATTATGTTTGGATTTCAATATTTCATTTGCAATACTAAATAATTGTTCTCAACTTTAGAAGTTTCTCTAGATATTAAAATGTTTAAATTAAGGATTGCCGCTACCCCTTTTTAATAGAGTATTGTTATTTATAGGTTGCAATCCTCTAGTGAGTTACTTGTGCGCCATTTTAATATCTAGCGACACTTCTAAAGTTGAGAACAATTATTTATATTGCAAACAAAATATTGAAAAACATAAACCCAAAAGTATTGACAGCAAATCAATGTTGCAAGGAAATAATTTTAAATGCAAAAGCAAATGAATTCTAAATGGATGCTGAAAAATTATATTTAAAGATAAAACACAATTAAATTACTCCTCCCTCTTTACAGCTATTTTTCCAATATATTTTTATGTTGCCCTGGCCTTTTGCGTTTGCTGCCTTTTTGGCACATTCATTCCAGTAATGAAGTTGTGGCACATTCATTCCAGCAACATAGCACCCTGCAAACCAGTTCTGGTTTGCCTCTGCAGCTAAACAGGGTCGGTCCCTGGATGGGAGAACAGATGTAGCTGGAAGTGGTGAAAATAATCATGTGAAAATAAATGAGTTTTATTATGTATTTTTTTTATTCGAGGGGTTAAAATCTGAGAAATGAACGTGAAACGCCACGTGTCCGACAACATGTCACGTGTCCGATAAAATGTTCACGTGAATTTTTCATGATTTTTTTTTAAGTTTATTTTTTTTGTAAGGGCTGACAAACACAGCGAGAAATACAGTGGACTTTAATGATCACAATCAATTAGCTAAAATTATGGAATTGTCAGTAAACTTTTAGGAATGATGACCTAGGTAGTTTGTGTGTGTTTAAAGATCTATTTGTGTTTGTCAGAATAAAATAAATTTACCTCAAAATGAAGTAAATCCTTCCTGCCCACTGCCATCTAGGCCTTCAACAAGATCAGGTCACAGTTAACACATGACACTACTACCCAGTAAATTGATTTGCTCTTTTACACACTGGCACAGTACTATTTTACTTACCCCTCTACATAGCTACAGTGCATTAGGAAAGTATTCAGACCCCTTGACTTTTTCCACATTTTGTCACATTACAGCCTTATTCTAAAATGGATTAAAAAAAAAAATCCTCAATCTTCACACAATACCCCATAATCACAAAGCGAAAACAGGTTTTTAGAAATGTTTGCTAATGTATTACAAAAAAAACACCTTATTTGCATAAGTATTCAGACCCTTTGCTATGAGACTCGAAAATAAGCTCTGGCGCATCCTGTTTCCATTGATCATCCATGAGATGTTTCTACAACTTGATTGGAGTCTAACCGTGGTAAATTCAATTGATTTGGAAAGGCACACACCTGTCCATATAAGGTCCCACAGTTGACAGTACATGTCAGAGCAAAAACCAAGCCATGAGGTCGAAGGAATTGTCCGTAGGGCTCTGGGACAGGATTGTGTCGAAGCACAGATCTGGGGAAGGGTACCAAAACCCGTTTTTCTCCCCAATTTCATGGTATCCAATTGGTAGTTACAGTCTTGTCTCATCGCTGCAACTCCCGTACCAACTCGGGAGAGGCAAAGGTCGAGAGCCATGCTTGTGGCACAGCTAGCAACTGCGATGCAGTGCCTTAGTGTACTTTGGCTAGTGTATCAACACACCCAGTCACTACAAAGATACAGGCGTCCTTCCTAACTCAGTTGCCTTAGAGGAAGGAAATCGCTTGGAGGCCAATGGTGACTTTAAAACAGTTTAGTTTAATGTCTGTGTCGTTCCCTCTTACGGTGTTATCCTCTCTCGTTCTGTCTCTCTCCTTTCAGAGTTCATTAAACAAACACAGCTGAGCACCTGAAGTCCCTGGCCCTGTGTGCGATCCCTCAATGCGTTCCAGACCGGCAGCTCACCTAGTACCTTGCTACCCTCCACACACACCCCCTTACCAAAGCCAGCAGGGGAGGGGCCAGTAGTAGGGCTTTCGAGGCGAGGCCTTCACACCTAAACCTCACATGGATTACTCGCATGAGACACTAAAGGCTTTGTTTCAAGATTTGCTAATAAGTGCGCCAAGTGTTAATTCAATCTGTCACCTCGTGCTTAAAGTGTTTGATGGACAGTATTGGAGGAACTAAAATGAGTAGCAATTTACTTTGCTAATCAGTTTATAGACAAAAATAAAACTGTGCTCTGGTAAAGGAAATAGTGTGCTCATGAGGGGTGTGGATTCCATTGGTGTATTGCACAGAGTGCAATGTTGCAGCTCGTACTTTCTTAATTCTCTTAACTCTGCTGCTTTGTTGATTTGGATGCTTAGGCATAATGGCACCTGTTAGAAAGTGAACTCTGTGCTTCCTTACAAGTCCCATTTCACAGTATACATGGTGATATAATTGCTTGGGCACATCACCAAATCAATACATTTTGGTTGAGTGTGTTACCTGTTTGATCTAGTCTACATTTCTAAACCTTAAATCTAAATTATAGAAGACATAAGTAAATCAGAACGTATATTAGTTATGTTGCTAGTCTAAAGCAGTACTTACAAACGTTTGTGTGAGATCTGTCTTGTAGCATGCGGATGGGTATGGCACCAAATGTGCAGGTGACCATGGTCTGCTTATTAAGAAGACACTCCATTACTAATTGGGGGGGGTTTCCGCTCTAGTCGAGCTCTTTAAAAGTATTCTATATATTTCTGTATCGTACAGGCTATAGTATCTAAGCTGTAGAGTTGTTACTTTTCTAAGTGTTTACTGGCTTAGGTTGACAAAATGCATTCGATTACAAGTGTTTCTTGTCACCTGGTCTCTGTCAGGTTCTAAATGCTCAGGTGTAGAGCTTTATGGGGGAGGAAGATGGCAGCCAGTCTCTGCTTGGGTTAGTTAGGGTTTTTCTGAGCTCTAGGGGCCAGTCAGACTGATCTTCAGTCGTTTAAATTCATTTGACTTGCTTTATTTGATCAATTTATTTACTTTGAGCCTGGCATATTGTTGGATGATTTGTATATTTTATAAATACCTGCACCTGCTCCAAGAGCCTTAAAATAAAAACCTTGTACTGGATCTTCTGCTTCCTGCCTTTCCTTGCTCACCAACATTAGCCAGCTCCAACCATCCAGGGTAAGTAAGGGGCCTACCATCCATCCATCCTTACAGCATCAAATGAGCTGGGAGTGTCAGCCAGTAGCAGTGTGTTTTAACTCTTACCTGGTAGAAAAGGGATGATTCTGCGCTTGGGGTCTTTCTGTCCTCCTTCCACAGGGAACTTATCCAGAAGCTCCATCTGAAAGCAGTGTGTCAACAACGCAGGGAGTTAAACACATGCTACCATACAAAACAACATCACTGCAGGGGGAGGGTTGTACATTTTGTATAATTCAGCAATTCCTAAAAGGACTGGCTTTGCCAATTATTAGAAATACACTCAGCAGATGGTATTTCTCGATGGGGTAGCTAGGCTACATATGCTACGTGTCCTGGAGTCAAAGAGAACAACAGTGCTCCTAGATTAAAGAGGAATGTTCATTTCCTATTACATTAAATTTACGAGCCTAGAGTGGATTGTCAGTGTCAGAACTGGGGGGGGGGGGGGGGAAATTTCTTCACTTTGTTTTGGAGAATAGATGAGGGGGGGAGATTTCTTCACTTTGTTTTGAAGAATAGATGAGGGGGGAGATTTCTTCACTTTGTTTTGAAGAATAGATGAGGGGGGAGATTTCTTCACTTTGTTTTGGAGAATAGATGGAGTGATTTCTTCACTTTGTTTTGAAGAATAGACGGGGGGGTTCTTCACTTTGTTTTGGAGAATATATGGAGGGATTTCTTCACTTTGTTTTGGAGAATAGATGGAGTGATTTCTTCACTTTGTTTTGAAGAATAGACGGGGGGGTTCTTCACTTTGTTTTGGAAAATATATGGAGGGATTTCTTCACTTTGTTTTGGAGAATAGATGGACGGATTTCTTCACTTTGTTTTGGAGAATAGACAGACTTCACAAATACAATATTTCTGTTTTACATCTTCTACACACAGACAGACCAGAGTTAGAATCAACTAGGTTTATGTGGGCAGCAAGCAGGTATCTGAATGGCTAGTGGGACTGGTGATGTCGACACTGTCTGTTTGGAGCATCCAACTTCCTGCACTGGTGGAAAATTACTACTGGACCATCACATCACAAGGCCCATGCAATAGGAAACACTGGTGGCGTCTTCTCCAAAGTACAGTTCGGATTTATAGATGGGCTTGTTTAGAAGGGCCTGTATTTGACTCCTCGCAGAGAGAAGGGGCCTTTTCTCTCAAACCTGTCATACTAGTGGTCTTACAACAAATTAAAAGCCAGTAAAGTTGGGGCCTCCTGAGTGGTGCAGTGGTCTAAGTGGACTTTCGCCTAGCTGTGCCACTAGAGATCTGGTTCGAGTCCAGACTCTGTCGCAGCAGGCCGCGACCGGGAGACCCATGGGGCGACGCACAATTGGCCCAGCATCATCCGGGTTAGGGGAGGGTTTGGCCGGCAGGGATGTTCTTGTCCCACTAACAACTCCTGTGGCAGGCTGGGCGCAATGCACGCTGACACTGTCGTCAGGTGTACGGTGTTTCCTCTGACACATTGGTGCGGCTGGCATCTGGGTTAAGCAGGCATTGTGTAAAGAAGCAGTGTGGCTTGGCTGAGTTGTGTTTCGGAGGACGCACGGCTCTCAACCTTCACCTATCTCGAGTCCGTACGGGAGTTGCAGCGATGGGACAAGACTAACAACCAATTGGATACCATGAAATTGGGGAGAAAAAAAGATATAAAATAATAAGAAATGCCAGTAAAGTTAGCTGTAAAGCTTTCTCGGTATCCCTTGTAATCCCTTGCAAGACTCGTGATATAATGTTGCTATGACAGTCAGCACTATGGTTTTGGTCCAGTAACAGCAGAGTTCTTGACCCCGTGTCCTGTCCTATGGGAATACACAGTCTACACGCAGCTGTATAAATTAACTCAATGCAAAGCGATAGTCACACTGCAAATGGCTGTCAGTGAAAGAAACCATAAGTCTGTTGGTGGGTGAAGCCAAAGCGAACAGAGAAGAGTGAGCAGTCAAGAGGTTTGAGGTGAGAGAAAGGTTATGGTTGTGCTCCAATGCTGTGGATCCAAAGGGATGTTTGGCAAAGACATATGATGGATATCAAGGAGGTAAAGAACACTTCATTCGCAGAGTAAAAAGCACCTTCTATACCTTGTTAATTATTGTCACTGATCTTATCTTAAAGTACTGTAATGTTATATCCACACCTCTCTTGTGCCCATCTTCCTCTCATTATTGCAACCAAGGTTAAAACCTGTTGGGGCCAGGGGGCAGGATCTTATCCCGGTATTGGGATTCATTGTCATGTGACCATGACGGGGAATTCAAAACTGCAAGAGTCTAATCATTTCAAATACTCAAATAATCAACTATTTTCCTCCATTTGAAAGATACACATCTCCTAAATCTAACCACGTTGTCCGATTTTCAAAGAGGCTTTACGGAGAATGCATAAAGTTAGGTTATGTTAGGAGAGTACATTGACAATAGCTGTGTGTAATGTTTAGCCAATTCAAAGAAGGGCATCAACACAGACAGAAAACCAGCTAGAATTATGCACTTACCTTTGACAATCTGCATCAGATGACACTCATAGGACATTATGTTATACAATACATGCATTTTTAGTTCCATCAAGTTCATATTTATATCCAAAAACAGCATTTACAGTCGCGGTGAAATTCAGATTTTTTTTCGGCTCGAATGCTCCCAGTGAATCCAGCGTTACAAATCACGGAATTACTATTCGAAAACATTGGTAAATTATAATATTGTCATTCAAAGAATAATATATTATCATCTCGTAATTGCTACCGAATGGCCAGATCTCAAAATAACTTTACTGGGAAATCACATTTTGCAATAAACGGGGTACTATGCTAAGAACAATAGGCTAGGCTATACAGGTTAGCAGCATCTAATATCATAATAACATTGTAAATATCCCCTTACCTTTGATTATCTCCATCAGAAGGCACTGCCAGGAATCCCAGGTCCAGAACAAATGTGGTTTCTTTTGACAAAGTTCATAATTTATGTCCAAATAACACCAAGTAGTTAGCGTTCAGTAGGCTCCCACAAAACGTGGTGGGTAGGGTGTAAAATGACGCCGAAAAGCTAAAAAAAACCTAGTAAATAATCTATTTACGTTCGTTCAAACATGTCAAACGTTGTTTAGCATCAATCTTTTGGTCCATTTTTAACGTGAAACATCAGTAAACATCAGTAATATTTTCACACAACCTATCCTGTGTCTAGAAAAACGATTATGACAACCACACTCTTCTCAGATTTATGTGCAGGCGTGAAAAAATGAAGTGACGACATGTCAACTTCCCTGCATTCTAATTTGCTCTGTGTTAATCATAGACGCTTCAAACAACTTTATAAAGATCGTTGACATCTAGTGGAAGCCGTAGGAGTTGCGAAATGAATCCTTTCTCACTGTGGTATCTATAAAACAATGACACTAAATAGTACAGTCACAAAATTCACATTTCTTTAATCTATTTTTCACAGGTTTTTGCCTGCAATATGAGTTTTGTTATACTTACAGACACCATTCAAACTGTTTTAGAAAATTCAGAGTGTTTTCTATCCGAATGTGTTAATAATATGCATATCCTAGCTTCTGAGTTGGTGTAGGAGGCAGTTAAAAATGGGCACATATTTTTTTCAAAATTTCTCAATACTGCCCCCTAGCCCCAACAGGTTTTAATCAACAGCCTGCTGACCAAACTAATTACATTAATGACTATCCACTTTACCATCATATTAAACCCTACCTGCTTGGAAGTCATATACTCCTATTTTACTGTCAACCTTGTTACTTCCTGCACCTCCCGGTTCAATATCCATAATTCTCCTGTCTGCTTTCCTATAATCTGCAACCCTTTATCTCTCCAGAAACTAATGCTCCACCTAATATTCCAAGGACTATTCAATCACACCATGTGCTATATATTTCCCAATAAACAAGATTTAAACATGTTTATTAAGTTAATCATCTATTAAAGCTCTTCAAATAAAAATCCCTATGTAATGTACATCTTAATTTAGTTTTAACTAAATCATTCAGCTCCATATCCCAATAGATAGACCCAATAATACCCACCCCATGAAATGAAAATGTACAGAGCTGTTTCTACTAATGAGACCCAACAAAAGCTACAGTATGAGAAAAACTGACTGGTGCAGAAACAGGAGAAAAAGACAAGATCAGCAAGAAGCCAAGAATACCAGTCCTGTAAATGGCAATTAAGGAAGCGCTTGGTAAATCCTACTTCCAACCACAGCACACCTTCCTCTGTGGAACAAAGAGAAAACAGAGGAAAAATACTTCTGAGTGACTACACATGACGACTATCTGTCTGGCGAAAGAGGCAGATGCCTCATTTCACAGATCCTCCTTAGAGAGAGAGGGAGAGAGAAAATAATACCCCACACGCTGTAATTGTTCCCATGCGTCTAGCGGGGAGCCACACCCTGACTGACTGTCTCTCTTTACCATCACTCCAACACCCTGTCTGTGGCCTGTAATCAGAGCTGCTGTCTCAGATGAGAAAAAACATCTGACTGAAGGGAATACAGTGCATTCGGAAAGTCAGACCCCTTGACCTTTTCCACATTGTTACATTACAGCCTTATTCTAAAATGGATTCAATTCCCCCCCCCGTTCCACACACAACACCTCATAATGACAAAGCAAAAACAGGTTTGAAATATCACATTCACATAAGTATTCAGACCCTTTACTCAGCACTTTGTTGAAGCAACTTTGGCAGTGATTACAGTCTTCTTGGGTATGACACTACAAGCTTGGCACACCTGTATTTGGGGAGTTTCTCCCATTCTTCTCTGCAGATCCTCTCAAGCTGTCAGGTTGGATGGGGAGCGTCGCTGCACAGCTATTTTCAGGTCTCTCCAGAGATGTTTGATCAGGTTCAAGTCCGGGCTCTGGCTGAGCCACTCAAGGACATTGAGACTTTTCCTGAAGCCACTCCTGCATTGTCTTGGCTGTGTGCTTAGGGTCGTTGTTCTGTTGGAAGGTGAACCGTCGCTCCAGTCTGAGGTCTTGAATAGGTTTTCATCAAAGATATCGCTCTACTTTGGTACCCTTCCCCAGATCTGTGCCTCGACACAATCCTGTCTCGGAGCTCTACGGACAATTCCTTTGACCTCATGGCTTGGTTTTTGCTCTGATATGCACTGTCAACTGTGGGACCTTATATAGATAGGTGTGTGCCTTTCCAAATCATGTCCAATAAATTGAATTTACCACAGGTGGACTCCAATCAAGTTGTAGAAACATCTCAAGATGGTCAGTGGAAACAGGATGCACCGAATCTCATAGAAAAGGGTGTGAATACTTATGTAAATAAGGTATTTCATTTTTATTTATTTTTTATAAATGTGCAGAAATCGTAAACTTGTTTTCTCTTTGTCATTATGGGGTATTATGTGTCGATTGGTGATATATGTATATATATATTTTTAATCCATTTTAGAATAAAACTAACGTAACAAAATGTGGAAAAAAGGGGTCTGTATATTGTAGTTTCTGCTGCTGCAGACAGCCAGTTACATCATTTACATGTCACTCACATGAATGACTTGAGGATAGGTTTAAGGGTTCAAGCAACACAATGGTAAAGACTGACTTCATTTGACAAGGGGAGTTTTCTTGGCATTGGTACTGTTCATTTCAGTCAAAACAAAACAGTACTACATACTTTACGGAATACGGTGCAGATTGATGAATTGAGAAAAACTAAGTTAGATATTTTTTTACTCTGAATGAATGTATAAATGCCTACATTACCATGTGTAATGATAACAACACGAGAACTAACTTTGAGGGCAAACTAACTAATTCTGATGAAAAAGAGGGCAGTTAATGACTGTTAAGGAGTAAACAAGGATACCACAGCGAATGTGGCCCCAGGTGTGATGTATGCTGGGAGGTATGACATCACAGCCAGGGGAGTATAACAGGCATTCCTTTGTGGGTTATATTACTATACCTAACAGAATACAGGCCTAACTGTCCAACTTCAAATACATGTACTAATTGGACAGAAAATTCTTGTTTGGTCAGAGAGTAAGTTCATTTGCGGCGGCCGGCTATCATTTGTCTGGTTCATTATCCTCCTCTGTGACATCACTCAGTCTCATCATAGCCTTCTGCTCTTCATCTGAGAGTGGGACATGAATGAGTGTGTTCAAGGCCTCCTCTGACAACCACATCTCTTTCTAGAATTTTAAACCGGCTCAACAGTAGACTACAATCTCCCTCTCACTCACTCTACCCCTCCCCACACACCACCCCTCCATCACTCATATCTTCATGCTAAAACTCTCTGAGGTGGACTATATCTCTCATTGAGACGGCTACTTTAGTGTGACACATACCAATGCTGAGCAGGGAGGGAGGACACAAGAGAACCAGAAGATGTCAGAGAAGCATAGCAGAGAAGTTGATGTCATCAGCCTTTAGCTGATCAGAGAAGACTGGCGCCACAAGGCTTTCTTCAATCAAGATCATAAAGGGATGCTTCCATCTCCACAACCAATGTTGTTCTTCCGATGGGAATATGTAAAAAAAAACTAAGTTGTCTATGACAACCACAGGAAACACCAAACTCACTATCTCATTATCAAACTTTTTTGTGCCTTGCAAGGATTCAGGAAAAACATTTTGTTTAAAAGGAGTGAATCATACTGAAAAGACCGACATCATGTGTTTTCAATAAGGGTTGTTGAAAACACTCCCCCCTAGCTGTTGAGAAACGTCAACAGACAAGGGGGCAAGGAGACTTGGTTTAGACATGCATTTCCTGCCGCTACATCGGTCAGCCCTGTAAGCAATGTGCTGGCTCACCACATGGTTTCCAAACTGCAGATTTTTTTTAAAGGGAGAAAATAAAATTCAAAAGGGAAAGAACTGAGCAGCAAACTACTCTCACATTTCAAGTCTGGCATAGTGACGGCTGGACGAACACTAGAAACCACTTCCAACAGTCATAAACAAAGGCAGGAGACACCAGTAAGCTAGCTTGGGGGAAAAAGTGGAGCAAAGCAAAGATACCACTCCCATCTCATTTGTCCTGCTGAAGTAAAAATTCCTCAAGGTTTAGTCTGTCTATGGATGATAGATCAGTTTCACTGAAACAGACAAAAGACCACAATTTATAATATTTATAAATAATAATTGTCATCAAACATGAATACATGCATACAAAATGAAGTAATGGACCACAATTTCTACGTCAAGGAGAATAGAATACCTTATTGCAGGATTGCCTAACTGGCGGCCCGCGGGCAGAGGTGGGTTGTAACACATTCCATGTACTTAAGTCCACTGATGAATTAGTACTTTTCTAGTTACTCTCTGTGGGCTGTACTTGCATTCTTACTCAAGCAATTTCTAAAGGAAATAACGTACTTTTTACTCTGTTACACTTTACCAAATCACTTCAGTTATTCAGCTAGATTGATATTATATTGTCGCTGTCAGATGAAAACCTCAACTCCAAATGTTGTGTATTTTTTTATATACATGAATCGATACTATCAAATCAAATATTATTGGTCACATACACATGGTTATCAGATGTTGAGAGTGTAGTGAGTTGTGTGTGCTTCTAGTTCTGACAGTGCAGCAATATCTAACATGTAATCTAACAGTTCCATAACAACTACCTAATGCAAACAAATCTAAGTAAAGAAATGGAATAAGAATATATACACAGAAATATATGGATGAGCAATGACAGAGCGGCATAGGCAAGATGCAATAGATGGTATAAAATACAGTACAGTTGAAGTCAGAAGTTTACATACACCTTAGCCAAATACGCTGAAACTCAGTTTTTCACAATTCCTGACATTTAATCCTAGTAGAAATTCCCTGTCATAGGTCAGTTAGGATCACCACTTTATTTTAAGAATGTGAAATGTCATAATAATAGTAGAGAGAATGATTTAGTTCAGCTTTTATGTCTTTCATCACATTCCTAGTGGGTCAGAAGTTTACATACACTCAATTGGTATTTGGTAGCATTGCCATTCAATTGTTTAACTTGGGTCAAACGTTTTGGGTAGCCTTCCACAAGCTTCCCACAATAAGTTGGGTGAATTTTGGCCCATTCCTCCTGACAAGAGCTGGTGTAACTGAGTCAGGTTTGTAGGCCTCCTTGCTCGCACACACTTTTTCAGTTCTGCCCACACATTTTCTATGGGATTGAGGTCAGGGCTTTGTGATGACAACAAAGTCAAGGTATTGGAGTGGCCCTTAAGCCCTTTTGCCACAACCTTGGAAGTATGCTTGGGGTCAATGTCCATTTGGAAGACCCATTTGCGACCAAGCTTTAACTTCCTGACTGATGTCTTGAGATGTTGCTTCAATATATCCACATCATTTTCCTACCTCATGATGCCATCTATTTTGTGAAGTGCACCAGTTCCTCCTGCAGCAAAGCACCCACACAACATGATGCTGCCACCCCCGTGCTTTACGGTTGGGATGATGTTCTTCGGCTTGCAAGCCTCCCCCTTTTTCCTCCAAACATAACGATGGTCATTATGGCCAAAAAGTTATATTTTTGTTTCATCAGACCAGAGGATATTTCTCCAAAAAGTAGGATCTTTGTTCCCATGTGCAGTTGCAAACCGTAGTCTGGCTTTTTTATGGCAGTTTTGGAGCAGTGGCTTCTTCCTTGCTGAACGGCCTTTCAGGTTATGTCGATATAGGACTCGTTTTACTGTGGATATAGATACTTTTGTACCTGTTTCCTCCAGCATCTTCACAAGGTCCTTTTGCTGTTGTTCTGGGATTGATTTGCACTTTTCGCACCAAAGTAAGTTCACCTCTCGGTGTATGTAAACTTCCGACTTCAACTGCATATACATATGAGATGAGTAATGCAAGATATGTAGACATTATTAAAAGTGGCATTATTAAAATGACTAGTGATCCATTTATGAAAGCGGCCAATGATTTCAAGCCTGTATGTAGGCAGCAGCCTCTCTGTGTTAGTGATGGCTGTTTAACAGTCTGATGGCCTTGAGATAGAAGCTGTTTTTCAGTCTCTCGGTCCCAGCTTTTGACGCACCTGTACTGACCTCGCCTTCTGGATGGTAGCGGGGTGAACAATTAGTGGCTCGGGTGGTTGTTGTCCTTTATGCTCTTTTTGGCCTTCCTGTAACATCGGGTGCTGTAGGTGTCCTGGAGGGAAGGTAGTTTGCCCCCGGCGAATTACCTGTGCATCTGTTAAAGTTTGTGAGGGTTTTAGGTGACGTTGAAGAGGCGCTGTTGCGTCTGCTTCATCACACTGCCTGTGTGGGTGGACCATTTCAGTTTGTCCGTGATGTGTACGCCGAGGAACATAAAACTTTCCACCTTCTCCACCGCTGTCCCGTCGATGTGGATAGGGGGTGCTCCCTCTGCTGTTTCCTGAAGTCCACGATCATCTCCTTTATTTTGTTGACTTTGAGTGAGGTTGTTTTACTGACACCACACTCAAGAGTGCCCTCACCTCCTCCCTGTAAGCTGTCTCATCGTTGTTGGTAATCAAGCCTACTACTGTTGTGTCTTCTACAAACTTGATGATTGAGTTGGAGGCGTGCCACGCAGTCATGGGTGAACAGGGAGTACAGGAGGGGGCTGAGCATGCACCCTTGTGGGGCCCCAGTTTTGAGAATCAGCAAAGTGGAGATGTTGTTTCCTACCTTCACCACCTGGGGGCGGCCTGTCAGAAAGTCCAGGACCCAAATGCACAGGGCGGGGTTGAGACTCAGGGCTTCTAGCTTAATGATGAGCTTGGAGGGTACTATGGGGTTGAATGCTGAGCTAGTCACTGAACAGCATTCTTAGATAGGTATTCCTCTCGTCCAGATGGGATAGGGCATTGTGCAGTGTTATGGCCATTGCTTCGTCTGTGGACCTATTGGGGTGGTAAGCAAATTGAAGTGGGTCTAGGGTGGCAGGTAAGGTGGAGGTGATATGGTTTTTGACTAGAAGTGAGTGCTACGGGGCGATAGTCATTTAGTTCAGTTACCTTTTCCTTCTTGGGTACAGGAATAAGGGTGGCCAACTTGAAGCATGTGGTGACAGCAGACTGGGATAGGGAGGGATTGAAAATGTCCGTAAACACACCAGCCAGCTAGTCTGCGCATGCTCTGAGGACGCGGCTAGGGATGCCATCTGGGCCGACAGCCTTGCGAGGGTTAACACTTTTAAATGTCTTACTCACATTGGCCACGGAGAAGGAAAGCCCACAGTCCTTGGTAGCGGGCCGCATTGGTGGCACTGTATTATCCTCAAAGCGGGCAAAGATGGTGTTTAGTTTGCCTGGAAGCAAGACGTCTGTGTCCGTAATGTGGCTGGTTTTCTTTTTGTAGTCCTTGATTGTCTGTAGAACCTGCCAAATACGTCATGTGTCTGAGCCGTTGAATTGCGACTCCACTTTGTCTCTGTACTGACGTTTTGCCTGTTTAATTGCCTTATGGAGGGAATAACTACAATGTTTGTATTCGGCCATAATCCCAGTCACCTTTCCATGGTTAAATACGGTGGTTTCAGTTTTCAGCGCATTCAGTTTTGTGCAAATGCCGCCATCTATCCACGGTTTCTGGTAAGGGTAGGTTTTAATAGTCACGGTGGGTACAACATCTCCTATGCACTTCCTTATAAACACACTCACCGAATGATACGTCAATATTATTATCTGAGGCTATCCGGAACATGTCCCAGTCCGCGTAATCAAAAAAGTCTTGAAGCGTGGATTTCCCGATTGGTCAGACCAGCTTTGAATAGTTCTTAACACGGGTACATCCTGTTTGAGTTTCAGCCTATAGGAAGGGAGGAGCAAAATGGAGTCATGGTCAGATTTTCCAAAAGGAGGGTGGGGGAGGGCCTTGTATGCATCACGGAAGTAAGAGTAGCAGTGATCCAGAGTTTTGCCAGCACGTGAACCACAGTCAATATGTTGATAGAATTTAGGTAGCCGTGTTCTCAAATTTGCTTTGTTAAAATCCCTAGCTACAATAAATGCAGCCTCAGGATATATGGTTTCCAGTTTGCATAAAGTCCAGTGAAGTTCCTTGAGGGCCGTCGTAGTATTGGCTTAAGGGGGGATATACATGGCTGTGACAATAACCAAGGAGAATTCTCTTGGGACATAATACGGTCGGCATTTGATTTTGAGGAATTCTACATCAGGTGAACAAAAGGACTTGAGTTCCTGTATGTTGTTACAATTACACCATGAGTCATTAATCATGAAACATACACCCCCGCCCTTCTTCTTCCCGGAGAGATATTTATCCCTGTCGGCGAGACGTACAAAGAATCCACATGGCTGTAGCGACTCCGACAGCATATCCTTAGAGAGCCATGTTTCGGTGAAACAGAGTATGTTATACAATCCCTGATGTCACTTTGGAAAGCAACCCTTGCTCTAATTTTGTCTACCTTGTTATCTAGAGACTGGACATTAGCGAGTAATATACTCAGAAGTGGTGGGTGGTGTGCGCGCCTTCGAAGTCTGACCAGAAGACAACTCCGTCTACCTCTTCTCTGGCAGCGTTGTTTTGGGTCAGCCTCTGGAATCATCTCAAATTCCCTGGGTAGTTCAGACAAAGGATCCGCTTCGGGAAAGTTGTATTCCTGGTCACAGTGCTGGTAAGTTGACGCCACTCTGATATCTAATAGTTCTTCCCGGCTGTATGTAATAACAGTTAAGATTTTCTAGGCTAACAATGTAAGAAAAAAAAATAAAATACTGCAAAGTTTCCTAAGGACTAGAAGTGAGGCAGCACTCTCTGTTAGCACCATTTTGTCTATTGGTTCCCCTTTACATCTGTAAGAATGTTTCCCGACCCCTTGACCAATGAAATGTATTCAAAATAGCTTGTCATCAAAACTCTTCAAGTCCATTGGCTCTCAAAGTTGTCCATCATTCCTGTATCTCCACAACAGCTCTTGAAGTGATGCTAACGTCTTCACTCCAAAGGAGATTTTTGTTTGTGGGTTCTTAGCCACACGCGATCAGAGGTAAATCACACCTTAATTAGCTTCTGCCTTTGTAATATTATATATTTCTGGAGTAAGATATGTATTTATCGGATATAATTCTGCTGTTGAAATTGTTTTCAGGGAGAGTGCAAATTAAATGGCTAGGTAGCTAACCCAGAATCTGACAGAATGTTTAATCTCCTGTTTTTAGCTCACCATATGATCTCTGCTTGTTAGCTAACTAGCCACCTTGTCATTGGCATAAAGAGTGAACAGATTAATTAAATGTGTGTGGCAATAGCTAACACAATAGGTTGACACTAGATAAACTGGCTAGGCTAGGTAGCTAGCTAGCTGGGGTGTCAACCATGTAGTTAGCTAATGTTTCCTAGATCAACTGATCCTCCCACTCCATTGCTGTCTCTCACTGTGTGTGTGTGTGTGTGTGTCTAAAATGTAATTCTGTTTTTAATGACAAGACCTATAAGCACATTTGTCATATAGTACATCATCCCAGTAAGCGTTTTGGCCCATATACTGTAGCAACTAGAAATAAAGTCAACCGAGGGGGAGGAGAATGGGCCAACCAAGAAAAGAAAAGACCCTTCAAAGTGGAAAAGAGAGGTTCAGAAGAGAAGGAGAATGCAGGGTAAATCCTACCTTGGCAGGAAAAACATTGATATCTGCACTGTTTGATTATTTGTATTACTTACACGATTCTTACCTGAATACCCACCTTGATGTTTCGTTCCATGCTGAAATGTGTCTGATTTGCATACTAGTAACATGATTGACAGTGACATTTCAATTTTGATGGCTGTTTGACAGTTGTAAAACTTACCTGACCTCCTTTCCATTTCATTCTGAGTAAAAAAATGACACTTGGTGTAAATCTTTTTAGTATGGATTCACCATCACATGTACTTTAAATGATATTGTGAAATACATTTTCATTAATGCTACTGAAATTGGTAAATTATTCCAATGTCTTGAGTGCCATTTACCTTTTTATGAAATGTATGCACATTGATAGATATTAAGTCAACTTTGAATAAGACCGAAATTTAAACTGTACAGCCTACGGACTTTGTTATATGTCAGTCTTCATTGGAGAATACCTGTGCTGGAGGACATCTGCAAGATGAGGCTGGCAGGCTTAAATAATAAATGAATGTCAATTGCACTAAGTTGTTCTTTTTGTTTGCTATATGGTATAAAAAAAATCAAAACAAAATTTGTAACTAGTACTTCAAGTAGTTTTCTGACCAGATACTTTTTTACTCTTACTTGAGTAGTTTCTTAAGAGGACTACTTTTATTTACGTACAGATTTGTGGTACTCTACCCACCTCTGCCCCATGGGTGGTTTTATTTGCCCACCAAGTCTTCTGAACAATCTTTTTTTCTTATTGTATTTTCATTGTTGGAGAGAAGACTGTAAATGATTTCCAATTGAAAACCACTACAACCAGGAATTCAGCTCCAAGTGATTTTCAATTGGAAATCTGTTTCCAAGGTTTGTAATTATTGTTTTAGTCAAATATATACTGCTCAAAAAAATAAAGGGAACACTAAAATAACACATCCTAGATCTGAATGAAAGAAATAATCTTATTAAATACTTTTTTCTTTACATAGTTGAATGTGCTGACAACAAAATCACAAAAATAATCAATGGAAATACAATTTATCAACCCATGGAGGTCTGGATTTGGAGTCACACTCAAAATTAAAGTGGAAAACCACACTACAGCCTGATCCAACTTTGATGTAATGTCCTTAAAACAAGTCAAAATGAGGCTCAGTAGTGTGTGTGGCCTCCACGTGCCTGTATGACCTCCCTACAAGGCCTGGGCATGCTCCTGATGAGGTGGCGGATGGTCTCCTGAGGGATCTCCTCCCAGACCTGGACTAAAGCATCCGCCAACTCCTGGACAGTCTGTGGTGCAACGTGGCGTTGGTGGATGGAGCGAGACATGATGTCCCAGATGTGCTCAATTGGATTCAGGTCTGGGGAACGGGCGGGCCAGTCCATAGCATCAATGCCTTCCTCTTGCAGGAACTGCTGACACACTCCAGCCACATGAGGTCTAGCATTGTCTTGCATTAGGAGGAACCCAGGGCCAACTGCACCAGCATATGGTCTCACAAGGGGTCTGAGGATCTCATCTCGGTACCTAATGGCAGTCAGGCTACCTCTGGCGAGCACATGGAGGGCTGTGCGGCCCCCCAAAGAAATGCCACCCCACACCATGACTGACCCACCGCCAAACCGGTCATGCTGGAGGATGTTGCAGGCAGCAGAACGTTCTCCACGGCGTCTCCAGACTCTCACGTCTGTCATATGTGCTCAGTGTGAACCTGCTTCATCTTTGAAGAGCACAGGGTGCCAGTGGCGAATTTGCCAATCTTGGTGTTCTCTGGCAAATGCCAAATGTCCTGCACGGTGTTGGGCTGTAAGCACAACCCCCACCTGTGGACGGCGGGCCCTCATGCCACCCTCATGGAGTCTGTTTCTGACCGTTTGAGCAGAAACATGCACATTTGTGGCCATTTTGCAGGGCTCTGGCAGTGCTCCTCCTTGCACAAAGGCGGAGGTAGCGGTCCTGCTGCTGGGTTGTTGCCCTCCTACGGCCTCCTCCACGTCTCCTGATGTACTGGCCTGTCTCCTGGTAGCGCCTCCATGCTCTGGACACTACGCTGACAGACACAGCAAACCTTCCTGCCACAGCTCGCATTGATGTGCCATCCTGGATGAGCTGCACTACCTGAGCCATTTGTGTGGGTTGTAGACTCCGTCTCATGCTACCACTAGAGTGAAAGCACCGCCAGCATTCAAAAGTGACCAAAACATCAGCCAGGAAGCATAAGAACTGAGAAGTGGTCTGTGGTCACCACTTGCCGAACCACTCCTTTATTGGGGGTGTCTTGCTAATTGCCTATAATTTCCACCTGTTGTCTATTCCATTTGCACAACAGCATGTGAAATGTATTGTCAATCAGTGTTGCTTCCTAAGTGGACAGTTTGATTTCACAGAAGTGTGATTGACTTGGAGTTACATTGTGTTGTTTAAGTGTTCCCTTTATTTTTTTGAGCAGTGTATAATTTTGGCCTTCTTGCAGTCAATTCTTTGTCTAGAAATTATTTGTAATTATTTAAGTTCCAGCCCCCCGACCATCCGCTCAAGAAAAAAATCTTCCCACGGCTGAATATAGTTGAATTTCTTACGTATTGTCTTTTATATCATAACAGAAAATGTAACATTTGAAGTGCTTTAAAAATGTATATATTATTATGCTAACTTATTAAGTCTTCCACATAGATTTTCCCCCTTTCCAAACCATTCCAGAATTAAAAACCACTCAAACCACAACTGCTTAATTTACACTTACATTTCAAATGTTTCATTTCCATAGTGCACAGTACTGCTATTTACTGTATTTAAAGACCCAGATATCTTCCGTTTAGCATTTTTAAGTCTAGGCATATGTTATATCTAATTGTTTCCAGATTAAAATGAATAGCATGGGATGCAATTTAGTCCAGCATCTTAGTGTGCCAGAGAGTAAGGGCATGTTTAGCTTTTGTGCAAAATGCTGCTCACAACAGGCAGCCCCATGATCTCAACAGAGGACTGTGCTGTTTCCACTTTTAAAGGGTTTTGTTACTCCATTACCGCATGTGGAAAATATGTGACAGCTGTGAGATTCTGGGAGAAAGTAGCAAAGTATCAGCTATACATCACACCTATGCATAGGAATGGGAGTTTCTAGCTATTCGAAAAGGGTTTTAGAGTTTAGAGGTCTTGATGATTAGTTGACAAGTTAAATCAGGTGTGCTGGTCTGGGCTACAACAAAAATGTGTGCTGTTGGGGGTACTCGAGGACTGGAGTTGGGAAACACTGGCTTACACAACGGTTCTGGCTTCAAGTCAAGGAATCTAAAGACCAACTCTGCATTAGTAATTAGAGAGGAGTAAACTGAACAACATGCAGAGCTTGTTTTCTCTTACCTGCTGTAGCTAGCTTTGATGTAGCTAAAATATGAATGCTTCGCCTATTCCTCTCTGATTTAGAATATACCATTGCACAAACAACCTGCTGATGTAGGCCTACTGTATACCAGCACTAGTATCAGGGTGTATTAACTAGCTACCTTTGCTCTGACTAAGTACATTTAGCTAGCTATCCAGCTAACTAGCGATTAGCATTGGCAGTTAACACAATATATACAAAAACTGATGGTGTAATATAGAACGATTGCAGATTCATATTAAGAAGCAAGGAAATCAGCATTGTCGTCACCAACATCTTGTTGCATCAGCAGCATTGACCATGAAGACGGTCCTTGCCAGTGAACAGCAAGTGGCTGTGACTCATAGTAGAGAAAAAACTGCTCTCCTTGAGTGACAGGGGGCGGGGCTTGGTGTGTGTATAGGGAGAGAGACGACCTCAGTAGCAAACGGAGTAAACTAGAAAAAAAACACATTTCACAAGCCAGAGTGGTGTGACACACTAAACAAACCAAACATTAAAATACCGTTATACAAGATAAAGTAAAAACCCAAACCGCTCCTTGCATAAATACCGGTATATAGTAAAATATGGTATACCGCCCAGCCCTGGGCTAGGTACTGTAAAGTAACTCACCCCTACTGTTAGATGGAGATGGAATGTGAGGAGACATCAAGACCAGTCTGTCTTTGTCTTCCCTCAATGTCACAGGGCTCTATTTTCGGCTGGCGCTAAGGAGGTACAAGAGTCAAAAGCACATTCATTTGCAATTTCGTCATGTAAAAACTGGCGCACTGGCATTTTCCACCCCTTACGCCAGGTTCGGCAATTTACCTGTCTAACATCAGCTCGCTTGCGCTGAGGTGGGAGGGGTGGAAATATTTGAGGTGTGTCCTTAAAAATTTGTGCCAATATGACAATTTCAGTCAGCACAAAAAGGGATATGTAAGACCGACCAAAAGGTAATGGCATTGATTTTGCCAGCGAAAGCGGACACAGTAACCTTAAGTAAATCACCAATGTTTTATTAAAATATCACGAGCAGCAAAAACAGACATTCTCCTTTTTTATTTATATTGGACATTATTTTTGTCCAGCTTCTGTGAAAAATTAGGACGTATTATGTGCGATGCCCATTGAATGAGAAGTGTCAGTGACTGTAGGACGCCTGTTTAGGAACATAAAGTTATTTTAGTTAATCATTTTGTGGAAAAATAATCTTCTTCCACTTTCCTCTGTTGGGCCTAACTTTAAAATCATGGGAATTCCCATTGCTGTCTGTGGCGCTGAATCCGCTTGTAGGCTATATTTGCCTGTTTGTTTGTTTACCTTTCACGTGGCAAAGTCACTAACTCGCCATATCAACGATGATGGTAGGCTACAGCTATACAGAGCATAGTGAAAGTCTACACACCCCTTGCACAGTCTTCACATTTTGCTCCCTTAAAATAAAATGTTTTCCTGCTCCACGTTTTCAAAGTGAATGAAAATTATACAAAATGTTCAAAATGAATAAAAAATGGATTGCATGTCTTCACACCCCAGACTTAATATCTGGTGGAAACACCTTTGGCAGCTATTACAACTGAATAATTTTGAATAAGATTCTACCAACTTTGCACAACTCTTAGGGCAACATACCCTGAGTGTACAAAACATTAGGAACATCTAACATTGAGTGGCAGCCCATCTTGGCCTCAGAACAGACTCAATTCGTCGGGGAATGGACTCTACAAGGTGTTGAAAATGTTCCACAGGGATGCTGGCCCATGTTGACTCCAATGCCTCCCACAGTTGTGTCAAGTTGGCTGGATGTCCTTTGGGTGGTGGACCATTCTTGATACACACAGGAAACTGTTGAGCGTCAAAAACCCAGCAGCATTGCAGTTCTTAACACACTCAAACCGGTGTGCCTGGCACCTACTACCATACCCCGTTCAAAACCACTTAAATCTTTTGTCTTGCCCATTCACCCTCTGAATGGCACACATACACAATCCATGTCTCAATTGTCTCAAGGCTTAAAAATCATTCTTTAACCTTTCTCCTCCCCTTCATCGACACTGGTTGAAGTTGGTGACATCAATAAGGGATCATAGCTTTCACCTGGTCAGTCTGTCATGGAAAGAGCAGGTCTTCCTAATGTTTTGTATACTCATTGTATATTTAGACGAATTCAACTAACTGTTATAGTTTTTGGTTCTTCATCAAATAAATATTTTTGTTTTCAAATAACTGGCATATATTCATATACCTTCAAATATTATTTGTTTTTTTAATACCTGCATTTGAATATCAAAGAAAATAGTTTCCTTTTAGTTAACTCTATATAACCTCTATTCGACTACCTCAAGTATTTGAAAAGTTGGTCTTTTCAAATAAACTACAAAATACAACTATTTTCTGCTGAGGTCTGGTTCACACAGCATTTGCCACTATTGATGGGATGTGATGCATGAGACAGCCTGTATGACCATGTCATCTTTCATTTTTTTTGCCAGCCGATCTGTTCATCTCAACCTTTCATATTCAACAATGGTTGTCTCCAGGATGGACAGCAGGGCAGGCAGCAGTGACATCAGAAGAGTGAGGGATGATGACCCAGTGAGAGACAGTGGAAGGAAGCGAGGAACAGGGTGTGTGGGGTTGGGGTGGAGGGGGGATAATAGTTTCCAAAAAATAATGGGTGCCTTATTACGAACCCAGAGAGCATCTTTTTCCATTGATGCTTTACAATACCAGAGAATTGTCCAGTAGTGGAGCAGCCAGGTGATGTGTCCACAGCGGGAAGCACTCTTCCAGCCCGGGCCATCTCATTGGTTTTATGTCCCTACTGACACCAGCATTGGCAGGCTCTCAGAGAGATGCATCCAGGTGGGTCAGTGCATTTGGCTGCTGCTGCAGAGGAGCAGCAACAGCCAGATGAAATGACTCATTACTCCTTCACTGTGCAAGTTTGCATCCTAAATGGCACCGTAAAGTTACTGTAAAAACAACAGGATATTTTGTACAGTGTAGATTCTGAAAGAGTTAACTGTCATCTTTCTGCCCTAACTGTTTATAGTTTTATATTCACAGCCTTACCAAAACATTATATCTCATGCTTTTATATATTATTTGTAAGTAGTTAAGATTGACATAATAATGAATTTGTTATGAGAAGAAATAGCATTTGTCAGTATTGGATGATGTATTTAACACAGATGGCCACAGAAAAAGGAACTGGAACTCTGATGAAATTCCCTCCACATGCAATAAACGGCCTGTGTGACGTTCTCGTCTAAAATAAATATTTTTGTGGTTATCTGTTGGAATCCACATTTAGCTTCTCCAGGCTCCATTGAATTAGTTCATTTTCCCGAATCGACTCATATAAATTACCAAACCAAGTCACATGGTTCGATGACCCAGACACTAACACTGTATTCCTATTGGTACTCCTGTACGATGGCATAGTACAATGGTATTTTAGCCCTTAGGGCCATGATTTATTTATTTTGTTATTTGTCAGGGACAATGTACAACATGCCATTGCACCAGATTTAGCTAGATAGCTCATTTCCATCTATAGTCCCTGGTAGAAAGTAGTGGATTACAGGGAATAGGGTGCCATTTGAGACACGACCATATAGTGTGAAACTACGATTGAACTACAAGGTGTGCACAGTGGTTTTCCCATAGCAGTTCCCAGCTCACCTGCAGGTCGAAGAACTTGCTGTAGCGCCTGTAGATGAACTCAGTGCTGCCATCAGACCAGGACACTTTGATGATGTAAACCTAAAAAAGAAAAAAAAGAAGGGTGTTATCTTTAAACCTTTTTTTCCCTACAGAGCCATACCAGGTAGGTGTGACGACCAGAATCCATACCAATTGGCATGTATTTATGCTCTTGTTATAGTAACAACAATAACAGTGTAATAATCTCTGTAAGGAATTGGTAAAATCCCAACATTTATTTTCTGATTCATGGTCACACAATAGTCCACAATGACGTGGTTTCTAGGGAAGATGTCATTCAAGTAAATAGAGTTGGTTCATTGTGTGGTAATTTAGTGTGATGTCTGTCATTTCCACAGACACAGAAGGGATATCCTTTCATATGAACTCACTTCCCACACCTTAAGATCATAAATTCCAATGAAATAGGAAATGATCATGCCTACTTCTCAAGCATATTGGGCTAACACTATCGAAGTCTAGTCTTACAAAGGATGCATGGGCATATGACATACCACCACTGTGAGACAGCAGAACATTGTATTACATTGCTAAATACGGCAAGTCTTCATAGTCAAAAACAGCCAAACTGACCGATCTCGTCTGCTGATGTTTCTATCAATAGTTTTCTTTATTTTTCATCTATATCTTCCCTTTAGGGGTGCAATGAAATACTAGAGGTTTAGGTATTCCGCTTGTGACATCAGTGAAACCAACCTTGTGTAAAGATCAAAGTACTAACTAGACCGTGAATAAAAAATAAAACATCTTGCAGCCTGTCGACTGTCGTCATGCAATAATGGCCTGCTGGTGCTGGCTGACATACAAGCACAACAAACACTTTCCTTTTTTTTAAAAGGGGAAGAGCGAAAGAGAGGCTGGGAGGTGATCGGACGTAAACTCTCCAGTGATTGTGTCTGGCTGAGTGCTTCTGTTGGCCTCTGTCCCAGGACGGGCCAGCTCGGCCTGTCCCTTTTCCCCTGCCTTCCCTGTAGGAGACCAAGGCTGTGGACGAAGCTCAATGCAGGACTCAACGCATGGCACATGACCAGTGAACCAGTAAACACAGCAGATGGAGCAGACACAGGAGCTCAAGAACTTTATATCCTGCACCTCACGATGCTCACTGTGTATTGGCATGTTAGTATTATGTAACTAGTCATCATTATCACCGTACATCCAATACTCACACCCCATATCTCCTAGGAGGACTGAGGAGTGGTTTTTTAAATAGAAAAAACATTCCTCCATCTGCCTCAGCCCACGCTCAGCTCCTAACCCTTTCCCTGTGCATTAGAGATAATTCAAAACAGAAAAGCTGAGGTGGCTTGGATCCAGCGATGGAAACAGTGTTGTGATACACTGATCACAGCACCATCAGAGAGTAGAATACTGTACCGTGTAGGCATGCTTCGTCACGTTGTGCAATGTGCACACAAGGTATTCTCAATATCTTTCTGATGGCTCAGGGACTTCGTAGTAGGCCTACCACCCATTTGTAGAAGTTACGCTTGCACCACAAAAAGTTGTAGTCAGGACTAAACACAAAATGGGCCAGACAGTCTCAAACGGCATATTCTGCTTCTGCTCTCTATCCCAGACAGAAGTGTGCAGAAGCGCCTCCCTTGTTCAAACATTCCATCAATGCCTTGTGTACTCTGCGCTGACAATGACCTTAGGAATAGACAAGTGAGTAGTATGCTTCCTGGTTAACAAATACCCATGCCCAAGGCCATGGTTTTCTACCCCAGTGTTTGTAGCCTATAGAGGGTTGCCAGTTGACTTTTACTTTGGCGGCCATGTTGGAAGACCATCGCATCAATTCTTTCGACAACAACTGCCGAGTGGCTAACCCAAGCTGCATGATAACAGTGTCTAAAACAAGTTGATTCATCAATTTCTGTGCAACAAGGTAGGAAAGACAACAGGGTTTTTACAGATAACACGCTATCATGAAACACCAAGAAGATAAGACTCAAGAACTGACAGAAAACCAAAGAAACCTTTATGCCCGTCCAGACCTGCACCCAGACAGCTGGGTGGAAGGAGACGCGTTCTTCTCCTAGAGATGAACGTACTTTGGTTTGAAAAGTGCAAATCAATCCCAGAACAACAGCAAAGGACCTTGTGAAGATGCTGAAGGAAACAGGTACAAAAGTATCTATATCCACAGTAAAACGAGTCCTATATCGACATAACCTGAAAGGCTGCTCAGCAAGGAAGAAACCACTGCTCCAAAACTGCCAATAAAAAAAACAGACTACGGTTTGCAACTGCACATGGGGACAAAGATCGTACTTTTTGGAGAAATGTCCTCTGGTCTGATGAAACAAAAATAGAACTGTTTGGCCATAATGACCATCGTTACGTTTGGAGGAAAAAGGGGGAGAATTGCAAGCCGAAGAACATCATCCCAACCGTGAAGCACAGGGGAGGCAGGATCATGTTGTGGGGGTGCTTTGCTGCAGGAGGGACTGGTGCACTTCACAAAATGGATGGCATCATGAGGTAGGAAAATTATGTGGTTGTGGCAAAAGGGCTTAAGGACAACAAAGTCAAGGTATTGGAGTGGCCATCACAAAGCCCTGACCTCAATCCTATAGAAAATTTGTGGGCAGAACTGAAAAAGCGTGTGCAAGCAAGGAGGCCTACAAACTTGACTCCATTACACCAGCTCTGTCAGGAGGAATGGGCCAAAATTCACCCAACTTAGTGTGGGAAGCTTGTAGAAGGCTACCCGAAACATTTCTCCCAAGTTAAATAATTTAAAGGCAATGCTACCAAATACCAATTGAGTGTATGTAAACTTCTGACCCACTGGGAATGTGATGAAAGAAATAAAAGCTGAAATAAAATCAGTCTCTCTACTATTATTCTGATATTTCACATTCTTAAAATAAAGTGGTGATCCTAACTGACTTAAGACGGGGAATACATTTTTACTAGGATTAAATGTCAGGAATTGTGAAAAACTGAGTTTCAGCGTATTTGGCTAAGGTGTATGTAAACTTCTGACTTCAACTGTATAGCTGAACAATATGTAAACAATGTGTGAGTTCAGCTATTATCTGCTTCAGATGCACAATGTCAAGGGGTGCATTGCAAATGCCCAGAAGGCTAATGCCATCATACTGTAGTACTGTAGGCCTATGGCTGCATTGGCATTGCATGTCATTATCAGCTGCAAAATGGATTCACATATCCTAATCTCCTGAAAAAAGAGTGACAATCAAATAAAACTAATTGGAGAGCTTATGACTGAATCAAAAAGGAACACAGAACCAGACAGAGACAGATTCCCTTCCCATCTTTATTGCAGGATTGTGACCTGTGATTAAATCAACATTGAATAATAGTTTTAAGTTAACAATTAAAACAAGTTAAATACTTCACTTCAATGAAACAACACTTTCATATCATTTCAAAGTATACAAGTAAGCTAACTCATATGTAAAGGTTAGACATCTTAGTAACAAGTAGGCTATTATTACTAAAGCATAATTTCAGGTGAACAAAAAAAAAGGAAATAGCTGAGGTGGCCAACCTCGCGCCACTGATCCCTGATCTACTGGGTGAACAGACTTCTGTTCTAGACCAGCAATAGCACACTTGATTTTCAACTAATTAGGTTTGATCAATTGAATCAGGTGTGTTAGTGGCTGGGCTTGAACAGAAGCCTGCACATCCAGCAGGGTTGGCCTGCTCTAGCTGTAATAGGTTTATACATTGTGTGTGACTTAACTGTATTTTTATTGACAAAATTTGCTCACATAGCTACACATATTATCCATGGTATACAAGGATGTACCCTTATTCTATTGGTACAGTCATTGGGACCTCATCTGCAGACAGGGTATCTGAGGACAGAAAACATCACAAAGAAACAGGCTGCATTATACTCAAATTAGACAGCACTGAATATTATGTTGCTATAGCTCTCTATCCTCAGTTTTCCTCACTAGGGACTGCAGAATATTTTCATAATATCCTCCCACAAAGGTACAGTACTTGCCTTATCCAGAGTAAACTACTCTCTCTTCTCTGACAGCTGGAACTGCTAGTAGTCATTTCACCCTCTTCCACGGCTGTTAGCTAGCTAGTTAACGTACCTATCTACAAATGCATTTCAAGTTACAACAATAAATAAATCAAGATGGCTAGGTAACTAGCTAATATCAAGTTAGCTAGCTGGTGATATTTAATTCACTTGGCTAGCTAGTCAACATTATGTTAGCAGCTCATTTGAGTTAGCCTGCACACAAAGTTCCTGTAGCTATCATGTTAAAAATATATTTACCTACTTAAATAGGTTCTCCCACTGCCTCCGTTTTCTGGGTAACCTTCCAGAAGTTTCCGGTGGAAGCAAAACACAGCCAGTCATGTGGACGATGAGGAGGACTTCCACCAGACTAACTCTGGTCTTCCAACATGGCGCCTGGTGCGGTTGCTAGGTGATTTGGGCTCCCGAGTGGCGCTGCATCTCAGCGCCACTACAGACCCTGGTTTGATTCCAGGCTGTATCACAACCGGCCGTGATTAGGAGTCCAACAGGGCGGCGCACATTTGGCCCAGCGTCGTCCGGGTTAGGCTTTGGCCGGGGTAGGCCGTCATTGTAAATAAGAATTTGTTCCCTATAGGAGAGCATAAAGGCCTGGTAGGTAGGGCTACCCAAATATCATACTGTGATGCACAGATTCTCCACTTCAGGAAAGAAATCTGGTTGTCTCGCAACCATTCTCAAATAGACATTAGACAAATGTCCTTGGGATGTTTGGAAAAGTCTGTCAGGTTTTCTAAACACAGACACCTATCATGCCCGCCACTACTTTCAAAACCGCTATGTTGACCTCATTGTTCTTTCTCAGGTGCATAAAATCTTACTCTACTGTAATAGTCATATAACATCCAAGTTGCAGCAGTTTTGGAAGACACACTTATCCATATTTGTCTTGTGATGTGTGTTTATTAAAGTTTGGGCAGCAGGTAGCCTAGTGGTTAGTGTTGGACCAGTAACTGAAAGATTGCTGGATCGAATCCCCGAGCTGACAAGGTAAAAATCTGTCGTTCTGCCCCTGAACAAGGCAGTTAACCCACTGTTCCAATGCCGTCATTGTAAATAAGAATTTGTTCTTAAACTGACTTGTCTAGTTAAATAAAGGTTAAATTAAATAAAGTCATAATCAGGTGTACATTCTTAGCAGTGTTCAAAAGGCTATATTATCATTATTTCACTAGTAGCCTAATATAGGCCTAAAAGGTAATTGAATTGTTATGTAAAATTACACCCAGCATCTGGAAAGTGCATACATGATGCCCCGTTATTTCCAGATGTTGACAAGTGTTCAGGTCTAAGAAAAAAAAAAATATATATATATATCCTCCATTCTAATTTTCTTTAGATGAAGGCAACAAAGTCGCACTGTAATCTTTTTTTGCAGCAACTGTTTTGGTAGAATGTAATTTGATACTCCCTTTGTTTTTACCTTTCCTGACCAGAGCAGCCAGCGAACGAAAAATATTATAACTGAACTTTAATCGAAGAAAATAAGGGTTTTGTGGCGTGTACTTTCCTACAATATACAGATGTGGTCGGTCCTCTACCGTAGAAAGAAAATGACTTGTTGACTCACATAGTGTTTGTTGGGATTTCTCCTCTTCTGGACATCGTGGACTGTTACTTCGTGCACGGTCCGCCTTGGCATGATGTTCCCTTTCAGCGCTTCCACTTAAAACAACAGCCCGGTTTTAGAACGATCAGACCCGAATGACAAAGTTTACCCACCCAACCTTTGTCATTCACGCGGGTGAGATCCTTGATTGCTGGATGCAACAAATGCGATTATTTCTCGTAGATGGTCCACGTCAGATTTCCTGTCCCACATTCAGTCGCTACTCTTCTTGCCCCGTCCCGCAGTAGGCTATGTCCGAACTTCTCTGAACCAAACTCCCAGCCTATCCCAGCTCACCGACTCTAATTTGATAACCGGAAAGCATCCACCACAGACCAGCCCTGCCTGCGACACTTTAAATCAGGTTGACGTTTATTGGGATGAGTCTTGTCCTGGAGGCAGAACTGAGCGATTTCTGCTTGATCCAATAGTGTGTGATTGCGGCCTGCAATTCGGGGCGTTCCTGCATGTGGGCAATGCTGCACTGTAGAAACGCCCCCCTCGAGCATCCCATTTGTTCCTGCATGAAGGCCCCCCTGGAGCATGCTATCTTCATGCTTGTGTGACCCTTTTGGTATTCTGGATTTCCTCTGATTGTCTATGCGCTTAAAATGCATCTCAAGAGGGAAATAAATGTATTATCAGAGTTTTTCGGGGACAAGGGACACTGTCTACTGGTGTCCTAGCTAGCTTGCTACCTAGCACACAGTGTTCTTCACTAACGCCTGCCGAACACCTAACCTCGCCGTCCTTAACAGAACTGCAGGAAAAATCACATCAAATATTATTTGGCACATGTGCCCAATACAACAAGTGTAGACTTTACCATGAAATGCTTGCTTACGAGCCCTTCCCAGCGATGCAGAGTTAAAAAAACAAAAATTGTAACGAGGAATAAAATAAAATACACAAGGATATACAGGGAGTACCAGTACCAGATCAATGTACAGAGGTACAAGGCATTTGAGGTAGATATGTACGTGTGTGTGTGTCATGTGTATGTGTTCGTACAGTACCAGTCAAAAGATTGGACACGCCTACTCATTCCAAGGTTATTTATTTATATTTACTGTTTTCTACATTGTAGAAAAATAGTGAAGACATCAAAACTATGAAATAACGCATATGGAATCATGTAGTCACCAAAAAGTGTTAAACAAATCAAAATAGATTTAATATTTTAGATTGTTCAAAGTAGCCACTCTTTGCCTTGATGACAGCTTTCCACACACTTGGCATTCTCTCAACTAGCTCCATGAGGTCGTCACCTGGAATGCATTTAATTTAACAGGTATGCCTTCTTTAAAGTTAATTTGGGGAATTTCTTTCCTTCTTAATGCGTTTGAGCCAATCAGTTGTGTTGTGACAAGGTAGGGATGGTATAAAATTTTATTTTATTTTAATTTTAGTCATTTAGCAGACGCTCTTATCCAGAGCGACTTACAGTAGTGAATGCATATATTTCATTAAAAAATAAAGTTTTTCCCGTACTGATCCCCCATGGGGATCGAACCCACAACCCTGGCGTGTCTTTGTGAGACGCAAAGTAGGTGAACAGATCCGCATGTTTGGTTCCCACCGTGAAGCATTGAAGTAGCCCTATTTGGTAAAAGACCAAGTCCATATTATGGCAAGAACAGCTAAAATAAGCAAAGAGAAATGACAGTCCATCATTACTTTAAGACATGAAGGTCAGTCGATGCAGAACATTTCAAGAACTTTGAAAGTTTTTTCAAGTGCAGTCGCAAAAACCATCAAGTACTATGATGAAACTGGTTCTCATGAGGACCGCCACAGGAAAGGAAGACACAGTTACCTCTGCTGCAGAGGATATACGTTCATTCAATTTACCAACATCAGAAATTGTAGCCCAAATAAACACCTCACAGAGTTCAAATAATAGACACATCTCAACATCAACTGTTCAGTAGAGACTGCGTGAATCAGGCTTTCATGGTCGATTTGCTTCAAAGAAACCACTACTAAAGGACACCAATAATAAGAAAAGACTTGCTTGGCCCAAGAAACATGAGCAATGGACATTAGATCGGTGTAAATCTGTCCTTTGGTCTTTGTCCAAAATTTTGATATTTGATTCCAACCGCCGTGTCTTTGTGAGACGCAAAGTAGGTGAACAGATCTGCATGTTTGGTTCCCACCGTGAAGCATAGAGGAGGTGTGATAGTGAGGGGTGCTTTGCTGGTGACACTGTCAGTGATTTATTTAGAATTCAATGCACACTTAACCAGCATTGCTACCACAGCATTCTGCAGCAATTCGCCATCCCATCTGGTTTGCGCTTAGTGGGACTATCATTTGTTTTTCAACAGGACCTCCAGGCTACGTATGGGCTATTTGACTAAGAGGGAGAATGATGGAGTGCTGCATCAGATGACCTGGCCTCCACAATCACCTGACCTCAACCCAATTGAGATGGTTTGGGATGAGTTGGACCACAAAGTGAAGGAAAAGCATCCAACAAGTGATCAGCACATGTGGGAACTCCTTCAAGACTGTTGGAAAAGCATTCCTCATGGAGCTGGTTGAGAGAATGCCAAGAGTGTGCAAAGCTGTCATCAAGGCAAAGGGTGGCTACTTTGAAGAATCTAAAATATTAAATATGCTTTGATTTGTTTAACACTTTTTTTGGTTACTACATGATTCCATATGTGTTATTTCATAGTTTTGATATCTTCACTATTATTCTACAATGTAGAAAATATTAAATATGAAGAAAAACCCTTGAATGAGTAGGTGCGTCCAAACTTTTGACTGGTACTGTATGTAGTGTATGTGAATGTGTTTGGGTGAGTGAGTGTGTGTGTATATGGTGTGTATATATAGTCTAGTGAGTGTGCGTAGGGTCAGTGCAAGATAGGGTCGGTGCCCGATAGGCGAAGGACACTGTCTACCGGTGTCCTAATTCTCTAGCTATCTATCCCAGTACTCTCCTGCTGTGTACCGGAGTCCTAGCTATCACAAAGTGCCCTTCGCTCCAGCCTGCCGAACACCTGCCCATCGCCGTTGTTAACAGAACTGCGGGAAAGCAGTGCCCCGCCTCCTAGCTTAGAAAATGTACCAATAGAGGTATAAAGAGGACGCCCCAAATTGCAGGTCGCCGTTACACCCTCCTCTCTAGATGGGCCAAAGTCAAAATTGGCTATATCATAATAATTCATGAAAACTAAAATGAGCTTATTGGTCTTACTTTAAGGTGAGCGTTAAGCATTAAGGTTAGCAGTGTGGTTAATGTTAGGGTTATGGTTAGGTTTAAATTAAGATTTTATGACTTTGTGGCTGTGCCAGCTAGTGACCACTCTGCAGAGCTGCCACCAGAACAAGATTCATGATGAAAAATGCTAACCTGCCTCTTTAAAGCGAAAGGAGCACTGTACTGTCCCACAGTCAGCAACCAAGAGGAGATACAGTATTTCAAAGGCTATTATCCAGGATATAGGCATGTTCAAATTTCATTTTGAAGTTCACTGAGTGAATGTCTTTGGGCAATTTTTATTTTTGATACACTTCGTTATGAAGTGGAATTGATCCCAAAGCTGTGGGGAAGGAGACCGATTTTAACTGGTTTACAGCTTTTACTGTTATAACCCATCTATACAGTTATTATAACTAATTTACATTCTGGTTATTGTGTAATTAGCCTATAATATTGTCACGTCTTGACCAGTAAAAGAGGTTTGTTATTGTAGTTTGGTCAGGGCGTGGCAGGGGGTGTTTGTTTAGAGTGTTTCGGGGTTTGTTGGGCTATGTTCTTGTTAGTCTATTTCTATGTTAGTTTTAGTATGTCTATTTCTATGTGGTGTTTATTGGGTTGACCTTCAGCAGCTGCTCCTCGTTGCTTCTAATTGAAGGTCCTGTTTAAGAGGGGTGTTTTTTCTATGGAATTTGTGGGTAGTTGTTTCCTGTTTTGTGTTCGTGCACCTGACGGGACTGTTTTTTGTTGTTTTTGTATACGTGTTTCTTTTGTTTTCCTTATTTAATAAAATAAGAAGATGAGTTTACACGTTCCCGCTGCGTTTTGGTCCAATCCCTACGACACCCGTGACAAATATACTGTGAACAAAACATGACATGGACTCAACAGGTGAATCCATGTGAAAACTCTGAACCCTTATTGATGTCACCTGTTAAATCCATTTCAATCAGTGTAGATGAAGGTGAGGAGACATGTTAAAAAAATTATTATTAACCCTTGAGACAATTGAGACATGGATTGTGTACATCATGTGCCATTCAGAGGCTGAATGGGCAAGACAAAAGATTTAAGTGCCTTTGAACGGATTATGGTAGTTGGTTTGAGTGTGTCAAGAACTGCAACGCTGCTCGGTTTTTCATGCCCATGTTGATTCCATTGCTTCCCACAGTTGTGCCATGTTGGCTGGATGTCCTTTGGGTGGTGGACTGTTCTTTATACACACAGGAAACTGTTGAGTGTGAAAATCCCAGCAGTGTTGCAGTTCTTGACACAAACTGGTGCACTTAAATATTTTGTCTTGCCCATTCACCCTCTGAATGACACACATACACAATCCATGTCTCAATTATCTCAAGGCTTAAAAATAATGATTTACCTTTCTCCTCCCCTTCATCTATACCGATTGACGTGGATTTAGCAAGTGACATCAATATGGGATCAGAGCTTACACCTGTATTCACCTGGTCAGTCTATGTCATGGAAAGAGCAGATGTCCCTAATGTTTTGTACACTCAGTGTATCCTGTATTATTCGATATGATTTTATAATGTAAACATTATAATATCTACTGTAAAACAAGATCAATAAATATCCTTAAGAATCAGCCAAAGACTTTATACCAAGGCACAACTTCAAGAATGCCACACATATGCCTGGCAAGTTTCCCTCGTGCCCACAATAATTCTAGATCAACAACAGGGTGTAGAAACCCAATGCTCTTATCTGTTACTCAACATCAGTGCCTGGTCTTCTTGTCTCTGTCATCATTAAATATAGTTGACACATCAATTGACGAGGATGAGCCATCCCTGAAGGTTGTGGTTGGTGGTAGTGAGCCAAAATGTACACAAGCTGCTGCTACTCACTCAAGTTGCAGCTGAGCTGTTGCCCATGGATGTCACCAACAGGGGGGTGGTGTATGTACAGAATCTCCTTCACTCTGGACATATACTGTATAACTCTGAGCCAAGCACAAAAACAATGCAGGTATAATTGGTTGGCTCTGGGAGGCATGTAGCCTAGTGGATAAAAGTGGTGGGCCAGTAACTGAAAGGTTGCTGGCTTGAATCCCGAGCTGACTAGGTTAAAAATCTGACGATGTGCCCGTGAGCAAGGCACGCCAAATCAAATCAACCCTAATTGTGACTTTAAATTGCTCTGGATAAGAGCATTGACTAAAATATGAAACTGTAGAAGGTAATACAATGGATAAAGACGTTGATGATTTGGCATCCTCGGTGATAGAGATTCTGCTTTGGAATCCTTTCAAAAGTCCCATTTCAGATATCTACCGTGAGGAGGTAGATCCGGTGATACAGACCAAATGGCTTTTGGCATGTTTTCCCTCAAGATAAATCTGACATAAACACTTCTTTAATTTGCCTTGAATCTGAGTGGTGCCATGAATAATATGCTCTTGATGTGAAATTATGTTGTCTCTACCATCTGTCTACCAGCACTGAAATTAGCTCACTAGGAAAGTAGAGCACATTTATTTCTGTTTTTGTCTGGGTCCTTTGTTGTAAGGAGCACATGGACTATATCTTACTTTTTCCCATCTCAAGCAAAAGAAGATCAGAATCTGTCAAACAGAGCCGTCTAATCTTGATATGAATCCACTTGTTTGAAGGGCACTCTATACTGGCAAATATAAACTGGGTGGTTCCAGCCCTGAATGCTGATTGGCTGACAGCCGTGGTATATGAGACTGTATACCATGGGGTATGACAAAACATTTGTTTTTACTGCTTTAATTACTTCAGTAACTAGTTCATAATAGGGATAAGGCCCGAGGGGGTGTGGTATATGGCCAATATACCACGGCAAAGGGCTGTTCTTATGCACGACACATCGCGGAGTGCCTGGATACAGCCATTAGCTGTGGTATATTGGCCAGATACCACACCCCATTGGGCCTTATTGCTATTATAAACTGGTTACTGAAGTATTTAAAGCAGTAAAAAACAAATAAATATATTTGATGCAATCCTTCTCTGTTGCACATGGAATGACTGATATGGTAGAGCCTACTTGGTCGCTCTGTCTTTCCATTTCAGTTGAGTATTGATTAGATGCACAGAAAGAGTGTGCTATAAAGTGTTTGTTTTGCCTTTTTTATTGAACATGCACTACATTCATATATGGAAAACCACAAATACATTTAGAAAGACAGAAATGTTAAAATTAGCTGAAAAACAGACAATCAAGGGGGTTGGAGTGCTGCTTGTCCACTGTGTTTGCCTTCTATTTTTGTAAACGCAAGAATGCCATCCAAATAGTAGGCCCTACACACACTTTAATTGAAGTTGGCATGGATGAGTTATTTTTGTGATACATTTTCAGCTCAACACAGAGGTTTGTGTTGAGATGTAGCATCATCTTGTGGTACATTATGAATACTGCATCTAGGAACATTTTGTTGTTTAATGCTCTCTGATGGCGCAAAGGAGAATTGCAGTTGTACCTGGCCTATTCACTCACATGGGAGGACCATAGAGACGAATACCAAGAGAAATATGGTTGTAGTTTATCTATAGTACTAGGGATGTGGTCAAAGTGAATGGGTGGAGAGAGTTTTTTTTTCTTCATCACATATTAGGGAAATCAGTATTTGGGGTTCAGAAAAGTATCTGTCCCCAGCCTCAGTCTATAGAGGCCTGTCACATGTGGCCCAGGAGGGTTCAGATGTATGGTGATGGGTCAGAGCGGTCACACATCTGCAGCTCCATGTGTGAAGTGATGCCAGAGAAGCGCTCCTGTAGGGGCAGCAGGTAACCCAGGGCCTCCCCCTGAGAGATGGGCCCCATGTAGCGGTACGGACGGATGTTGAAGATCTTCACACAGTACTCTGTCATACAAAT
The DNA here is from genome assembly GCF_901001165.1 of Salmo trutta. Taxonomy (NCBI): domain Eukaryota; kingdom Metazoa; phylum Chordata; class Actinopteri; order Salmoniformes; family Salmonidae; genus Salmo; species Salmo trutta. The sequence continues at coordinate 15,222,607 of NC_042971.1, read as the reverse complement.
TAAGAAAAGACTGTTAATGTAAGGGAGATGACTCGGTGAACGACCCTTGCGTGATGAGTAACCTTGAGCAACCTTGCCTGAAGACCTGAAGACTTGCCCAGGCTTTAGCTCAGTGGGACAATATCATCTTGTGATGCACATCAGACCTTATGATAAAGCGTAAAGCAATAATAATATGAACAACACCCATTTAGTCCCAGATCTTCTTGCCCTGATAGCAAAAACAGACTGGCACTCACACTAACAGACATTAGGAAGCCGTGGAAAACTGCTTATTGCCTCATTCTTCAACACTGCACTGCAATCAGATGATCGTTCATTTGTTGTGAGGCCTAATCACGCTACAGTTTGCACAAAGATGAACGAGTCTGACGGAACATGTGTTCCTCCCATACTGCGGTTCAATTAGAGGTAGCGAGGACCAGAATAATGTTGTTTACCCGTTTCCCGCACTGCTGCTTAACAGGCCAGGATGCACACGGCTAATGCAGACGCATGGCTGTGGCCTTAACGACGGCGGTTACTGGAGATCATTATGCATTAGCTGCCTTTGATGGGAATTCAAAAGCAGCCAGGTCCAAGTGTCAAAGGCAAAGGGGAGTTCAGTGGGATCTCAGCCCTCCTCCACTACCGTGGCTAATCCCTCCAAATCCCTCGTTACTTCCTCCGTAAAGGAGACATCAGCCTCTGGCCTGGACAGAACACAGGCTTAGCTAATGCCCCATTACACGCTACTAGATCGTCTAGAAAGGTTATAATAATTAGTTAGTGCTGTTCAAGGTTCCACTCTCACAGTCATGGTATAGGAGCATCCTTGAGTTACCAGTCTCTTGTGTGTTTTTTTGCTGAATGTGAAGTCTACGGCAATGAAGCTACAAGTGTATACTGTACAGGACAAAGTGCTCACCGGAGTTGGTAAGTTTGACGCCATCGTACTGGATACCGACCACTGGCCCCCTCAGGGTGCCTGAGAAGGGGGCGTTGACAATGCTGTAATCATCACACACCACATCCACTGCCTTGTGGAGGCTGTCACCATCTCTGTGAGAGAAAACATACAAAATATGTTTATCCTTTGATGCAAACGCATATTTAGACATGCCTATTTACATGTTAGTCATATAGCAGACGCTTTTCTCCAGAGCGACTTACAGGAGCAATTAGAGTTAAGTGCCTTGCTCAAGGGCACATTGACAGATTTTTCGCCTGGTTGGCTTTGGAGATTCAAACTAGCAGCCTTTCGGTTACTGACCCAATACTCTTAAACTTAACCGCTAGGCTACTTTCCGCCTTAGATGTATATTTCAACCTATATTGTCAGTAACGTAACCCATCTTTCTGTAGTTTAAACAGGAGCAGTGTCAAACTCAGAGAGGTATGATAAGCTCTGTGAAATGTCCCCAAAAGAGAATAAAATAGGCCCCATCCCATGTCAGAGACCTTCTAGAGTTGAAGCCCCCACAGCCAAACAAGTCACAACCCCTCACTCTGTTGTTATGGTGACTGGCACACAGGACGCTCCAAGCCCCGGCTGTAGGGACAAGACATGAGACTGTGTTACCACTGAACATAGAAGAATGCCAAAAGACTCCTAATGTGAACTACCAAGCAGAGAGTTATGGAGTAGTGTGTCACCTGGCATACAGCACTGGTGTGTCTTAGGTGCAGCACACTTGTCCTTCAGGTACCTCCCCTGACAGACGTAGGAACTGCGTTGGCAGATGCCACCGATGCTGGAGCAGACAGTGTTGTTCCTTTGCTCCTTGTCACTTTTTGGACTTCCTGTCTCTTTGCCTTTGACCTTTTTGTTTCGGGTCAGCTTCTTTCCTTTCTTGTTGTTTCCCACTTCTGGATCCCTTTTGACCTCAACAACATCTTCAACCTTCTTCTTCTTTCCTTTATTGTCTTTTCCCACCTTCAAATCCTTTTTTACTTCAATGACATCTCCGACCTTCTTCTCCTTAACCTTCTTCACCCCTCCATCCCTTTGCTTTTCACGTTCAAGAGCAAAACCAAACAGCAGGACTTGGATGTAAGAGAGAGAGAGAGAGAGAGAGAGAGAGAGAGAGAAAGGGGGGGAGAATTCTCAATCACTCTCAATGAATTAACTTGTCCTGCAACAACGCTGTAAAGAGCATGCAGGGGCCTCCACAGGTAAAACCATAACAAGGCGCTAACTTCTAAGCTTAGTGGTTAATGGGCAGGTTGTAGTTATTCCGACTGGCAGCCATTGCTCCCACCCAGGCCTCAACACTAGTGTTGGATCTTCATTAACTCTATTACTCTCAACTGCACAATGAATTTCCAATCAGTCATGGCACCTGAACACACAGGCTGGCCCTTGTAATTGAAATGAGCTACTTATCACTAAGGCATAGTCAGGCCGTACGGAAAGCAATTTTCTCTGGCACCATTGTAACCTCGAGGAAATGCAGTGGGGTTGGATTTTCTAGATAAATCAATACTAATGGATTACCCAGGCAGCCCCTGATATGAACAAACATCTCAGACACAACTAACTGCACATGCTGGTCCACATGGACTTGTTGTTAGGTTAAATAGCACTCACTGGTAGTTTTTATACAACCAGGTGGAGCCCTGTTTACAGATACTTAGACAACATGTCTATTTACATGGTAGAGTGTCTTATTTTACTATGACAGACAGTTGAATAGTTTCATTGCCTTAATAGGAGTGTTATTTTGTTTAATTTCTATATTGTAATTTCTTTGCCACCGTGGCCTATTTATTGCCTTACCTCTCTTATCCTACCTCATTTGCACATGCTGTATATAGATTGTTCTACTGTATTATTGACTGTATGTTTGTTTTACTCCATGTGTCACTCTGTGTTGTTGTATGTGTCAAACTGCTTTGCTTTATCTTGGCCAGGCCGCAGTTGCAAATGAGAACTTGTTCTCAACTAGCCTACCTGGTTAAATAAAGGTGAAATAAAAGAAAGTAAAAAAGAGGGATGCTGCCTGTTGCTCACCAGTCCTTCAAAGCCACTCTGATAGCGAGCACCTAGCACCCTGGGTTAGATGCAATGTTGCATGAAACACTCCATTATGCTGTAAATTACAGTCATTCCACCAGTAAGCTGATGAAACCCCCGAGGATTCTGTTTACATTCATTTACAGCCACTTAATACGGTTCTCTTCATGCACTGTTGCTGTGGGGGTACTAGGCACTGAGTGTGTTTATTGTTTTGACTGAAATCCACTTTTAAATGCAACCCCTCTTCCATGGTGCATGCTCTAACAGGCTGGTAAAGTAGCCTGCATTTACTACTGGACAATATACTTACAGTATGCAAGAAGAGCTGAGATCATGGAGATTCTTAACAGCATTCTGGCAGTTTGGACTGGCACTCCAAAACCCACAAAACAAGAATAGGAACAGAAACCAATTTGTTATGTTCGGCAAGCATTCGACTTTGAATAGATTAATTCAAAATAGAAGACTGAATACATTCTCAAATAGATATAGACTTTGTTATAGGCAAAAATGTAAAGCTAGGTCTTGATAGTAAAGTGTATGCAGTGCTTACCAGTCCTGTGGAGGAGTTGTGTGGGTGTAGTGAGGGCAAGACAAAGAGAAGACTGTGTGAAACCAGGTTAGCCCAGTCTTCAGTATGCATCCCTCCTGGCCACAGAACATTCCACCACAGTCAATATTGATATTGGCATTTAAAAAAGCATATCCACCGCCCAGTCTCTTGCTCTCTCTCCTGAAGGGACCGATTCTTCACTGTGTTTCCGCTCCTAAAGAAACTGCTATAACCAGGCTAACCTTACCAGATCTCTGCATCCATTGCCGCTATGACTTTTATTAATTGTAATCTTCATCAGTGTCAAATCAAATCAAATGTATTTATATAGCCCTTCTTACATCAGCTGATATCTCAAAGTGCTGTACAGAAACCCAGCCTAAAACCCCAAACAGCAAGCAATGCAGGTGTAGAAGCACGGTGGCTAGGAAAAACTCCATAGAAAGGCCAAAACCTAGGAAGAAACCTAGAGAGGAACCAGGCTATGAGGGGTGGCCAGTCCTCTTCTGGTGTCAGCATCGTACTCAGCATCTTCACCTCTCCTTCAGAACCAAAACAGTACTTTTCTCCTTCAGCACCATACCAGTGTAATCATATCTCCAAAACACATGTTTTATCCTGCAATAATACGGTTTTACATGTGACCGTGCCACGTCAGCATTAGTATGGACGGTAGCCTGTGAGTCTCGTTAGTACATCTCACCACTGCATCCCCCCTTGTCAGGGCTTTACTTAACAAGATTAAAAAAAAATACATTCTTCTCGAGTTCATGAGATAATTAGCTTTAGGCAGGCACACAATGCAACTACATTCAATCAATAAAATTAAGTCACTCCACTCTAATTTGGCCATTCAAATGCTGCCACGTGGACATAGCACATGATGGGCAATCTGTATGGAGCCTCTTTGATGACCAGTGGGCCCAACAGCACAGCACCAGTCAGGCTGTTAGGTCTAGTACAGCTGGGGTTATAGTCCCTCCCTCCCTCCCCTGGGGGAGTTATAGGACTGGACCAGGGCACTGGTGGTGTGTCGACACACTCTGAATCTTAATGTGGTGGGAGAAAAGGGGTTTTGGTGGCAGAGAGAGTTGAGCCTTTTCAGCCGGGCGGCTTTGATAATCAAATATCTGTTCGGGGGATTATGCTGATAGACATATGGCAAGGAATTAGAAAGAGAGATGGGAAAAAGAGAGGGGAGTGAATGGAGCCGTAGCTAAATCTCAGCCAGCAACGTAAACCAACACTTCGCCTTGGGCAGAGATGGGGGTATGTTGGCTCAGAGTGCCTTTTGGGTACATGCGCCACATTCCCTAAAACTCCTCGGAGGACACGAGTGACATTTCACTCTGGCTGCTTCTTTCAGTCACTTTGTTCTGGCTTCTTCAAGGAGACAGAGAGAGAGGAGGAGAAGCCACAAGTGTTTCCTAGCAACAGTGTGTCCACGGCGTTCCCCCTTCCTTCTCTACCCCACACTCCCTCCTTCCCCGAGTTGCAGCAATGCACCACTTGCTCCAGAACCTGAAATACATTCTAATTCTCTTGACTCCCAGCTCCCTTTCACAAAACGGAGGGCAACATAAAATGACATTCAAGCCTAACAATCTTTAAGGAAAAGGCACACAGAGGAACAATTCCCCGTAAAGGTTGAGGTCAAGCAATTCCGTGGGAGTCACAAACCACTGGCAGACAAAATGAAGAAGGACCGCTGTGATATTTCACCGCTTTAGAAGCTATGCAGCTACTTGGCAAAGCCTGGTTTCTCTCAAAGCTGGGGGAAAAGAGCTCTCACACAAAATGCTGAAGCACATGATTGATTGGAGCTCTGCTTTGTGCAAATCAGCTATCTCAACACAGCTCCAAGTCATGACCACTTGGCCGAGTCGATCTGTAAACATATCTGAGGGACTTGGGGAGGGGGCTCAGGCAGACTGCCTCAGGGAAGAGAGGAGTTCGGCGGGAGGAGTGTTTTTCCCAGGTGTGTCCGACAGGGGGCGCTGTAACACGGCTAATCTGTTCCACTTACATGGTTTCCGTGTACAGTACACCACATGGAGAGGGAATGTAGGCTACTGAAGTTTAGTTACATGTCTAGCTCTCGACACCTGCAGGAAAACTGATCGTCTCTCAAAACACAGACAGCACATCTCGCAAATGCCCTTCAGCATTCCTGAACCCTGAAGTCCTGTGGACCGTGTTGAAGGCCTGGTTCTGATAACAGTGTAATAGACTGGATACAAAGCCTCCCGCACTTCACCTTCACGTTGGCTAGATTTAAACCCATCTAATAACGAAAATGTAGCAATGTTGTTTATGTCAGTAAATTAACTGATTTGATTGACTCCTGGTCATGGTGAAATTATTCAGGAAGTAGATTAAATATGTCCTTGTAAACTCTGGCTATTGTTTCCACTTTTATAATGAAGATGCCAGGGCAGGGGAGTAGGAAAACATGTCTGAGAAATTACAAATACTGGATACTCCATGAGAGTCACATTTTACTCTGGATACTGTGTCACAGTCAGAATTATATGGTTCACTATAGCAACAGGTAGACCTACGATTTTGAGTGATGTGCATTACTGCTGTATATTTTAATGCTTTTGTATTACATGATGGATAAATGGTGCCATTTTAGAGTTATGCTCAGGTGGCCTTTATGACATTTTACTTTGATTTTGCTGTAACGTCAGCTCAAAGAGAATTGAACCGAGCACATGACAAGACAAGTCACTTGCTTTTGAGCACTTAATGAACACGAATGCCACGTGTCTCTCCAGCCTTTGACTAGAAAGGTGACCACTGCGGTCAACACGGCCACACCTCTAACTCTCAGGAGAATTGCATGGGTAAAACATGTACCGTTTTTCAAAGGGGCTTTGTAGGAGCAAGAGAGGGAGCTGTTTGACATGGCAGGCAAGGTGAATGTCACGCGGTCAATCAGATATTGATCAAAGTGGAGTGGGCCAGATCATGACGGATCGGCGAGGTGGAGAGAATTTGAATCCCAGCAGGAGAGCCAAGCCACATCCCTGAGCTTTGACGAGGATGAAGAGTCATGGTGGAGCAGCGAGCCGAGCGGCGAGATGAGAAGGAGGAGCAGTGCTCAGTACAGAAGCATATGCAACGCATCTCAGTCAGTTGGTCACCCTGATTACAACTTGATGACAGCAGGGGACTCAAAAGAGCATTTAAACTACTGCTCCCACATTCAGAGGAACAAATGAAATGTCTGCCCTGTTCATGAAGCCTGCAGCAACAGTTACCTATTCACCCAACCAGCTGCTATTCACCCAATCAGCTGCTATTCACCCAACCAGCTGCTATTCACCCAATCAGCTGCTATTCACCCAACCAGCTGCTATTCACCCAACCAGCTGCTATTCACCCAACCAGCTGCTATTCACCCAACCAGCTGCTATTCACCCAACCAGCTGCCCCTTCAACAGTGGCAAATTCAACAGCTTTTACATCGAAGAAGCTACTAAAAGAACATTTGATTATCAACCTATTTACACTGCAAAGTAACTTCTGTTACCTCACTTCAAAGAACAGTGGACTGCTAAAGTTATGACGCAGTGTTGCTTCCAACGTTTCACCGTAAATGTGTAAATGCGCTCTTTGGATGTAGGCTACCCAAGATGGTACATCTACCCAAGTCTGACTCCATCATCCACGCAACATCCAATTTAAAAGTCTGTTCATTAAGAAGCTCCTAATTACGCCCACATTATCTATAATTACTGTATTTGTACATCACACTTGGCTGATAAAGTTATTCCGCGTAGACTTTATGTATAATTACACTTTGTGAACACCGATAGCACACATAATTAAAACCAAAGTGATGCTCACACTCCCGTCAGCCGCTCTGAGCAAAATGTTTTTTTTTGTTGTTTTTTTTTACAGAAAAACAAATCCTTGCAAGGGAATACAAATTATGTAACACTCTGGGTGAAATTCTCACATGCAAATGGTGAGACACAACGTGAAACAGAGAGATGAGAAAAGAAAGAAAAGAAAAGACCAGAACAACAACATATCTTCAACACAGATGGACTAGAGAGAATGTACCCATGTCCTTATTTGGAAGATCCCCTGTTGGTTCGCTAGTTGGATCGTTGGCGTGTACTGGGCATCAAAATATCAGCAAAAAAACTATAGATATCACAGATAATGAAAGTGTCTTTAAAAGGTGTCATCGTTTAAAAAAAAAGGTGCCTCTAAAATAAGTGATTGAAATGAAGAGTTAGGTTTGATACTGGCTCTTTGCTTTGCTACTGGGATGACAGTGCAGCACATGGTATTAGATTTGGCCTCTAGGTGGCAGAAAGGTCTTATGGGTGTAGGCTGGCTTGCTGATGAGAGAGAGAGTAAGAGAGAGAGAGAGTACGAGAGAGAGCGAGAAGCACGTTGCTGCAGTATGGAACACAGAGGTTAATCAGAGCGACTTCTCATGCCAGGAAACGTGATCATTCAAACAACTGAATAGAAAAAAAAATCTGTTTACTTATTAATGATCTGTGCTATCATAGTTTCTCCCCTATTCATTTGATTCTGTATTGAAATTGAAATTCATAAAAACGGTGTGTCGCGGCTGTGACACACAAGGCTTGGCAGAAGAGCGAGTTTGATGGTGATCTCCTGGAGCTGCCTAGCTACCTCGTCTCCTCCTCACTCGTCCTGCTATCCAACAGATCTAACATTTAGATACGTTACTACAGCCAACAGAGAGCCACGGGGAGGATACAGCCTCAGTAAATAATGCACTCAAGTGGCCAAAACATTTAGCCACAGATGCTGGGAGATGGCGGTGAGGATAAAAACATGTACATGTGCATTTCTCTATGCAGGAATGGAGAGAAATGAGTACAAATACATAACAGTTCATTAGATGGGTGTTCAGCAATGTACACATACATAAAGCCCACTGTGTTCAAAAGCCCAGCAGTCAGAAGAGATCCAACCACTCCTAGGAGAGCTCATTAATACTAGAGCTAAATAGCTGTGAGAGAAGCTCTGCTCTGTGGTCAATGCAACCTGGCAGGAGACCTTACTGATCCTCTTGCATGTAGGACCACATGCCACGCATCACAGGAGGCTGCTGAGGGGAGGATGGCTCATAATAATGGCTGGAATGGAGTGAATGGAATGGTATAAAACACATGGAAACCATGTGTTGGATGTGTTCGACACCATTCCATGAATTCTGTTCCAGCCATTACTATGAGTCGGTCCTCCCCAATTAAGCTGCCACTGGCCACCTGTGCCACACATATAGCCATGTATGTCGCAGTAGGCCACATATACAGCAAAGACTGACATTTCTTCACAGAAAACTGTCTGAAAGAAACTGTGTGATCGTGTCACAACAAATGCAATGTCTTATTATTGTCTTAGAGTCTTATTTTGGGCAAATAGAGAGATGTATGTGACTGCAGTCAGTCCTACCCTAGTGAGAGCAGATTTATTTGCAGCATATTCTGAGGTGTTCATGGAGAAAGAGCCTCACACAGCGAGTGACTCCTGCAGTTGAAGCACATTCACTCCACAGGAACAGAGAGCGAGAGAGAGGGCAGGAACAGAGAGAGAGAGAGAGAGAGAGGGCAGGAACAGAGAGAGAGAGAGAGAGAGAGAGAGGGCAGGAACAGAGAGAGAGAGAGAGAGAGAGAGAGGGGGCAGGAACAGAGAGAGAGAGAGAGAGAGAGCAATAGAGAGAGAGAGAGGGCAGGAACAGAGAGAGAGAGAGAGAGAGAGGGCAGGAACAGAGAGAGAGCGAGAGAGCGCGCGAGAGAGAGAGGGCAGGAACAGCATTGCTGGAGCTTTATGATCTTCATCAGCCACGCGGCAGCCAGCAGACGGACAGGACAGGGAGGCAGCCATGTCCAGGAGGGACTGACGTGGACCCTCTCCTCCCTAACATCCATCCCTCTCCCTCGGTTGGCTTCACCTGTGAGTTGGACCAGAGGAGCTGCCTCCAGTAGAGTTCAACATATTTACCTCTCTGAGAATGGTTTCAATTAACCTGAGACACACACAGACACTGGCACACACACTGGCACATGCGCACACACACACACACACACACACACACACACACACACACACACACACACACACACACAAACAATAACCAACTACCACAGGGACAGACCGTGTGTGTATGAACGTGTGAGCATAACTGCTGCATGGGTCTGAGGATATGTAGAGGGTGAATGAGACCAGGATACACTGTCTCTACAATATAATGCACCTATCCCAGCCCCCACTGCCCTGCATGGCTGGTATGATAATAGAGAGGTGTGTTTTAGTTTTAATGGCGGGAGACGGACGCTTTATCACACATCTGCGGTGGAGCTCAATCTTCAGCTCCTCACACATGCCACATATCTTGGCAGCTCACCTTGACTTGGCAGGACTGGCGTCATAAATCCCCTCTTATCTGGTGTCTCAAACGCACCCAGATATATGACTGTGGAATCACACTGCAATATGTAGCGCCTATCAGTAGACGGCCCAGACAGCAAGGCCCCTCAGTGGAGTCATGTATGGATCATCATCATCAGCTCTCTGCACAGCCAACTGTCTCTCACCACCAGTTTTCATCACCATGGAAACTTAGGTCTACTTGTTGTACTTTCTTATATCCATAGCTGTTCTCACTGTTGTGAATAATAACTTTCTCTTAGTAATTTGCCTTCATTTAGCATGGGGCTTTGTCCATTAAGTTTGCTTGGTTCTGCCACAGGCGTCGTAAGGATAGGACCAAGGCGCAGCGGGTAAAGTGCTCATACTTAATTTATTCGATGAAAACACTTAAACAAAATAAACAAACGACGAAAAACAGTTCCATAAGGCATCCAGGCTATACAGAAAATAACCACCCACAAAACACAAGTGAAACAACATCAACTAAATATGGCCTCCAATTAGAGACAACGACAATTGGAGGTCATGCCCAAAAACCAACATAGAAACAGAAAAACTAGATTTAACCATAGATATAGAAAACATAGAACAAAAAACAAAAACACCAAAACAAACACCCCCTGCCACGCCCTGACCATACTATAATGACAAATAACGCCTTTTACTGGTCAGGACGTGACACTACCCCCCCAAAGGTGCAGACCCTGAATGCACCTCAAAAATAAAACCCCACAAAAACAACCCCAAACCTAAAGGGAGGGAAGGGAGGGTGGCCACCGTCAACGACGGTTCCTGTGCTACACCCCCCCTTCCCAATCCTCCCACTATGGAGGTGGCTCTGGCTCTGGGCGTAGCTCCCGTTCAGAAGACTCTGGGCTGTGTGGCATCGCTGGAGGCCCCGGGCTGAGAGGCGTTGCTGGAAGCCCCGGGCTGAGGGGCGTCGCTGGAGGCTCCGGGCTGAGGGACGTCGCTGGAGGCTCCGGGCTGAGGGGCGTCGCTGGAGGCTCCGGGCTGAGGAGCGTGGCTGGAGGCCCCTGGCTGAGGAGCATTGCTGGAGGCCTCCTGTGTGGAGCTGGGACCGGTCTCCCCGGACTGGGGAGACTTACAGGAGACTGGATGTGCAGAGCAGGCATGGGGCACACTGGGCTGTGTAGGTGCACCGGCGGTCTGGAACTCAGGGCTGGCACACCCCGTCCTGGCTGAGTGGTCACTGTAGCCCGGCACGGAACCTAAACCAAAAACACCAAAACACACAAAACAAACATCCCCTGCCACACCCTGACCAAACTACAATGACAAATAACCCCTTTTACTGGTCAGGACGTGACAGGTTCAAAATATTCAGTGCCTTCAGAAGGTATTCACACCCGTTAACTTTTTCCACATTTCATTGCGTTACAGCCTGAATTTAAAATGTATTAAATGTGTTTTTTTTTGTCACTGATCTACACACAATACCCCATAACGTCAAAGTGGAATTAAGGTTTTATAAATGTTTACAAATTAATACAAAATGAAAAGCTGTCTTGAGTCAATAAGTATTCAACCCCTTTGTTATGGCAAGCTTAAATATGTTCAGGAGTAAACATGTGCTTAAAAAGTCACATAATACTGCAAGTTGCATGGACTGAAATAATAGTGTTTAACATGATTTTTAAGTGACTACTCCACCTCTGTACCCCACACATACAATTATCTGTAAAGTTGAGCAGTGAATTTCAAGCAGAGATTCAAGCACAAAAATCAGGGAGGTTTTCCAATGGTTCGCAAAGAAGGGCACCTATTGGTAGATAGTAAAAAAAAAACAGTCATTGAATATCCCTTTGAGCAAAATATGGGAAAGAAATTAACTTTTTGTCCTGAATACAAAGTGTTATGTTTGGGGCAAATCCAAGACAACACATCACTGAGTACCACTCTTTATATTTTCAAGTATGGTGGTGGCTGCATCATGTTATGGGTATGCTTGTCATTGGCAAGGACAAGGGAGTTTAAAAAACATTTAATACGAATGTTCAAATAGAACAGCATAGCTCAGTATTTGTATTATTTATTTGATATAGTCTTTTTTTGCTTATCTTTATCAAGGGCGCTAATCATTTTAGTATTATAAGCAGAGGGCAAACATTCTCACAGGCAGAGTACACATTGAAATGTAACACCTGACTATGACTTCATTTTGTATCTCTGTGTTCCAGTCCTCTTCTATGGAACTTCAACCTGTTTGGTCAGATCCACCTTCAGACAGGTGTCTCTAATTCACACCCCCATCCTATCACCACGTTCCAGACACACTACCCAGGGTGGAAATGTAAAGACAGGTGGGCTGGGTAGAGTTAGCTGGTCAGGGCTAATGAGAACCGAAAACATGTCAAAGCCAGGAACCCCTGACTGCCACAACAGTTCGACATGCAGACAATCTAAAAACAGCAGACTTGACAAGAGCGGAGAGGGACAGAGGAGGAGGACGGATATATACTGTAGAGAGAATAGGTAAAGGAGAAAGAGCGAGTAAGAGAGAGTGATACTTGGGTACACTGATGGGATGAGAATCACTTTCTAGCGGAGACCTGGGAGGAGAGAGTAGAAGAGAGCAGGGACACAACACATGATGGCGGTTGGGCTATGGCATCCAGAGGAACATCCTACCTGCAGAACTGGCCCATGGGGCCCCTGGGGCTCTGACACAACCCTTCCCTTGATTAATAGGGTTGTCATAAATGACAAATGCCCCGCTATCTACATGACCTACTTAAAGTGGAGGGAAACATACCGCTCCACCCCCTCCAACCCCAACACTCCACCCGCCCTCACTGTGTCTGGGTTCGGCCTACTTCCTGCCTGACATCTTGGGGCCACGGTGACCTGTGTAGCCAGGCCGGCCCTGCCTCCCCAAGGCTTTTAGAGAGAGGTGCAGTACAAACTGCATGGCAGCTGCCCCAATGAGAGAGCCCCTTTTGAGCCAATGCCCATTTCCCTCTCCATATACCACCACGGGGTCATAGCTCAGCTTGCCTCCAGTCCCCTCATCCTGCACCCAGGTATCTTGGAACCCTCCACTAAATGTGTTCCTTATGTCTGATTCCCAGATAGTTACGTGTAAAAGGCTCCCAGTTGACGAGATGCCGTTGTAGGATTGCTAAGTGCTTGGAGGGGGATGCAGTCAATGACAGACCAGCTTACAAACTCTGACAGCAAACAACAAATAGCAGCTTACTGTAACTAATCTACAGAAGTTGTTGAATGGCCAAAGGAACATTTGTTCTGACAAGTTGTGACTATATACAGCCTGTGTCTTTTCTTAAATTCTAATAGAAATATGGTCCAGTCCTATCACAGGGACAAGATCTATCAGTTGCCATGGGGTAAGCAGCTTTTTGATAGGCAGAAGCCTCTTATTTGTATGTTTGGAGAGGTGGGGCAGGGCAGAGGGAGACTGTATGTGAGTGTCTCTGTGTATATGTGTGCACGTGTGTGTGGGCATGCATGCCTGTGTGTGTGTGTTTTTGAAAAAGAGCAAGGGAGGCGGTATTCATTTGTTAAATATTTGTTGCCTTGCTGTTAAACCAAAAAGCATATTTTCTCTGGGATCCTCTAGAGAGCTGCAGTATCAAAGGTTAGCCTCATGCAACTTGTCCTTCCTCAGGTAAATTAAAACTGGGGAAGAAAGTGTTTACCAGGCTTTTTACCCCTGACCCTAACGTCCTGAAATGTTAACAGGGAATTATTCTGCCCATAAAAACCTGGCTCATGTAGGGGTCAAATCAGGTGCCATGCTCTAAAGGTATACATCTGTATCCATTAGAAATAATTCACTAGGTTGATACCTGCTGCAAAAATTCATGTTTACTGCCACACAAGTCATTTTCTGAGCCAGGTACTGCATGAATAAAGAATTGTATTCAATACTCTCCCAATTCCAGGAATAGAACTACCGTACAGGAATACAATCATTCAGCCATGCTGAGGACAATCAAATCGTAGTGAATCTAAATAGTAGGGAACACTGGATGTGTCTCCAACTGCATGTTCCTGGGGACAGAGTCAGGGTCAGTTGTCAGTCATGGGATGGAAAGAGACTGACCCCCGGTCACCCAGGGCAGGCCCCTAACATTATGTGACACATCCAGGCTTTTGGGTCTGACTGGACTTTTTTGGGGTTGGCAAGCTAGAGCCTGCCTGCCTGCCTGCCTGCCTGCCTCCCTCCCTGCCTTCCTGCATCCCTGCCCATCAACATACTTCCCTCTCTCCGTCCTTGCCTCCCTGCCTGCCTCCAATGTGTCCCCTTCCGCATGAGCACACATGCTTCTCTGGCTTGTCAAAGAATGTTTGGGCGGAAAAAAACAAAAAAGCTCTGCTCAGAACCCTGTGTTCTGCAAAACAGGAGTGGTGGTCTGCTCTGCTCTGAGCGGTGGGGGGCTCTGACATGGTCCAGGTGCTGGGGAAATCATACATGCAATGCCTACTGGCAGCTGTTCCACTGGATAACACTACAGACTCACTGTATAGAGCAGCTGCTTGCACTTCATTCTGGGTGTGCACTAACACATATTATAAACTGGGTGGTTCTAGCCCTGAATGCTGATTGGCTGACAGCTGTGGTATATCAGACCATATACCACAGGTATGACAAAACATTTCTTTATACTGCTCTAATTACATTGGTAACCAGTTTATTATAGCAATTAGGCACCTCGGGGGTTTGTGGTATATGGCCAATATACCACGGCTAAGGGCTGCATCCAGGCACTCCGCATTGCGTCGTGCTTAAGAACAGCCCTTAGCCGTGGTATGTTGGCCATATACCACACCCCCGTGACTTACTGCTTAACTGTAGAGCCATGTGTGGGGAGGTGAGAGGAAAAAGAGCATTCAGAATAATGAACACAATAGCTGGCGGGGAGAATCAGCTCTGCCAGGGTGACCGGGCAACTGATTTTCGTCATTAGGCAAGGGCACTCTCTCTCCTCCACAAAGTCATCCACGGTGGACATGTGCACGAGTCCCCCTCAGTAACAGAATGAGACTGGTTAACTGGGAGCAGGAACACAATAACAACCAACTAACAGTACCAGCGCACTCTGAACAGATACGCCAACTCTGACCCATCTATAGACGCTGCGGCCTCTGACCATGCTGTCCACTCTCTGGGATGACCCAGTGTGTGTCACTGTCTATAACCTGTCTGTGTGTGTGTCTGTTTTTCTTTTGTCGCGTTTGTGTGTGTGAGCGAGCGCACCTGAACATCAGATCAAATTTGATTAGTCACATACACATGTTTAGCAGATGTTGTTGCGGGCGTAGCGAAATGGCTGTGATGAGAGCAAATGTATGTGTGTCCTGAGTGTGCGCTCCCCACATGTCAAGGAAGGGTTAACATCTGTCAGGCTGCCAGCACCCCCCCCCCCCTGCCCTTGTGACTGTTCCCTGTATCCCTGTGCCCCAGTAGTGTGCGCAGTGATGAGAGGAGAAAGTGAGAACAGGAAATGTTCCATACCCAGGGGATGGAGACACACGGTAGCCCCTTGCCTTGACCTCCTTACTGGGCCTGACTGGAACATGACAAGTTGATTTGCACATCCTGCAAGAGAAATACAAAGCCACAAGCAAACACAAGCATGCACACACTCGTGGGGACATTAAATTCATTTCCATTCAAAATTATATTTTCCTTAACCCCTAACCCTAACCATAAACCCAAAACTTCACCCTAACCATAACCCTAAACCTAACCCTTACCCTAATTGTAACCCTAACCCCTAAGCTTATGGGACATTTCCCCATGAGGAAGAATTTTTTACTATCCTTGTGGGGACTTTGGATTAGAGGTCCCCACAAGGATAGAAGAACCAACCCCCCCCCCCCCCCCCCCCCCCCACACACACACACACACGGTACTGGCTGATGAGGAGCTGGCATAGTGTGATGAGATTGAGAATGGGGAGATGTCATCAGTGCTGTAAGCTGAAATGACTTCATCACTCACAGAGGATGACATCCAGAGGGTTCTGGCAGCCATCACTCTCTCCCTCTCTGTCCCTAAACATCCCACAGTCTCAACTCGGCCATATTGCTTTAATTCATACTTTCTGTCCTTACAATCTATCGTTCCCTGAAAAGGGCTGGCTGTATTGTTTGTGACGGTTTGTGAACTTGTTTGTGACCTTCTCTTGCATTGAGTTTATGGCAGTGGATCCATACAGGTGTCACTATTGACATCCCTTACCTCTCAGTCAAGCATCCAATGAGGAGTCAATAGCCTAATGGAGAGGTCAGCGACTCACCATGTGTCCCCAGCTCAGCTGTGGTTGCAGCAGAAATTCCAGTCAAACACAGTGAAAATGTCATGGCTGGCTGGACCCCACTGGCATAGAATCCTTCTTTCTCTCCTCACCTCCTCTCATTGTCTGTTAGTGCCGATACACACACCTTCAGATTCTCTGGGAACATTCTTCGTGTCAGACAACAGTGGCTGTCATCATGGATAGTCAAAGACAGATTGCATTCAGCACTTGTGAAGATAAGAAAGACCATAGGAACACTGTAAGCTAACTGACTGCTCTTGGGAATAGGGGAGACGTGCTAGAATAGGTGACCAGATTTTGGAAGAACAGATATTGGTTGTCACATAATCGTGACTCGCCACCGGGAGTCTCTTCTCTCTCTCTCTTGGACTCTTTCTTTCTTTCTCTATTTCTGTAGCACTCCAACTCTGTTATTTTCTTCCTCTGTGTGTGTGTTGGGTATTTCTGCTCCTTTACTTTTACCGATTTCTTTCTCTCTCGTCTCGGTTTTTCTCTTCTATTTTTTTCTCTTCTCCTTTCGGTCACACTTTATTTGGATATTCCGGATAGTCCATCTATACTGTAGATGCTCTACAGATGGTCATACTATCAACAAACAATCTGTTGATAAGCAACTGCTTGCTACGGTTAGGGTTAGGTTTAGAATAAGGGTTAGGGTAAGGGTTAAGGTTAAGATCAGGGTTAATGTTAGGGTTAGGGTTAGTAGATAGTTAGTTGAAATGTTACTGATAGTCTGTAAAGCATCTACAGATGGACTATCCAAATAAAGTCTCTCTCTCGCATACAAGACTCCCATTAGGCTGTGTTTAGGGTGATTTTCTAGTCTGCTGCTTACTGTGAGTAGCGGTGCTGTGGAGACAGTGTGGAGGAAGATAGGGCCTTCCCAGACCCTCCATCATCTCACAGCGGGTGGAACACATATCACTCTGCTTCACTGTGGACCGTTTCAAGTCATTTACATATAACTAAACTGCTTCAGTCAACAGCACCAGTGTACACCAGTGGAGGCTCCTCAGATGAGAAAGAGGAGGACCATCCTCAGTGAATTTCATAAAAATGTAAAAAGTCATCCTATTTAGATATAACTATACTAAATATAATCACATCACCAAATAATTGATTAAATCACACTGTTTTGCAAAGAAGGTCTACAGTAGCCTCAACAGCACTCTGTAGGGTAGCATCATGATGTAGCCGGAGGACAGCTAGCTTTCATCCTCCTGTACATTGACTACATTAACTTCAATACAAAACCATGGTTCTCACCCCCTTCCATAGACTTACACAGTAATTATGACAACTTCCGTAAGGACGTCCTCCAACCTATCAGAGCTCTTGCAGCATCAACTGACATGTTGTACACCCAATCAAAGGATCAGAGAATTAATCTAGTACTGAAAGCATAAGCTACAGCTAGCTAGCACTGTAGTGCATACAATGTGGTAAGTAGTTGACTCAAAGAGAGAGAAAGAAAATAGTTGAACAGTTTTGAACAAATTAATTTCTTCCTAAGCATGAGATAAATAGAGAGAGAGAGATTTTTTTCCACTGTCACTTACTTAGCTAGCAAATGCAGCAAGCTAGTTTAGCCTACAAAAACACCCTGCTCAAACAGAGGGATGCTATGTTAGCTAGCTGGCTATGACTATCCAACACAACACTGTAACTCTTCCTAGTCAAGCTAAGCTTTTGGTTTTACTAATTTATTGCCACAGGGGCCCGCTGTTGTAACTGCTTACTGACTGTACACTGTAACGTTACTGCATGATTGTAGCGGGTTTACTAATGTGTTAGTTCTATTAGCTATGCTGACTATGACGTTACTTTAGCTAATATGGTGACAACGATGTGTGTAGCGGTTTGGCTTGGAAAGGTTTTTTCTCCTGGTCACATACAGCTGACGTGTTGTGCATTGAAGTCCACAAGCGAAGGGAAGAGGTGAAAGGAGGAGAGAGCATAACGTAGATGCGAGAAGGAATACAACGTGGCTGCTATGAAACTATGAACCGTGTTTACGCCTGATCCGGGGTGTATTAATTCCACTGATTCTGTTGGAAAACATTTATTGAACAGAAGAAAATGGGGATAAACATACCTGAATTTGGCCCATAGAAACTCTTGTTTGCAACTGTTGGACTAATGATTACACCCACTGTCAGCTAGATGCAGGCAAGAGTGTGCAAGGCGGTATTGAATGTATCACCGTCTGTCACATCCAATTTGTCTCTCGACCTGTGTGCATCTACGTTGTAAACTTTCATTCATAGGCTAGGTTGTAGCAACCTCATGATGGGTGTAGAGACATTTTTAGTATCATGTAGTAGCCTTAACCTATCGCTGTTACATTGAACTGGGTGATGGAATATGAATGACAGTCATCCAATATGCTGTAATAGAAATAAGGCCGTGCTCATGAAAGAAAATCATCCTCCCTCATCTGAAATGGCACTGACCACCAGTGGTGTACCCGTTGTAAAGACCACACAGAAACCTTAATAATACGAAATGATAAAAAAGCATCTTTCCAAGAATTTGTCATTTGTAAGTAACTGAAAATACAAGGGAAATATAGTTTTAAAACGAAAGTTGGTCCAGTTGTTTTTTGTTTTGGAAATTAGGTTAGAAGTTTGTAGGCTAATAGTCAAAAACTGTTATGAGCAACGTGACCTTCAATAATCCTAAGAAAACAAGTTATCAAAAAAAAATATTCACAGTTTTTTCCATCATACCTTTGCCCAAAAATACTTGATAGTCCTGATAGATAAAAGTCTCATGGCCTATTTGAGTTGTGAAGGAGAGGATAGCGAGGATCAGCTTACCTCTGACAGCCTCTCATCACCGTCTCTGATCAAACTGTGATACATGCTAAAGCTGAGAGCCAGGGGAGACAGACAAACACACACATATCCAACCCTCCTCTCTTACTCCAACGCTGCAGCCAGTTCTCTCATCACAGAGGACCTAGAGGTCTAAGTGGGACAAATCTATTACATTTCCCCCCCAAAAAACTCCACCGTTTTGTTCCAGGTCTTGGGGATGGCTGGAGTGTTTCCTGACCATTTCAGAGACCATTAACTTTTAAACTGGTTATTGTTCACCCGTGGCCACCGGCCTACCACTCACATCACTTGAGGAAGAAACACAATTTAAGAGGGGAAGAACACCCTGAGAAGTGGTCTTACAAAGGTTTTACAGATAAATCATCACCATCCACCCTGTGTCTTCTCAATCTGTTTCTCTTCTTGTATCGTGGACTGAGACAACCTATTTCCCTGGAGAAATGGGATTCCTAAAACCCTTTTGTTGTCATTGCTGGTGCAGAAATATTACCATCTGCAGCTCCAGCTTCTGTGAATCTGTTGCAGACTCCCATGGTGCTGTGTGTTAGTCTGTATTTACAGTAATACAAATGTGAGCTAATAATCTACTCATCCACATGCACTCTATGCAATGCGAACTGCAGAGAAAACCAGAAGAAGAATTATCACAGAAATATCATGGTGAATTATTGTAATGTTTGTTTATTGTATGTGTCAATTATTCCAATAAGGGATGGGTTGCCAGCTTGCAATTTGACATGAAAATAAAGGTAATTCATTCATTCATGCAGTGCTCAAGAAATGATTTCAGGCCAAAGTAGTGTACTTTAGCCTCTCAAGAGTTATAAGGCTACTCACAAGTGGTTTTATCATACAAAGTCTCATTTCTAGATTGAGCAAGAAAATACACAGTGTATTGTTTTGCATCACATTTGGTTAAAACATTTGATTATTTTGTCTGTATTAGTAGGATGAGTGAACAGAGCAATGGTCTGTTTTACAAACATGAATCATATTGCCTCAAAGGCAATTCCCTGAAGTCTTTCAGATCCACAATAACAGCAGATATTAGCTCTCAACACAGGGAATATTGGACGTTTTTGAAAAGCTTCCATAATCTATTGTTGCTTCGACTAAAATTTGTCCTGACATTGAGTGTGCAATGTAACAGCCCCTGGCCACAAGCCTCCATGCCTACAATCAGCCTACAAAATAGCAGAAATTAGGGATCGATCCGCATTAGCGTTATCTCCCATGCTCCCGGCGCTATAACCAAGGTACAGGACAGCTAGAGTGATTTACATTCCGCGGCCGAGTGGGCTCTAGTCTCCAAAATATACGTGAAAGGGGTTCATTGCTGTGTCTAAACAATGCACTCACCACTCCAGCCAGGCAATTGGGATGTCTTCCCATTGTTTTTAGTATTCTCTCTCTGTTTGTGGATCAGGTTACCTCGACCCCACAGTGCCTTCTCCTTTGGCTGTGGTGAATGGAAAGATCCCAAGGCTACATGGCTCTGATGACGGGTCCCAGTCCCACAAGGTTCAGTACAACAGGCTAACAGCATCCAGGTGTTGGAGAATATTGCATATCCACTTCACTGTGATGAAAGCACACTGAGATGGGATTGAAATAAAAAGGCACATTGCATTGAATTTCCCCCACCGATATAGATATGTGCTGAAAAGCAATGGAACCATGGCAACTAGGTCTGTAGAACTTTGAAATTGATAAAAGAAGTAGGGCAGTGCTTTGAATGCATAAATTGAAATCACGAAGGACTGAGTGATTTTAGCAACAAATCCTTCCTAGTAGAAACCATCGCTAGCCTAAAAACAGGTCAACTATTGTATTGACAAAAGTGTCTTCGGAGCTCATCAAAGGTTTCTATGATGTTTCTGCCAGTGAGCAGGAACACTCATACCACACTTAATCATCTGGCTCTTAATTGCTTACCAACTGCTGAGTAATTATGGAGCAATTACAAACTACTGAATCTGTATGGACGTCAGCGGCGATAAGTAGGACCATAAAATGTCATAAATAAATACAATTAAAACTCCATCGCTCTCTGCTTCCTGTTTGCATGATTGTTGCTGGGTACTAAAACATCCCAAACCGTCAGTAAAGAGCACAGACAATAAGCTGTGATTGAATGTTAAGGACGTCCTAATCCTAGCTAGCTTGTCTCCATGGCAGTTTCCAAGTAAAGTGCCACAGCATCCACATTGATCATTTGAACCTCATGGTGGAAGCACACAGAGCTGAGTGTTTCAGAACACTCACTGAGGTGGATGATTGGTTTTGTGTTTTTGCTTCCACGCCGCCCCAATTATTCAGTTTGTCCGGGCAGACAGCTCTAGGAAGAGTCTTGGTGGTTTCAAACGTTTTCCATTTAAGAATGATGAAGGCCATTGTGTTTTTGGGGACCTTCAATGCCTCAGAAATGTTTTGGTACCCTTCTCCAGAACTGTGCCTCGACACAATCCTGTCTCGGAGCTCTACGGACAACTCCGTCGACATCATGGCTTGGTTGTTGTGTTGACATGCACTGTCAACTGTGGGACCTTATATAGACAGTTGTGTGCCTTTACAAATCATCTCCAATCAATTGAATTTACCACAAGTGGACTCCAATGAATTTGCAGAAACATCTCGAGGATGATCAATGGAAATAGAATGGAGCTGAGCTCAATTTCGAGTCTCATAGCAAAGGGTCTGAATACTTCTGTAAATAAGATATTTCAAAATGTCTAAAAAGCAGTTTTTTCTTTGTCATTATGGGGAATTGTGTGTAGATTGATGAAGGACATTTTTTAAAATCCATTTTAGAATAAGGCTGTAAATTAACAAAACGTTGAAAAGGGGAAGGGGTCTGAAAACTTTCCGAATGCACTGTATATTATTTAAAGTATAACTTGAGTAAGTGTAATCAAAGGGCATCAAATTCCTGTTATGAAACCCCTCAGACCAGAGAGAGAAATACTGCACAAGGACGTAAGGAATCGCCATGAATCAGCTCTTGAAAATACTCTATTTGGTGACTCTGTTAACATTATCTTCACTGGCAATGAATCCAAAAGTACAGTACAGACAGCACTCAAGACAAGTGTTTTGTGCTGCACATGAAGAGTGCAGTGTGACTCTCCCTGTTCTCCTACTGTACCAATAGGGCCTGCCAGGCTGACGTATTGCTGGGAGCACACCCTACGCCCTCTCCTAACTGTACCTCTATGGGGGGAATCACAGGCTCCATCCGTCAGGTGTGTAGGGATCACAGTACTCAAGGATGGCAGTTGATTTTGCATGTTGACTTTGAATTATACAAATCTCCCGAACAAAGAAAATGGATGGTATTAAAGTGTCATTTGGTTGGCTGGAAGCTTTTTGGCTAAGCTGTTAGGTCCCGTGTCTGGCTGTATGCTGTAACTGCAAAATAAAGACCAATTGGGGTTCCAAAATAATGCAACATTTTGAGAGGAGACATTGTGAAGTATACTATAGAAACATTGCATAAAAAATATTGCACTGGATTTTGTGAATGTTCATGTCCCTTCACAAGAAATGAAAAGAAATATCAGCTTTTACAGTATACAATTTCGCCCACAACTAGAACTTATAACATGTTACCTACCTGCATGTTGAGTGACATGAGTGATAAACACTGTACTTATGCTGTCAGAACAAAATACCGATTATGTACAGGTAATGTTCAATGTACAGTACATCTTGAAAGTTATATGAATAAATTGTAAAGCGTGTCATACTTTTCCTTTCAGGTTGACAATTCCAAAATTCAGATGTATAGTTGTGGACTGAAACATGGTACTGTACTGAGACAGATGGTACGACCTTCATATGAGATCTGAGGGCCTGCGTGCTTTAGAGCTGCATCGTAGAATAACAAGAACACATAGGAAGGATAGGGGAAGGTGGGAAGTCATTACAATACACCTCAGCCGCTTGGTCTGAGATATGCAAAACGTATTCTGTCTTCGGTCTGTAAACATTATCGACTGGTCACCCTTGCGTAGATATCTGACCCAACGTCAACAACAAATCTCATGGTGGATCGATCACAAGCAGGTCATTGAATAGAATAGATAATTCAAATCAGTATTATCTGACATCTTTTAAAAGCTGTGTAATGGCCATGTGCCTGCATAGCTCCCCATATAAGACTTTATTTGTAGCAGATTACAACAACGTCAGGAGGCTTTATTAACGACATGGAGTGATCACCATAGCAGCTAGCTTTGTCAGTGTGCATCTCTTACTTTGGGCAAACTAAGATGAGAAGAATGCGAGATCGATCCATCCTGTCTCCGCTGAGATTAAGTTGAGTCGGGTACGGCGTCGGTACCACTTTCAAGACAAATAAATTAGAGCTGATTTGGATCAGACAAGTGTGATTGAACAAAGGGTTAAACATGCTGAGGGAACGTGGACGCGATCGATCCTGCGCAGCCAAATGCTAATGAGATATGTGATTAAGGTTGACAGGGTAACCAGGTCCCTGACCTCTTCTAGAACCAGTCAGTCCCCTGGCCAGCTGCTGACCACAGGCTCTCTTCACTAGCCACAAGCCGCGCATGGTGTTAGCTATAAATAGGCAAAGGGGTAACTTGGGTTATTTTTAAGAATAACATTAGGAATCCTTAATTGGTGTGCAGAACAGACTGCAATCAGCAGGAGGCTGCAGACAGTTTGCCCTAAGTGTTTCTGAATACACATGCCCTCAGGTTGTCCACACAACCGTTATATTTATAACAATGATGTGAATTTGGAATGTGCCACAAAAAGTCTTTGTGTTGAGGAGAAATGAGGAATCTTGTAATTTCTTCTCTTAAAAACTATTGAGAGAAAGTATAACTTTGATTTAAGTTTTTCAAACGTGTCAGTTTCTCATCTGAAGCCTGAGTTTTAAATAGGAATGATGCAACATTGAGCAACTTGATTGAGTGGTTTGTTTTGTCACTGGGGGACCTTGTTTAGCCCATCCATTATCTCAGTCAGTCATGGCTAGAGGTAAGGTTTCTGACTTTTTCCGTGGCTAAACCAACTTGGCTCGTAATTTAACAACTGTATTCATATTTACAAAATAGCATACTAGTTTGTTATTAAGGCAGATGAAAGTTCACATGTTCCCGAAAACATTTCTGCCAAAAAAGGCATTTTAATAAAAAATAAATGTTTACGTTCAACGCCTCTCCTGTGAAGTAGTGACGTGCGACATATGCTTAGTTTCCTGGCCAGTGAGGGGTCAAGCCTCGACACACCTACAATTTGTTTATTCATCAAACCCCAGCCCTTTCGCGCCTCCGCCAGTGACTGCGCCCATGATGAAAATAGCTAAAATATTTCTGACACACCCCCGAACCTTTAACGCTACCGTCAGCACCAATATTTAAGTTTGTTAAACTAGAGCCCAATATGTGATGTTGAGAGTGTCAGCTACAATGCATATCAAATAAATTGTAACTGGTCACATACACATGTTTAGCAGATGTTATTGCGGGTGTAGCGAAATGCTTGTGTTTCTAGCCCAACAGTGCAGTAATATTCTAACAAGTAATACCTAACAATTTCACAGCAATACACACAATACACACAAATCTAAAGTAAAGGAATGGAATTCAGAATATAGAGATATTTGGACGAGCAATGTTGGAGCAGCATAGACTCAGATACAGTAGAATATAATAGAATACGCTATATACAAATGAGATGAGTAATGCACAATATGTAAACATTTTTAAAGTGACTATAGTGTTCCATTAATAAAGTGGCCAGTGATTTCAAGTCTATGTATATAGGGCAGCAGCCTCTAAAGTGTTACTGATGGCAATTTAACAGTCTGATGGCCTTGAGATTGAAGCTGTTTTTCAGTCTCTCGGTTTCAGCTTTGACGCACCTGTACTAACCTCGCCTTCTGGATGATAACGGGGTGAACAGGCAGTGGCTCCGGTGGTTGTTGTCCTTGATGATCTTTTTGGACTTCCTGTGACATCGGGTGCTGTAGGTGTCCTGGAGAGCAGGTAGTTTGCCCCCGGTGATGTGCTTGACACCCTCTGGAGAGGCCTGCGGTTGCGGGCGGTGCAGTTGCCGTACCAGGCAGTGATACAGCTCTCAATTGTGCATCTGTATAAGTTTGTGAGGGTTTTAGGTGCCAAATCAAATTTATTCAGCCTCCTGAGGCTGAAGAAGGCCAGCATCCCAGAGTCGCCTCTTCACTGTTGACGTTGAGACTGGTGTTTTGCGGGTACTATTTAATGAAGCTGCCAGTTGAGGACTTGTGAGGCATCTGTTTCTCAAACTAGACACTCTAATGTACTTGTCCTCTTGCTCAGTTGTGCACCAGGGCCTCCCACTCCTCTTTCTATTTTGGTTAGAGCCAGTTTGCGCTGTTCTGTGAATGGAGTAGCACACAGCGTTGTACGAGATCTTCAGTTTCTTGGCAATTTCTCGCATGGAATAGCCTTCATTTCTCAGAACAAGAACAGATTGACGAGTTTCAGAAGAAAGTCCTTTGTTTCTGACCATTTTGAGTCTGTAATCGAGCCCACAAATGTTGATGCTCCAGATACTCAACTAGTCTAAAGAAGGCCAGTTTTATTGCTTCTTTAATCAGCACAGCAGTTTTCAGCTTGCAAAATGGTTTTCTAATGACCCATTAGCCTTTTAAATGTATAAACTTGGATTAGCTAATACAACGTGCCATTGGAACACAGGAGTGATGGTTGCTGATAATGTGCCTCTGTACACCTATGTTGACTTTCCATAAAAAAATCTGCCGTGTCCAGCTACAATAGTCATTTACAACATTAACAATGTCTACACTGTATTTCTGAAAAATGTTATGTTATTTTAGTGGACAAAACAATTTGCTTTTCTTTAAAAAACAAGGACATTTCTAAGTGAGCCCAAACTTTTGAACGGTGGTGTAGGTATTCCTCTTATCCAGATGGAATATGGCAGTGTGCAGTGTGTTGATTTATTGGGGGGCGGTAAGCAAATTGAAGTGGGTCTAGGGTGTCAGGTAAGGTAGAGATATGATCCTTGATTAGTTTCTCATAGCACTTCCTGATGTCAGAAGTTAGTGTTACGGGGCGATAGTCATTTACTTCAGTTACCTTTGCTTTCTTGGGTACACGAACAATGGTGGACATCTTGAAGCATGTGGGGACAGCAGACTGGGATAGGAAGAGATTGAATATGTCCGTAAACACTCCAGCCAGCTGGTCTGCGCATACTCTGAGGACTCTGCTAGGGATGCCGTCTGGGCCGGCAGCCTTACCAGGATTAACACGTTTAAATGTCTTACTCACGTCTGCCACGGAGAATGAGAGCCCACAGTCCTTGGTAGCTGGCCGCGTCGGTGGCACTGTGTTATCCTCAAAGCGGGCGAAAAAGGTGTTTAGCTTATCCTGAAGCAAGACTTTGGTGTCTGCGACATGGCTGGTTTTCCCTTTGTAGTCCGTGATTGTCTGTATACCCTGCCACCTGTGTCTCGTGTCTGAGCTGTTGAATTGTGACTCCACTTTCTCTCTGTACTGATGTTTTGCCTGTTTAATTTCCTTACGGAGGGAATAACTAAACTGTTTCTATTTGGCCATATTCCCAGTTACCTATCCACGGTTTCTGGTTTGGGTAGATTTTAATAGTCACAGTGGGTACAACATCTCCTACACATTTCCTGATAAACTCAGTCACCGTAACCATGTATTCATCGTTGTTATTCTCAGAGGCTACCTGGAACATATCCCAGTCCACGTGATCAAAACAATCTTGAAGCATTTGATTCCGATTGGTAAGATTAGCGTTGAATAGTCTGTAGCACGCGTACTTCCTGTTTGAGTTACTGCCTATAGGAAGGGAGGAGCAAAATGGAGTTGTGATCAGATTTGCCGAAGGGAGGGCGGGGGAGGGCCTTATAGGCATTTCGAAAAGCTGAGTAGCAGGGATCCAATGTTTTCTCAGAGCGAGTGCTCTCTCGTTTTCCTCAGATTAGCTTTGTTAAAATCCCCGGCAACAATAAATGCGCCCTCAGGATATGTGGTTTCCAGTTTGCATAAAGTCCAGTGTAGTTCTTTGAGGGCCGTCGTAGTATCGGCTTGAGGGGGAATATACACGGCTGTGACTATAACCGAAGAGAATTCTCTTGGGAGGTAATACGGTCGGCATTTGATTGTGAGGTGTTCTAGGTTGTGTGAACAAAAGGACTTGAGCTTCTGTATGTTATCACAATCACACCATGAGTAATTAATCATGAAACATACACCCACGCCCTTCTTCTTCCCAGAGAGATCTTTATTCCTGTCTGCGTGATGAACTGAGAACCCAACTGGCTGTACGGACAGTATATCCTGAGAGAGCCATTTTTCTGTGAAACAGAGTATGTTACAATCCGTGATGTTTCTCTGGAAGGAGATCCTCGCCCTGAGCTTGTCAACTTTATTATCTAGAGACTGAACATTAGCGAGTAATATACTCGGAAGCGGTGGATGGTGTGTGCGCCTCCTGAGTTGAACTAGAAGTCCACTCCAAATACCTCTTCTCCGCCGGCGAAGTTTTGGATCAGCCTCTGGAATCA
The DNA here is from genome assembly GCF_901001165.1 of Salmo trutta. NCBI lineage: Eukaryota > Metazoa > Chordata > Actinopteri > Salmoniformes > Salmonidae > Salmo > Salmo trutta. Next base: position 15,194,910 of record NC_042971.1, on the reverse strand, counting down.
ATTAAATTGCCCTGGGGGGTACAAAGAAAGGATACAATTCCGGAAAGTTGTATTCCTGATCGTAATGCTGGTAATGCTGGTGAGTTATCGCCTCTCTGATATCCCAAAGTTATTTCCGTCTGTGTGTAATACCAACCAACAAAAATTCTGGGCTAATAATACAAGAAATTACACATAAAAAAAATGAAATACTGCAAAGTTGCTTAGGAGCTAGAAGCACGGCTGCCCTATCTTTCAGTGCCATCTTTCATTTCTTACAGTATTAAGCATTGTAATGCCCCTTTACCATTGGTAGGGAAATTGAGTAGGACAATATGTATTCACTTCCCCCAGATCAGAATAACCCTGTTGCATTAAGCGAGTGCTGTAACTACGGGAAGTGGGCTGGCAGGAGGAATGCATCCATCTCCAGCGGCCCTATGATTCATCCCTGTGTCCTGCCTCCAGACATTAGCAAGGATGTTAGGTTGAAAAACAAGGCAGGGTAAATACATTGAAACTCCATGTACCTCTCCTCTCTCCACAGCTAGGTGGGCTGGTGCTGGTGGGTTGGAGGTAGTGTTACTCTTCGCTGTAAGTCCATGGAGAAACTCTGTAACAAGCTGTGTACAGCCATGACAGTGAGGTCACGTCATGAGTGTGGCAGAAGGGGAAGAGGCGTCAGGGGAAACGTTCTCTGTCACAAGGCCAATGGTGCAATCCTCTTCATGGCAAGACTACAGTATCAGGGAGAGGACTGTATGTAAATTTATAACATTTATCCAAGCTGAAGTTTCAGTTCAACTTAAATCCTTAAGTCAGAAATTACCTTTACCAGACACAAAGGAATGGGCTGACCTTGTTTCCCAGTACAAATGTTTTGTCACAGGGGTCACTAAACATGGTCTGCCTGCAAATGTCCTCATCATTTAATAGAAATGTTTAGCAATCTGATTACTCCCAGTCCTCATTTACTCTGGATCCACAGAGATGTGGAAATGTGTGTGGAAATCTAAATGTATCAAGGTAGAAAAAGATTCTGCACTCGTTATCGTCACATCAGTTTTGGAGAGGAGGGCACACCTCAGATCGAATTATTTCAACCCTTAACTATGAGCAAAGCATTGAGGTAAATCACTACATCACACTGGATGCACTTGAGGCAACCATTTTGAGACAAAAGGTTAGTGTAATATTACAAAACAACCCTGGCGGCCTATTTAAAAGGCAGGAGTGCTGTAGTGACTGTTGTCTTAGCTGGTTTATATGCAATGTCTCATGGGAGGAGAGCATGTTTGTCTGGCAGTAGAAACAAGTAGTAGTACTACATAGCCCAAACATCAACGCCAACCACAATCAATAATGTACAGTCGTGGGCAAAAGTTTTGAGAATGACACAAATATTAATTTTCACAGTCTGCTGCCTTAGTTTGTATGATGGCAATTTGCATATACTCCAGAATGTTATGAAGAGTGATCAGATGAATTACAATTAATTGCAAAGTCCCTCTTTGCCATGCAAATGAACTGAATCCCCCAAAAACATTTCCACTGCAAAATGTACAGGGATTGGACTCCTGAGGACTGGGGTAAAGTCATTTTCTCTGATGAATCCCCTTTCCGATTGTTTGGGGCATCCGGAAAAAAGCTTGTCCGGAGAAGACAAGGTGAGCGCTACCATCAGTCCTGTGTCATGCCAACAGTAAAGCATCCTGAGACCATTCATGTGTGGGATTGCTTCTCAGCCAAGGGAGTGGGCTCACTCACAATTTTGCTTGAGGACCCCTTCGAGATAAAATCCCGTTAACGGGATTGGTTGGACAACAACCAGTGAAATAGCACGGCGCGATATTCAAAATACAAAAATCTCAAAATTAAAATTCAAGTATTATACGGCATTTTAAAGATAATCTTCTCGTTAATCCAACCACATTGTCCGATTTCAAAAAGGCTTTACGGTGAAAGCAAAACATTAGATTATTTTAGGATAGCACCTTAGTAAAAAAACAAAAAAACACAGCCATTTTCCAAGCACGGATAGCCGTCACAAAACCAGATATACAGCTAAAATTAAGCACTAACCTTTGACAATCTTCATCAGATGACACTCCTTGGACATCATGTTAGACAATACATGCATTTTCTGTTCGATCAAGTTCATATTTATATAAAAAAAAAACATTTTACATTGGCTCGTGACGTTCGGAAAATGTATTCTCCCCATAACTCCGGTGAATGGGCACATCAATTTACAGAAATACTCATCATAAACGTTGACAAAATTTATAACAATTATTTAAAGAATTATAGATAATCTACTCCTTTATGCAACCACGTTGTCAGATTTCAAATAACTTTACGGAGAAAGCACATTGTTCAATATTCTGAGTACAGAACTTCGCCTTCAATGCTAAGCTATACAGTTAGCCTACAACCATGGCGTCGACAAATCTCTAAAATATGTTAGAAATATTTTCTTACCTTTGCTGATCTTTGGCGGAATGCACTCGGAAGGACTCCCACTTCCACAAGAAATATTCATTTGTTCTGCAAAGTCCATCATTTATGTCCAAATACCTCCGTTTTGTTGGCGCATCCAGAACACTATTAAAAAGCCATGAGGCGTGGGCGCAAATCCATAGACGAAAAGTTCAAAAGTTCCATTACCGTTTGTAGAAAAATGTCAAACGATGTTTACAATCAATCTTTAGGGTATTTTGTAACGTAAAATTGCGATAATTTTCCAACCAGACAATAGGTATTCATCCCAGAAGAAAAAGAACAAACAGCGAGCTCGTGGGCATGCGCGTCACGAGACACCTGTCCTCAGACAGGCCAATGATTGACTGAGCTACTATTTTCTGCCCAGTAACAGGAGAAGGATGAAACCAGTTTCTAAAGACTGTTGACAGCCAATGGAAGCCTTATGAAGTGCAACGTGACCCCTATGTCACTGTAGTTTCTCAAGGGATTCAAAAGAAGAACTACAATTCTCAGATCTCCCACTTCCTGGTTAAATTTTTCTCAGGTTTTTACCTGCCATATGAGTTCTGTTATACTCACAGACATCATTCAAACAGTTTTAGAAACTTCAGAGTGTTTTCTATCCATATCTACTAATTATATGCATATCCTAGCTTCTGAGTGTGAATAGGAGGCCGTTTAATATGGGCACGTTTTTCATCCGGCCGTGAAAATACTGCCCCCTAGCCCTATTAAGAACACAGCCACGAATAAAGAATGGTACCAACACATCCTCTGAGAGAAATTTCTCCCAACCATCCAGGAACAGTTTGGTGATGAACAATGCCTTTTCCAGCATGACGGAGCACCTTGCCATCAAAAGTGATAACTAAGTGGCTTGGGGAACAAAACATCGATATTTTGGGTCCATTGCCAGGAAACTCCCCAGACCTTAATCCCATTGAGAACTTGTGGTCAATCCTCAGGAGGCGGGTGGACAAACAAAAACCCACAAATTCTCCAAGCATTGATAATGCAAGCATGGGCTGCCATCAGTCAGGATGTGGCCCAGAAGTTAATTGACAGCATGCCAGGACGGATTGCAGAGGTCTTGAAAAAGAAGGGTCAACACTGCAAATATTGACTCTTTGCATCAGCTTCATGTAATTGTCAATAAAAGCCTTTGACACTTATGAAATGCTTGTAATTGTACTTCAGTATTCCATAGTAACATCTGACAAACATATCTAAAGACACTAAAGCAGCAGACTTTGTGGAAATTAATATTTGTATCATTCTCAAAACTTTTGGCCACAACTGTGCAACCCCCCCAGTAACAGAAATGTAATTAAGAAGCACAGAAAGATCCTTGTTTGAAAAGCTGAGGGATATAGGCCTTTAGACATGATAAATTATTCAACTCTCTTATTCTTATCAATGCTGGAGAACAACTGAGAAAAATGGGGAAAAAGAAGAAGAAGAAAGACAAGTCTGAGCATATAATGTTCTCTGATAGTTCGTATTCATACATGAGTAGAAAAAAATACAAATGATGTAACATCTGCAAATCAGTGATATTTTATGGACAGTCTGTTGGACACAGATATAATAGAAAAAATATTTAGTTGTGTCTTTTATTCAGATAGGGGTTACAGGTACAAAACATTATCAAAGAAATGCATACAAAGATAACCCAAACCCATTCCCCCCTCAGTCCCCACCTGCCCGTATCCTTCCATCTCCCTAACCTGAAGAAAGCTTGCTTTCCACTCCTTTCCATCCCACCCAGCAACCAAGGTTGTTTATCAGTCCCCCCCCACCACCCCTTCCCCATGGGCCTGAAAGTGACGAAAGTAACTGAAGTCTAAATCAAAATATATAATTGGTTTGTATGTGTGGGGCTTTAGATTAAATTGTTCTTTACAGAGTCAAGTATATTTAACCAGCACTCAATTGTTCCTTGACTAGCACGGTAAATTCTCACTGTCAATAATTCTAATGTCATAACTGTCACACCCTGATCTGTATCAGCTGTCTTTGTGCTTGTCTCCACCCCCTCCCGGTGTCACCCATCTTCCTCATTATACCCAGTATATATATACCTGTGTTCTCTGTTTGTCTGTTGCCAGTTCGTCTTGTCAAGTCTTACCAGCGTGTTTCCTGTCTCCCTGCTTTCTCAAGTTCTGTTTCCTAGTTTCCCCGGTTCTGACCATTCTGCCTGCCCTGACCCTGAGAAGGCCTGCCGTTCTGTACCTGCCTAACTCTGACCTGTTTACGCACCTCTGCCTATCCTGACCCCTGTTCTGTACCTTATTGACTCTGCCCTGGATTACAGACCTCTGCCTGCCTTTGACCTGTCTTTTGCCTGCCCCCTGTTTGGGTCAATAAACACCTGTGACTCTAGCTGTCTGCATCTGGGTCTTATTCTGAGTTCTGATAACATTTAATAGTAACTATATCCACTGGTTAAATACAATTTAATTTTGAGGTCCACACACAAAAATGGTTGTACCGTCCCCACTCCACAGCAAGAGAAAACCAACAATCATTATAATTGTCACACGTCTCCAGTGGGTATTGTTATTTTATTCAGAACTATTCAGGACCAAACTGGACAAATCTGATTCCTCTAGAGGAGAGAGGAGTAGTAATGTAAAGCTAGCAAACACTGATTCAGCTGCCCTTAATCAGATGGCAACACAGCGGAAAAGTTTCCACCCAATGCCAACTCTTGGAAGGAGAAAGTCAAAAGATGACTGTTATTGTACTCTAAAAACCTCCTTGAGCTTGCATGAATGTCTCTTATAACAACTCAATGCCACTCATAAAAAGTTGATACTGTCTGAGTTGTTCTAAACTGCCAAGGGTATGGGACCAAGAAACATACATCTGAAGAAAGATGTCATCATCCTCTCAGACACATTAACACGTTCCACACAGCAGATCCCCTGGTCTCAGAGAGGTGTCTCTGGCCACTCACACCCTCACACTCTGAGACTTAACATATCTATCAACTGGCTGGGACTTCTCAGGGGATTGTCACTCAGTACAACACTCTTTCTCCTTTTCTCCTTCTCTCTCACCCTCACAGACTACATGCAAACAACACTAAGGATTTTGTGAAAATTGGTCCCAATACTGGTCCCTTCTGTTTGGGGAAAAGTGTGCAGAAAATATTCCCGAAAAAATATCAAAGACATGGGGCTCTATTTTCAGCTGGCGCAAAGGAGGCGCAAGTGTAAAACTCACGTTTGTCGGCAATTTTGTCAAGTAAAAACTGATGCACTGGCATTTTCCAGCCCCAACACCAGGTTCAGGCCACTCATCCGATTACCAAAGACACGCACCTCCAAACCATTCAGTTCAGTATAAACACAGATTTTTTGGGACAATCTGCCCCGCACATAGGCAATGATACAATTGACAGGAGCCTAGTATTTATGTATAGATGTGTGAATGTTATGAGTAAAGACATTTAGGTCAACGTGTGCACACAGTGCCATGGAACGAGAGAAGCAATATATTACATCATGCTTGTGACCCGATCCTATTTAGAAATAGGTTTCAAAAACAGATTGATTGTTTTTTGTTTCATTTGATTAAAAACCAAACTATTTAGAAAGATTCACCGTCCATGGGACTTACGGTGAGAACGTACTGTACATGGCTCGAATGCAATACCATTTTGTTTGCTATTTCTGGAGAAGTGGAAATATGATCTGTAAGATGGTTCCATTAAGTTTATAAAACATTACATTTGCGAGCAGTAAAACGTTGACTGGCTATTCCCCCATTTTCTTCATATTGAATCTATATTTAGTTCACGTGAAAAGTTTGGATGTGTGTAAAACCCTCTATATTCTAAGTGGCTCTGTCTGTATTATAGCAATTATTATATTATAGCAATTATGTTGCCTGTAACTGTATTCAGACAAAGCCAATTTAAAACAAGTTGTTGTTTCGTTTATATTAGAATTTGATTAGAATTACGCATTGTCTTTTTGGCCTCATCAATAGCCTAGTAAATGTAATCTTGCTTATTGACTACATTTGGCATGTTCATGTCCAGACTACAATTTACGGTAGGCCTAGCCACTATATCAGTGTGAACGTTTAACCATGTATTTCCATATTGAATTACAGTGCATTCGGGAAAGTATTCAGACCCCTTCCCTTTTTCCACATTTTGTTATGTTACAGCCTAATTCTAAAATTGATCAAATACTTTTTTCACCTCACAGTACCCCATAATGACAAAGTGAAAAAAGTTTTTGAGAATTTTTTGAGAAGAAACGCACGGCTGCCATATCTGTCAGTGCCATCTTTCGTTTCTTACAGTATAGAGCATGGCAATGCCCCTTTACCATTGGTTGGGAAATTGTGTAGGACAATATGTATACACGTCAAAAACTGAGTCAGAACACTGCTCTGTGATTTGTCCATTGCATCTCATTGTCTGTTCACTCAGCTCCATCAGTGCTATGCAAGGTCCCCCAGATCAGAATAACCCAGTTGCATTAAGCGAGTGATGTAACTCCAGAAGGTGGGCCGGCAGGAGGAAGGGGGTATGTGGTGGAGTTGTGTTTGGAGGGAAGAAGTATAAAAAAATAAGAGCTTCCAGCGAAGATCTCTCTCATAAGACATGTAGCATCTGATGTAGGCTGCCTGGTGTAGGATCCCCATGTGAACCAGTTCTGTCAAAGCAATGTTGAGCACTCATAATGCATCCATCTCCAGCAGCCCTGTAATTCATCCCTGTGTCCTGCCTCCAGACATTAGCAAGGATGTTAAAGAGTGAAAAACAATGCTGGGTAAATACACAGCATGTGCTGGAACATGTAAACTCCATGTACCTCTCCTCTCTCCACGGCTAGGTGGGCTGGTGCTGGTGGTTGGGAGGTAGTGTTTCTCGTAACTTTAAGTCCATGGAGAGACTCAAATCAAATCAAATGTTATGTCACTTGTGCCGAAAACCTTACCGGGAAATGCTCACTTACAAGCCCTTAACCAACAATGCAGTTAAAGAAATAGATTTAAGAAAATATTTACTAAATACACTAAAGTAAAAATTAATAACAATAATGAGGCTATATACAGGGGGTACAGGTTAGTCGAGTTGTACATGTAGGTACTGCAAGGGTAAAGTGGCTATGCATGGGGGGGGGGGGTGTCATTGTAAATGGTCTGGGTGGCCTTTTGATTAATTGTTCAGCAGTCTTATGGCTTGGGGGTAAAATCTGTTATGGAGCCTTTTGGACCTAGACTTGGCAATCCGTTTCCTTGCGGTAGCAGAGAGAACAATCTATAACTTGTGTGACTGGAGTCTTTGACAATTTTTGGGCCTTCCTCTGACTGTATAATAAGCTGTGTACAGCCAGGACAGTGAGGTCATGTCATGAGTGTGGCAGAAGGGGAAGAGGTGTCAGGGGAAGAGATCCCTGTCACAAGGCCAATGTTGCAATCCTCTCCATCGCAAGACTACAGTATCAGGGAGAGGATTGTATGTAAATTCATAAAACATGTAACCCAGCTGAAGTTTCAGTTCAACTCAAATCCCTAACTCCGAAACGACTTTTACCAGATGCAAAGGGTTGGGCTGACCTCCTTTTCCAGTAGAAATGCGTTTGGAAAAAAAAGCTGAAAGAAAAAAATAGCAAAGTCACAGAGTGCAGGAAGAGTGGCACAATCAGTGAGGGGAATAAAAATCGAACATTCAAGTGGCTCCAATGGATCACACGATTCTCAATCAGCCCCATGATTAATCATACTTAGTGGCATTTTACGTTTCTCTGGCCGGAGAATCTGTATCACTGTCTTTGCAACTCCAAACTTTCTCTCTCTCAGCACTCCATTTTTTGGTGGAATTCAGGTGCTCGTCTTTCATTTGTATGGTAATGGCCACCTCAGCGCAGAGATAAAGTTGTTTTTCAAGGGGAGAGAGGGAGAAACATTTTCAAGGTAAACTGAGCGTATAAATAAAGGAGTATATTTATGGCTTCTGAGGCCATCATGTGAAATAATAGGCAGTGAGCTGAGGGAGGGGGGAGTGGGTGAGCGAGGCATCAGGTGAGGAATGTTTAAGCTAATAGAAACACTTTTTTGGGGGGATGGAGTTTGACCCTGGCTGGCGTCAAGGACATCACCTGAGACTCACTTCCTTTATCTCCCCCCTCCACTCCAAATCCACGAATAGAAATTGAAGAAGAGTCCTGAACCCACAACTCTGTCATTGCCCAAGACTAATAACAAATGTTCCCACAACTTTAGAGAACGTTCCCTTAAGACCCATTAGGTCATTAACTAATGTTTTCATAGGAATATTCCTTTGATGTTACAAGTAATGTTTCCAAGAGATCAAATAGAACTTAACCAGAACGTGGTTACCATGTTCTCAGATACAAGATAAGAATGTTCTCGACATGTTTCATGGGAACGTTGCAAGAACATTCATGTGTCCAGTTTTCTGAGGGTTAGGAGAATATTCGATAAACATCCCACCTAACATACACAAAATATGGTTGCCATGTTCTCAGAATATAAGTTATTAACGTTCTTGAAACATTTCATGAGAACTTTGCAAGAACATTAATGTGTACAATTTTCTGAGGGTTATGGGAATATTCCATCAATGTCCCACCGAACATACACAGAACATGCTTGCCATGTTCTCAGAAAGTAAAATATCAATGTTCTAGACAGGTTTCATTGGAACGTTGCAAAAACATTTGTCAAAAATTCATGAAATATCACGTCTTGTTATTGTTGCCGAGCCAATGAGAGCCCTGATTGGTGAACCACTGATCCATTCAAAGCTTTTTGTCTGTTGGTAAGGTTAAGGATACTCACACACACAGTGCCTTTAAGATACAACATTTTCAATTTACATATTTTACGCACTTTGACATACATGATTACATTGTGCATGTTCAATTAATCAGTACTCATTATTCAACATGTCCTCCCCTGGGATTTGAACTCAACTTCTTGTTTCATGGTACTCCAATCTTCCTCCTACGCCAACATGTCCATATTAGGTATCAGTTAATCTGACTATTCTCTCATCGATTTTTTTAAAACTTATTTCAGCAATTTAAGGGTTTTCTGTATAGTTGTCTAATGTGGGTGGGGCATATTAACCTGTTTTATTGATACTCTTAAATCTTCTATGATCAATAAAATATTTTCTTGAGTGCACTTTAACAGGGCTGAGGTTTACTTCAAAGTGCATTTACTGTATTGCTTACACCTATCAAGTTGTTTCAGATTTACACAAGTGCCTAGGGAGGAGGGGTTAGGGATTCTCATGGGCAGGGCCTAACTATGCTGGCCCAATAAGCACATGCCCTAGAGATATCCCTTATTGGGACATTGGTTAGGGAATTCATTATTGGTGCTGGTGGCCTGGGATCGAGACCCGTAGGGGAGTCACCCTACTGTCACATTCCTAGCAGTACATCTTAATGTCATTATTTGGCAACAATTACAACACACTTATGGGATCTAATTAAAATTAGTCTCATTGAAAGATAGGAATCTATAGGATTACCCCTTGAGCATGAATGATGAACACATTTCCACTACCTCTCATACACTATATGTACAAAAGTATGTGGACACCCCTTCAAATTACTGGAATCGGCTATTTCAGCCACACCCGTTGTTGACAGGTGTATAACATCGAGCACACAGCAATGCAATCTCCATAGACAAACATTGGCAGTAGAATGACCTTACTGAAGAGGTCAGTGACTTTCAAAGGTGCACCATCATAGGATTCCACCTTTCCAATAACATACAGAAACTCAAGTCCTTTTGTTCACCCAACCAAGAAAACCTACAAATAAAATGCAGACTGGATTACTTCCCAAGAGAATCCTTTCACCCACACCGCGTCTCACAAAGACACAGCGGTTGTAACCAAAAATCTCAAATTTGGACTCCAGACAAAGGACACATTTCAACCGGTCTAATGTCCAATGCTCGTGTTTCTTGGCCCAAGCAAGTCTCTTCTTCTTATTGGTGTCATTGAGTAGTGGTTTCTTTGCAGCAATTGGACCATGAAGGCCTGATTCACACAGTCTCCTCCGGACAGTTGATGTTGAGATGCTGTGAAGCATTTATTTGGGCTGGTAACTCTAATGGACTTATCCTCTGCAGCAGAGTTGACTCTGGCTCTTCCATTTCTGTGGCGGTCCTCATGAGAGCCAGTTTCAACATAGCGCTTGATGGTTTTTGCGACTGCACTTGAAGAAACTTTCAAAGTTCTTGAAATGTTCCGTATTGACTGATGTTCATGTCTTAAAGTAATGATGGACTGTCTTTTCTATTTGCTTATTTGAGCTGTTCTTGCCATAATATGGACTTGGTCTTCTACCAAATAGGGCTATCTTCTGTATACCCCCCCGCCTTGTCACAACACGACTGATTGGCTCAAACACATTAAGAAGGAAAGAAATTCCACAAATGAACTTTTAAGACAGCATATCTGTTAATTGAAATGCATTCCAGGTGATCAAATCAAATCAAACCTCAGAGGGTTGTAGTCATTTCAAATTATGTTCTGAGTAAACTACAGTGTCTGTGATGTCATATTGCACTTCCTAAGGCTTCCACTAGATGTCAACATTCATTAGAACCTCGTTTGAGGCTTCTAGAATACAATTTGATTGAATAATACCTGGAACAGTATGTGGTCGACCTGGGGTCATTGCCTTACCTCGCGCGCGCTCACGAAGGATTAGCCACTTTTCTTTTTCTTCTGTAATGAATCTGCTATTGTCCGGTTGGAATATTATCGCAATTCTACGATTATAACACCCTAAATATTGATTGTGAGCATGATTTGACATGTTACTACAAACGCTGAGGGAACTTTATAACTTTTCGTCGACGTTGGATAGATGCATTTTGGAATGGGGATCTGGACGCGCCATCAAAACGGATTTATTTCGACATAAATTATGGACTTTATCGAACAAATTAACATTTCTTGTGGAAGTGGGAGACCTTCCGAGTGCATTCAGCCAAAGATCAGCAAAGGTAAGATAATATTTTTAACCTGTTGACGTTCCCCTAGGATAGGGGGCGCCACAGCGCATTTTGGAAAAAAATCGTTCCCATTTTCAACGGCCTACTAATCAAAGTCAGAAGCTAAGACATGCATATACTTATTTTATATGGATAGAAAACACCCTAAATTTTCTAAAACTGTTTGAATGGTGTCTGTGAGTATAACAGAACTCGTATGGCAGTCAAAACCCCGAGACCGATTGAACCAGGAAGTGGGAATCTGAATTGTCGACTCGACTTCAAAGCCTTACCTATAAATCACAACGTAAAAAAATGATAATTGAGCACTTTCCAGTGCTTCCACTAGATGTCCCCAGTCTTTACAAAGTGTTTTGAGGGTTCTGCGGTAGAAACTCAGTGAAAGAGACGATGTGGCAATTGGTCAGAGTAGTAGGGCCATGAGCATTGTGACGTCGGCGGCCGTGTCTGCCCCCACCTTTGGAAGCCTTTTGAAACACAATGACATCGTCCCACTCGAATCTGATTGGCTCTCTTGTTGAAACAGGCCCTGACGATTATTTTATACAACGTTTGACATGTTTGAACGAACCTAACTAACCGTAAACAGTCATTTTGCGTTAGACAGGTGCCGCGCACGGAACAACATTTGCTTACTACCTTAGGACGCGCTAACAACAGGAAGCTAATGGAACATAAAGCATGGACTTTTTCGACCGAAAATACATTTGTCATGGACCTGGGACATCGGGAAGTGTTTTCTGATGAAGACAACTAAAGGTGAGGGATTATTGGCGATATTATACAATATCAGATGTTACTTGCTCAAATGTTCAAAGATGGCGCCGAGCTAGGTTTTCGAGCTCAATTTCTGGGTATCGCATCCCATTTGATCTCAAAGTGTGATTACCCTGTAAAGTTAATTTAAAATCTGTTTTGACAGGTGTTTTCAAGAGATATTCATCTATAAATCTTAGATTGACAATATATATTAAAAAAATCGTTTTCGAATAGTAATTTATAAAATTGTAGCACTGTTTCCCGGGACGCATTATATGGGAAAATAGTTAGTCAACCTCAGGTGCCGATGTAAAATGCTGTTTTTATATAGAAATATGACCTTTATTGAACAAAAGATTGCATGCTGTGTGTAACATGATGTCCTAGGTGTGTCATCTGATGAAGTTTGTAAAAGGTTAGTGCTGCATTTAGCTGTTTTTTGGTTCTATGTGATGGGTGTGCTTGCTCGGAAAATTCATATGATGCGACTTTTACCATGTACTCCTCTAACATAATCTAATATTGTGCTTTTCCTGTAAAACCTTTTTGAAATCGGACAACGAGGGTCGATTCAAGAGAGGTGTATCTATAAAACGATATGAGACAGCCCTATATTTGAAAAAAAAAAATATTGAATTTCGTTATGCTAATGTCGCTAGGAGTTTTCGCTGGAAAATGATCCCGCTAACGGGATGAGACATTCAAGATTAACATATTTCAGCGTTTTGGGGATGCCGTGGCTGGACGGCTAACTGAATAGCATGGTGCTCGTACTCAGAATATTGAACAATGTGCTTTCTACGTAAAGTTATTTTGAAGTCTGACACAGCGGGTGCATAAAAGAGTTCTGTATCTATAATTCTTAAAATAATTGTTATGTATTTTGTCAACGTTTATGATGAGTATTTTTGTAAATTCACCAGAAATGTTGGGGTGAAGACATTTTCTGAACGTCACACACCAATGTAAAATGTGTTTTTTTTTTTTTAATATAAATATGAACTTGATGGAACAAAAAATGCATGTATTGTCTAACATAATGTTCTAGGAGTGTCATCTGATGAAGATCGTCAAAGGTTAGTGCATCATTTTAGCTGGTTTTGTGCTTTTGGACAGCTAACCTTGCTTTGAAAATGGCTGTCATTGATAAGAAAATGGCTGTGTTGTTGTTTTTTGCTGTGGTTGTATCCTAACATAATCTAATGTTTTGCTTTCGCTGTAAAGCCTTTTTGAAATCGGACAATGTGGTTGGATTCAGGAGAGGTTTATCTTTCAAATGGTGTAAAATAGTCGTATGTTTGAGAAAATTGAATTGTGGAATTTTAGTTGTTTTTGTATTTCGCGCCATGCGATCCCATTGGCTGTGGGCTAGGGGTTCCGCTGGCGGAAAGAGGTTTTAAGAAAAATACCTAAAAAAATAAATAAAAGTAACAAATAACTAAAGAGCAGCAGTAAAACAACAATAGCGAGGCTAACCGGAGGGCACCGGTTAGTCGAGGTAATTGAGGTAATATGTACATGTAGGTGAGTTATAAAAGTGACCATGCACAGATAATAAACAGAGAGTAGCAGGAGCATAAAAGGGGGGGGGGGGCAATGCAAATAGTCTGGGTAGCCATTTGATTAGATGTTCAGGAGTCTTATGGCGTGGAGGTAGAAGCTGTTTAGAAGCCTCTTGGACCTAGACTTGGCGCTCCTGTACCGCTTGCATTCTGGTAGCAGAGAGAACAGTCTATGACTGGGGTGGCTGGAGTCTTTGACCATTTTTAGGGCCTTCCTCTGAAACCGCCTGGTATAGAGGTCCCGGATGGCAGGAGACTGGGCTGTACGCACTACCCTCTGTAGTGCCTTGTGTTTAGAGGCCGAGCAGCTGCCATACCAGGCCGTGATGCAACCAGTCAGGATGCTCTCTATGGTGTAGCTGTAGAGGACCCATGCCAAATCTTTTCAGTCTCCTGAGGGGGAATAGGTTTTGTCGTGCCCTCTTCACGACTGTGTTGGTGTGCTTGGAGCATGTTAGTTTGTTGGTGATGTGAACACCAAGGAACTTGAAACTCAACCTGCTCCACTACAGCCCGGTTGATGAGAATGTGGGCGTGCTCGGTCCTCCTTTTCCTGTAGTCCTCATGATTACCTCATGAAACTGATTGAGATAATGCCAAGAGTGTGCAAAGCTTTCATCACGGCAAAGGGTGGCTATTTGAAGAATCTGAAATATAAAATATATTTTCTTTTGCATAACACTTTTTTGGTTACTACATGATTCAATATGTGTTATTTCACAGTTTTGATGTCCTCACTATTATTATACAATATATAAAATAGTAAAAATAAAGAAAAACCCTGGAATGAGTAGGTGTCCAAACCATTAACTGGTACTGTGTGTAGAAATCTTTCAAAGAAAGAATACTATATTTCTCTTGATGTAGTGATGCTGACCCCAACTCACCCCATTCTCCCCTACTCATTCACTTTGATCTCAAATCCAGGCAGTCAAAAACCCTCCCATGTGAATTCTCTAAAACACCTGTCTTCCATCTGGAGGAGTCCATTGGCTGCACAGAACACACCCAGAAGAATCAGGTAGGATGATGAGGTAGAGCACTGATTTGATATGACAAGTAACCCATAACCTGGCAGACGAACACAAAGAGAGACAGCTGTCACACATCACAGGGGATGTGTACCGGTGTCTGCTGAGGCAGGGATACGCTCAGTGCTTCTACAGCTGTACACACGCTATTGAGACACTCTTGGGAACCCAGGTTTCTTTCCAGAGCTCCGAAAGAAAAGATCAGAGACGTCATCATAATTCAACCTTACACCCAGTTGTCTTGAAAGCACCATAAATCCAGAAAATCACAAACTTTGATGACAAAATTTGCCCAAAAAGGACCGCCGCACCACCTTCCTGTTCAAGTGAGCACAGCACAACAAGGTGAGTCCAAAAATGTATTGTATGCTGCTGTATAAATGATGTAAAATGCCAGGGAAATATGTATACTGTAGCTAAGAACGTAATACTAAGTGTATCTTGTGTAGTAAGCTGTTAGTAGCCCATGTGCTTCATCCCAATAATTTGGTCCCTTTTCCCCCTTCCGAGTTCTGCCTGCTGTTCTGACTGGTGGTGCACATGTAGCCTATAGCCTGTTTTAGGATAATATAATTCTTGAATATTGTTAGAGCTTTCGTTGTCTGCCTATGTGCCCCTTTTATTTATCCTTCAGTTCTGACTTGGTGTACTGGGAGAATACTGTAAAAGTGCTGAACAAATAGTTATATTTACTACGTCCGGCCTAGCTCGCTCATTAACCTGTTGGGGCTAGAGGGCAGTATTTGCACGTCCGGATAAAAAACGTACCCGATTTAATCTGGTTACTACTCCTGCCCAGTAACTAGAATATGCATATAATTATTGGCTTTGGATAGAAAACACCCTAAAGTTTCTAAAACTGTTTGAATGGTGTCTGTGAGTATAACAGAACTCATTTGGCAGGCCAAAACCTGAGTAGATTCCTTACAGGAAGTGGCCTGTCTGACCATTTCTTGCCCTCCTTGATCATCTCTAACAAAAACAGGGGATCTCTGGCATGACGTGACACTTCCTACGGCTCCCATAGGCTCTCAGAACCCGGGAAAAAGCTGAATGACGTAATTTCAGGCCCAGGCTGAAACACACTAGCGCGTTTGGCAAGTGCTCTATCAGAGGGCCATCAGACTGAGGCTCGTGCATGAGGGGATAGCATGCTTTTACTTTCACTCTCTTTGCAATAAAAAACGATTTCCCGGTCGGAATATTATCGTTTTTTTACGAGAAAAATTGCATAAAAATTGATTTTAAACAGCGGTTGACATGCTTCGAAGTACGGTAATGGAATATTTAGAATTTTTTTGTCACGAAATGCGTCATGCTCGTAACCCTTATTTACCCTTTCGGATAGTGTCTTGAACGCACGAACAAAACGCCGCTATTTGGATATAACAATGGATTATTTGGGACCAAACCAACATTTGTTATTGAAGTAGAAGTCCTGGGAGTGCATTCTGACGAAGACAGCAAAGGTAATAACATTTTTCTTATAGTAAATCTGACTTTGGTGAGTGCTAAACTTGCTGGGTGTCTAAATAGCTAGCCCTGTGATGCCGGGCTATGTACTTAGAATATTGCAAAATGTGCTTTCACCGAAAAGCTATTTTTAAAATCGGACATAGAGTGCATAGAGGAGTTCTGTATCTATAATTCTTAAAATAATTGTTATGTTTTTTGTGAACGTTTATCGTGAGTAATTTAGTAAATTCACCGGAAGTGTTCGGTGGGAATGCTAGTCACATGCTAGTCACCTGCTAATGTAAAAAGCTGTTTTTTGATATAAATATGAACTTGATTGAACAGACATGCATGTATTGTATAACATAATGTCCTAAGATTGTCATCTGATGAAGATCATCAAAGGTTAGTGCTGCATTTAGCTGTGGTTTGGGTTTATGTGACATTATATGCTAGCTTGAAAAATGGGTGTCTGATTATTTATGGCAGGGTACTCTGCTGACATAATCTAATGTTTTGCTTTTGTTGTAAAGCCTTTTTGAAATCGGACAGTGTGGTTAGATTAACGAGAGTCTTGTCTTTAAAATGGTGTAAAATAGTCATATGTTTGAGAAATTGAAGTAATAGCATTTCTAAGGTATTTGAATAACGCGCCACGGGATTCAACTGGCTGTTGAGTAGGTGGGACGCAAGAAAATCTGTAGAGGGAGCTGAAGGTTCGAGTTGCCAAACATCAGCCTCGAAACCTTAATAAGGATAGGGGCAGTATTTTCACGGCCGGATAAAAACAACGTACCTGAATTAAACTGGTTACTACTCTTGCCCAGAAATGTGAATATGCATATTATTAGTAGATTTGGATAGAAAACAATCTGAAGTTTCTAAAACTGTTTGAATGGTGTCTGTGAGTATAACAGAACTCATATGGCAGGCAAAAACTTGACATAATTCCAAGCTGGAAGTGGCCTGTCTGAGAATTTGTAGTTCTTCTTTTGATTCTCTATCGAAACTGCAGTATCTGTGGGGTTACGTTGCACTTTCTAAGGCTTCCATTGGCTGTCTAAAGCCTTCAGAAAGCTGATTGAGCCGTCTCCTGTCTCTGGGCAGAGTATAGTAGCTCAGTTTCTCAGTGGTCTGCCTGGGGACAAAGAGATTGGATATGCGCATTCACGTGAGCATGCTGTTTTTTCTTTTCCTCTTTGAATGAATACACTATTGTCCAGTTGGAATATTATCGCTATTTTACGAGAAAAATACCATAAAAATTCATTTTAAACAGCGTTTGACATGCTTCTAAGTACGGTAATGGAACATTTTGACTTTTTTTGTCACGAAATGCGCTCGCGCGTTACCCTTTGGATAGTGACCTGAACGCATGAACAAAACGGAGGTATTTGGACATAACTATGGATTATTTGGAACAAAAACAACATTTCTTGTGGAAGTAGCAGTCCTGGGAGTGCATTCTGATGAAGATCAGCAAAGGTAATACAATATTTCTAATACTAATTCTGAGTTTAGTTTGCCCCGAACTTGGCGGGTGTCAAAATAGCTAGCCGTGATGGCTGAGCTATGTACTCAGAATATTGAAAAATGTGCTTTCGCCAAAAAGCTATTTAAAATCTGACATAGCGATTGCATAAAGGAGCTCTGTATCTATAATTCTTAAAATAATTGTTATGTGTTTTGTCAACGTTTATGATGAGTAATTTTGTAAATTCACTGGATGTTTTCTGAACATCACACGCCAATGTAAAAAGCTGTTTTTGGATATAAATATGAACATGATTGAACAAAACATACATGTATTGTATAGCATAATGTCCTAGGAGTGTCATCTGATGAAGATCATCAAAGGTTAGTGCTTCATTTAGCTGTGTTTTGGGTTTTTGTGACATATATGCTTGCTTGAAAAATGGCTGTGTGATTATTTTGGTCTATGTACTCTCCCAACATAATCTAATGTTTTGCTTTTGCTGTAAAGCCTTTTTGAAATCGGACAATGTGGTTAGATTAACGAGAGTCTTATCTTTAAAATGGTGTAAAATAGTCGTATGTTTGAAAAATTGAAATGATTGCATTTTTGAGGTTTTTGTATTTCGCGCCACGCTGTTCCATTGGATATTGGCTAGGCGTTCCGCTAGCGGAACGTCTGTCCACAACTTAATGACTTGGAGATGATCTGCAAAGAGGAGTGGGACAAAATCCCTCCTGAGATGTGTGCAAACCTGGTGGCCAACTACAAGAAACGTCTGACCTCTGTGATTGCCAACAAGGGTTTTGCCACCAAGTACAAAGTCATGTTTTGCAGAGAGGTCAAATACTTATTTCCCTCACTAAAATGCAAATCAATTTATAACATATTTGACATGCGTTTTTCTGGATTTTTTGTTTGTTATTCTGTCTCTCACTGTTCAAATAAACCTACCATTAAAATTATAGACTGATCATTTCTTTGTCAGTGGGCAAACGTACAAAATCAGCAGGGGATCAAATACTTTTTCCCTCACTGTATACCCATTAGCTGCTGCCAAGGCAGCTACTCTCCCTGGGGTCTAGCAAAATTAAGGCAGTTTATACCGTTTTAAAAACATGACAACACATTCACAGACTTTGTGCCCTCAGGCCCCTACTCCACCACTAATCACACATATACAGTACAAAATCCATGTGTACAGTTGAAGTCGGTAGTTTACATACACCTTAGCCAAATACATTTAAATTCAGTTTCACAATTCCTGACATTTAATCCCAGTAGAAATTCCCGGTCAATTAGGATCACCACTTTATTTTAAGAATGTGAAATATCAGAATAATAGTAGAGAGAATAATTTTTTTCAGCTTTTATTTCTTTCATCACATTCCCAGTGGGTCAGAAGTTTACATACACTCAATTAGTATTTGGTAGCATTGCCTTTAAATTATTTAACTTGGGTCAAATGTTTTGGATTGCCTTCCACAACCTTCCCACAATAAATTGGGTGAATTTTGGCACATTCCTCCTGACAGAGCTGGTGTAACTGAGTCAGGTTTGTAGGCCTCCTTGCTCGAACATGTTTTTTCAGTTCTGCCCACACATTTTCTATAGAATTGAGGTCAGGGCTTTGTGATGGCCACTCCAATACCTTGACTTTGTTGTCCTTAAGCCATTTTGCCACAACTTTGGAAGTATGCTTGGGGTCATTGTCCACTTGGAAGACCCATTTGCAATCAAGCTTTAACTGTAACGGCCGTTGTTAAAGGTAGATCAAGGCGCAGCGTGTTGAGTGCTCATATTTGTATTTATTATACTGAAACACTATAAACAAAACAAGAAATTGACAGCCAGCAGTTCTGTCAGGTTAACATGAACTAAACAGAAAATAACCACCCACAAACACAATGAAAAAAAAAACTACTTAAATATGGTCTCTAATCAGAGGCAACGAGATTCAGCTGCCTCCAATTAGACACCAACCCCAAACAAATCCAACATAGAAGTAGATACCCTAGAAAAACATAGAAATAGAAGAACATAGAACATAACCCCAAAACACACAGAAAAACCCCCCCTGCCACGCCCTGACCAAACTACAATAACAAATAACCCCTTTTACTGGTCAGGACGTGACATTAATTTCCTGACTGATGTCTTGAGATGTTGCTTCAATATATCCACATAATTTTCCTACCTCATGATGCCATCTATTTTGTGAAGTGCACCAGTCCCTCCTGCAGCAAAGCACCCCCACAACATGATGCTGCCACCCCCGTGCTTTACGGTTGGGATGGTGTTCTTCGGCTTGCAAGCATCCCCCTTTTTCCTCCAAACATAACTATGTTCATTATGGCCAAACAGTTCTATTTTTGTTTCAGCAGACCAGAGGACATTTCTCCAAAAAGTACGATCTTTGTCCCCATTTGCAGTTGCAAACTGTAGTCTGGCTTTATGGTGGTTTTGGAGCAGTGGCTTCGTCTTTGCTAAGCGGCCTTTCAGGTTATGTCGATATAGGACTCGTTTTACTATGGATATAGACACTTTTGTACCTGTTTCCTCCAGCATCTTCACAAGGTCCTTTGCTGTTCTGGGATTGATTTGCACTTTTCGAACTAAAGTACGTTCATCTCTAGGAGACAGAACGCGTCTCCTTCCTGAGCGGTTGCGTGGTCCCATGGTGTTTATACTTGCGTACTATTGTTTGGACAGATAAATGTGGTACCTTCAGGCATTTAGAAATTGCTCCCAAGGATGAACCAAACTTGTGGAGGTCTCCAATTTTTTTTCTTGCCTGATTTATTTTCATTTTCCCATGATGGCAAGCAAAGAGGCACTGCGTTTGAAGGTAAGCCGTGAAATACATCCACAGGTACACCTCCAATTGACTCAAATGATGTCTATTAGTCTATCAGAAGCTTCGAAAGCCATGACATAATTTTCTGTTAAAGGCACAGTCAATTTAGTGTATGTAAACTTCTTACCCACTGGAATTGTGATACAGTGAGTTAATCTGTAAACAATCGTTGGAAAAATTACTTGTGCCATGCACAAAGTAGATGTCCTAACCGACTTGCCAAGACTATAGTTTGTTAACAAGAAATGTGTGGAGTGGTTGTTAAACAAGTTTTAATGACTCCAACCTAAGTGTATGTAAACTTCCGACTTCAACTGTACGTGTGTGTATAGTGCGTATGCTATCGCGTGTGTGCATGCATGTGTCTGTGTCTACTACTCTTCTCCTTTCCCCCTTCTGACACCCAGGTGGCAACACTTGTCTCTGCGTGCCTGCAATACATCTCAGCTTGAATGTAGTCTCACCACCTCAAGCTCAACCTTTACAAAAAGGAACTGCTCTTCCTCCCGGGAAAGGCCTGCCCGCTCCAAGACCTCTCCATCACAGTTGAGAACTCCTTGGTGTCCCCCACCCCGAGTGCCAAGAATCTTGGCGTAATCCTGGATACAACACCCTGTCGTTCTCTGCAAACATCAAAGCAGTGAGTTGCTCCTGCAGGTTCATGCTCTACAACATCCGTAGAATAATACCTTTCCTCACACAGGAAGCGGAGCAGGTCCTAATTCAGGCACTTGTCATCTCCCTTGATTGATTGATTGGATTTCATAGACCATTTAAAAAAAATACATATATAAGCCGGTGACACTTCCACATACAATTTAAGAACATCATCAAGGATAACACAATAAAGCTTAAAAGCTTATTTCCATTGTGGTCCTTTTGAACAGGGAAGGGGGAATGCAACAAGGTTGGGTGGCAATTGAAGTGGCAACAGTCAATGACAGACAAAATTGTTTGTTTATTAACATGAGATAATTTGTACAATTCCCTTTCCTAATAATCAACTATGAACAGGTACATCTCCCTTGTCTCACATACCCTTAATATATAAAACAATAAATCCCTAATATATACAAGACAATCACAATATGATTAACAACAGGCACCAAAAAGGCAGACCATATACAAGACAATCACAATATGTGTCACGGTTGTCGTCGGTGAAGGAGGACCAAAACGCAGCAGGTACGTGCAGGCTCATCTTGACGTTTGTTTATTTTCAAAATGAACATACAAAAAATAACAAAACGAAATACGATCGACAAAAACAGTCTGGCTAGGTATAAGGCTAAGCACAGAACAATCACCCACAAATAACAAACACACCCTAATATATGGGACTCTCAATCAAAGGCAGATAGACAACACCTGCCTTCAACTGAGAGTCCCAACCCCAATTAACCAAACATAGAAAACGACACACTAGACTCAACATAGAATTCATGAAACTCACCCAGTGCCCAAAACCCCGGATTACTAAATCAAATGCCCTCCTAACTCATACAACACCCAGAACCACATAAAACAAATACCCTCTGCCACGTCCTGACCAAACTACAATACTAATTAACCCTTATACTGGCCAGGACGTGACAATATGATTAACAACAGGCACCAAAAAGGCAGACCATATGTGACTGACTGGCTCAAATCGGTCTTATGTAGCAACATTTTTTGTTGGGTAAAACATTGGATAAAAGTAGAGACTCAGAGCTACAAAATGGTATATCACACACTGCATTTTTGAGGAACAATGGGAACGTAATTCTGCTTTGAAAGTTGATAAACTTGTAAACTCACTTTTGAGAAAAGGGCCTTTGAATGTTTTTGGTACCTACTGGAGAGCTCTCCTTTGTCTGCACCCACTCAGCATTGTTCACACCCTCTTAAGCAAGCCCCACCAATCTCTTTAAAGATTCATATGTAAGGTCATGTGCTAAAGAGTGAGTAGTGTAGTAAAGATTAAGACTGAATGTGGTAGTAGCCTACAATAAGGAAAAATTCCAGGTAAACAGAAAGTGTCCAGAAAAAAAACATTTTATAAATATTGGATGACGCTTACCCAGACACACTTATCTAAATTGATGGGTCATGTGAAATAAATGCTATAACCCCCAGCCACATCCAGTGGTGGAAAAAGTACTAAATTGTCATACTTGAGTAAAAGTATAAATAATATAAAATTCCTTATATTAAACCAGATGGCACAATTGTTAATTTTGTAATTTTTTTATTGAAGATAGCAAGGGGCACTCTCCAACACTCAGACATCATTTACAAACAAAGCATTTGTGTTTAGTGAGTCTGCAAGATCAGATGCAGTAGAGATGACCAGGGATGTTCTCTTGATAAGTGTGTGAATTGGACAATTTTCCTGTCAAAATGTAACGAGTACTTTTTGGGTGTCATGGAAAATGTATGGAGTAAAAAGTACATTATTTTCTTTCGGAATGTAGTGAAGTAAAAGTTGCCCAAAAAATAAATAGTAAAGTAATGTACAGATACCCCCCACCCCCAATTTTTTTTCGTATTTTTACTGAAGTACTTTACACCACTGCCCAAATGACTTCACACCAGGACATTAGCATACTTCATATACCGTTACACACACACTTATCACATAGTATTCCATACATAAGTTAAGGCCATGCAACCTGAATTGAAACCTGAGTGAGGTGGACATGAACAATACAAAAACAGATGCATGCACCATATATTTATGTGGTAGACACTCGATACGGTCACATTATATTGTTGTGGTATGTCACAAAAACATGTTATGACCACACATATCAATATTCATTTTACATATCAATATTTTGCTAAGTCTTGCTAAGTGGATGGTCTCTACAGAAGGTGTAAACAGTACAGCCAAATGGTTACTTGCACAGTAACAATATCAGAAATAATGTCAATATAAATAAAATAATATACAGTATGTACAAGAACAATATCAGTAATGATATCAGTGCTAGACGAGGTAGTTATATGCATACAATCAAGGGAAAAGTGGCTGAGCAGCAGGATAAAAAAAATAGCACCAGGATCTTATGGCATGTGTGTTAGGGTAGAGTCATTTGAATAGAGGCACTGCAGATAGTGCTGATGACTGGTCCGTCCAATCCACGCATGAACAAGGGAATGTATATTCGGAGAGCCTGTTCCTGTCCTGCCCTTGACTTTGGTGCAGGGCATGTGATGCCCATAGCCTCTTTGTCACAAAGCTCCCTGATATTCTCAAAAAGATACGTTTGCATAGCTGTGTCCAGTCCAGGTGGTGCTTGTTCCGGCAGACCATCTATGAGAGGAAGAATGTCACCGTTGCGCAACAGCTGAAACCTGTTCCTGACAGTCTGAACGCTCTTTGGCGACAACAACAACAGGCTCCAGAGCATTGAAGCTGTTTAACAGGGAATAACAACAACAAAAAATCAGAAGACATTACAACCTTGCACAACATCAATTCACCTCCCAAGTTTAGATAAAAAGAATAACCTCATACAATGCAATGAAAATGATTTTCACCTGAAGTGCTGGTCCTGCTTGATCTGTGGCAGCGGCCTGAAGTACGTAGTCAGGTGTTGTTGCCAGCCATAGCTTTCCACCAGCACTGTACCATCCTCCAGTCCAACCAGCTTTGGGATGTTGACCCCTGTCACAGTGCTGTCCTTCAAAACACCAGCAATCTCTGACAAAGTCTTCACTCTGGTCTTTCTGAAGCGTTGCTTGATGAGGCCGAAGCACCAGTCGTGGGCAAACTTGGTTTGGCCTGTGATCAGGAAATGAAGGTCCAGACTGTTTGCTGGTTCAGTACGGGCCCCCAGAGACATAAATAATGTGAGATCAATAAAAGTAGTGGCAATAACGTTGGAGGTCAATTAAATAATCAAAACGTGTTTATGCTTTACATACCAAGTGTTGTCATCGATTCCTTGTAGAGACACCACACTGCTGCTTTTGCCACATGGGATGGCAGCAGCTTTCCACCGAAGTGTTTGTGTCCTGGGTGGCATCCAGGTAATACTATTGCATTATCCTCTGCGTAGTTGTTGATGAAGTTCACCACTCGCTGCAAGTCCTCATGCTTCAAGTGTAACCTGAGCTGGCCCATGCAAGCACTCTTTAATTGGAGGCATTAGAACATTCTCCTTGTATGACTGGTGGAGGAGACTCAGGCGTGTTCTACAGATGCTGAAAGACAAATTCCCGATACAAATATTTTTGCGTTATTATACAATAGATGCGAAATGGCATACTGAGATATCACTACACATAGTTCATACACGTAATGTTAGCTAGCTAGCCAGTCATCTAACTTCAGCTAACCTTATCTAGCTAACAGCAAGCTTTAACTTGGCGTCTTTTGTTTAGACGTGTAGCTAGCTAAATAGTGAACCATAAGCCCAATCCATAGAGTACTATCAACCCAAACCGATTGTCAAAGCTAACTAAAGTTAACCAAATAAGTTCAATGTTAGCTAGTTAGCTATCTAACGTTAGGCTGTAACTAGCAATGTGAAATGGCATTCTGAGAAAACAGGCTTTCAACGTGGGAATGGTCAAGATGCGTAAGTGCTGGAAGTTTAAAAATAATCCTGACTAATTTGTTCTGAGATGTCTGCAATTTATTTGTTATTCTCTTGGGGGCACTATTGTACCAGGAAGAGGATGCATAGTCAAAGTGGCACTGAACAAGAGCCCCTGCCAATGCCCCCATTGAATTCTTATCCAGATATTTGGAGGTTCTTGCCAGAAACGATGTTTTATGGTTCACTTTGGAGATAACATTTTGTGCAATTGCTCTCCCCTGTCAAAGGGTTATCTAGCACACATTCAAGATAATTAACAAAGTATTTTGCTGTGACTACTATGTTACCTACTACCACCTTTAAATCAAGGGGATATCCACAGTTTCACCGAACAAGATGGACTCTGTTTTTCCAAGCTGAAGTGACAGCTTGTTGTCATATGGCCATTTACTGACATTCAGAAGTTCAGCACGGAGGGCTTTCTCAACCACATTTTTGTTTTTGTGGTAAACCAACAGTGCAGAATCATCTGCATAGAGGAAAAGGTCACATGTCCAGGCAGATTTCAGATCATTTATAAAAAACAGAAAGAAAAGTGGGACCCAGTAAACTCGCTTGAGATACCCCGCAGTTCAAGATTTTGGGTTTAGACAGGGTCCCATCCAAATCCACAATCTGTTTTCTTCCTCGCAGATAAGAGATAACCCATTTTACTGCTAAGTTGTTAAAGCCCATGGCTCTTAGTTTGATTAACAGAATCTCATGATCCACTGTATCAAACTCCTTTTGGAGATCTAACATAACCATACCACAAAATTTCCCTCAGTCGACTTCCTTCCTTGGTGGTCAGTTAGATATAGTAGGCAAGTGTCGGTGGAATGGGATTTCCTAAAGCCAGATTGGAGTTTATATAACAGGTTATGTAAGGAAATATAACTGTCAATCTGCTCGAACATAATCTTTTTCATGACCTTCGATAAAACACACAGGATTGAGACAGGCCGTTTGTGATCTAAGTTATTGATCTAATGATCACGTTTTAACTTATTCCCCTTTTATATAAAGGAATGACCCTTGCAAGTTTTAGTTCACTGGGAAAACACCCTAGTTCAATAGACAGATTTACAATGTGAATTACACAGGGGGTGATAACTACAGCAGCATCCTTTAGAATCTGGCAGGAATGTTGTCAAGGTCAGTTGCTTTGGAATGGTCAAGTTCTTTCAGCTTCTCTAGCACAGTCGACTCAGACACCTTTTCAAATCAAAAAGCATCTACTTGAACCCCCTGTTGTGAGTAAAACCGCTGGACATGACTCTCCCCATAGCAACCTGATTGACAGCCCATCCAACTACCTCATCCCCATACTACATTTATTTATTTATTTATTTATCTTGCTCCTTTGCACCCCAGTATCTCTACTTGCACATTCATCTTCTGCACATCTACCATTCCAGTGTTTAATTGCTATATTGTAATTACTTCGCCACCATGGCCTATTTATTACCTTACCTCCCTTATCTTACCTCATTAGCACTCACTGTATATAGACTTAGCTTTTTTCTACTGTATGTTTGTTTATTCCATGTGTAACTCTGTGTTGTTGTATGTGTCAAAATGCTGTGCTTTATTTTGGCCAGGTCGCAGTTGTAAATGAGAACTTGTTCTCAACTAGCCTACCTGGTTTAAATAAAGGTGAAATTAAAAAATAAAAAAATTGACAAGGTAACTTGCTAACTAATGTATTAGCTATAGTTTTAAAATAGCTGTTCTGACTGTCTGCAACCATGGTCTTATCTGATGTAACCTTTCTTCCAATGTCCAAGCTAAGATTGAGTTTTGGTATTTAATCTGTTATTATAACCTAACAGCTTCAGACAGTTCCATAATTTACTCGGATTGTTCTGATTTTCAACTATTATGTCATTAAAATAATCTTTCTTGGCCTTCTGTATCATCCTGTTGACCTCATTTCTTAGTCTACAAATATATAATCTGCCCTGGATTTCCTGAACTCCAGAAAGCATTCATTTCCACGCTTAATTGCCTTTAAAATTGTAACGATGTTCGCTGAGAGACGGGAAGTAAGATCAGGGAGTGAATACATTTAATAAATAAATGAACAAAACAAGGAACACAAACAGCACACCAACATGAAACAGCCACAAGGACGACTGGGGAAGAAACCAAAGGGAGTGACATATAAAGGGCAGGTAATCAAGGAGGTGATGGAGTCCTGGTGAGTGTCATAATGCGCGTAACGATGGTGACAGGTGTGCGCCATAATGAGCAGCATGGTGACATAGAGACCGGAGAGGGAGCACACTTTTTATAATTTATCCATGGTTCTGTTCTTTGCTTAACGTGTTTGGGATAGGGGGCAGTATTTTCACGGCCGGATGAAAAACATACCCGATTTAATCTGGTTACTACTCTTGCCCAGAAACTACAATATGCATATAATTAGTAGATTTGAATAGAAAACACTCTAAAGTTTCTAAAACTGTTTGAATGGTGTCTGTGAGTATAACAGAACTCATATGGCAGGCAAAAACCTGAGAAGATTCCAGGCAGGAAGTGGCCTGTCTGACAATTTGTAGTCCTTCTGTTGCATCTCTATCGAAATTACAGCATCTGAGCTGTTACATGACACGTTCTAAGGCTTCCATTGGCTCTCTAGAGCCTTTAGAAAGCAGAATGACGCATCTCCTGTCTCTGGGCAAAGTATAGGAGCAGAGTTTGTAAGTGGCCTGCCTGGGGACAGTGAGTCTGGAGATGCGCGTTCACAAGACCTCACCATTTTTTTCTTTCACTCTTTGAATGAATACAACGTTGCCCGGTAGGAATATTATCGCTATTTTACGAGAAAAATAGCATAAAAATTGATATTAAACAGCGTTTGAAATGCTTCTAAGTACAGTAATGGAATATTTTGAAATTGTTTGTCACGAAATGCGCTCGCGCGTTACCCTTTTGATAGTGACCTGAACGCACGAACAAAACGGTAGGTATTTGGATATAACTATGGATTATTTGGAAACAAACCAACATTTGTTGTTGAAGTAGAAGTCCTGGGAGTGCATTCTGATGAAGAACAGCAAAGGTAATCCAATTTTTCTAATAGTAATTCTGAGTTTAGGCTGCCCTGACGTTGGCGGGTCTGAATAGCTAGCCTTGATGGCCGAGCTATGTACTCCGAATATTGCAAAATGTGCTTTCGCCGAAAAGCTACTTTAAAATCGGACATAGCGATTGCATAAAGGAGTTCTGTATCTATAATTCTTAAAATAATTGTTATGTATTTTGTCAACGTTTATGATGAGTAATTTAGTAAATTCACCGGAAGTTTTCGGTGGGTATGCTAGTTCTGAACATCACATGCTAATGTAAAAAGCTGGTTTTTAATATAAATATGAACTTGATTGAACAAAACATGCATGTATTGTGTAACATAATGTCCTAGTAGTGTCATCTGATGAAGATCATCAAAGTTAGTGCTGCATTTAGCTGTGGTTAGGGTTTTTGTGACATATATGCTTGCTTTGAAAATGGCTGTGTGATTATTTGTGGCTATGTACTCTCCTGACATAATCTAATGTTTTGCTTTAGCTGTAAATCCTTTTTGAAATCGGACAATGTGGTTAGATTAACGAGAGTCTTATCTTTAAAATGGTGTAAAATAGTTGATTGTTTGAGACAAATGAATTGTGGTATTTTAGTTGGTTTTGTATTTCGCGCCATGCGATGCCATTGGCTCTTGGCTAGGGGTTCCGCTGGCGGAACGGGGTTCCGCTAGCGGAATGTCTAGATGCAAGAGGTTAATTAAAAACATATATTCTGAAGACTGCTTATCTACAGCTTCATAAAACAATGATTTAATATTGCCCCAGGCATTTTCCACCTCATTGCATTTCAATACAGCAGACCAGTCCAATTTGATCAAACAATTAACAAACATATCTGCCCTATAATTCTTCATAGACCTCATTTTTATTAAGTTATGACAATTGAAAACGGTTTTCTGAATCTTCCTACTACAGAAAATTATGGAATGATCATTGAGCATACAACCCCACTGTTTGATATTCTTGATCTGTCTGACACCAACACAAGGTTATTGACGGTTTGGGTAGAAGGACAGACCCTGGCGGGCTCATTAATCAGCTGGTATAAGGCAAACAGATTACAAAAATTCTTAAGAGCTTCAAAAGTAGCATGGCCCTTTTTGAGCATATCTGTATTAAAATCACCAGTAACAATAACCTCTGTACAGTTGGCAAGTCTCCTCCTACAATTCATAAAACTTGTACTGGTCTGGTGGTCTGTAACAGATTCCAGCTATAATGGGTTTGCATTTGGGTAAAAAAATGTCCAACCACACAGTTTCAATCTCGTCATTGTCACGTCTTTCAAGGAGCAGGAAACGGTGAGTCATGCGCAGGAGACAAAAGGTCCGTAGAAAAATATTGAATTAAGTCCAGAGTGAATACAACGATTAGGCAGGGTGCAAAACACAAGCAGGAGGTAGAACAGCTCCAAAACTCAAAATATAGGGGACGCAGCCCGGCAACCCTAATGCCTAATATCAGCGTCGTGTAAATCAAACACAGGAAAATAATCCAGCCCGGAACCCAAAACGTAACACGAAACAATCCCGCACAACTCCAAACAAGAAACTGACAAACTAAATACCCTCCCACTAATTACAAACAAGAAACAGGTGCGTACTAAACAGACATAACTAACAGACACATGAAACATGGATCGGTGGCAGCTAGTAGGCCGGCGACGATGACTGCCGAGCACCGCCCGACTGGAGAGGGGCACCACCTTCTGTGGATATTGTGACAGTACCCCCCCGACGCGTGGCCCCTGCAGCGCGCCGACACCGGCCTCGAGGATGACCCGGAGCAGGGCGATCCCGGCGGAGTCTGTGAAATCTATGAAACAGGGCTGGGTCCAGAATGTCCCTCACCGGTACCTAGCACCTCTCCTCCAGACTGTACCCCTCCCAGTCCACGAGGTACTGCAGGCCCCCTACCCGACGTCGAGAGTCCAAGATGGACCGGACTGTGTATGCCGGGGCCCCCCCGATGTCCAGGGGGGGCGGAGGGACCTCCCGCACCTCAGCGTCCTGTAGCGGACCAGCTACCACCGGCCTGAGGAGAGACACATGAAACGAGGGGTTAATACGGTAATATGAAGGAAGTTGTAACCTATAACACACCTCGTTTATTCTCCTCAGGACTTTGAACGGCCCCACAAATCGCGGACCCAGCTTCCGGCAGGGCAGGCAGAGGGACAGGTTCTGGGTCGAGAGCCAGACTCTGTCCCCTGGTTTGTACACAGGGACCTCACTGCGGCGGCGGTCAGCGCTCTCCTTGTGCCGTCCTACAGCTCGTTTAAGGCACTCCTGGATGGCACTCCAGGTCTCCTTCGAGCGCTGAACCCAGTCCTCCACCGCAGGAGCTTCTATCTGGCTCTGATGCCAAGGCACCAGGACCGGCTGGTATTCTAATACCACCTGGAAGGGCGACAGTTTAGTAGAGGAATGACGCAGAGAGTTCTGCGCCATCTCTGCCCATGGCAAAAACTTCGCCCACTCCCCTGGCCGGTCCTGGCAATAGGACCGCAGAAACCTGCCCACATCCTGGTTAATACGTTCTACCTGCCCCTTACTCTCGGGGTGAAAACCCAAAGTTAAACTGACCGAGACCCCCAGCCTCTCCATAAACGCCCTCCACACCCTGGACATGAACTGGGGACCCCGATCAGAGACGATGTCCTCGGGCACCCCGTAGTGCTGGAAGACATGCGTAAACAGGGCCTCCGCGGTATGTAGGGCCGTATGAAGACCGGGCAAAGGGATCAGACGGCAGGACTTAGAGAAACAATCCACAACGACCAGGATCGTGGTGTTCCCCTGAGAAGGCGGGAGATCCGTAAGGAAATCCACCGACAGGTGGGACCATGGTCGCTGTGGAACAGGGAGGGGCTGTAATTTCCCTCGCGGCAAGTGCCTAGGAGCCTTACACTGGGCGCACACCGAACAGGAAGAGACATAGTGCCTGACATCCTTAACCTGTCTGGGCTAGGGGGCAGTATTGAGAATTTTGGAAAAAATATGTTCCCATTTTTAACTGCCTCCTACACCAACTCAGAAGCTAGAATATGCATATTATTGTTCAGGTTTGGATAGAAAACACTCTGAATTTTCTAAAACTGTTTGAATGGTGTCTGTGAGTATAACAGAACTCCTATGGCAGGCAAAAACCTGACAAGGTTTCAAGCAGGAAGTACCCTGTCTGACAAGGAGTCGTGCGTCTTGCATCTTTTTATTGAAAAGTAAGGATCTTAGCTGTAACGTGACAATTCCCAGGGCTCCGATAGGCTCTCAGAGCCCGGGAAATAACTGAAGGTTTACGAGGGAGCCTCAGGCTGAAACACATTATCACCTTTTGTAAGTGGCTGCTCCGAGGACCTTTGAATGAGGCGCGTGCATGAGTCGCTTCTGAGGAGAAATTTTATTCGGCTGTTTAGGCTCAATGCATACTCCCGGTCGGAATATTATCACTAATCTACGAGTTGAATGGCATAAAAATTGGTTTTAAACAGCGGTTGACATGCTTCGAAGTACGGTAATGGAATATTTAGACATTTTTGACACGCCAATGCGCCATGCGCGGGACCGTGAAGAAGCATTCTGATAGTGTCTAGAACTCACGAACAAAACGTCGCTGTTTGGATATAACGATGGATTATTTGGGACCAAACCAACATTTGTTATTGAAGTAGAAGTCCTGGCAGTGTATTCTGATGAAGAACAAGCAAGGTAAGAACATTTTTCTTATAGGAAATGTGATTTTGGTGGAGGCTGACCTGGGTGGGTATCTAAATAGCTAGCCCTGTAATGCCAGGCTATGTACTTAGATTATTGCAAAATGTGCTTCATCCGAAAAGCTATTTTAAAATCGGACATATCGAGTGCATAGAGGAGTAATGTATCTATAATTCTTAAAATAATTGTTATGCTTTTTGTGAACGTTTATCGTGAGTAATTTAGCAAACTGTTAGTAAATTCCCCGGAAGTTTGCGGGGGTTATGCTTTTTCTGAACGTCACATGCTAATGCAAAAAGCTGTTTTTTGATATAAATATGAACTTGATTGAACAGACATGCATGTATTGTATAACACAATGTCCTAGGTGTGTCATCTGATGAAGATCATCAAAGGTTAGTGCTGAATTTAGCTGTGGTTTGGGTTTATGTGACATGATATGCTAGCTTGAAAAATGGCTGTCTGATTTTTTCTGGCTGGGCACTCTGCTGACATAATCTAATGTTTTGCTTTCGTTGTAAAGCCTTTTTGAAATCGGACAGTGGGGTTAGATTAACGAGATTCTTGTCTTTAAATAGCTGTAAAATAGTCATATGTTTGAGAAATTGAAGTAATAGTATTTCTAACGATTCAAAAATCGCGCCACTGGAATTTCAGTAGCTGTTACGTAGGTGGGACGAAATCGTCCCACATACCCGAGAGGTTAACCAAGGTGGGCCACCAGTACTTCCCTCTCAAGGCCTGCACTGTCCGTTCCACACCAGGATGACCCGAGGAGGGTAGAGTATGCGACCACCGGATCAGACGATCGCGAACACTAAGCGGGACGTACTTCCGGCCAGCGGGACACTGAGGTGGAATAGGTTCTGACTGCACCGCCCGCTCGATGTCCGCATCCACCTCCCAAACCACTGGTGCCACCAGACAGGAGGCAGGAAGGACGGGGGTAGGATCGATGGTCCGCTCCTTGTTGTCATGGAGACGTGACAGTGCATCAGCCTTCCGGTTCCGGGAACCTGGAATGCACGACAAGGTAAATTAGAACCTCGTAAAAACATGGCCCACCTGGCCTGACGAGGGTTAAGTCTCGCTGCCCAGATGTACTCCAGGTTACGGTGATCAGTCCAGATGAGGAAAGGGTGACGTGCCCCCTCAAGCCAATGTCTCCACACTTTCAGGGCCTCGAGCACAGCCAACAACTGCCGGTCCCCCACATCATAGTTGCACTCCGCCGGACTCAGCTTCTTAGAAAAGAACGCACAGGGGAAAAGCTTCGGAGGTGCGCCCGAGCGCTGCGACAGCACTGCTCCTAACCCAGCCTCGGACGCGTCCACCTCCACTATGAATGGCAAAGAGGGGTCCGGATGAGCCAGCACGGGGGCGTCGGTAAACAAAGCCTTCAGACGACTAAAGGCTTCGTCCGCCTCTGCCGACCACTGCAGCCACACCGGGCCCCCCTTCAGCAGTGAGGTAATGGGAGCCGCTACCAGACCAAAGCCCCGGATAAACCTCTGGTAGTAATTAGCAAACCCCAAGAACCGCTACACCTCCTTCACCTTGGTTGGAGTCGGCCAATTACGCACGGCTGTAACGCGGTCACATTCCACCTCTACCCCATTGGTGGAAATGCGATACCCCAGAAAAGAGACGGCTCTTTTAAAGAACTCACATTTCTCAGCCTTAACGTATAGGTCATGCTCCAGCAGCCGCCCAAGCACTTTATGCACCAGAGACACATGCTCGGCACGTGTGGCGGAGTAAATCAAAATGTCATCGATATATACCACCACACCCTGACCGAGCAGGTCTCGAAGAACCTCGTCTACAAAGGATTGGAAGACAGCGGGAGCATTCTTTAACCGATACGGCATGACGAGGTACTCATAATGGCCAGATGTGGTTCTAAATGCGGTTTTCCACTCGTCTCCATCTCGGCTACGCACCAAGTTATACGCGTTCCTGAGATCTAATTTTGTGAAGAAGCACGCCCCGTGAAAAGACTCCACTGCCGTGGCAATGAGAGGTAGCGGGTAACTGAAACCCACCGTGATGATATTTAGACCTCTATAATCAATGCACGGGCGCAGACCTCCCTCCTTTTTCCTCACAAAAAAGAAGCTCGAGGAGAGGGGTGACTTAGATGGCCGAATGTATCCCTGTCTCAAGGACTCACCAACGTATGTCTCCATAGCCGCTGTCTCCTCCTGAGACAGAGGAAACACGTGACTCCTAGGAAAGGCCGCATCAGCCTGGAGGTTTATCGCACAATCCCCTTGACGATGATGGGGTAATTGAGTTGCCTTCTTTTTACTGAAGGCGATAGCCAAATCGGCATATTCAGAGGGAATGTGCACGGTGGAGACTGGTTCTGGACTCTCCACCGTGGTCGCACCGATGGAAACTCCTATACACCTGCCTGAGCACTCCCTCGACCACCCCTTAAGAGCCCTCTGCCTCCATGAAATATTAGGGTTATGAGTAGCCAGCCAGGGAATTCCCAGTACCACCGGAAACGACGGGGAATCAATGAGGTACAGGCTGATACGCTCCTCATGACCCCCCCGTGTCACCATGAGTAGTGGCACTGTGACTTCCCTCACTTGGCCGGATCCTAGTGGTCGACTATCTAGGGCATGTACAGAAAAGGGTTGTTTCAACTGAACCAGGGTAATACCTAACTTAGTGGCGACCCCACGGTCCATAAAACTCCCAGCTGCGCCTGAATCGACTAGTGCCTTATACTGGAAGTGAGGGGAGAAATCAGGGAAACAAACAGAGGTGTACATATGATCGACAGGGGGCTCTGGGTGTGACTGGTGCTGACTCACCTAGGGGGTCGATGTGGTGCTCTGCCTGCCATCCAAACTCCCGG
Organism: Salmo trutta; assembly: GCF_901001165.1. NCBI lineage: Eukaryota > Metazoa > Chordata > Actinopteri > Salmoniformes > Salmonidae > Salmo > Salmo trutta. Next base: position 15,160,043 of record NC_042971.1, on the reverse strand, counting down.
GTGGACCTCTCCAGCACCGGTCCGCGGTGTGCCCTCTACAACCACAATGGGCGCAGGAGAAGCCCCCCCTATCTCCATGGGCGTTGGAGCAGGAGGGCCGGGAGGTGGAATAAACAGACCCCGACTAGAACGCCCCCGGGCAGCTAGCAGGTTGTCCATCCTGATGGACAAATCAATAAGCTGGTCCAGAGTGGTCGTATTGTCCCTGCAAGCCAGCTCCCGGCGGATGTCCTGATGAAGATGGCATCTGTAGTGGTCAATCAGGGCCCGCTCATTCCACCCCGATCCAGCGGCGAGAGTCCGGAAGTCCAGGGCAAAGTCCTGAGCGCTCCTCGTCTCCTGCCTTAGGTGGAATAATCGCTCACCCGCCGCCTTGCCCTCCAGGGGATGATCGAATACCGCCCGAAAGTGACGGGCGAACTCCGGGTAGTCGCTCCTAGCCGAGTCTGGGCCATCCCAGACTGCGTTGGCCCATTCTAGGGCTCTACCCGTAAGGCATGAGACGAGAACGCTCACCCTCTCTTCGTCCGAAGGAAGGGGCCGAACGGTCGCCAGGTACAGATCTAATTGTAACAAAAACCCATTGCACCCGGCGGCCGTACCATCGAACTCCCTGGGAGCCATGATCCGAATCCCACTCGTGTTGGGTTCGGTGGGTACTGGTAGGGGTGCAGGGTGGTGAGTAGGCACTAGAGGTGGTGAGGGAGCAGCTCTCTCCCAGCTCTCCAAACGGACCAGCACCATGGCCGTGCCCAGTCGTTGAAGGAGGCTGGCATGTTGTGACACTTGATCTGCCATGGATGGTGCTTCGGCTCCTGCTGACTCCATGTTGTGGTGCGGGATTCTGTCACGTCTTTCAAGGAGCAGGAAACGGGTGAGTCAGGCGCAGGAGACAAAAGGTCCGTAGAAAAATATTTAATTAAGTCCAGAGTGAATACAACGATTAGGCAGGGTGCAAAACACAAGCAGGAGGTAGAACAGCTCCAAAACTCAAAATATACGGGACGCAGTCCGGCAACCCTAATGCCTAATATCAGCGTCGTGTAAATCAAACACATAGGAAAATAATCCAGCCCTAAACCCAAAACGTAACACGAAACAATCCCGCACAACTCCAAACAAGAAACTGACAAACTAAATACCCTCCCACTAATTACAAACAAGAAACAGGTGTGCACTAAACAGACATAACTAACAGACACATGAAACATGGATCGGTGGCAGCTAGTAGGCCGGCGACGACGACCGCCGAGCGCCGCCCGACCGGGGAGTGGCGCCACCTTCTGTGGACGTTGTGACAGTCATGGCTTAAATCAGATCTATAGTTGAACCCAATAACTGATCTTACATAAATACAAATTCCCCTGCCTTTGCAATTGCGGTCTCTTATAATTACTACATAATTTTTAACTTCAATCTCAGAGTTTTTTATCGAACCATCTAACTATGTTTCGGCAAATCACTCACACCTTACAGTTACTGGAGAATAGGCAAATTTCCTCAATCTTGGGAAAAAGACTTCTAACGTTGAGATGAAGGACGTGTAGTCCTCTCATGGAAAACACCTTTTCTAGAGTCCAATTCTCCTCATCTGTTGGAACTGTCAACCGAAATTGTTCACTTGAGATGAGTGTTGAGTCCATGCAGTTCAATCGCAGCAGTGAAGCTCCATCCAGTGTTCGGCTGGCATCTGACCAGGGGTTTGCCTTTCTGGTCCTCTGCCCCTGCCCCTATCCCTGGGGTGGTCCACGTCCATTTGTCACAACAGACTGTCTCGACCGGGGCCTGCCTCGGCACCTTCCTGGTCTCCCCGCATCGCTTGGACAGGTTGTCATGATCAAGGTCTGAAAAATCTGTATTTATTATGCATACCTGAAAGAGAGTCGTTGCTCCTTCTTTTCTGACCCTCTCTATTGTAGCATGCCGCTGCTCCAATGGATTTATTGCTATAAAATGGGCCAGGGCACTGATGAACATCTCCAGACAGTAAGAGGCATAGAGTAATTATGAGGTTTCCACCATCTATTTGGCATTTACCCCCAACCTTAATTGCCCTTTTGGAAGGAATGTGCCAGCTGTAATATACAAATGTATTAAATAGGGTGTATTTCCCGTGGCCAAAATGCTTAGTGCCAACCTGGTCAGCGAGCCCGATCTTCTGATTAAAACCACATACTTTATCAAAAAGACACCGTCTTGATGTACAAAAAGGTCCCTGTATCTATAAACGTTGATATAAATCCGTAATTTAAAAACGCTGCCAACAAGCCAAACTTTCCAGCTGCCATCTTGAAAAGCTTCCTGACCTAAAAGTGATCACGTTGTCACTGCTGTTGTCCTGGTCCTCGTTGACACAGTGTACTGTCACCATCTGATTCTCTCATTTGTTGAGGGCATGGATGATGGTATCAAAATCTAAAATGGTGTCTTTTATCTATACTCTTGTTTTACACTACATTAGCCTAATGTCATCAAAGTCATCAATGTGCCACTACTGCAACTCTCTGTTGGCTGGGCTCCCTGCTTGTGCCATTAAACTGCTGTAACTTATCCAGAATTCTGCAACGTGACTGGTGTTCAACCTGCCTAAGTTCTCCCCTCCCATGTAACCCCATTCCTGGCACACCAGTAGTGGAACAAGCATCCGCTTAAGTCGGGACAGTGGAGTCCCTGACCATCTTTCAAAAACATCTGAAATCCTACCCCCCCCCCCAAAAAGGCACTTATCTTTTCCCACTAGCATTGAACTTTGCTGATGAATACTTTGTTGAGGGAAATGTACATGACATGTTTGTGATGTGTTGTTGTGTCACCTAGCTACTGTATCTTAAGATGAATCCACTTGTAAGTCACTCTGGATAAGACCATCTGGTAAATGTGAAGGAATGCAAAAATGGATACATCAGAAGGTAAGAAGGCTCAGTTAGGTCTTAGTGTGACTCCTGATAATTACTTTGGATTCAAATAACACACAATTAGTCTAAACATTACAACAATAAAACTCTCACAGATAATTTCATTATTTCAAGCTCATCAAAGCTGTTTTGCTTATTTGAGATTTTCTACAGAAATAAACTTAAACTTTCATTATATCTCCCAGTGGCAAATGATGCCAAAGTTATGCAAGACAAATAATGAAGAGAGTAGACAGAGAATATAAACTGGGATTTAATAAAGGTCAGCGTGAAATTGGTGGAGTCAATTAAGCACTGGTATATGCGCCTCTCAGATTTGACATTGTTTGTTCTGGCTCCTATTTGCCCGGCTACGGTATCTCTCGCAGCATGATTTATAAAATGTTTCACAGTTTTCACTGTAAACATTCTAATAAAAGTGATCAGAGTTAAATCAAGTTGCCTCCTCGTTATTTCTCCCGCCCCCCAGACATTGCATCCACCGACAATGAAGTGCCCAGAGCAGATGCAATTTGAACAGAGGCTCAGTTCAACAACAAGCACACGTATAACCCCTGGCTTGTCATGTATAGTTAAAAAATGGGCTGTACAACACGCAAAAAATGTAGCGACCTCAGGTCTGAAAAAGACTGTAGGGTTGAAACTAGCAAAAGAGTCGGTGGAACAGTAACGTCCTCTATCTCCGACGTAAAAAACAACAAAGAGCTCTCAGAAAAAAAGTTTTTTGAACATGTCTGAACCAAGACCCATTTTGCGGCAGCAAGCATTGTAGGTAAGGCTAAAGTGGACACCTTAACACAGGTTATTGTTAACATTCCAAATAAAAACATAAACACTGCAACCAGAGTCTTCCAAACAGCTTACAAGGAGGCTAAACTTCACCTGCCCGCTCATGGTTTTGAGCAACAAATTGACTGTCAGGAGTTAAATGTACTTGACATAGGGAGAATTCTCCATTCCAATGTTTCTTGCTCCAACATACAGCAACATATTGTATCTGAAATGAAGCAAAAACTATTTGAAAGAATAGCACAGCGCTCTCCCAAAATCAGCCTAATGCTCAACGAGGCTACTAGTTTGGATAAAACGAGTGCCTTGATTGTCTATATCAGACTTCAGCTGGCAGATATGGACATACCTGCACATTTTTTTTTTTTTGGGGGGGGGCGTATTGTGGAACTGGATGATTTATATGTTGTGGGAATTGTCCATAATCTATTATCTGCATTAGAAGGTGTGAAGTTTACCCTCAATGGAATTACATGTGATGGTGCGTCTGTCATGATGGGACGCAAGAGTGGAGTAGCAACAAGGCTCCAAGCCCTCTTCCCTAATATAACTGTTTGGCCAACTGCTCTGCACACAGGCTTGAGCTCACAGTAGGTGATGTGGTAAAAGATATGGGAGCTATCAATCATTTAAGAATACTTACGGACAAGCTACAGGTACAGTATATGTGCTTTATAGCGTATCCAACAAAAACCCGAATGGAGCTGAGGGTGTGCACAGAGAGTTTAGACATTCATATGTGCACAATCGGAAAGATCCTGGACACTAGATGGGTGGCATCCAGCTTTAGAACTGTAGAGTCTGTGTGGAAAAATGATGCTCTTCACAAGCATTTCACGGAAGCACCTGAAGAGTCCTCCCGCGATAGTGTGACCCGTAGGAGCTATAGTGGCCTTGCCATGCGCATATCCTCGCATGCGTTTGTTAACAATCTAGGCCTTATGTGTGACCCATTTCAAGAACTATCTGAATTGTCACTCGAGTTCCAAAACAGAGACTGCACAATTAGAAGTACACACAGGGCAGGCTTCAGGGAAGCCAGGGTGTTCAGTGCAATCTCAGAGCAGCCAGGCTGACACACACAACTCAACCAGGGAGGGATTCAGCAGAACTCTTTCCAAGGCGTCAAACGGAATGGTGGAAGACCCAGAATGTTCTCTCAGACAGTTAATTGAGGAGCTGAAGGTGTTTTACGCGTAATACTGGCCAGAGGATGCAGCAGCACTTTATAGAGAAACAGAGAGAGAATGGTTTGGCATTGACAGTCCACGTAGGTCATATTCACCTACAGGCAGTACAGGGGCACCAATGGTAAACGATACATTCCAGATGGACTTAAAGAGTTGTTGGTGGCGGTCAGCATCTTCCCCATCTCCAGTGCAGATTGTGAACGGGGATTTTCTCAAATGAATCTGACTTGCACCTCAATCAGTGCCTCCCTACACTCCTCCACCCTATCAGGACTACTCTTTCTGAACCTTGTTGGCCCACCCCTGACCATATTCAACCAGTCCCTTATGTGAGGTCATGGATTGCTAAAGGACACAGATGTCACAGACACCAAGAGCAAAACAAGAAATAGGGTGGAGAAGACACACAAGGAAATGGCTGTGTTATGGGAGGTTTTGGAAAACTAAAGTGGGAACCTCCTTTTCCTTTACAAACTTGTTCTGTACTGTAAAGTTAATCTGAATATGCACTTCATCTTATCACATAGGCAGGAGGGCTACATATTCTAATGTGTATTCTGCAGTAGCCTACATTCATTTATTTTATTTGAAGTATATTCCAATATTGTGATATGTTTGTTCTGCTGCTACATTGCTGTCTTGAAAATTATATGAAATTCGAATCTTGTAAGACCCACAGCTGAGTATACAGTTGAAGTCGGAAGTTTACATACACTTAGGTTGGAGTAATTAAAACTCGATTTTCAACCACTCCACAAATTTCTTGTTAACAAACTATGGTTTTGGCAAGTTGGTTAGGACATCTACTTTGGGCATGACACAAGTAATTTTTCCAACAATTGTTTACAGATTATTTGTTTACAGATTATGTTTACAGTTTACAGATTATTTCACTTATAATTCACTGTATCACAATTCCAGTGGGTTAGAAGTTTACATACACCAAGTTGACTGTGCCTTTAAACAGCTTTGAAAATTCCAGAAAATGATGTCATGGCTTTAGAAGCTTCTGATAGGCTAATTGACATAATTTGAGTCAATTGGAGGTGTACCTGTGGTTGTATTTCAAGGCCTACCTTCAAACTCAGTGCCTCCTTGCTTGCCATCATGGGAAAATCAAAAGATATCAGCAATGACGTCAGAAAAAAAATTGTAGACCTCCACAAGTCTGGTTCATCCTTGGGAGCAGTTTCCAAATGCCTGAAGGTACAACGTTAATCTTTACAAACAATAGTAGGCACGTATAAACACCATGGGACCACGCAGCCGTCATACCACTCAGTAAGGAGACGTGTTCTGTCTCTTAGATATGAACGTACTTTGGTGCGAAAAGTGGAAATCAATCCCAGAGCAACAGCAAAGGACCTTGTGAAGATGCTGGAGGAAATAGGTACAAAACTATCTATATCCACAGTAAAACAAGCCCTGTATCAACATAACCTGATAGGCCGCTCAGCAAGGAAGAAGCCAATGCTCCAAAACCGCCATAAAAAAGCCAGACTACGGTTTGCAACTGCACATGGGGACAAAGATCGTACTTTTTGGAGAAATGTCCTCTGGTCTGATGAAACAAAAATAGAACTGTTTGGCCATAATGACCATTGTTATGTTTGGAGGAAAAAGGGGGAGGCTTGCAAGCCGAAGAACACCATCCCAACCGTGAAGCACGGGGTGGTAGCATCATGTTGTGGGGGTGCTTTGCTGCAGGAGGGACTGGTGCACTTCACAAAATAGATGGCATCATGAGGTAAGATCTGCTGCAACCAATTACCTTCAGAAGTCACATAATTCGTTTTTTTGCACACAGGTGGACTTTATTAAACCTGTTGGGGCTAGGGGGCAGTATTGAGAATTTTGAAAAAAATATGTGCCCATTTTTAACTGCCTCCTACACCAACTCAGAAGCTAGGATATGCATTTTATTAACAGATTTGGATAGAAAACACTCTGAATTTTCTAAAACCGTTTGAATGGTGTCTGTAAGTATAACAAAACTCATATGGCAGGCAAAAACCTGAGGAAAATACAACCAGGAAATGAGAATTTTGTGGCTGTACTATTTTCGAGTCATTGCTAATAGATCACACAGTGACAAAGGATTCATTTCGCACTTCCTACGGCTTCCACTAGATGTCAACGATCTTTATAAGGTTGTTTGAAGCGGCTATGATGAACAGAGACCGGATGACAACGAAGAGAAGTTGACGTCCCTGGGATGTCGTCACTTCATTATTGTGCGAACCTGCGCGTGCATGTGAGGCGAGACATTTTTCAAAAATGTTTTTCAAGACACAGGAGAGGTTGCGTTGAAATATTACTGATGTTTCACGTTAAAAATGGCCCTAAAGATTGATGCTAAACAACGTTTGACATGTTTGAACGAACGTAAATAGATTTTTTTTTTTACTTTTCATCGTGACTCCCCCCCCTACATTTTGAGGAGCCTACCGAACGCCTAACAACATGGATCAACTTGGAGTTATTTGGACTTAAATTATGAACTTTTTCAAAAGAAACCACATTTGTTGTGGACCTGGGATGCCTGGAAGTGCCTTCTGATTGAGATAATCAAAGGTAAGGGATTATTAACAATAGTATTATTGATATTAGATGGTGCTAACCTGTATATCCTAGCCTATTGTTCTTAGCATGTTCTTAGCATAGGACCCCGTTTATTGCAAAGCGTGATTTCCCAGTAAAGTTATTTTTAAATCTGGCAATGCGGTAGCATTTACGAGATGTTAATCTATAATTCTTTGAATGACAATATTATAATTTACCAATGTTTTCAAATAGTAATTTTGTAAATTGTAACGCTGATTCACCAGAAGCCTTTGAGGGGAAAAAAATTCTGCCACTGTAAAATGCTGTTTTTGGATATAAATATGAACTTGATGGAACAAAAATGCATGTATTGTATAACATAATGTCCTAGGAGTGTCATCTGATGAAGATTGTCAAAGGTTGGTGCATAATTTTAGCTGTTTTTCTGCTTTTGGTGACACCTGTCCTTGAATTGAAAATGGATGTTTGTACTTTTTTGGCTATGTACTGTCCTAACATAATCTAACTTTATGCTTTTGCCGTAAAGCCTCGGCAAGAGCCGCGGCTTTGGTGGAGCGATGGGTAATGATGCTTCGAGGGTGGCTGTTGTCAATGTGTGCAGAGGGTCCCTGGTTTGAGCCCAGGTAGGGGCGAGGAGAGGGACGGAAGCTAAACTGTTACATTGATGCTGTTGACCCAGATCACTGGTTGCTGCATAAAAGGAAGAGGTCAAAAGGGGGGTGAGTGTAACCGATGTGAAATGGCTAGCTAGTTAGCGGTGGTGTGCGCAAATAGTGTTTCAATCGGTGACGTCACTCGCTCTGAGACCTTGAAGTAGTTGTTCCGCGGCTTTTGTGGAGCGATGGGTAATGATGGTTCGAGGGTGGCTGTTGTCGATGTGTGCAGAGGATCCCTGGTTCGAGCCCAGGTAGGGGCGAAGTGAGGGACGGAAGCTAAACTGTTACACAAGGAGGGCATTAATCAGAGGCAATAAAGAGACCAAAGATACCCAAGAGATAGCCTGCAGAGTTCTGTCATACTTTCCAGGTCTGTGCCCAAACAATTCGAGCTTCTACTTCTAAAAATCCAGAAACAAGTCTCTCACCGTTGCTGCTTGCTATAGACCACCCTCTGCCCCCAGCTGTGCCCTAGACATATACTTTTTTTGTTGTTGTTATTTAGCAGACGCTCTTATCCAGACGCTCTTTGGACACTGTGCTAACTAACCTCCAGACGAGCTTCAATGCCATACAACTCTCCTTCCATGGCCTCCAACAGCTCTTAAATGCAAGTAAAACTAAATGCATGCTCTTCAGCCAATCTCTGCCCGCACCTGCCCGCAACTGCCCGCCCATCCAGCATCACTACCCTGGACGGTTCTGACCTAGAATATGTGGACAACTACAAATACCTAGGTGTCTGGTTAGACTAAACTCTCCTTCCAGACCCACATTAATCATCTCCAATCCAAAAATAATTTTGAATCGTCTTCCTATTTCGCAACAAAGCATCATTCACTCATGCTGCCAAACATACCCTCGTAAAACTGACTATCCTACTGAACCTCGACTTCGGCGATGTCATTTACAAAATAGCCTCCAACACTCTACTCAACAAATTGGATGCAGTCTATCACAGTGCCATCCGTTTTGCCATGAAAGCCCCATATACTACCCACCACTGCGACCTGTACACTCTCGTTGGCTGGCCCTCGCTTCATACTCATCGCCAAACCCACTGGCTCCAGGTCATCTGCAAGTCTCTGCTAGGTAAAGCCCCGCCTTATCTCAGCTCACTGGTCACCATAGCAGCACCCACCCGCACCACATGCTCCAGCAGGTATATTTCACTGGTCACCAACAAAGCCAATTCCTAATGTGGCCACCTTTCTTTCCAGTTCTCTGCTGCCAATGACTGGAACTTACTGCAAAAATCGCTGAAGCTGGAGACTCTTATCTCCCTCACTAACTTAAAGCACCAGCTGGAAGAGCAGCTCACAGATCATTGCACCTGTACATAGCCCATCTGTAAATAGCCCATCCAGCTACCTCATCCCCACACTGTATTTATTTATTTTGCTCCTTTGCACCCCAGTATCTCTACTTGCACATTCATCTTCTGCACATCTATCACTCCAGTGTTTAATTTCTATGTCGTAATTACCTCGCCACTATGGCCTATTTTATTGCCTTACCTCCCTTATCCTACCTCATTTGCACACACTGTATATATTCTTTTTTTTCTTCTGTATTATTGACTGTATGTTTGTTTATTCCATGTGTAACTCTTTTGTTTTTTGTGTCACACTGCTTTGCTTTTTTTTGGTCAGGTCGCAGTTGTAAATGAGAACTTCTTCTCAACTGGCCTACCTGGTTAAATAAAGGTAAAAAAATAATTGAAAAAAAATAACCCTGAAGGAGCTGCAAAGCTCCACAGCGGAGATTGGACTATCTGTCCATAGGACCACTTTTGGCCGTACACTCCACAGAGCTGGGCTTTACGGGAGAGTGGCTAGAAAAAAAGACATTGCAACTTTTTAAGGTATAGGGGGCAGTATTTTCACTTTCGGATGAAAAGCGTGCCCAGAGTAAACTGCCTAATACTCGGACCCAGAGTCAAATATTTGCATATTATTAGTGGATTTGGATAGAAAACACTCTGAAGTTTCTAAAACTGTTTGAATGATGTCTATGAGTATAACAGAACTCATATGGCAGGCAAAAGCCTGAGAAAAATCAAACCAGGAAGTGGGAAATCTGATGCTTGTAGTCTTTTCAAGTCATTGCCTATCTAACACACAGTGACTTAGGGTTCATCTTGCACTTCCTAAGGCTTCCACTAGATGTCAACAGTCTTTAGACCTTGTTTCAGGCTTTTGCAGTGAACAGAGAGCGAACAAGAAGGCCTGGAAGGTGGTGACTCAGAAAATGACATGACTTCAGTGGCGTGCATTCACGTGATGAGGTAGCTGTGTTCCATAACGTTTTTCAAGACATTGGAGTCGTCCGGTTGGAATATTATTGAAGTTTTATGTTAACTTGTTTGGGATAGGGGGCAGTATTTTCACGGCCGGATAAAAAACGTACCCGATTTAATCTGATTATTACTCCTGCCCAGAAACTAGAATATGCATATAATTATTAGCTTTGGATAGAAAACACTCCAAAGTTTCTAAAACTGTTTGAATGGTGTCTGTGAGTATAACAGAACTCATTTGGCAGGCCAAAACCTGAGAAGATTCTGTACAGGAAGTACCCTGTCTGACCATTTCTTGGCCTTCTTGATCATCTCTATCCAAAACGGGATCTCTGCTGTAACGTGACATTCTCTAACGCTCCCATAGGCTCTCAGAAGGCGCCAGAACGTTGAATGATGACTTTGTAGGCCATGGCTGAAAAACAGTAGCGCATTTGGTAAGTGGTCGATCAGAGAACAATGAGACTGGTGCGCGCGTGCACGAGACGACTCCATGTTTTTATTTTCAGTCTTTGAACGAAAACAGGGTTTCCCGGTCGGAATATTATCGCTTTTTGACGAGAAAAATTGCATAAAAATTGATTTTAAACAGCGTTTGACATGCTTCGAAGTATGGTAATGGGATATTTTGAATTATTTTGTCACGAAACGCGCCTGGCGCGTCAACCTTCTTTACCCTTCTGATAGTGTCTTGAACGCACAACAAAATGCCGCTATTTGGATATAACTATGGATTATTTGGAACCAAACCAACATTTGTTATTGAAGTAGAAGTCCTGGGAGTGCATTCTGACGAAGAACAGCAAAGGTAATCCAATTTTTCTTATAGTAAATCTGAGTTTGGTGAGTACCAAACTTGGTGGGTGTCAAAATAGCTAGCCATGATGGCCGGGCTATCTACTCAGAATATTGCAAAATGTGCTTTCACCGAAAAGCTATTTTAAAATCGGACACCGCGATTGCATAAAGGAGTTCTGTATCTATAATTCTTAAAATAATTGTTATGTTTTTTGTGAACGTTTATCGTGAGTAATTTAGTAAATTCACCGGAAGTGTTCGGTGGGAATGCTAGTTCTGAACGTCACATGCTAATGTAAAAAGCTGGTTTTTGATATAAATATGAACTTGATTGAACAAAACATGCATGTATTGTATAACATAATGTCCTAGGAGTGTCATCTGATGAAGATCATCAAAGGTTAGTGCTGCATTTAGCTGTGGTTTTGTTTTTTGTGACATTATATGCTAGCTTGAAAAATGGGTGTGTGATTATTTCTGGCTGGGTACTCTGCTGACATAATCTAATGTTTTGCTTTCGCTGTAAAGCCTTTTTGAAATCGGACAGTGTGGTTAGATAAAGGAGAGTCTTGTCTTTAAAATGGTGTTAAATAGTCATATGTTTGAAAAATGGAAGTTTTCGGATTTTCGAGGAGTTTGTATTTAGTGCCACGCCTATCATTGGATATTGGAGCAGGTGTTCCGCTAGCGGAACGTCTAGATGTAAGAGGTTAAAAAGGCCCTAAAGATTGATGCTATACAACGTTTCACATGTTTCTACGAACGTAAATATACGTTTTTTTTTTACGTTTCATGAAATTTTTCGGCGCGCTTCCTACATTTGGAGTAGCTTACTGAACGCGCAAACAACAAAGAGGTATTTGGACATAAATGATGGACTTTATCAAACAAAACAACATTTATTGTGGACCTGGGATACCTGGAAGTGCCTTCTGATGAAGATCATCAAAGGTAAATGAATATTTATGATGCTATTTATGATTTTAGATGACTCCAAAACTTTATGCTTTCGCTGTAAAACCTTCTTGAAATCGGATAATGTGGTTGGATTAAGGAGAAGTGTATCTTTAAAATGGTGTAAAATAGTTCTATGTTTGAGAAATTTGAATTATGAGATTTTGTTGTTTTGAATTTGCCGCCCTGATATTTCACTGGCTGTTGATAGTGTGTACCACGGGTGGGACGCTAGCGTCCCACGTAGCCCATAGAAGTTAAAGAAAAAAATAAGCTATTTGCCAAAAGGCATGTGGGAGACTTCCCAAACATATGGAAGAAGGTACTCTGGTCAGATGAAACTAAAATGGAGCTTTTTGGCCATCAAGGAAAACGCTTTCTGCCGCAAACCCAACACCTCTCATCACAACCAGCATGGTTTTGGCAGCATCATGCTGTGGGGATGTTTTTCATCGGCAGGGACTAGGATACTGGCCAGAATTGAAGGAATGATGGATGGCGCTAAATACAGGGACATTTTTGTGGGAAACCTGTTTCAGTCTTCCAGAGATTTGAGACTGGGATGGAGGTTCACCTTCCAGCAAGAAAATGACCCTAAGCATACTGCTAAAGCAACACTCGAGTGGTTTAAGGGGAAACATTTAAATGTCTTGGAATGGCCTAGCCAAAGCCCAGACCTCAATCCAATTGAGAATCTTTGGTATGACAGTTTTGCCTTGAAGAATGGTCAAAAATCCCAGTGGCTAGATGTGCCAAGCTTATAGAGACATACCCCAAGAGACTTGCAGATGTAATTGCTGCAAAAGGTGACTCTACAAAGTATTGACTTTGGGGGTGTAATAGTTATGCACGCTCAAGTTTTATTGCTTGTTTCACAATAAAAAATATTTTGCATCTTAAAAGTAAATCATATGATACAAACCCCCCCAAAATCAAGTTTAATTCCAGGTTGTAAGGCAACAAAATAGGACAAATGCCAAGGGGGGTGAATACTTTCACAGGCCACTGTAGCTAGCTAGCTAAACAATGAACCATAATCACAACTCATGATGTTGCTACCCTGCATGAATCTGCAGGTAGATAACCAACTACTATCAACAATTGTCGCAGTGAAATTCTATTGAAATTGATACTTGCATAGTGGACTCTTTTGTTCAGACATGTAGCTAGCTAAACAATGATCCATAACGCCAACTCATGACATTACAACCCTGAATAAATCTGAAGGTAGCTAACTATCCAGGTTCAATAATAGCTGGCCAAAAAAATAGCTCTGAGATACGAATAATAAGGTCATACATGTAACGTTAGCTAGCGAACCAGCTAGCTAACATTAGCTAGCCAACAGTACACAATGAAACCACTTTCTTACACGTATACATCATTTGATTTTATGATATGATATTTATCATAGAAGGACGTGTCTTCTGTCACGGATGCCATGGTTGCCCTTAGATTGACGATGTAAACCTGAGACAGCGGTTTTCTCCATCTCCTTAAGTATCGTACTCAAATTCCACTGAACTCGGTCCTCCAGAAAATGTAGAGCAACACTTATGCAGTTTTACTACGCAATAAAAAAAATTTAAAGCAGCGTTAGACCGGATTACCAACACATACTGACCAGCTCAAATAGACTGAAGCGTGCTATATGGCAAACCAATCCAAACTCATCTCTCGGCATGTCCATCCCACTTATTATCTCAGCCAATCATGGCTAGCTGGAAGGTTGCTCCCTTTTTCTGTGGCTAAACCAACTAGGCTCGTAATTTAACCATTTTATTAGTATTTACAGATGGCATACAAGTTTGTTATTAGGGCACATGAAAGTTCACATGTTCAAGGAGGCATTTCTGCCATAAAACGTATTTTGATAAAAAAATAACATTACGTTCAAACGGCTCTCCTGTGAAGTAGTGACCAGTGACATATGACTAGTTTCCTGAAACGCGTCACATATACAGTTGGCTGGGTTTTCTGTGCACCGGCAGGACAGAACAGCTGGTGCTCAATGTCTAATATAAAGGTAGTCTCGAGGTATTGCTCGCCTGAGGTAGAGTACCTCATGATAAGCTGTAGACCACACTATCTACCAAGAGTTTTAATCTCTATTTTTATATTTTTCATAGCCGTCTATTTACCACCACAAACCGATGCTGGCATTTATGAGCTGTATAAAGTCATAAGCAAACAAGAAAATGCTCATCCAGAAGCGGCACTCCTAGTGGCCAGGGACTTTAATGCAGGCAAACTTAAATCCGTTTTACCAGCATGTCACATGTGCAACCAGAGGAAAAAAGCACTTTACTCCACACACCGAGATGCATACAAAGCTCTCCCTCGTCCTCCATTTAGAAAATCTGACCATAATTCTATCCTCCTGATTCCTACTTACAAGCAAAAACTATTGCAGGAAGTAACTGTGACTTCTCTCAATACGGAAGTGGTCAGAAGATGCGGATGTTAAGCTACAGGACTGTTTTGCTAGCACAGACTGGAATATGTTTCGGGATTCATCCAATGGCATTGAGGAGTATACCACCTCAGTCACCAGCTTCATCAATAAGTGCATCGACAACGTTGTCCCCACAGGAACCGTATATACATATCCCAACCAGAAGCCAAGGATTACAGGCAACATTTACATTTTAGTTTCAGAGTTTCAAGTTCCTTGGTGTCCACATCACCAACAAACTATCATGGTCCAAACACATCAAGAAAGTTGTATAGAGGGCACGACAATGCCTTTTCACCTTCAAGAGATTGACAAGATTTGGCATCGGTCCCTAGATCCTCAAAGTTCTACAGCTGCAGCAGCGAGAGCATCCTGACCGGTTGCATCGCTGCCTAGTATGGCAACTGCTTGGCATCCGACCATAAGGCATTACAGAGGGTAGTGCGTACAGCCCAGTACATCCCTGGGGCCAAGCTTCCTGCAATCCAGGACCTATATACTAGGTAGTGTCAGAAGTCTATGACTCCAGTCACCCAAGTCATAGACTCTTCTCTCTGCTCCCCAAGCCATAAGAGTTCTGAATAATTAATCAAAGGGCAACCCTGACCTTTTGCTAATGTCCACCTCTTTGTGTTTACACTGCTGCTACTCACTGTTTATTAACCATGCATAGTCACTTTACCCCTACCTACAAGTACAAATTACCTCGACTAACCTGTACCCCCGCACATTGACTCTGTACCGGTAACCACTGTATATAGCCTCATTATTGTTATTTTATTGTGTTACTTTTTATTTTGTATTTTTTACTTTAGTTTTCTTAACTGCATTGATGGTTAATGGTTTGTAAGTAAGCATTTCACTGTAAGGTCTACACCTGTTGTATTCGGCGCATATGACAAATACAATTTGATTTGTTCTATAAAAAATGCTGACATGGGCTAATTGAGTGACTGTTGGTGACTGACATAACAAGAGAAAAACTGCTGATGCACAATCACATTTTGAATTTGCACCTTGTGTATTCTACTATTCTACCTCTCAACAGTAAGTTGAGACCCCTACCGAGTTCCTAAAAAAAGTTATATATTTATGTCACGAATGTCGTATGAAAGAGACCAAGGTGCAGCGTGCGTATCGTTCCACATCTTTATTTCTATGTGAAACTATGCAAGACAGACAAACTATAAACAAAAACAACAAATCGTGACGAAGAGGTGCTACATGCATAAACTCAAAATAATCTCCCACAAACACTAGTGGGAAAAACAACAACTTAAATATGATCCCCAATTAGAGACAATGATGACCAGCTGCCTCTAACTGGGAATCATATGAAAACCCCAACCTAGAAAAAAGAACCTAGAACACAACAGAAAATTTTAACTAGACAAAAACCCCAACATAGAAAAAATTACCTAGAACACAACATAGAAGATTTAAACTAGACAAAAACCCCAACATAGAAAATAGAAACTAGAACCAAACATATAAATAAATAAACTAGACAAAACCCCCCAGTCACGCCCTGATCTACTCTACCATAGAAAAATACGAGCAGCCCCCCAACAAAAGGGGGGCTGCAGGCCACCAGTTGTCCATACCTGCTGTAGGTGCTATTGCTTTCATGGCTTCCCATGGCCAAATGTGTAATGGAAGGCAAATAATTTGGGTAAAACCCAGCTCACATAACAAATGTTTACTCTTTTCAAATGACTTCATGCAACATTAAACACAAAGATAGAGAGGTTCCACTGGGACCTGGTGGGATGTTAGGACACTAACATACTGTTTAAGTTCACCTCTCAGAGTGCCAGAGAGAGAGGAGGACACAGGAGGAGGCATAACCTCACACTCATCCATTCACAATGCACTGCATGTCTGACGCGACCTTCATCGCTATTGATCACCAGCGTAAAATTTGTTATGAGTAATTTCTTATATGAACGCCATGCTGATGCACAGACAGATTTCATAGTGAAATGAAGCTTACAAAGCTTAAAGTTAACTTTCCATTGTCGTTTATCCTTTTATCAAACAGTGGTTGAATGGAATTGCCTGCTAGCGTAAAGATGTGTGTGTGTGTCTGAGTTTCTTTATTTGTTTGTCCATGGAGTGACTGGGTTTCTTTTTTTGTTTGTCCATGGGGTGACTGGATTTTTTTTGGGTGAGCGGTTGGTCTATTGGTTTACCAGATATGTAACATGTTGATATGTAAATAGATTGACAAAGAACCTAGAGTCGTTTGTTCTGGCTATGAAAAGAAAAAGGGACTGGAAAGTATAATTACAATGTAGAGTCCATGAAATCTGAATTAAAAGAGCATTAAAAACTTGTAATTTTACTCTCCACCTTGAAGTCAGCCAGAGCAGCCTCTTCAACATTTACTGTTTGACACCCAATCCACCTGACAATACACAAATATCTGATAAAAGAGAAATGAGGACTATCTAGAATGGCTCTGCTTCTTATATTGTTATTGCAATATTGCCAGAGCAGAGTGGACAGACAGCGTTTCCCTCACAGAACGCTGTCTGCAGTAAGTCTAAGACAGACTTGCTTCCCACTGGGCACACACTGGTTGAATCAACGTCGTTTCCACATCATTTCAATTAAATTACAATGAACCAACATGAAATAGACATTGAATTGACATCTGTGCCCAGTGGGTTTCTCTTACTGACAAAACAAATCCCCTGCCATCCTCAAGCCTTCTCCATTTTCTGAATGGGCATAGAGCAACCTGTTCCACCTTCATTTCCACTAGGGCGCAGGTATAAGGGCACTCAAGCTAAACCACAAACCATATCAATCTTACCAGTAGATGCTTGCAAGCACCCAGTTGTACCATCATTATGGACATTTTTTGATTGTCTTAATAGTGAGTCTGAGATTGTGAGTGTGTCAGTTGTCATTAGTACTGATTTTGTGCACCTAAAGTATTTATTAGTTAGCATGTAATTGTCCATATGGCTTGCCCTCTGAAAATGAGCTACAAGATCAGTGATGGCCCGTAGACAGTCTCTTTTTCAGGGAGAATAGTCACATTGCCAGGGGCCAATTCATTAACATGAAATTAATTCACATTTCAGACTCAGAAAATTGCAATTTTTTTCTTGTGACAAAATAATTGTAGGAAAATAATATTAGTCTCTCTCTGGAGACAGAAGACAGCTTAGAGAGGAAAATGAAAAACACATTACCAGTTGACCTCAAATAACATGTGATCCTGATGCTTGTAAGTCATAATCAATGATCATTCTACCCATATGCAGATAGCCAAAGAAAGAGAACATTTCTAGCAAGTTTCTTGGTTTAAGAAAACCCTGCTTGATCCTTAGAGTATTACCATGTATGTTGAGTCTTAATCACAGGCTGCGTGAGGTTAACTGCTATTATGGTAAACTGAGTGACCAAATGAGAGAACAGTATGTTGGTGGTTAGCATGTGTTCCGTTAAAAGTCCACTTCAGTCAGGGAAGGGCAGTTGCCAATGCAGCCTCAGAACTCACAATCATGGCGTTCTATCGGCAAAAAGCCCCAGAGATATTGGATTGACATTAGTAGTATGAAAGTACGCTAGCCTACGCATTTCCAGAAATTTTGCTATTAACTTGTGCCTTGTCCTCTGTCTGCTCAGTGCATTTGTCCTGAACACAGACATGTATGGAACATACATTCATCTTCTACACGTCTGCTTCCAGGCCCAATTACAGCAGCAGGGACAGCTGGGACAGATCACATGACCAAGGTCAACATTATCAGCACATTCTAGCGCAATCAGCAGCATGTCCCAATGTGCCATTATGATCATAATACCATTATTAGTGGACTGTTCAAGCTGACAACGAACAATCATATGTCCAATTTAAAGACACCCTCCATCACTTCATAAGGAATAATACTGATTTGAAAGGGTCCTTGGATAGAGGAAGTGAGGGGTAACTTTGAGTTTCAGTTTATTTCTATAGGGACAGTGCACATTAATCAATGTTTCAGTAAAGTGTCGGTTTTAGCCAGCCGGCTAATTTTCAACCACAGTCCCTGGGCAGGTTATTAAAAACAATTACAATACAGACAATCAATGAGCAGTAAGCACACGCAGAGCAACATAGGACAAGCAAGACATAGCATGCAGACAGAGCAACATGGCACAAAAAGCAACAAGACTTAATTACATGGATGGTGAACTTGGGGTGCGTTTACACAGGCAGCCCAATTCTGATATTTTTTCACTGATTGGTCTTTTGACCAATCAGATCAGCTCTGAAAGTCATCTGATGTGAAAAGATCTGATGTGATTGGTCAAAAGACCAATTAGTGGGAAAAGATCAGAATTGGGCTGCCTGTGGAAACGCCAGTGTTAATTTGTAAATCAGGAGGTCCCGGAACGCATAGTGACCGCAAGAGGGGATGGTGATTCGGGGGGCTCTGAGGTATTGGAACACACTAGAAAAAAAGTGACAAACACAATGTAGTGCAGCAGACAGAGTAAACACCCAAGTAGCCTATTATCTATGGTGCTGGAATGGACAGCATTCTCCAAGGAGCTGATTATTTCAAGCCATTTTAGATGTCACTGCAGAACTCAGTGCAGAACTCAGCGCAGAATACCCGCCATCCGCATCTGCAAATACAGCTGAAGTGTGGAAGTTTACATACACCTTAGCCAAATACATTTAAACTCAGTTTTTCACAATTCCTGACATTTAATCCTAGTAAACATTCCCTGTCTTAGGTCAGTTAGGATCACCACTTTAATTAAAAAAATTGAAATGTCAGAATAATAGTAGAGAGTGATTTATTTCAGATTTTATTTCTTTCATCACATTCCCAGTGGGTCAGATGTTTACATACACTCAATTAATATTTGGTAGCATTGCCTTTAAATTGTTTAACTTGTGTCAAACATTTCAGGTAGACTTCCACAAGCTTTCCACAATAAGTTGGGTGAATTTTGGCCCATTCCTCCTGACAGAGCTGGTATAACTGAGTCAGAGTTGTAGGCCTCCTTGCTTGCGCACACTTTTTCAGTTCTGCCCACAAATTTTCTATAGGATTGAAGTCAGGGCTTTGTGATGGCCACTCCAATATGTTGACTTTGTTGTCCTTAAGCCATTTTACCACAACTTTGGTAGTATTCTTGGGGTCATTGTCCATTTGGAAGACCCATTTGATGCACCTGTTCTGACCTCGCCTTCTGGATGATAGTGGGGTGAACAGGCAGTGGCTCGGGTGGTTGTTGTCCTTGATTATCTTTTTGGCCTTCCTGTGACATCGGGTGCTGTAGGTGTCCTGGAGGGCAGGTAGTTTGCTCCCGATGATGAATTGTGCAGACTGCACCACCATCTGGAGAGCCTTGCGGTTGAGGGCGGTGATACAGCCCGACAGGATGCTCTCGATTGTGCATCTGTAAAGGTTTGTGAGGGTTTTAGGTGACAAGCCAAATTTCTTCAGCCTCCTGAGATTGATGAGGCGCTGTTGTGCCTTCTTCACTGTAATGTCTGTGTGGGTGGACCATTTCAGTTTGTCCGTGATGTGCACACCGAGGAACTTAACTTCACGACCACCGTAGTGTCGTCTGCAAACTTGATGATTGAGTTGGAGGCGTGCATGGCCACGCAGTCATGGGTGAACAGGTAGTACAGGAGAAGGCTGAGAGCGCACCCTTGTGGGACCCCAGTGTTGAGGATCAGCGTGGTGGAGATGTTGTTTCCTGCCTTCACCACCTGGGGGCGGCCTGTCAGAAAGTCCAGGACCCAGTTGCACAGGGCAGGGTCGAGACCTAGGGTCTTAAGCTTAATGATGAGTTTGGAGGGTACTATGGTGTTGAATTCTGAGCTGTAGTCAATGAACAGCATTCATACATAGGTATTCCTCTTGTCCAGAAGGGATAGGGCAGTGTGCAGGCAATTGCATCGTCTGTGGACCTATTGGGGCGGTAGGCAAGTTGGAGTGAGTCTAGGGTATCAGGTAGGGTGGAGGTGATATGATCCTTGACTAGTCTCTCGAAGCACTTCATGATGACAAAAGTGAGTGCTATGGGGCGATAGTCATTTACTTCAGTTACCTTAGCTTTCTTGGGTACAGGAACAATGGTGGCCATCTTGAAGCATGTGGAGACAGCAGACTGGGATAGAGATTGATTGAATATGTCCGTAAACACACCAGCCTCTGAGGACGAGGCTAGGGATGCTGTCTGGGCCGCCAGCCTTGCAAGGGTTAACACGTTTAAATGTTTTATTCACGTCGGCCACGGAGGAGGAGAGACCACAGTTTTTGGTTGTGGACAGTGTTGGTGGCACTGTATTGTCCTCAAAGCGCACAAAGAAGTTGTTTAATTTGTTTGGGAGCAAGACGTCGATGTCCGCGACGGGCTGGTTTTCTTTTTGTAATCTGTGATTGTCTGTAGACCCTGCCACATACATCTCGTGTTTGAGCTATTGAATTGCGACTCTACTTTGTCTCTTTTCTGACACTTTGCTTGTTTGATTGCATTGCGGAGGGAATAACTACACTGTATTCGGTCATGTTTACAGTCACCTTGCCATGATTTAATGCGGTGGTTTGCTCTTTCAGTTTTGTGCGAATGATGTCATCATTCCACGGTTTCTGGTTAGGGAAGGTTTTAATAGTCACGGTGGGTACAACATCTCCAATGCACTTCCTAATAAACTCACTCACCGAGTCAGTGTATACGTCAATCTTATTGTCTGAGGCTACCCGGAACATATCCCAGTCCACGTGATCGAACCAATCTTGAAGCGTAGAATCCGATTGGTCAGACCAGCATTGGATAGACCTAAGCACGGGTGCATCCTGCTTTCGTTTCTGCCTTTAGAAGGGGAGCAACAAGATGAAGTAATGGTCAGATTGACTTAAGTATAGTTCATATCAAATGCACAAACAAGCTGATGGTCACTGGAAATGATAGCTGTGAGGATTTCATTTTTTCCATGCAAAATTAAAAAGCTGGGTTTGTCTACTGTGAATAATTATTTTTTTAGTGTATTTTGTTTTCAAAGTCTGTCAGAGCGTATAGTTTTACAGGATGACATTTTAATTGATTCAATGTGCATCTGATCACATTAAATGGTCTGTCTCTGAGGAGAGCAACAACAGGGAGATAATCTGATAATCTGTAAAGCTCTACTAATGCTCTGTGTTCTTGTTTCCCTCCACAAAAGATAATTGAGATCAAGCCGAGTTGAAGGAGAGGGGTCATTCTAGGCTGAGAACACAAGGCTTTTTTATGAACATGTACAGTACTCAATGCCTCCAGGATAATTATTGTGACATTTTATTGAGCGCTACAAAATGACTGGAACATTAATTCATCTCTGGGTTGTTTTTTAAAGACAAAGAATATATATTTTTTCTTCATAATTTGGCTTTGTGACTATGTAATGATATTAATTTGTTCGGGGCTCTGATTTTTACTTCACCTGACTGCTAAATTGGCTTTCTTTGTCTCTAACGTTAATGACTATTTTAATCATCAAATAACTTTCAAAAAGTCTCTCCAAAGATAATTTCCACTTAGAGCTGAGCTTTGACTTTTATCCAAATCTGTTGTCTTCTCAAAACCATCAAAAGGGCAAGACAGTGAGTGTGGGAAAAAGTATTATCCACCACCGACAGCGCTGTTGTTGGGAGGAAAAGTATTTCTGGGGAGTCTTTGTAGAGAGGAATGTGAAGGGTAACTAGTGAAAGGTAACATAACTATGCAAGAGCGGTCCCTGTGGCCAGTGATGCAGAGCTAATGCAACCCTCACCAGACCGGAGTCCCATGATTGGAACCAGAGTGAGGGATGAGGAGATGGTGACAGATGGTCTGCCTGCAGCTTTTTCTCACCCTCTGCATGTGCTGCATTTAATAACAGCCATGTATACTTGATCTTAAACTCTCCACTGCTCATTTTCATGAGGAAATCTCTCTGCATCACATGCTTTAGTAAGCAGACGATCGAAAAGAGCCAACTGGAGGAGAGAGGTGAGTACCACCAAAAGGACAACAGCCCCCAACCCTCAAACCCCTTTGTCTGGGATGAACCAGATGTGTTCCAACTGCCTTAAAGGTTTCCATTGCCCCATCATGCTCCACTGTTGGCCTAGGGCACATGTGTCAAACTCATTCCAATGTTTGTCTGTGGGTTTTCGCTCCTCCCTTGTACTTGATTGATGAATTAAGGTCACTAATTAGTAAGGATCTCCACTTACCTGGTTGTCTAGGTCTGAATTGAAGAAGAAAAAAAATTCAGCAGACACAAGGCCCTCCATGGAATAAGTTTGACACCCCTGGCCTGAGGGAATAGAGGAGTTGACATTCAGTTGACCCTGGTGGTGATAGAAGGTACTTGTTACTGCAAGGTGAAAGGGTCACTGCGTCTGGTGGCACCAAGGACATGATTCTTCCCTCGAGATCCATACTGATTCTAGAGTTCTATCTTTTTCCTCCTCCAGCTCTACTAGTCAACCCCCTGAGTCAAAGAACATGCACACACACGCACTCGACATGTTCATGTTTTAAATGTGTGAAAATTGTAAAGTATTTTGTCTGTAATGTCTTTTTCGTTATGTGTCGGACCCCAGTAAGACTAGCTGTCGCCTAATGGGGATCCTAATAAAATAAAGAAAATCTATATCTCCTGACCTCTACTAAGTGATGTTTAGGTTCAGGGGCCTCAGCTGCATTTCTGTCCCCTTGACACTCAACTGGTTGGTTTCTTGTAATACAAAGCCACCTTAACAGCATTTGTGTTATGCAATGACACGTATCCAAACGTTTAAAGAAGAGTGCATGAAGCTGTAACTTTCAAATTGACAGGATATGATGTTACCACTTTCTCCGTCCTGTGCCTATAAGATGAAGATGTAATGTATACTGTATGTGCATGTTCTCCAATCACTAAGTTTGAAAGACTACAGCAAAGAGGCGGGAAGGGCAAGAGTGTCAAAGAAGATATCAAGCATTACCCCTCTCATTAAGATTAAATAAAATATATACAATAAAAATCACACAGGCCCGTTATCTATTTCCTCTGTTGCACAGGCAAAGTGCACAAGCACCCTGGCAACATGCTGCCTGATTAGCATTTCAAACATGACCTATATTCTGGAAGCTGGGAGCACATGTTCCCCACTTCAAAGTAGATCTCCAGATGAGCTTATTATTCAATTTCCTCTTCCACACAAGAGCTTGCTGGACAGCCAAGGAGCAAACGGCTAGCCACAACTAGCACAGCAGATACTGTACAGCCAATGCCAGCAAGCACAGAAGCCTTTATCAGCAGATGAACAGGGCCCTTTCTGAACTCTCAAAGACTGGGCATCCCCTGTAGAGCAGTTCTCCTCTGTCTGTCCAGCTTTCAGCAGAGCCCCTGGTGCTAGATACAGCACTCAGAGACCTCTGACAGGGCAATGATGATTAAGGCTTTCAGAAAGTTTCCTATATCGTTAGCCCAGATGGCACACAGTCATCAGGGGTCCCTTGACGCTGATGACCACGTTCCCTGTCCTGATTAACCCAGCACGAGGCAATGCAATCACAAACCAGTCCTAATCAAAGTAATAGGTTTGTACCTAATTATGGCCTCAACTTTGGGGACAGCCAGGATAGTGAGGTCTGGCATGAAAGATTGGATGGGGCTTCTAAACTTCAATATATGGCAATTAGCCCTAGGGTTGGTTGCAATATTGCAAGACTATTTGAAATGTATATTTATGATTATGGTATCTGGGTTATTAATCCTGTGCCACTAAATCTGCATCCCTGTAATAAAAAATATAATCTAATTAAAAATACTGGCGAATTGAATCACCCATAGTAAACATAATATATTATTTAAAGACATAGGATTCTTTCAAGTCGTTTTAATTCTGGCTGCTGTGGCATAAGTTTCATCGACTCCAAATTAGATTTCCTTCATGGGACAAAAAAAAACAAATAAATAAATGCCATATTTGGAGACATGACTGTCATATTGTTGCTTCCCGGATCCTTTCCCTGTCTCATCACTACGTTTGGACAGACAGATAGAAAACCACCAGACCCAATTTACAGATACTTTGCCCAATTAATCTGTGTGCTGCAGATGTTTGTAATTTATTTTACTTCTCCAACCTCCTGCCGTGGCAGCTGTTGTGGGGTGGAGAGGGGGGGGGGGGACTTTGCCAGTTTGCCAGTGCTGCGTGGTGTAGGGCAGAGGAACAGGTGCGGCACAGAGTAGGAGACACACAGTGAGTGGCACAGCACACATCTTTGAACGGCATCCAACACAGAGGACGTGACCAGACTGCAGCCGCTGCCAAACACTGCACAGATAGTAGCGTGGGATGAGACAGAGAGAGACAGAGACAGAGAGAGAGAATTATTGTCAGTGTATGTGTATTTTTTTATTCACCTGTGGCTGCTCAAAACATATTTTTGTCTGACATTTTCTGATTGCCTTTCAAGTGATGTGAACTAAAACTAATTTTCAAGGGAAATATGCTTGATTTAGAAAACAACCAGTACATGCAGTATCTACGTATATCAATACATTTTAAACTCAATATTCCTCTCACGATAATGAAATAATACCATGCAAGTAATTCTAATTCTTTAATTCCTTTTCCTCTTTATATAGTGATTTTTAAAAGTTTTGTAAAACTATTTTTGTAATCCTCCTCTCATATACAGCAGTGTCTGGAATTATTTTATTCCTTGATAAAGATGAGCAAAAAAGACTGTATGAACTAAATAATACAAATAGTGAGCTTTATTGTTGGCTATTTTTATTATATTATTTTAAACTAATACAAACGCGCAGATAAAGAGATTTTGTGTTTAACAAGTAAAAAAGATAAAGGTCAAAATTATTGGATCCCCTGTTTTCAATAGTCCAGCACTTTCCCTGTGCGAGGTCAATGACACTGAGTCTTTTTCTAAAATGTTTTATGAGATTGAAGAAAACAACATAATTACGGATCTTACACCATTCCTGCATACAGAATCTTTCCAGATTCTTGATATACTTCATCTGCTCTTATGGGCTGCTCTCTTCAATTCAAACCACAGGTTTTCAGTGGGGTTAAAGTCCGAAGACTGATTTTGTCGTAAATTAACCCTTTCTTTGTGTATTTTGATGTGTGTTTGGGGTTATTGTCTGGCTGGAAGATTCATTTGTGGCCAAGCTTCAGCGTGCTGGCAGAGACAACCAGATTTTTGGATAAAATGTCCTGGTACTTGGTAAAGTTCATGATGCAGTTGACCTTAACAAGGGCCCCAGGACCAGTGGTAGCAAAATAGCCCCTTAACATCAAAGATCCACCACCATATTTTACAGTAGGTATGAGGTACTTTGTGTATATGCATAGTTATTTTGAAAGCCAAACCCATAATCTTTCTGCCACCGTCTCTGATGACCGAAAAGAGCTTCTGGATATCAGAACAGCGCTTACTCACCTCGTACTGGACAAAGATTTATTCTTTAAAAGAGTCGGACGCAAAGGATTTACCTCAGACACCGGACAAAATTCCTGTCATTCGCATGAAGAAGAGATGAAGATATAGGGGCCGTAGTTCGGGGGGGCGGGGGGTAACCCGCCTCTACCATCAGTCTTATTAACCAACGTGCAATAATTTCATAATAAACTGCTCCGATCAAAATTATCCTACCAATGGGACATTAAAAACTATAATATCTTATGTTTCACTGGGTCGGGGCTGAACGACTACATGGATAACATACATCTGGCTGGGTTTTCCGTGCATCTGCAAGGTAGAACGGCTGCCTCCGGTAAGACAAGGGGTGGCGGTCTGTGTCTATTTGTCAATACCAGCTGGTGCAGAAAATCTAATATTAATGAAGTCTCAAGGTTTTGCTCGCCTGATTTAGACTATCTCATGATAAGCTGTAGACCACACTATTTACCAAGAGAGTTTATCTATATTTTTCGTAGCTGTCTCTTTACCACCACAAACCAATGCTGGCACTAAGACCACACTCAACGAGCCGTAAAAGGCCATAAGAAAACAAGAAAATGCTCATTCAGAGGTCGGCACTCCTAGTGGCCAGGGACTTTAAACCAGGGAAACTTATATTAGTTTTACCTAATTTCTACCAGAGGAAAAAACCCTCTAGACCTCCTTCTGATTCCTGCTTACAAGAAACAACTAAAGCAGGAAGAACCAGTGACTCGATAAATACGGAAGTGGTCAGATGGCACTGATGCTAAGCTATGAGACTGTTTTGCTAGAACACTGGAATATGTTCTGGGATTCTTCTGATGACGTCATCCCTTCAGTGACCGTACTTGCCTACCAGAAGCCATGGATTAAAGAAAACATCCTCACTGAGCTAAAGGGTAGAGCTGTCGCTTTCAAGGAGCGGGACTCTAACCGCTTATAAGAAATCCCTCAATGCCGTCCAACGAACTATCAAACAGGCAAAGCGTCAATACAGGACTAAGATTGAATCCTACTACAGCGGCTCCAACATTCGTTGGACGTGGCAGGGCTTGCAAACTATTGCGGACTACAAATTGAAGCACAGCCGGGAGCTGCCCAGTGACACGAGCTTACCAGATGAGCTAAATAACTTCTATGCTCGCTTTGAGGCAAGCAACACTGAAGCATGCATGAAAGCACCAGCTGTTCTGGATGACTGTGTGATCACGCTCTCCGTAGCCGATGTGAGTAAAACCTTTAAACAGGTTAACATTCAAAAGGCCGCAGGGCCAGACGGATTACCAGAACGTGTACTCAAAGCATGCGCTGACCATCTGGCAAGTGTCTTAACTGACATTTTCTACCCATCCCTGACCGGGTCTGTAATACCAACATGTTTCAAACAGACCACCAGTGTGCCTGTGCCCAAGAACACCAAGGTAATCTGCCTAAATGACTACCGACCCGTAGCACTGCTTTCAAAGGTGCTTTCAAAGGCTGGTCATGGCTCACATTAACACCATTATCCCATAAACCCTAGACCCACTCCAATTTGTGTAATGCCCCAACAGATCCACAGATGATGCAATCTCTATAGCACCCCACACTGCCCTTTCATACCTGGACAAAAGGAAAACCTACAGTGAGGGGAAAAAGTATTTGATCCCCTGCTGATTTTGTACGTTTGCCCACTGACAAAGAAATGATCAGTCTATAATGTTAATGGTAGGTTTATTTGAACAGTGAGAGACAGAATAAGAACAAAAAAATCCAGAAAAACGCATGTCAAAAATGTTATAAATTGATTTGCATTTTAATGAGGGAAATAGGTATTTGACCCCCTCTTAATCAGAAAGATTTCTGGCTCCCAGGTGTCTTTTATACAGGTAACGAGCTGAGATTAGGAGCACACTCTTAAAGGGAGTGCTCCTAACTGCAGCTTGTTACCTGTAAAAAAGACACCTGTCCACAGAAGCAATCAATCAATCAGATTCCAAACTCTCCACTATGGCCAAGACCAAAGAGCTCTCCAAGGATGTCAGGGACAAGATTGTAGACCTACACAAGGCTGGAATGGGCTACAAGACCATCGCCAAGCAGCTTGGTGAGAAGGTGACAACATTTGGTGCGATTATTCACAAATGGAAGAAACACAAAAGGACTGTCAATATCCCTCGGCCTGGGGCTCCATGCAAGATCTCACCTCGTGGAGTTGCAATGATCATGAGAACGGTGAGGAATCAGCCCAGAACTACACGGGAGGATCTTGTCAATGATCTCAAGGCAGCTGGGACCATAGTCACCAAGAAAACAATTGGTAACACATTACGCCGTGAAGGACTGAAATCCTGCAGCGCGCGCAAGGTCCCCCTGCTCAAGAATCCATATACATGCCCGTCTGAAGTTTGCCAATGAACATCTGAATGACTCAGAGGACAACTGGTGAAAGTGTTGTGGTCAGATGAGACCAAAATAGAGCTCTTTGGCATCAACTCAACTCGCTGTGTTTGGAGTAGGAGGAATGCTGCCTATGACCCCAAGAACACCATCCCCACCGTCAAACATGGAGGTGGAAACATTATGCTTTGGGGGTGTTTTTCTGCTAAGGGGACAGGACAACTTCACTGCATCAAACCCTCTCACATGGGTAGGCAGACCATTCCATAAAAATGGAGCTCTATAGGAGAAAGCCCTACCTCCAGCCGTTTGCTTAGAAATTCTAGGGACAATTAGGAGGCCTGCGTCTTGTGACCGTAGCGTACGTGTAGGTATGTACGGCAGGACCAAATCGGAAAGATAGGTAGGAGCAAGCCCATGTAATGCTTTGTAGGTTAGCAGTAAAACCTTGAAATCAGCCCTTGCCTTAACAGGAAGCCAGTGTAGGGAGGCTAGCACTGGAGTAATATGATCAAATTTTTTGGTTCTAGTCAGGATTCTAGCAGCCGTATGTAGCACTAACTGAAGTTTGTTTAGTGCTTTATCCGGGTAGCCGGAAAGTAGAGCATTGCAGTAGTCCAGCCTAGAAGTAACAAAAGCATGGATTAATTTTTCTGCGTCATTTTTGGACAGAAAGTTTCTGATTTTTGCAATGTTACGTAGATGGAAAAAAGCTGTCCTTGAAACAGTCTTGATATGTTCTTCAAAAGAGAGATCAGGGTCCAGAGTAACACCGAGGTCCTTCACAGTTTTATTTGAGACGACTGTACAACCATCCAGATTAATTGTCAGATTGAACAGAAGATCTCTTTTTTTCTTGGGACCTAGAACAAGCATCTCTGTTTTGTCCGAGTTTTAAAGTAGAAAGTTTGCAGCCATCCACTTCCTTATGTCTGAAACACAGGCTTCTTGCGAGGGCAATTTTGGAGCTTCACCATGTTTCATTGAAATGTACAGCTGTGTGTCGTCCGCATAGCAGTGAAATTTAACATTATGTTTTCGAATGACATCCCCAAGAGGTAAAATATATAGTGAAAACAATAGTGGTCCTAAAACGGAACCTTGAGGAACACCGAAATTTACAATTGATTTGTCAGAGGACAAACCATTCACAGAGACAAACTGATATCTTTCCGACAGATAAGATCTAAACCAGGCCAGAACTTGTCCATGTAGACCAATTTGGGTTTCCAATCTCTCCAAAAGAATGTGGTGATCGATGGTATCAAAAGCGGCACTAAGATCTAGGAGCACGAGGACAGATGCAGAGCCTCGGTCTGACGTCATTAAAAGGTAATTTACCACCTTCACAAGTGCAGTCTCAGTGCTATGATGGGGTCTAAAACCAGACTGAAGCGTTTCGTATACATTGTTTGTCTTCAGGAAGGCAGTGAGTTGCTGTGCAACAGCTTTTTCTAAAATTTTTGAGAGGAATGGAAGATTCGATATAGGCCGATAGTTTTTTATAATTTCTGGGTCAAGATTCGGCTTTTTCAAGAGAGGCTTTATTACTGCCACTTTTAGTGAGCTTGGTACACATCCGGTGGATAGAGAGCCGTTTATTATGTTCAACATAGGAGGGCCAAGCACAGGAAGCAGCTCTTTCAGTAGTTTAGTTGGAATAGGATCCAGTATGCAGCTTGAGGGTTTGGAGGCCATGATTATTTTCATCATTGTGTCAAGAGATATAGTACTAAAACACTTTAGTATCTCCCTTGAGCCAAGGTCCTGGCAGAGTTGTGCAGACTCAGCCTACCTCCATGCTTGTTGTCTCCACATGTGATGCATGAGCTTGGTTGAGCGCCCTTTAGGGTGTTTCCTGATGTGGCTCTGGTGAATGCCCTCCTCTCTTTTTTCTTCTCGCTCGACCTCTCAGTATTGTCCGCCGGGCTAGGCTGTAGCTGGTCTAGCTCCTCGAGAATGTCCTCCTGCTTCTTCAAGTATTGCAGTAGACAGTCAAAGTGGTTGCGTGGTGAAAACCTGCTTCCAGGGTAATTTTTGTGTTAACCACTTTTCTTTCAGGGAGTCAGGAAGCTTACTTTCAATCGACTGCACAACCACTCGGTTCTTTACAGCATCTTCCTCCCCTAAGACTTGTAGGTCACAAAGAGCTCTCTCCACGGCTTGAATCAGTTCGATTGTCTTCCTCGGATGGTTTCCTTTGATGGGGCAAAGTCCTTGCACTTCTTGTGCAATCAGCAGCACTATTTTTGGCTTATTTCCGTACTTGTTGTCCAGGAGCCTGAACACATCGTTGGCGTATCCACAGCTGGCCAATACGAGGTCCCTCTTGACTTTTTCATCTAGGCTTCCCAAGAGATGGAATTTTCTCACATTTTCCAATCCATGAGGTTTTCCCAGACGTTGCAAGTCCTCCCATTCAGCTTTCCAGCGGTAGTAATCCCTCATATTACCAGCAAACATGGGCAAGCGTGCACGTTCTAGGCTGATCTGGGGCCTGTAGTTGTAAGTCCCAACTGGCTCCTCCTGCTCCACAAATTTCACTTTTCCCAGTTTCCCTTCGTCGTCGGATTGAGAACCGCCTTTCCATGCCCACTCATCCCACAGTTTTTCACGCCTTTTCTTCAACTTCCGGATCTGGTCCTTTGACTCTGTTGCCTTGGACCGAGGGATCAAATCTTTCCACTCATCCAATCCTCGTTCGAAGTTGTTGACCTCCCGTTCCAGGTTCCTATGAATCAATTCGCATTCCCTCCTGGTCATATGGTGGTGATCGGTGCCCTCGGCCTGGTCCATGGCTGATCCAGCCTCTTCAGTGAGGGTGGTAATTTCCGCCTCAGCGAACCTTGTCCAGAAGCTGATTTACATTTACATTTACATTTAAGTCATTTAGCAGACGCTCTTATCCAGAGCGACTTACAAATTGGTGCATTCACCTTAAGATATCCAGTGGAACAACCACTTTACAAAAGTGCATCTAAATCTTTCGGGGGGGGGGTAGAAGGATTACTTTATCCTATCCCAGGTATTCCTTAAAGAGGTGGTGTTTCAGGTGTCTCCGGAAGGTGGTGATTGATTCCGCTGTCCTGGCGTCGTGAGGGAGCTTGTTCCACCATTGGGGTGCCAGAGCAGCGAACAGTTTTGACTGGGCTGAGCGGGAGCTGTGCTTCTTCAGAGGTAGGGAGGCGAGCAGGCCAGAGGTGGATGAACGCAGTGCCCTTGTTTGGGTGTAGGGCCTGATCAGAGCCTGAAGGTACGGAGGTGCCGTTCCCCTCACAGCTCCGTAGGCAAGCAGCATGGACTTGTAGCGGATGCGAGCTTCAACTGGAAGCCAGTGGAGAGAGCGGAGGAGCGGGGTGACGTGAGAGAACTTGGGAAGGTTGAACACCAGACGGGCTGCGGCGTTCTGGGTGAGTTGTAGGGGTTTAATGGCACAGGCAGGGAGCCCAGCCAACAGCGAGTTGCAGTAATCCAGACGGGAGATGACAAGTGCCTGGACTAGGACCTGCGCCGCTTCCTGTGTGAGGCAGGGTCGTACTCTGCGAATGTTGTAGAGCATGAACCTACAGGATCGGGTCACCGCCTTGATGTTAGTGGAGAACGACAGGGTGTTGTCCAGGGTCACGCCAAGGTTCTTAGCACTCTGGGAGGAGGACACAAGGGAGTTGTCAACCGTGATGGCTAGATCATGGAACGGGCAGTCCTTCCCTGGGAGGAGGAGCAGCTCCGTCTTGCCGAGGTTCAGCTTGAGGTGGTGAGCCGTCATCCACACTGATATGTCTGCCAGACATGCAGAGATGCGATTCGCCACCTGGTTATCAGAAGGGGGAAAGGAGAAGATTAATTGTGTGTCGTCTGCGTAGCAATGATAGGAGAGACCATGTGAGGATATGACCGAGCCAAGTGACTTGGTGTACAGTGAGAATAGGAGAGGGCCTAGAACAGAGCCCTGGGGACACCAGTGGTGAGAGCACGTGGTGCGGAGACAGATTCTCGCCACGCCACCTGGTAGGAGCGACCTGTCAGGTAGGACGCAATCCAAGCGTGGGCCGCGCCGGAGATGCCCAGCTCGGAGAGGGTGGAGAAGAGGATCTGATGGTTCACGGTATCAAAGGCAGCAGATAGGTCTAGAAGGATGAGAGCAGAGGAGAGAGAGTTAGCTTTAGCAGTGCGGAGAGCCTCCATGACACAAAGAAGAGCAGTCTCAGTTGAATGCCCAGTCTTGAAACCTGACTGATTAGGATCAAGAAGGTCATTCTGAGAGAGATAGCAGGAGAGCTGGCCAAGGACGGCACGTTCAAGAGTTTTGGAGAGAAAAGAAAGAAGGGATACTGGTCTGTAGTTGTTGATATCGGAGGGATCGAGTGTAGGTTTTTTCAGAAGGGGTGCGACTCTCGCTCTCTTGAAGATGGAAGGGACGTAGCCAGCGGTCAAGGATGAGTTGATGAGCGAGGTGAGGTAGGGGAGAAGGTCTCCGGAAATGGTCTGGAGAAGAGAGGAGGGGATAGGGTCAAGTGGGCAGGTTGTTGGGCGGCCGGCCGTCACGAGACGCGAGATTTCATCTGGAGAGAGAGGGGAGAAAGAGGTCAAAGCATAGGGTAGGGCAATGTGAGCAGGACCAGCGGTGTCGTTTGGCTTAGCAAACGAGGATCGGATGTCATCAGCCTTCTTTTCAAAATGGTTGACGAAGTCATCCGCAGAGAGAGAGGAGGGGGGGGGGGGGAGGAGGATTCAGGAGGGAGGAGAAGGTAGCAAAGAGCTTCCTAGGGTTAGAGGCAGATGCTTGGAATTTAGAGTGGTAGAAAGTGGCTTTAGCAGCAGAGACAGAAGAGGAAAATGTAGAGAGGAGGGCGTGAAAGGATGCCAGGTCCGCAGGGAGGCGAGTTTTCCTCCATTTCCGCTCGGCTGCCCGGAGCCCTGTTCTGTGAGCTCGCAGTGAGTCGTCGAGCCACGGCGCAGGAGTGGAGGACCGAGCCGGCCTGGAGGATAGGGGACAGAGAAAATCGAAGGATGCAGAGAGGGAGGAGAGGAGGGTTGAGGAGGCAGAATCAGGAGATAGGTTGGAGAAGGTTTGAGCAGAGGGAAGAGATGATAGGATGGAAGAGGAGAGAGTAGCGGGAGAGAGAGAGCGAAGGTTGGGACGGCGCAATACCATCCGAGTAGGGGCAGAGTGAGAAGTGTTGGATGAGAGCGAGAGGGAAAAGGATACAAGGTAGTGGTTGGAGACTTGGAGGGGAGTTGCAATGAGATTAGTGGAAGAACAGCATCTAGTAAAGATGAGGTCAAGCGTATTGCCTGCCTTGTGAGTAGGGGGGGAAGGTGAGAGGGTGAGGTCAAAGGAGGAGAGGAGTGGAAAGAAGGAGGCAGAGAGGAATGAGTCAAAGGTAGACGTGGGGAGGTTAAAGTCACCCAGAACTGTGAGAGGTGAGCCATCCTCAGGGAAGGAACTTATCAAGGATGATTTGTTCAGTTTCATCAAACTTACAGTCACATTCTGCTGTTTTTCCGTCAATGTTTTCCGCCTTCTTTTTGGCTTCATCATCGTCCACTTCTCTCAGGGCCGTGGCATACTCAAACCCTGCATCTATGACTCTGGAGTGATCCACTTTAAAGTTCCTCCACTCACTTCTCATTTCACTTTCCCCCAGTGCACTAGCTCTGGAGGTGAGGTAATTGGCTCTTCTAGTGAACGCAGTCTGGGCTGCTGACCGCTTCTGTTTTAGCCTCTCCAGCTCCTCCTCTGATGCTGCCATCTTGCCAACTTTTCTAGCGTTTATCTCAAGCTCAAGTGTTTTCTGCCAACTGGGTTTTAAGTAGTCTTTTAACTGTAGATTCTATCCTCTTCTTGGCTTTCACTCATTAATGATTTGCCTAGTAAGTCAACAGATGAGCAGACAGCTTTATGGGTGGACTGTTTGCTTATCAGAAGTTAGTCTCATGACAAATGTTCTAGAACTTGCATTATCTATGTAAAGGAGAACCTTGGTTTATGACTGTTCGTATTTTCGTTATTTAGCCCTCCGAAAAGGCTCACCAGGAAGCACACAATGTCATGACTCGTGTTTTGTCCTTAATTTTATTTTAAATCAAATGACCACAGGTCATAAACCTGAAATACAACAAACAAGTAATGACAATATATTATTCAGATATATTATTTAGTATATTATTCAAGTAATATAATAATAATAATAATGTAAATAATAAATCAAATAAGCCTGCAGCACCATCAAAGATGTGGCAAATCTGGCTTAAACAGCACCGACTACATCACCCAGAATGCCCAGCCAGAGGAGCATGCGCACAGTGACTCTGCCGTAACAGGTTGCTATGGACGCTGTCACAGGACACAGAACCCATGCCACCACATGCCTCGTCCAAAGGATTTACACACAAACGCAACATAATGCGGCACTCCACCATGGATCACCGAACCAAACCATCGCTATCATCACCGCCACCAGAAACCAGCAGTGCTCCGAACAATCAGCACAATGCAAATGGCTGATAATAATAGCCTAATGCTATATAGCATCTGGGTTGCTGAGCTACCGCACCCAGCGAGTTAAAAGTTAGCCAACTAACACCGACACAGTGAGGTAAAGCCAACTAACACCGACACAGTGAGGTAAACGTTCAGTGCACAAACATATAAGTGACTTAAACACCAATGCTAGACTGAGTAGTTCGCAGTTACATACCAACGGGCTGTGTGCTCCTGATGATTGTCTACGGTGAAGTGATTACCAGGTGCTGTAATTTAAGTCTCTAGTGAAGCTGCGCATGCGCACATAACATAACATATCTGAGCATCTAAGAAACTTAAGGAAATCACTCGTTCCCCATTTAATTGTCTTTTATCTATTTATCTATATTTTTATTTTTTATTTTTATTTTCCTGAGTGAGCTAGAAGTCTCAACACTCACTGTTCAAATAAACCTACCATTAAAATTATAGACTGATTATTTCTTTGTCAGTGGGCAAACGTACAAAATCAGCAGGGGAGCAAATACTTTTTTCCCCTCACTGTACGTGAGAATGCTATTCATTGACTACAGCTCAGCGTTCAACACCATAGTGACCTCAAAGCTCATCATTAAGATAAGGACACTGGAACTGAACACCTGCCTCTGCAACTGGATCCTGGACTTCCTGACGGGCCGCCCCCAGGTGGTAATGGTAGGTAACAACACATCTGCCACGCTGATCCTCAACACGGGGGCCCCTCAGGGGTGCGTGCTCAGTCCCCTCCTGTACTCCCTGTTTACCCATGACTGCATGGCCAAGCATAACTCCAACACCATCATTAAGTTTGACAACGACGACACGACAGTGGTAGGCTTGATCACCGACAACGATGAGACAGCCTATAGGGAGGAGGTCAGAGACCTGGCAGTGTGTTGCAGGATAACAGCCTCTCCCTTAATGTGATCAAGACAAAGGATATGATCGTGAACTACAGGAAAAGGAGGGCCAAACAGGCCTGTCACCAACAAACTGCCACACATCACCAACGAAATGTCATGGTCCAAACACACCAAGACAGTCATGAAGACGTCTATTCCCCCTGAGGAGGCTGAAAAGAGTTGGCATGGGTCCTCAGATCCTACACAAATTATACAGCTGCACCATCGAGAGCATCCTGACTGGTTGCATCACCGCCTGGTATGGTAACTGCTTGGCCTCAAACCGCAAGGCACTTCAGAGGGTAGTGCATACGGCCCGCTACATCACTGGGGCCTAGCTTCCTGCCACCCATGACCTCCATACCAGGTGGTGTCAGAGGAAGGCCCTAAAAAATGCCAAAGACTCCAGCCACGCTAGTCATAGACTGTTCTCTCTGCTACCGCATGGCAAGCGTTCCCGGAGTGCCAAGTCTAGGTCCAAAAGGCTTCTTAACAGCTTCTACCCCCAAGCCATAAGACTTCTGAACAGCTAACCAATTGGCTACCCGGACTATTTGGATTGACCCCCCCCTCCCCCCCTAATTTTTACGCTGCTGCTACTCTCTGTTTATTATCTATGCATAGTCACTTTACCTCTACCTACACATGTACATATTACCTCAATTACCTTGACTAACCTGTGCCCCCGCACATTGACTCTGTACCAGTACCCCCTGTACATAGCCTTGTTTCTGTTATTTTGTTTCTCTTTCATTTTTATTTTTTTTTCTTCTTTACATTTTTTTCTTTGTATTTATTATTGTTTACTTCAGTTTATTTAGTAAATACTCTCTTAACACTTATTTTAAAACTGCATTGTTGGTTAAGGGCTTGTAAGGAAGCATTTCACTGTAAGGTATACGTGTTGTATTTGGCGCATGTGACAAATAACATTTCATTTTATATTTTCTTGTCATCTGACTTAAAGTAATCCATCAATATGCTCACCGCCATCTTGTCTATTTCAAATCTTCTCTCATTGATTGAGATAAGGGGCTCCCGAGTGGCGCTGCTGTCTAAGGCACTACATCTCAGTGCTAGAGGCATCACTACAGACCCTGGTTTGATTCCAGGCTGTATCACAACCGGCCGTGATTGGGAGTCCCGTAGGGCGGTGCACAATTGGCCCAGCGCCGTCAGTGTTAGAGTTTGGCCGGGGTATGCCGTCATTGTAGATAAGAATTTGTTCTTAACTGTCTTGCCCAGTTAGATAAAGGTTAAATAAAATGTATTAAAATAAAGTGGGTGTCCGCTAGTGATGCTTGGGTCAGCTGTTTGTTCTCCTGCAATTGGTGATAACCCATCCGTAACCGACCGACTATTTGTGATAAAGTGAAAATCTCAGGGCCACATACCCTACATTACTCATCTCATATGTATATACTGTACTCTATACCATCTACTGCATCCTGCCGATGCCGTTTGGCCATCGCTCATTCATATATTTTTATGTACATATTCTTATTCATTCCTTTACACTTGTGTGTATAAGGTAGTTGTTGTGAAATTGTTAGGTTAGATTAGTTGTTAGATATTACTGCATGGTCTGAACTAGAAGCACAAGCATTTCGCTACACTTGCATTAACATCTGCTAATCATGTGTATGTGACAAATAAAATTTGATTTTGATTTGATTTGACCCTAAACCGCAAATATAGAAAACTCATTTTTTTTTAATAATGTTTATCCTTGTAATTTCCAACATTTTAGTAGATTATTTGTTAGTCAATTTTTGTTGAAAATTTGATACAAGCAGCTTCTCTTCTGCCATTACTTGTTGCCCTTGAAGACCGCATAAATCCTTGCTCACCAGAGCAATGTCCTAAATCAATAATATGAATACTTCAATCTATTTGACATCGGTAATGTTCTCTGTCGTATCTGATTCTCTTGCGGAGCATATTTATAGGGATCACGGTTATATAAGGGAAAGAGAAAGGGGGATGCCTATTCAGTTTAACAACTGAATGCATTCAACTGAAATGTGTCTTCCGCATTTAACCCACCCACTCTGAATATAAGGCTATGTTAGAGGTTAGCCAATAGACCTACAGGCAGTGTCCAGATTTCAATTACTATTGCATTTAACTCATCTGAACAGTAGCCTACCGTTCCCTTGACATATTTTAAGTTCCCGTCTTGTGACCACCAAATTTGTATAGCGCCTCACAACCATCCCACATACACAACATTACCAAAAGTATGTGGACACCTGTTTGTCGAGCATCTCATTCCTAAATTGGGGCTTTAATATGGAGTTGGTCCCCACTTTGCTGTTATAACAGCCTCCACTCTTCTGGGCCTTCCCCAAACTGTTGCCTCAGTTGCAAGCACATAATCATTGTATGCTGTAGCATCAAGACTTCCCTTCTCTGGAACTAAGGGACCTAGCCCAAACCATGAAAAACAGACCCAGACCATTATTCCTCCTAGCGTTTTCCTGGCATCCACCAAAAACAGATTTGTCCATCGGACTGACAGATGGTGGAGCGTGATTCCTTTTTCCAGAGAAGGCGTTTCCACTGCTCCAGGGTCTATTGGCGGCAAGCTTTACACCCCTCCAGCCGACGCTTGGCATTGAGCATGATGATCTTAACCTTGTGTGCGGTTGCTTAGCCTTAGAAACCCATTTCATGAAGTTCCCAATGAACAGTTCATGTGCTGACGTTGTTTACAGAGGTAGTTTGGAACTTGGTAGTGAGTGTTACAACAGATGATTTTTACGGGCTTCAAGCTTCAGCACTCGGCAGACCCGTTCTGTGAGCTTTAGTGGCCTACCACTTCGCGACTGAGCCGTTGTTGCTCCTAGACGTTTCCACTTCACAACAACAGCACTGACCTGGGCAGCTCTAGCAGCGCATACATTTGACAAACTGACTTGTTGGAAAGGTGGCTTCCTTTGACAGTGCCGTATTGAAAGTCACTGAGCTCTTCAGTAAGGCCATTCTACTGACAATATTTGTCAATGTGTACTCGATTTTATATACCTGTCAGCAATGGTTGTGGGTGAAATAGCCGAATCCACTACTTTGAAGGGGTGTCCACATACTTTTGTATATGTAGTGTAAAATATTGATTGCTAACACCTTCTTTTACAACTTTACCAAATCTTTACTGTTCTGGCCCTCCCTTCTCTTTATTTTCAACTTTTCATTTCCAGCCCGCTCTTATAGACTAGACGTAACATAGTAAATGTAAATCCGGGACATTCACATTAGTATGATACTGTATCTTACGTTTGGTATGGTTACATGAGACAAAAGTTTACCTAAGGCAAAAACAAAAGTATTACATTTTTTTAAATCTTTTATTTAACTAGGCAAGTCAGTTAAGAACAAATTCTTATTTACAATGATGGCCTACCGGGGAACAGTGGCTTAACTGCCTTGTTTAGGGGCAAAACGACAGATTTTTACCTTGTCAGCTCGGGGATTCAATCCAGCAACGTTTTGGTTACTAGCCCAACGTTCTAACCACTAGGCTACCTGCCGCACCCCAAAAACGTAAGGTGGTTGGTCTAGGTGGGTAAGCATATAACGCGAATGTCTAGCAACCCAAAGGTTGCATGTTTTAACCTCATCACGGAAAACTTTTGTTAATTAGCATCTTTGTAACTACTTGCTACATTTTAGCTACTTTGCAACTACTTAGCATTTTAGCTAACTCTTCCCCCTAACGCAGTGTTTCCCAAACTTGGTCCTCATGATCCCAAAGGGATCTACACAGCTGATTCAAATAACCAACTATTCATCAAGCTTTGACTATTTGAATCAGTTGTGTAAAGCTAGGGCAAAAAACAAAACATGCACCCCTTGGGATCACGAGGACCGAGTTTGGGAAACACTGCCCAAACCCTAACCTTAACTCCTAACCTTAACCCTAACCTTAACCCTAATTATAACCCTAACCTTAACCCCAAACCCTAACCCCTAGCCTAGCTAACTGTAGCCACCTATCTAACTTTAGGGTTGGAATTCGACTAATTGGAATTCGTAACATAGCATACGTTTTGCGAATTCATAATATTTATTGTGTGAATTGCAATTCGTAATATATTGTAGGAATTGCAATTCGTAACATATCATACAAATTGTAACATATCATAAGAAATGGATGATGGACATCCACAAATTAATACATACCATATGAAACGTTACATATCATACTAATTGGTGGGGCTCGGATTTACATTTACTGTGTTAAGTTTATCTCTGAGTCCAGGTTGCCATTTAGCTTTTCTATCATTGAATTAAGCTCGTATATTGTCCTTTTTGCCTCAATGGATCGATGTTAACCTTTTCATTAGGTAATTGGTTTTGCCTCAAAGGATCTACGTTAACTTTTTGATTTGGTGATTGGCATGTACTTGGTGCATGTAAAGTTAGGTCCTAAAGTATAAGCTTACGCACTAATGCCAGATAGAAATCTTGGAAGAAAACCTCAGTGTAGCATATAGATATGAATTGCACAAGAATTATACATTTATGGATTTCTCAATGCATTGTTTTCTCTGTATTCATCCAACCTGCCACCCATTAATCCACACAATATTTAATGACCCTAAACCCGCCCACCCCGCGGATATAACCGCGGGGACTGCAAGTTATGAGTCAACCTGCACATCACCAGGGCCGCATATCATGATGACTCTCACCTGTCTCGATCAATGAGAGAAGATTTTAAGTGTGCAAAGCTGTCATCAAGGCAATGGGTAGCTACTTTGAAGAATCTGAAATATAAAATATATTTGGATTTTGTTTTACACTTTTTTAGTTACTTCGTGATTCCATAGGTGTCACACCCGGATCAGTTTCACCTGTCCTGGTTATTGTCTCCACCCCCTCCAGGTGTAGCTTGTTTTCCTCAGTGTATTTATCCCTGTGTTTCCTGTCTCTCTGTGCCAGTTCGTCTTGTATGTTTCGAAGTCAACCTGCTTTTTGCATTCTCCTTTTTCTAGCCCTCCCGGTTTTGACCCTTGCCTGTTTCTGGATTTTGTACCCGCCTTCCTGACCATTCTGCCTACCTTGACCACGAGCATATCTTCCACTCTGTACATCCTGGACTCTGATCTGGTTTTGACCTTTTGCCCGTCAACAACCATTCTCTTGCCCACCCCTTTGGTGGAATAAACATTGTAAGACTCCAACCAGCTGCCTCCTGTGTCTGCATTTAGGTCTTGCCTTGTGCTTTGATAATGTGTTATTTCATAGTTTTGATGTATTCACTATAATTCTACAATGTAGAAAATAGTACAAATAAAATAAAACCCTGAAATGAGTAGGTGTGTCCAAACTTTTGACTGGTACTGTACATATTTTTTTGTTAATCGAACAAACACCCTCCAACTAGACAGACGTTTAGAAGACATTGGTTGTCATCTAAGTCGGGAATTGAGGAAGTATTACCAAGTTAAGGTTGGTCGAACATGCTCTGTGCTACCCCAAACCGTTAACGGCTAATGGAGCAAACATACCAGGTTCACTGGAAGCAAGGAGTCTGACGCATTTGATAGCACACAGATCAACAGTGAAATGAAGCTAGGAGGTGGATCTAAGTGACTAGCTGATCCACTGTCTGAGTGGGACAGTATCTATCTCTGTCAGCTCTGTCTCCGGGTGAGATAGTTAATGAGACTCTGGAAGTGAACCCCTATGAACAACCTCCTATACCCCCAGCAACAACTTCCTCTACCCCCATCAAATCCAATGTTATGTGCTGAATACAACAGGTGTAGACCTTACTGTGAAATGTTTACGTACAAGTCCTTACCCAACAATGCGGTTCAATGAAAAAGAGTTAAGAAAATATTTACTAAATAAACTAAAAAAGTAACACAATAAAATAACATGGTGCAGCTGTCAAACTTTTTGAGGATCTGGGGACCCATGCCAAATCTTTTCAGTCTCCTGAGGAGGAAAAGGTGTTGTCGTGCCTTCTTTACAACTGTCCTGGTGTGTTTGGACACCGATAGACACCATCAATGTTAATGGGAGCCTGTTTGGCCCTCCTTTCCCTGTAGTCCACGATCAGCTCCTTTGTCTTGCTCACATTGAGGGAGAGGTTTTTGCCCTGGCACCACACTGGCAGGTCTCTGACCTCCTCCCTATAGGCTGTTTCATCGTTGTCGGTGATCAGGCCTACAAACGTTGTGTCGTCAGCAAACTTAATGATGGTGTTGGAGTCATGTTTGGCCACACAGTCGTGGGTGAACAGGAAGTACAGGAGTAGATCAAGCACGCACCCCCGAGGGGCCCCAGTGCTGAGGATCAGCATGGCAGATGTGTTGTTGCTTACCCTTACCACCTGGGGGTGGCCTGTTAGGAAGCCCAGGATACAGTTGCAGAGGGAGGTGTTAAGTCCCAGGGTGTTGAACGCGGAGCTGTAGTCAATGAACAGCATTCTCTCATAGGTGTTCTTTTTTTCCAAGTGGGAAAGGGCAGCGTAGAGTGCTATTGAGATTGCATCATCTGTGGATCTGTTGGGGTGGTATGAGAATTGGAGTGGCTCTAGGGTTTTGTTGTTGCCCTAGCACTACAAAGCAGATTCAAATCATCAAAGCTTGATGATGAGTTGATCATTGAATCAGCCATGTAGTTTTGCTAGCATTTTGCTACACCCGCAATAACATCTAATAACAGCACATAACATGCTAAATATGTGTACGTGACGAATAACATTTGATTTGATTTGATAGTGCTAAGGCAAAAACAAAAAGCATCACCCTTTGGTGTCCCCTAGACCAAAACACTAATATAGAGGACTGCTGAGAGACACTATAGAAGCTACGTGGGATCATGCGATCATCCTCACTACTCAGCTAACTTTCACCGACCCATCATATCGCAACCAAGCATTGTTGGGAAGACGCAAGAGGAAAATAAATGAAAAAAATTGTGAAACCGCATGACCAAAATGGAGAAAGCAAACACTCTGGTAACCCAGTAGCACCGACGTCCTCCATGCGGGATAAAACGTCTGTTGGCTGGCCATGTGCGTTGTGGCCGGCATCAGTGGATCATGTATCATCGGACCGCAGCAGGGCCATATGTTTATGCAGAGGGAGGCTAAGCCACAGAGGTATGAAGTCAGGGTCCTGGGGCCCATTGGTGGCTCCAAACTGCTTGGCCATATGGAGGCCAGGGTGGGTGTGGGGGAAGAGGGGGAAGCGGGCAGAGGCAGGAAGCTGGGATCTGAGTGGGTGACGCCAGGACTCGGGCTGGGCAAAACAGACGGCATGACGGACTGGCTGGTTGGGTGGCAGCACATGCCTGCACAGGCCCCTTAAGTGACTCTTACCTTTTCCCTCGTCTCACCACCCCACCCCCCCTTTTCTATCTCCTGTAGTCAGACGAGATGCTGCTGATACTGAGGTGCCAGTACTGCTGTGTGTACAGTATTGTGTGTCTCCTGCATACAATCAGAAGTCAGAAGCAATCTGCATTCTAATTTAAGGAGTGCTTCAATCAGTCAGACACTGTGTGCACACACACACACATACCAGTGTGTGTGCATGCAGGAATACATCTCCATCCACAGATCCACAATCTAAACTGCAGTTAACAAATAGCTTGAGGCAACACTTAAAGTGACAGAGCACTTACGCAATGCAATCAAATATTTCTAAAGCCAACCATTAAACCACATGTCCATAATGTATTTGAACAAGCAGGAAATAGCAGCTAGCCAAATGCAATGGCCCCTATTAAAAAATAAAAAGAAGAAAAATAGATTCACAGATGTTGGAGAAAATGGCAAAGTCAAATCAGCAATGCTGTAGCATACCTGAATGTGAATCAGGGGCCATTCGACTGCCAGGAGAGAAGTCACATAGTACATGCAATGTACTACTGCATAATCACGCTGCCGACTGGCTCGGACTTACACAGGCCTCCTGCTGAGGCTCTGCAGTGCTGGACAATGGTCCATTCTCATCTGAATCAGGCTTACATAGGCTGCTTGCAATGATGGGAACAGATAAAAACAGAATAGAGAGAAACTGGTGTTTGCTTTGAACTGCTACATCTTGGTTCTTCAGTGCATTTAGGACACCGACTGTCTGCAAGATAAAAGTTTTTGCTTAAGAAAAAAAGAAACATATTGGAGGTGTTTATGCAAACAAGTCTCCTGATTGCGTCTTTTTGAGGGAAAAATCTTAGTGCTCATGGTCTCACACACAACTAACCTTGTGGGGACAGTCCCATTCAAATCCTATTTTCCCTAACCCTAAACCTAACCCTAACTCAAAAATTAACCTTGACCCTAACCTTAACCCGAAAACCTAACCCTAGCCCCTAAACCTAAAACTAACCATGGCTCCTAACCCTAACCCTAACACTAAATTAACCCACACACACACACTGGCATAGAAGATTGCAGCCTTGCTAATGTGAAATGTTCTTCTTAAGTAACCCAGAATCCTGTGGGCCAAAGCTGATGGAACAGAAACTGGAAGGCTCCTCCCCTTTGTTCTCTTCGCATACATCTCAATGTAATACACAACTAAGACAGATTTGCCCTATTTTTTATTGAAATTAACTCTAGACAGGCCATGAGGTGGCTTTCTCAAATTATCATCAGCTTCTCATTTTCAGTTAGGTGAAATGGATCCAACAAGCTGTATTATAACATCACTA
Source organism: Salmo trutta (assembly GCF_901001165.1). Taxonomy (NCBI): domain Eukaryota; kingdom Metazoa; phylum Chordata; class Actinopteri; order Salmoniformes; family Salmonidae; genus Salmo; species Salmo trutta. The sequence continues at coordinate 15,115,515 of NC_042971.1, read as the reverse complement.
TTGAACAGAAATATGGACAATGACCACCTAAGAAGAAATCAGCCTTGATTTTTCAAGTTCATACACTGACATAACATGAGTCCTTGCTATGAAAAATGAGCGATCCAGGCACAGCACGACCTACCACATGAAACATGATCTGTTCAAAGTGACTCCAGAAGACAGCAGAGTAGACCAACATAGACTAAAGCAGAGGTGCACAATTGGCGTGCGCAAAAGTCAGGAAAGTCGATACAGAAAATCGAGCTTTCAAAGAGAAGTGGACAGACAAATATGCCTTTATCCTTCCCGCAGCGAGGGCCAAACCCCTCTGCCTGATATGTTCAGAGACTGTGGCTCTAATAAAAAGTGCCAACGTGAAGCCCCGCTACGAGACAAAGCACAGATCTTTTGAGCAAACATATCCACAGCAGTCTGAGGTGAGGGCACGCAAAACAAACAAACTCAAAGCTCAGTATGATCGGTCCACCAGTGTCACTGCCCATTAACGTGCAAACGAATGTTCACTAAAAAATAGCTTGGATTTTGGGTCAACACCAAAAGCCATTTACTGACGGGGGAGTGGTGATGGAGTGCATGAATGCTGTTGCTGAAACTTTACTTGACGGTAAACAAAAAGACGAGCTGTGTGAAAAGATCAAGCAAATCCCAATGTCACGTACAACAACAGCAAGAAAGAGTGAAATACTAACAGAGTATGTATTAACACAGCTTGATGAAGCTATTCGGAGTGCACCCTGCATAGCACTAGCTGTTGATGAATCTACTGATGTGAGTGATAATGCCCAGCTTCAGGTGTATGTTAGATTTTACCACACAGAGAAGAAGAAATTCTGTGAAGACCTGTCAGGTGTAACACCACTCTAGACACATACAAGAGGAAAGGACATATACATGGCCATAAAGGAGAAGCTGAGAAGAGGGAGATAGAGAACACAAGTTTTAGATCTATCACCTCAGACGGGGCCCCTGCCATGACAGGAAGAGAGAGGGAGGAGCTGTGGCATGGCTAAAAGAGGACAACCCTGATCTCACAGCTTACCACAACATCATTCATCAGTCTGTCCTGTGTGCTAATCTGTCACAAGAGTATGCTGAAGTGATGAATACAATGATGAAACTCATCAATGTCCTCAGGGCATCCTCATCTCATCAACATTGGCCTGCTGAGAGAATTCCTGAAAGAAGTTGAGAAATGCAAATTACCTACTGCTGCACAACAACGTAAGATTGCTCAGTAAAGGCAGGGTGTTGGAACGCTTTTGGTCCATTCGAAAGGAAATAACAGCTTTCCTAGTAGAGCTCAAGAGTCAGAAGGCAACATAGTTTTCACTTTTTTTGCAAGACGAGAGCAAAATGGATATTGGTGCTTTTTTTGGTAGACATCACATCACACCTTAATGAGCTCAACGTGAAACTACAGGGCAAGAACAATTCTGTTTGTGATTTGATGACATCTGTCCGCTCCTTACAGAGGAAACTGGCAGTGTTCAAAGAAGATCTTCAAGGAGACTGTGGACACTTCCCAAAAGTGCAGGAACAGATTCAGGGTGTGAGAGAGGTTTCTTCTCATGTTGACTTCATAGATAAGCTGATTGGAAACTTCAGAAATCGCTTTGACAGCTTCAGCTTGGACAGCAGCTCCTTCTTCTAATTGAGAATCCATTCTTCATCCCAGATGTCAGGGGATTTTCAAAAGGAGATGACACAGACCTTCAAATGGGCACATGCTGGATCTCTACAGATGGAACTGATTGATCTGCAAGCAAATGTTGCACTAAGAGAGCACTTTCAACTAACTGATCATGACCCTTTCTGGCTGCAGGCTGTGTCGGAGACTGTTTTCCCTGGTCTAACCAAAGTAGAACTACACACCTTGACCATGTTTGGCTCCACATACAGTTGTGAGTCTTTTTTCTCCACTATGAACATCATTAAAAATAAGTACCGTTCTAGACTCACCAATGAGCACCTACAGTACATATGTGCATGAGAATGGCACTGGCTCCATCCCAGCCAAGGTTCAAATTACTGGCAGGACAAGCAAAAGCCCATTTCTCTCACTAAAGAAGAGTGATGGAGAAGTGAAGTGGGAGAGAGTAGGAAAGATTAATATTAAACCTGAGGTTTCTTATCTATTCAAAAATCGAAGCCCTTTTTTTCAGAAACAGGCACTTTTGTTATTTCTTTGTGAAGATGCAGTCTTGTTTTGCTTGAAATGAGAACATTTGTGATAGGCCTACTTTTATTTATGATTAGGCTGCATAGTTATTTTACCTCATGCTTCATGTGTTGGCATTGAAAATGTGCAATAAATATTGTTGAAATGTTGTTGAAATGCCCCCAAATCATAGCGCACGTTAGACATTTTAATGGTTTGGACCTTTGGGGGGAGTCACTGGACCTCTTTGAATTCTAACTGTGCACCCCTGGACTAGAGTATAGACACACAAACAGTAGAAGCCGCGGCAGGGCATGTGATTGGGTTTGGCTGCAGTCATAGCTAGGAGTCGGAGCTGGGAGAGAGAGTGAGTACACAGGGAGGCAGCCCTAAAATAGAATTCACTCTGAGGGAAATCGATGGCCTATATTCAGCCCTGGGGTGGCTATTAAAGCATCACTCACCCCTCACCAGCCAGCATTCCCACTCAGAACAACTATGATCACGGCGAAGAGCATTGTTGAACCATGATAATGGAATAAGCAGCATCAGCAGTGGAGTTCGCTTTCTCAGGCCATTTGGCTCCATGTGATATATACTAAAAATAATAGTGTTGTGGCCTTGGTTCATTTGACCCACTGTGTTATTTGCTACTTGCATGTATAAGTAATGGCATGGCGATTCCCAGAGAGCATGCGGCCGATGGACTGCCAGCAGGATTAATTCAGACACGTTGTTTACCCACTCCCCATTTATATGCATCACTTGTAAAGGTAAAATGATGACACAGACTCTCTCTGTCTACTTGCTGTCTATATATGACAACTGAGTGTAATGTGGCAATTAAATACAGTGAAATAAATTGCATAGAGCTGAGGCATGCTGGAGAGGAAGCATGTCACTGTTCATCTTACTCTTCAGATTTGACACAACCACCCAGGGCCAGGGCCAGCACCAGAATGAATCAGTTGGACGGGCATTTGACTTCCATGGGGGGGCACATTTTTTTTACGGAAGCTTTTTTAATGGGTGTAATAGTAAAGTCCATAAGTGAGGCGTGGGTTTCAAGTCTAGGGAAGCTTGCAATTTGTCCTATGATATCTATTGATCTGCGTGTCAGTTATGATTTTCATATGCACATTTTCGTGGAACAGTTTCATTTCAATAATAACGTTTTTGTTTCTCAAAGTCATTGTCATGTGGTTAATCATAAAAATCTGAAGTGAAATGATAAAAATCTAAAAGTAAAACTTAAACTAATGTGAGAGCACCAACCTCTGCCATGAGGACACATTGATACACCATGATCCATTAGTGGCTAAAGTAATGAGTGATTGGAACTCAGAGGCCAACGTAGCAGAACGACTAATACTTCTAGTGGTTAGTGCGTTGGGCCAGTAACTGAATGGTTGCTGGATCGAATCCCAGAGTTGACAAGGCAAATCTGTCGTTCTGCCCCTGAGCAAGGCAGTTCCCCGGGCGCCGAAGACGTGGATGTCAATTTTGGCAGCCCCCCGCACCTCTCTGATTCAGAGGGGTTGGGTTAAATGTGGAAGACACATTTCAATTGAACAACTGACTAGGTATCCCCCTTTCCCTTCCATCATCAACTAAGTAAAATACATAGGCTTAAAGCCAACAAATAAAACTGTAGAAAATATCCACTGAAAATGCAGGTTCTTTCAATCATATTCATCTCTCTACTCCAGTGGAGGCTCCTTAGAAGGGGAGGATGATCCTCAGTGAATTTAATATAAATAAAAAAGTTATCCTTTTTAGATAAAACAATACTAAATATAGCCACATGTCACCAACTCATTTATTAAAATACACTGTTTTGCTGTGAAGATCTACAGTAGCCTCAACAGCACTCTCTGGGGCAGCACCATGGTGTAGCCGGAGGACAGCTAGTTTCCGTCCTCTTCTGTGTCGCTTTCCGTCCTCTTATACAGTAATTATGACAACTTCCGGAAGACATCCTCCAACCTATCAGAGCTGTTGCCCACCCAATCAAAGGATCAGTGAATGAATCTAGTACTGAAAGCATAAGCTACAGCTAGCTAGCACTACAGTGCTTAACATATGGTGAATAGTTGACTCAAAGAGAGAAAAACAATAGTTGAACAGTTTTGAGCAAACTCATTTATTCAAAAATGAAGGAGAAGAGAGAGAGAGAGCTATATTTAATAGTAATTTGTATTCCCTTTCACTTTCCATTGCCTACTACAGCTAGTGAATGCAGCTAGCTAGTTTAGTCTACTCAAACACCTGTCTACAAAACAGAGAGGGAGGCTATCTTAGCTGGCTGGCTATGGCTATCCAACACTGGAACTCTTACAAGTCAAGGTAAGCTTTTGGCCAGCCGGTGTAAGTGCTAAACGGCTTCCTGTAACCTGGTCACAGACAGTTGTTGTATTGTGCACTGACGTCAAATCAAATCAAATCAAATGTATTTATATAGCCCTTCGTATATCAGCTGAAATCTCAAAGTGCTGTACAGAAACCCAGCCTAAAACCCCAAACAGCAAGCAATGCATGTGAAAGAAACACGGTGGCTAGGAAAAACTCCCTAGGAAAAAACTCCCTAGAAAGGCCAAAAACCTAGGAAGAAACCTAGAGAGGAACCAGGCTATGAGGGGTGGCCAGTCCTCTTCTGGCTGTGCCGGGTGGATATTATAACAGAACATGGTCAAGATGTTAAAATGTTCATAAATGACCAGCATGGTCAAATAATAATAATCATTGTAGTTGTCGAGGGTGCAACAAGCACGTCCGGTGAACAGGTCAGGGTTCCGTAGCCGCAGGCAGAACAGTTGAAACTGGAGCAGCAGCATGGCCAGGTGGACTGGGGACAGCAAGTAGTCATCATGCCAGGTAGTCCCGAGGCATGGTCCTAGGGCTCAGGTCCTCCGAGAGAAAGAAAGAAAGAGAGAAAGAGAGAATTAGAGAGAGCATATTTAAATTCACACAGGACACCGGATAAGACAAGAGAATACTCCAGATGTAACAGACTGACCCTAGCCCCCCGGCACATAAACTACTGCAGCATAAATACTGGAGGCTGAGACAGGAGGGATCAGAAGACACTGTGGCCCCATCCAATGATACCCCCGGACAGGGCCAAAACAGGCAGGATATAACCCCACCCACTTTGCCAAAGCACAGCCCCCACACCACTAGAGGGATGTCTACAACGACCAACTTACCGTCCGAAGACAAGGCCGAGTATAGCCCACAAAAATCTCCGCCATGGCACAACCCAAGGGGGGGGGGGGGCGCCAACCCAGACAGGAAGACCACGTCAGTGACTCAACCCACTCAAGTGACGCACCCCTCCCATGGACGGCATGGAAGAACACCAGTAAGTCAGTGACTCAGCCCTTGTAATAGGGTTAGAGGAAGAGAATCCCAGTGGAAAGAGGGGAACCGGCAAGGCAGAGACAGCAAGGGCGGTTCGTTGCTCCAGCCTTTCCGTTCACCTTCACACTCCTGGGCCAGACTACACTTAATCATAGGACCTACTGAAGAGATAAGTCTTCAGTAAAGACTTAAAGGTTGAGACTGAGTCTGCGTCTCTCACATGGGTAGGCAGACCATTCCATAAAAATGGAGCTCTATAGGAGAAAGCCCTACCTCCAGCCGTTTGCTTAGAAATTCTAGGGACAATTAGGAGGCCTGCGTCTTGTGACCGTAGCGTACGTGTAGGTATGTACGGCAGGACCAAATCGGAAAGATAGGTAGGAGCAAGCCCATGTAATGCTTTGTAGGTTAGCAGTAAAACCTTGAAATCAGCCCTTGCCTTAACAGGAAGCCAGTGTAGGGAGGCTAGCACTGGAGTAATATGATCAAATTTTTTGGTTCTAGTCAGGATTCTAGCAGCCGTATGTAGCACTAACTGAAGTTTGTTTAGTGCTTTATCCGGGTAGCCGGAAAGTAGAGCATTGCAGTAGTCCAGCCTAGAAGTAACAAAAGCATGGTCCACAAGCGAAAGGAAAAGGTGAGAGGAGGAGAGCGCGTAGATGCAAGTAGGAATTATACAATGAGCAAAATACCATGGTGTTTGCATGTGGCTGCTATGACAGCGAACTGTGTTTGCGGTGATCATGGGTATATTCATTCTGCCGATAATGTTGAAAAACATTTCTTAAACGGAAGCAAATGGAACAAAATAGGGATAAACATAGTTGAATTTGTCCAATAGAAATTCTTGTTTGCAACTGTTGAACTAATGATTACACCCTAGATCAGATAAGAGTGTGCAAGGCGGTATTGATTGTGTCACTGTCTGTCACCTTAATTTCAAAAACATTATCTGGACCTGTGCAACTACGTTGTAAACTTTCATTCACAGGCTAGTTTGTAGCAACCTCATGATGGGTATAGGGAAAATTTGAATATCATGTAGTAGCCTTAACCTATCAATGATACATTGAGCTGGGTGACTGGAATAGAAAAGAAATGTCCCTTCCTCATCTTAAACAGCACCAACCACCACTGCTCTACTCTACCGGTCTGCCTCCCTTTCTATCTGTCTTGACTTGAGCTATCACTAGTGAAGTGCATTGTATCAAATCAATCAACTGGGTCCTGCCCGAAGCTCTTGCTAGCAACTTGCAACAACAGTCTATTCCAGGTCTTCAGAGTTTCCTGCACCAGTGTGCTCAGGACAGACAGCTGTTTTTGTGTAAGAGAAAAATGTTCAAGGTATTTTATGACGTTTACACTGAATATATGGGATCATCAGGTTATGATATTTTACTCTTTCACACAGAGGCTTGGTGAATATCAAGACTGAGGAATTATTATCATTTGAAATTGATGTTAAAAAAAACAGACTTCTTTGACTACCGTGCTTCTACACCTGCATTGCTTGCCGTTTGGGGTTTTAGGCTGGGTTTCTGTACAGCACTTTGTGACATCAGCTGATGTAAGAAGGGCTTTATAAATAGATTTGATTTGATACTGTGTGATGTGAAGACAAAAATACGGAGAAGCTCAGCTTATTAGGAGTGGATGAGGTGATTTAAAAAGATCTGATCGCAGACATCCCCAAATGGGCACTTTCCTTCATTTGTGCGTAGCAGGCCAGGTAGGCTACTTCTATGCATGCTCAGATGAACGCTCCCTCAACATTATCAGGACAGAGAAACCAGACACATTCTCCTTGCTCACATGGAGCACTCCAAACAAAAGATAACGAACAAATCTAAAATAACGTGTAAATTATGTTTATGAAATCAACGAAAACGTGTTGCTCACAAGTGTAGCAGGTTGTGTACTCTGCAAACAACGTTTCCACCCCGAGAATGAGAATGGTAAATGACTGTATCCTAATTAATACATGCATTAACAGAAATGTATGTAACCAAATGACAGGGATTAATGGTACATTTACTAGGCCAACTTATGTAATGGGAAATGATAAAAATAAACTATTGAATGGCAAACAATTCACACAATGAAACAATGAATGTGCAATAATTGATGGGAGACAGCTGAGTGCATTCTGAGAGAGATGTATCGTATCTTAGCAACACACCCCTCCCTTTCTTTTTGTCTCCAACATTTTAAATTATACTCAAGACACTTTATCAGATGTCAGATGCTTTTCAGTGACAGCTGCAACTCAATAATCAGCTAGGCTTCCCAAATAGGAATAGGCCTACGGCTTGTGATTTTAAACTATCCACAGCAATTTTTTAAAAGAAGCTAATGATCCTCTGTGGCTAAATCATGGTCTGTGGTGAAGTATTTTGAATGATTTCATTTAGACAGGAGTAATTATATAATTTTGGCAAACCAGCATCCGAACACAGCACTGTGCACACGCCATCTTTCCTTTCCAATTCGTAAGAGGCTGCCTGAAACCAGAGATCTATATATAATGGGTGACAGGTAGTCTAACAGTTAAGAGCGTTGTGCTAAAATGTCGCTGGTTTGAATCCCTGTGCCAACTAGGTGAAAAATCAGTCGATGTGCCCTTGAGCAAGGCACTTAACCATAATTGTTCAGGTAAGTCGCTCTGGATAAGAGCATCTGCTAAATGACTAAAATGTATAATGACGAGATGTTCATGTCTCCGCCCTAACAGTGGGAGTCATTGTCCCAACGGCGACAAGGCAGGCGACAAGTTTAGGTCTGTATATTAAACCCATAGAAACACATTGTTCAGGACAGATTTTCATGAGAGTGAGCCCTCTTGCTTCACGTCTTCCTGTCAGCATCAGATACATGGTCTACACACACTGAGACCGAGGGGCGCCGTTTCATTCGCTCGGAGGCTTAATCTGGGATTGATGTGTCTTTCTTTTGGCGCGCGTCACGGTCAAATAAATGATCAATATATCACTATTTTACTTGGACGGGCAAGGAGGTAACGGAAGCCCTGCAACCACCACCCTCCGTCGTTCAGCATCATGACAGCTCTGAGTCAAAGTCAATCAAGGTTAAGCCGAGACAACACGTTGGGAACAGCAGCATTGATCATAGCGAAGGGGAAAGTAAACAAATGCATTCTTTATGTAAACCTACATATGTAGGAGCTGAAATAGGAAGAAGGGGTGGGGAGTAAATCGTTTTTTTTTGTGTGTATATTTTTCTGAGAGTGATTGATTGTCTCTACAGAAAGACTGGGCCGCGTCATGTGGAGAGGTTTTGGGTTTGGTTGACTCTAACAGAGTCTGGAGTCATAGTATCACTCAGAGCGACATTGAGCCACAGTAACCAATTCCAGATCGTATTATACAGGGCCATGGCAGGGCAGTGGTCTCGGGGTGAGGAGGACTGTATAGGCTGCCCCTCCATGGCTCCATCATTATTTCCATATCCCATTTTCCTCCTATCTGGTCCCACAGGGGACAGGGGTTAGCATTTGAAATGAAAGGCCAGTCTCACTGTAGAGATTACACTGGCCCATCTCCTCTAGAGCAATGTGATTTAGCCCAGTCCCAGCGAAGCAGTTACAGGGTGCAGGGGGGCCACAGTGTTGGCGTGGGGTGATGGAGCCGAGATGATGACACCTCCGATCAGGGTCAAAGAGGTGTGGATTAACACTGGTTAAACCAGATGAGACCGTGACACAACCTTTTCCACGTCATCTGTGTAGCTTTTCCTTTTGACATGAAAATGAATGCAGGAGTTAGCTACTGTAGCAGTGAACTTTGAAACTCATGTTTCACTGTTGTTCTGTTTAGAGGTAAATCAGACGCACATGTTGGGGTATCATGGCTGTGAGTGAAAATGATAAACCAAAAGAGACGGAATACATTGTATTTTCTATTACCGTAACAGTTGAACATATTACCTGGAGAATGAGTACTTTAGGTCATTATGCGAATAAAGGAAGAGACTGCTGCCATTACCTCACTACCATCAGCCGTGAGAATGGCTGTACAGGTTTAAATGTTCTCTAAATAAATCAGGAGAATATAAACCAATGCCTGCACTGACTAAAACTCAATTATGTAAATGATGCCTGTCAGTCAGTATATTTTTTTACTTGGCATCACTTAAACACCATAACCCTTAATTTGACATTGACATGCATAACACACCAGTTGTCTCATACTGGAATTATCATAATTTGATGATCTTAATTAGCTTAATTTATATTTTAGAAATCCACTCCCCAACCCACGTGAAGTATGACAGCGTGAGGCTAGTCATGCTTCGCATGAAAAATAGGATAATACAGACTAGCACAGACTTGGTAACTCTTGGTTTGATATGTCGGAATGCCCCAAAAAGTCCCTATGTCAATATTGTGCTAAACCAAACAAGATACGTATGCACATTTAACCCCAAGTCTCGCCCTCGGCATGCATTGGTGTCAATGGGAGATTTGCGTCCAAATTGGAGTCATGCACGCCCATCTCTAAAATAGGATTAAGCCCTATGTGCGCCTGTACAGTCACATGCGATGAATTCTGGATATTCTTCATCTGCAAGTCAGCTCCAACTAGAGAGGTTTAACTTAAACTGATGCACTTTGCCAGAACATGCAGCATTGTTGCAGCCCATCATTCCAGGTTATTTTAGTTTGATGCATGGCCATAAGGATCAGTAGTGCCACATACAGCACACACTTAGTTTGTGTCCCAAATAACACCCTATCCCCTGTCTAGTGCACTACTTTTGACCAGGGCCCATAGCCTCAACTTCTGTTTTATTTACTCTACCTGGCAGAGGAAGGGATCATGGCAATGATCCTAATGGCTAGAGGACGCATACAGCGACTAGACTGCAAGTGATTGAGGCATGATGACACAAGATGACATGACATGCAATGATATTCCACTAAGTCCCCATTGCTGTCACATGGGCCTTTGTGAATAGTTTCTCACAATTTATCTTAAATACAAAGGAGAATTTATGGTTTTGAAGGCAACACTATATACAGTAGTTACAATACCGTAACTAACTACTGCATGTATAAAGTGCTTGCAATTAAGCAGGACTTAGCACTCATTGCTCCCTTTTCTGTCTTGTAAAGTAGTTCCATATACCACACAAGGCAATTACTGTACATAATTACGTAGATGTGGAGGCCTGATTAATAACCAGATAACATCATAAAAGTGAAAGAGATGTTAAAGGTAGCCTATGTTTAATCTTAAAAACAACGTATAATAATGTTAAGTTAACTATAGTAATAAGTTAACTATAGTAATAATTATCGGCAGCCCATTTCAACTCCATACTATTTCCTTAGAAATATGCAATTTATATTCGTAACCGTTCAATAGACAGCATGGGGCCAGGCCTAATGCGTCCTGGGATTAGGCTAACTGGTGGAGCAATAGTGCCTGACCAAAGCCACCAAAGCCCAACTGGCAGACAAATAAATAAACAAATAAATATATAAATTATGCGTGGCCACACAGTTAATGATGAGCAGCAACATTGCCATGGTGCAATAGACTTTTCCACAGAGCAACTTCCAAGGCTTTCCACTCATTAGGCTGAGTCAACACTATGGGGAGGGAAAGAGAGACGGAGAGAGAGAGCTGGCGGGGAGGAGAGTGAAAAAGAGAGAGGGGCACCTCCAAGCTCCAGTTGCCTGACTGAGAGCCAATACAAATTGGGATGCAAACAAATAATTGGAATTCAGATCACAGAAGGGGAGGCTTTGTGAAACGAGGCGTTTTGCAGAGGCAGACTACTACAAATTCCATGCGCAACTCGTTGCAGACTGCTGCCCGTGTAGACTCTACTCTGCTATTGCAGCAATTTAGAGAGTTTGCCAGTGGTGAAAGTCTCATCATCCTGCACCATTGTTCCTAAAATGTAACTACTTTCCACAATTCAGTGAACTGATTAGAGTTGGCTATTGCCAACTAACAAATTAAGGTTTGAACTCTTGAAGATCAATCTCTGTTGCTAACAATTGAACTTAGAATAAGCATGCAGCCCAGCCTTCATTGCTCTCTCTCTACCAACCGCATTATTGCCTTGTCACTTCATATGACAAGTCAGGCAATGCAAACTGCATCATACTTCGCAGGCAATGTGACCCTATGGTCTCTTCGCTTAAGACAGCTTGTATACAGTGCTTTCCTCTGGTGTGTGTGTGTATAAGGAGGGGTGTATGTGTTTCTGTCTGTGTGTGTGTGTGTGTGTGTGTGTGTGTGTGTGTGTGTGTGTGTGTGTGTGTGTGTGTGTGTGTGTGTGTGTGTGTGTGTAGTTGCGTCTGCTCTAAATGTAATATCAATGTCCTAAGTTGACATGAGTTCCAGATCTATCCCACTGAGGGCTCAACCCATTTTCCTTGCTGCACGATTCTATTCAGGTCAGTGTTCACCATGATCGGGATTGTGGGTTCTGGGGTGAGGCCTCCCTGAGGGTGGACCAGGTGACTGCCACCTAACGGGGGATGATGAGAAAACTCAAAAGAACACGAGAGCGTTGCATGCCGCATGAGGTCACAAGTTTAACCTTTCTGTTCTCTCAGTGACTGTTAGCTATACTGTGATCCTATGTGGCATCATTATGTACAGTAATTGCCTTGTGTGATATTTGGAACTACTTTGCATCACCGAACTGACTCTGAAGAGACAGAGAGAGCAGACATGATTCCTTCATCTACCTGTAGAGTAACATCCTGTCCATGTGGCATACATTAACCAACCTTACGCTACAGAAACAGGTCATGGATTCCTGCCCTATGGACCGTTCTGGCTCGGACAAGGCTTACTTACTTGTAGTGTAATACATACACTATATATACAAAAGTATTTGGACACCCTTCAAATTAGTGGATTCAGCTATTTCAGCCACACCCATCTCCATAGGCAAACATTGGCAGTAACATGGCCTTACTGAAGAGCTCAGTGACTTTCAACGTGGCACCGTTATGGATTCCACCTTTCCAACAAGTCAGTTTGTCAAATTTCTGCCCTCTTAGAGCTGCCCCGGTCAACTGTAAGTGCTGTTATTGTGAAGTGGAAATGTCTAGGAGCAACAACAGCTCAGGCGTGAAGCGGTAGGCCACACAAGCTCACAGAACAGGCCCACTGAATGATGAAGCGCGTAGCATGTAAAAATCATCTGTACTTGTTTGCAACACTCACTTTTCACGAGTTCCAAACTGCCACTGGAAGCAACGTCAGCACAATACATTTTCGTCGGGAGCTTCACGAAATGAGTGTCCATGGCTGAGCAGCCACACACAAGCCTAAGATAAACCATGCGCAATGCCAAGTGTCAGCTGGAGTGGTGTAAAGCTCGCCGCCATCGGACTCTGGAGTAGTGGAAACGTGTTCTCTGGAGTGATGAATCACGCTTCACCATCTGACAGTCTGACGGACAAATCTGTGAGAACACTACCTGCCCGAATGCATAGTGCCAACTGTAAAGTTTGGTAGAAGAAGAATAATGGTCTGGGGCTGTTTTTCATGGTTTGTGCTAGGCCCCTTAGTTCAAGAAGGAAAATCTTAACGCTACAGCTTACAATGACATTCTAGACGATTCTGTACTTCCAACGTTGTGGCAACAGTTTGGGAAAGGCCATTTCCTATTTCAGCAAGTTATTGCCCACGTGCATAAAGTGAGGTCCTTATAGAAATGGTTTGTCGAGATCAGTGTGGAAGAACTTGACTGACCTGCACAGAGTGCTGGGGCTAAACCATATCAGTCAACCTGGATCTTGATTGAAAGAAAGACCTGTCATAAACTGTATGTTTCCATGGTTATGAGATGACTAGATGGAACAGAGGACTTACCTGCCATACCTTATTCACTTGCCTGCCTTGAATATCAATTAATTTGACTTTTTTTTATGGTAGACTAAACTTTTCTGTAAAGGGACTCTGGGTTCTATGAAAAGGTTCTGAGAATATTTATCACCTGCCCTTCTGTTGAAATAATGAGGCTCTAATTCAACTGTCTATATTTTAATTAGACAGCATATAGCCTACGTGGAGTATGCCCCAGGGTAAAAGCTACTTTGGCTTACACAAATGATCCATAACAAAGTTATTGTCAGGGTATGCGTGAAGGGCTGTAGGAAGTCAGGCGCAGGAGAGCAGATAGTTGGTAGCAAAACGGAGCCTTTTATTTGGCGACCCAAAAGCACACGGCACAAACTAACACGAAATACAAATAAGGGTTTAACATAACCCAGTTTAACCAGCCTAACGTGCGTATACATGAACAGATTAACAATACCACACAAAGACATGGGGAAAACAGAGGGTTAAATACACAACACATAATGAGGGAAATGAGAACCAGGTGTGTGGAAAAACAAGACAAAACAAATGGAAAATGAAAAATGGATCGGTGATGGCTAGAAGACCGGCGACTTCGACCGCCGAACACCGCCCGAACAAGGAGAGGCATCAATATTCCATCTGACTTAATCATTGTTTCACACTGCAAGGAATACATTGAATCTCTTAAATGTAACTAAATGTAGTAGAAAATGTAATCTACATAATCACCAAAATTAATTATTTATCATGAGAGGGCCATAAACAATAACCAGTAATGCTGCCTACCCCAAGAACGGTTAAAATCTCACCTTTCTGGTGAAAACGGTTATAAGGACTCTCTGTGGGTAATGTCTGCTTCCAACTCACACGCTCAAATACGTAGATCCCCTGACCACAGCGAGACGATCCAATTCCTGCTAGTTAACCTGTTATGGATAGGGGGCAGTATTTTCACGGCCGGATAAAAAACGTACCCGATTTAATCTGATTATTACTCTTGCCCAGAAACTAGAATATGCATATAATTATTAGCTTTGGATAGAAAACACTCCAAAGTTTCTAAAACTGTTTGAATGGTGTCTGTGAGTATAACAGAACTCATTTGGCAGGCCAAAACCTGAGAAGATTCTGTACAGGAAGTACCCTGTCTGATCATTTCTTGGCCTTCTTGATCATATCTATCCAAAACAGCGGATCTCTGCTGTTACGTGACACTTCCTACGGCTCCCATGGGCTCTCAGAAGGCGGCAAAAAGCTGAATGGTGGCTTTGCAGGCCCTGGCTGAAAAACATTAGCGCGTTTGGATAGTGGTCGGTCAGAATACTATGAGACTGAGGAGCGTGCACGAGTCGACTCCATGTTTACTTTCTCTCTCTTTGTACTAAAACACGGTTTCCCGGTCGGAATATTATCGCTTTTTTACGAGAAAAATGGCATAAAAATAGATTTTAAACAGCGGTTGACATGCTTCGAACTACAGTAATGGAATATTTAGAATTTTTTTGTCACGAAACGCGTCGAGTGCGTAACCCTTCGTCACCCTTGGATAGTGTCTTGAACGCTCTCTAAACCCGCCAGAAAGTGGAATGCGGTGTCTGCTGTCTCTGGGCAAAGTACAGCAGCAGAGTTTGTAAGACTCTCCTTTATCTAACCACACTGTCCGATTTCAAAAAGGCTTTACAGCGAAAGCAAAACATTAGATTATGTCAGCAGAGTACCCAGCCAGAAATAATCAGACACCCATTTTTCAAGCTAGCATATAATGTCACAAAAACAAAACCACAGCTAAATGCAGCACTAACCTTTGATGATCTTCATCAGAAAGCCCCAAAGCCGCAAACACTGGCACCCTCATAGATATCATCCTAACCAACCTGCCCTCTAAATACACCTCTGCTGTTTTCAACCAAGATCTCAGCGATCACTGCCTCATTGCCTGCACCCGTAATGGGTCAGCGGTCAAACGACCTCCACTCATCACTGTCAAACGCTCCCTGAAACATTTCAACGAGCAAGCCTTTCTAATCGACCTGGCCCTGGTATCCTGGAAGGATATTGACCTCATCCCGTCAGTAGAGGATGCCTGGTTATTTTTTTTAAATGCCTTCCTCTCCATCTTAAATAAGCATGCCCCTTTCAAGAAATTTAGAACCAGGAACAGATATAGCCCTTGGTTCTCCCCAGACCTGACTGCCCTTAACCTGTTAGGGTATAGGGGGCAGTATTGAGAATTTTTTGAAAAAAGATGTGCCCATTTTTAAATGCCTCCTACACCTACCCAGTAACTACAATATGCATATACTTATTATATATGGATAGAAAACACCCTAAAGTTTCAAAAACTGTTTGAATGGTGTCTGTGAGTATAACAGAACTCATTTGGCAGGCAAAACCCTGAGACAGATTCTGACAGGAAGTGGATACCTGATGTGTTGAATTGACTTTGAGCCTATGCCATTGAAAAACAAAGGGGGTGAATTATATTCTGGCACTTCCTATTGCTTCCACAAGATGTCCCCAGCCTTTACAAAGTGTTTTGAGTGTTCTACAGTGAGATCTGACCGAATAAGAGCCATGGAACGTGATGGTCCATCATTCACCCTGGCGCGCGATTTGATGGTGGGTACTCTCATTCCGAAACGTTTTAAAAGAAAACCCAATGGTCCGCCTTGAATTTTATTCATGTTCTGGTTAAAAAAGGCCCTAATGATTTATGCGATACAACGTTTGACATGTTTGAACGAACGGAAATATATTTTTTCCGTTCTTGAAGTGAAGTGAAGTCCGGCTGGCTTAGATCATGCGCTACAACACGGAGGTTTTTCGACATAAATGATGAGCTTTTTTGAACAAAAATACATTCGTTATGGACCTGGGACTCTTTGGAAGTGACATCTGATGAAGAGAATCAAAGGTAATGGATTATTTATATAGTATTTTCGATTTTAGATTCCTCCAACATGGCGGTTAGTCTGTATCGCGATGCGTATTTGTCTGGCGCAGTGCTCAGATTATTGCAAAGTGTGATCTCCCAGTAAGGTTAATTTAAAATCTGACAAGTCCATTGCGTTCAAGAGATGTAAATCTATAATTCTTTGAATGACAATATAATATTTTAGCAATGTTTTCTAATATTAATTAATTATTTTGTCGTCATGACTTGACTGCCGGTATTGGAGGGAAACGATTTCCTGAACATCAACGCCATAGTAAAACACTGTTTTTAGATATAAATATGAACTTGATAGAACTAAAAATGCATGCATTGTCTAACAAAATGTCCTAGGAGTGTCATCTGATGGAGATTGTAAAAGGTTAGTGCATAATTTTAGCTGATTGTATGGTTTTGGTGAGGCATGTCTTTGAATCGACAATGCATTGCACACAGCTATTGTCAATGTACTCTCCTAACATAACCTAACTTTATGCTTTCCCCGTAAAACCTTTTTGAAATCGGTAAACGTGGTTAGATTAAGAAGATGTTTATCTTTCAAAGGCTGTAAGTTAGTTGTATGTTTGAGAAATTTGAATTTGTACATTTATTTGGTTTCAAATTTGCCGCTCTTGAAATGCACCTGCTGTTGATAGGGTGCGCCACAGGTGGCACGCTAACGTCCCAGGTAGCCTCAAGAAGTTAACCAACACAAAAATATCCTGTGGCGTTCTGCATTAGCATCAAACTGCCCCCGCGATATGCAACTTTTTAGGGAAGTTAGAAACCAATACACACAGGCAGTTAGAAACGCCAAGGCTAGCTTTTTCAAACAGAAATTTGCTTCGTGCAACTCCAACTCTAAAAAGTTCTGGGACATTGTAAAGTCCATGGAGAATAAGAACACCTCCTCCCAACTGCCCACTGCACTGAGGATAGGAAACTCTGTCACCACCGATAAGCCCACTATAATTGAGAATTTCAATTAGCATTTTTCTACGGCTGGCCATGCTTTCCACCTAACTACCCCTACTGCATTCAACAGCACTGCACCCCCCACAGCTACTCGCCCAAGCCTCCCCCATTTCTCCTTCTCCCAAATCCATTCAGCTGATGTTCTGAAAGAGCTGCAAAATCTGGATCCCTACAAATCAGCTGGGCTTGACAATCTGGACCCTTTCTTTCTAAAATTATCTGCCGAAATTATTGCAACCCCTATCACTAGCCTGTTCAACCTCTCTTTCGTGTCGTCTGAGATTCCCATAGATTGGAAAGCAGCTGCTGTCATCCCCCTCTTCAAAGGAGGTGACACTCTTGACCCAAATTGCTACAGACCTACATCCATCCTACCCTGCCTTTCTAAGGTCTTCGAAAGCCAAGTCAACAAACAGATTACCGACTATTTCGAATCCCACCGCACCTTCTCCGCTATGCAATCTGGTTTCAGAGCTGGTCATGGGTGCACCTCAGCCACGCTCAACTTCCTAAACGACATCGTAACCGCCATCGATAAGAAACAATACTGTGCTGCCGTATTCATTGACCTGGCCAAAGCTTTTGACTCTGTTAATCACCACATCCTCATCGGCAGACTCAGTAGCCTTGGTTTCTCAAACGATTGCATCGCCTGGTTCACCAACTACTTCTATGACAGAGTTCAGTGTGTCAAATCGGAGGGCCTACTGTCTGGACCTCTGGCAGTCTCTATGGGGGTACCACAGGGTTCAATTCTTGGGCCAACTCTTTTCTCTGTATACATAAATGATGTCGCTCTTGCTGCTGGTGAATCTCTGATCCACCTCTACGCAGACGACACCATTCTGTATACTTCTGGCCCTTCTTTGCACACTGTGTTAACAACCCTCCAGACGAGCTTCAATGCCATACAACTCTCCTTCCGTGGCCTCCAACTGCTCCTAAACACAAGTAAACCTAAATGCATGCTCTTCAACCGATCGCTGCCTGCACCTGCCCGCCCGTCCAGCATAACTTCTCTGGACGGTTCTAACTTAGAATTTGTGGACAACTACAAATACCTAGGTGTCTGGTTAGACTGTAAACTCTCCTTCCAGACTCACATCAATCATCTCCAATCCAAAGTGAAATCTAGAATTGGCTTCCTATTTCGCAACAAAGCATCCTTCACTCATGCTGCCAAACATACCCTCGTAAAACTGACCATCCTACCAATCCACGACTTCGCCGATGTCATTTACAAAATAGCCTCCAATACCCTACTCAACAAGCTGGATGCAGTCTATCACAGTGCCATCCGTTTTGTCACCAAAGCCCCATATACTACCCACCACTGCAACCTGTACGCTCTCGTTGGCTGGCCTTCACTTCATAATCGTCGCCAAACACATTGGCTCCAGGTCATCTACAAGACCCTGCTAGGTAAAGTCCCCCCTTATCTCCGCTCACTGGTCACCATAGCAGCACCCACCTGTAGCACGCGCTCCAGCAGGTATATCTCTCTGGTCACCCCTAAAGCCAACTCCTCCTTTGGTCGTCTCTCCTTCCAGTTCTCTGCTGCCAATGACTGGAACAAACTACAAAAATCTCTGAAACTGGAAACACTTATCTCCCTCACTAGCTTTAAGCACCAGCTGTCAGAACAGCTCACAGATCACTGCACCTGTACATAGCCCATCTATAATTTAGCCCAAACTACTACCTCTTCCCCTACTGTATTTATTTATTTATTTTATTTATTTTGCTCCTTTGCACCATATTATTTATATTTTAACTTTGAACTTTCTTCAAACTACAAATCTACCATTCCAGTGTTTTTCTTGCTATACTTTATTTACTTTGCCACCATGGCATTTTTTGCCTTTACCTCCCTTATCTCACATCATTTGCTCACATTGTATATAGTCTTATTTTTTTCTACTGCATCATTGATTGTATGTTGTTTTACTCCATGTGTAACTCTGTGTTGTTGTATGTTGTCGAACTGCTTTGCTTTATCTTGGCCAGGTCGCAATTGTAAATGAGAACTTGTTCTCAACTTGCCTACCTGGTTAAATAAAGGTGAAATAAATAAATAAATAAATAAAGATGACAACCCTAGGACATTATGTTATACAATGCATGCATGTTTTGTTCAATCAAGTTCATATTTATATCAAAAACCAGCTTTTTGACATTAGCATGTGACGTTCAGAACTAGCATACCCCCCGCAAACTTCTGGTGAATTTACTAAATTACTCACGATAAATGTTCACAAAAAACATAACAATTATTTTAAGAATTATAGATACAGAACTCCTCTATGCACTCGATATGTCCGATTTTAAAATAGCTTTTCGGTGAAAGCACATTTTGCAATATTCTCAGTAGATACCCCGGCATCACAGGGCTAGCTATTTAGACACCCAGCAAGTTTAGCCTTCACCAAACTCCGATTTACTATTAGAAAAGTTGGAATACCTTTGGTGTTCTTCGTCAGAATGCACTCCCAGGACTTCTACTTCAATAACAAATGTTGGTTTGGTCCAAAATAATCCATAGTTATATCCAAACAGCGGCGTTTTGTTCGTGCGTTCAAGACACTATCCGAAGTGTAAATAAGGGTCACGAGCATGGCGCATTTTGTGACAAAAGATTTCTAAATATTCCATTACCGTACTTCGAAGCATGTCAACCGCTGTTTAAAATCAATTTTTATGCCACTTTTCTCGTAAAAAAGCGATAATATTCCGACCGGGAAAGCGTGTATACGTGCAAAGAGAAAATAAAAGCATGCTATCCCCTCGTGCACGAGCCTGAGTCTCATAGTACTGTTACTGGCCACTATCCAAACGCGCTAATGTTTTTCAGCCAGAGCCTGCAAAGCCACGATTCAGCTTTTTGCCGCCTTCTGAGATCCCATGGGAGTCGTAGGAAGTGTCACATAACAGCAGAGATCCCCTGTAATGGATAGAGATAATCAACAAGGGCAAGGAATGGTCAGACAGGGTACTTCCTGTACAGAATCTTCTCAGGTTTTGGCCTGCCAAATGAGTTCTGTTATACTCACAGACACCATTCAAACAGTTTTAGAAACTTTGGAGTGTTTTCTATCCAAAGCTAATAATTATATGCATATTCTAGTTTCTGGTCAGGAGTAATAATCAGATTAAATCGGGTACGTTTTTTATCCGGCCGTGAAAATACTGCCCCCTAGCCATAACAGGTTAAGGTTGCTGCTCGGGCTCCAAATGACCTATCGAGACGGAACTTGGGATTCGAGGTCGCCTCAGCTAAGCCTACACATAAAGTCAGAGCTGGACCCGCAGCTAGAACGTAACTACATGTTTTAAATTTTTATGATGGTTTAATCTGAAGGCGCTGTGAATTATGGGCCTGCTCTGATATTTGTGATAGTTGGCTTCTAAACGATTTGGAAAAAGTGGGTTTGGTGTCAGATGGTATCAGTTTGGTTTCAGAGTGATATCTAATTGACTGATGAAGTCCCACTTCTCTCATGTCACCATCGAGCGATGGAGAGGAACCACTAGCACTGCCCAGCCATCTCGAGTTCATCGGGCCAGTCAATTTTGCATTTCTGCAGTATTTCTGAGCATGTCAAATTTGTGATGGCAAATGCCCATTGAAAAATATTGCAACAAATTGCAACATATTGTACATTTGCAATATGATTCAATAGTGAAAAAAAATTGACATGATGGACACCAAATGGACATGATGAAAACACCACAACGAGCAATGGAGAGAAACCACAGTCACTGCCCGGCATTTCAGAGTTCATCGGGCCAGTCAATTTTGCATTTCTGCAGTATTTTTGAGCATGTCAAATTCGTGATGGTAATTGCCATTTTGGACTTTTTTCAAGAAATCATTAAAACAACAGAGTCCCACTTCTCCTTCATCATACATGACAAATAGACCATCTAGGTTGATTCATGGCATCCCGTTAGCGGGATCATTTTCCAGCGAAAACTCCTAGCGACATTAGCATAACGAAATTCAATATTTCTTTTTTTTCAAATATAGGGCTGTCTCATATCGTTTTATAGATACACCTCTCTTGAATCGACCCTCGTTGTCCGATTTCAAAAAGGTTTTACAGGAAAAGCACAATATTAGATTATGTTAGAGGAGTACATTGTAAAAGTCGCATCATATGAATTTTCCGAGCAAGCACACCCATCACATATAACCAAAAAACAGCTAAATGCAGCACTAACCTTTTACAAACTTCATCAGATGACACACCTAGGACATCATGTTACACACAGCATGCAATCTTTTGTTCAATAAAGGTCATATTTCTATATAAAAACTGCATTTTACATCGGCACCTGAGGTTGACTAACTATTTTCCCATATAATGCGTCCCGGGAAACAGTGCTACAATTTTATAAATTACTATTCGAAAACTATTTTTTTAATATATATTGTCAATCTAAGATTTATAGATGAATATCTCTTGAAAACACCTGTCAAAACAGATTTTAAATTAACTTTACAGGGTAATCACACTTTGAGATCAAATGGGATGCGATACCCAGAAATTGAGCTCGAAAACCTAGCTCGGCGCCATCTTTGAACATTTGAGCAAGTAACATCTGATATTGTATAATATCGCCAATAATCCCTCACCTTTAGTTGTCTTCATCAGAAAACACTTCCCGATGTCCCAGGTCCATGACAAATGTATTTTCGGTCGAAAAAGTCCATGCTTTATGTTCCATTAGCTTCCTGTCGTTAGCGCGTCCTAAGGCTGTAATCAAATGTTGTTCCGTGCGCGGCACCTGTCTAACGCAAAATGACTGTTTACGGTTAGTTAGGTTCGTTCAAACATGTCAAACGTTGTATAAAATAATCGTCAGGGCCTGTTTCAACAAGAGAGCCAATCAGATTCGAGTGGGACGATGTCATTGTGTTTCAAAAGGCTTCCAAAGGTGGGGGCAGACACGGCCGCCGACGTCACAATGCTCATGGCCCTACTACTCTGACCAATTGCCACATCGTCTCTTTCACTGAGTTTCTACCGCAGAACCCTCAAAACACTTTGTAAAGACTGGGGACATCTAGTGGAAGCACTGGAAAGTGCTCAATTTTCATTTTTTTACGTTGTGATTTATAGGTAAGGCTGTGAAGTCGAGTCCACAATTCAGATTTCCACTTCCTGGTTCAATCGGTCTCGGGGTTTTGACTGCCATACGAGTTCTGTTATACTCACAGACACCATTCAAACAGTTTTAGAAAATTTAGGGTGTTTTCTATCCATATAAAATAAGTATATGCATGTCTTAGCTTCTGACTTTGATTAGTAGGCCGTTGAAAATGGGAACGATTTTTTTCCAAAATGCGCTGT
Organism: Salmo trutta; assembly: GCF_901001165.1. Classification (NCBI taxonomy): domain Eukaryota; kingdom Metazoa; phylum Chordata; class Actinopteri; order Salmoniformes; family Salmonidae; genus Salmo; species Salmo trutta. The sequence continues at coordinate 15,092,883 of NC_042971.1, read as the reverse complement.
GGCGCCCCCTATCCTAGGGTAAATCCAACAGGTTAACATAGGGCTATATATCATTTGGGCAGTATAAATGCCATTTGGACGTGGTTCACTGACTTTTGGGTTTGGAAACCGTCTTCCTATGATCGTACTTGGCAAATGGACAAACATCCTGATTTGGCACATTCAATACTTTCATGTTGCAGTTGGACATTTATTTTGGCATTTGGCGAAAGAAAAGTGACTTTGACTTTTGACTTCCTATGAAATCATATTACAAATGGACAAAACATATGCCTTATGTACAAGCAAAAACAAACCAAAAAATTGTCAATAAAATGTCAAAAGTATGTTCATACAGTTCTTATACATGTGTAATTGACAAACAAATTGAAAGAATTTCGTAAAACAGTCCAGAAAGCACTTTTTTAAGGGGGTGATAAGTTTTCAAATTTTTTTTCTCACTTTTTCAAAATTTGACTCTTGGGACTTGACTTGTGTTACATTTGCAATATGAAAAATGTACGGTGGAGCGCGCTCGCCATCTATTGTATTTTTGCGGTGTGACACTTGGCATTTGCAATATGATTTGAATGAAACGACGTCAAAATGAGTGGTATTGGACATCGTGTGTATGTTTCGTACAGTGCCAATATGTTCCCATTCATTTTTGTCCATTTCATGGGGGTCTACCCTTACATATTAATTTGCAATTCCTGTTTTTTTGAAGATGTCTCACAAAAACTACAAATTAAATATCAACGGAAAACTGAACATATACCAAGCTTTTATTTTCAAAGCTTTTTACATTTAATTCAGCTCAGCTCATGTCATGCTAGTTTTATTTTTGCGACCTGTGTAAACAACTTAGAAGAAGACGACCACAAAATGTAAAATCCCCAAAAGTTGTTACGAGAAACTTTTTGGCTATAATGTTAATGTTAGAGAAAGACCCCACTGAATGATTCAGAACGTGAATAATCATATTTGTCTTGGTAAAATGTATTTTACAACATACGGAAGTGAAATTTCATCACCAAAGCGCGTTTTCACCAATCCTGGGCAGAGTGGGTGCACATCCTACATATTGATCATTTGTGGCAGCCGCTGGGGAACAGAACTGTTCCGTTTCTGTTTTAAATTACAAACTTTGTGTGCTGTTTTGCATGACGGAGCTACCGACCGAAACACCAGATGAGACGAACTGTAATTTACAGTCTGTAAACAATCCAGCTAGCTAGCTAGACAATAACACAAGCAGACAAAATTGATTGACAAATGGACTACACAGCTGAAAAGTGAGTGGAATTAAATTGGATAGTAGTTTCAAACATACCAAATCACAGCTCGTCACAATTCAAGAATGTTTTGAGGAGGACGTTTCACCGCCGACGAGACACGAGACGTACAGAAAGGCGAGATGACGTCAGAACATCTGAGCAACTTACTGTCAACACAAATGAGGAGTCATGCCCATAGGGGGACACAAGGGCACGTGCCCCCTCAGATTTGTCCAGTTGTTTTATTTTTCAGATGGTAAATGAATAACTAAACTTCATTTTTAAGCCCACGTTTTATCAGAATTATTAATGAACTTTGCAACCTTAGGAAGGACACTAGTTTCTCTAGTCTAGTGCATGCAGACAGTATTGTCAGTGGAGGAGGAGAGTGTCAAGTGACACACACACAGCGTTTGATTTGATTTAGCTGCCGGTGATGGGCTGGACTTGCAGGAGGTATGTTTGTAAATGAATTTGATCAAGCTATAGAGCCTATTGATTCCTTCTTGATGAATAAATCAAACAAACGTATTTTGTTGTTTCTGTAATGCTAGCCACATAGAAATTTTATGAAGTTGGCTTTAGCTAGCCAGCTAGATAAGTTGCCCATCTCCCAACCTCATAACTACCTCCAAACTATTTTAGGCAATCAAACACGTTGCAGTAGCTTGGCTAGCTGTCTTAGACTTTAGATTTTTTAAATTGCTTTTCTTGGGTTATGATATTATTGTCACGCCCTGACCAGGGGAACTCTGCTATTTTGGTCAGGGTGTGGTATTTCTATGGTTCATTTTCTATGTTTTGTTATAGCCTTTCTTTGTGGTTTATTTCTATGTTGGGCTCGGGGTGATTTCCAATCAGACAGCTGTCGCTAGTTATGTCTGATTGGGAATCACATTTAAGTTCCTTTCCCCCCACGATGTTGGTGGGTTGTTGTCTCTTTGATTTTGAGCAGCTAACGTATCGGTATTTTCTTGATTTTGTGTACGTGTTTATTTCGGTGTAAAAGAATAAACATGTGTTCGCTCCCAGCTGCGTTTTGGTCCGCTTCCTCGTTACCTGACGCCGATCGTTACAATTATATACCAGTGTGGCAGTTGTACTTAAATCAAATCCATTTTATTGGTCACATTTAGATGTTAATGCAATTGTAGCGAAATGCTTGTGCTTCTAGTTCCGAAAGTGTAGTAATATCTAACAAGTAATCTAACAATTCCACAACAACTACCGAATACAAACAAATCCAAAGGGATGGAATAAGAATATGTATATATGAATGAGAGATGAACGAGCGGCATAGGCAAGATGTAATAGATTGCATAAAATACAGTATATACATACTTAACACTTACAGGTATAGAGAACTGCTTAGGTAACATATGCAGAAAAATAAACATATTTTTTACATGATGATTATGGCTCTAGATTGCAGGAGAAAGCTGTCTCATGTGTTTGAAAAATGCTAAATTCAAAGACTTTCAGGGGGAGGCCCCCTTCCGGAGCAACCACAATTCATTCTCACGTACTTTGTGTCCCCTCTAAAATAATAGGTGCATGACACCCCTGAACCAAATCAAACACTACATTACAAAGTTGATCTGCCGCTACCATTTAACGGTGATGGAAAGGACAAGGAGACTGAGTTTTACTCTGTAGTGGGAAAAACATTTTTAGAATCAGGCTAGCTGCGAAAGCCTGTGCTGACACAACAGAGAGTGATTTGGGCAAAGTTCTTCTAAACGAACTCAGTGGTGATGAATTGACCACCCCTCTCTCTTATAGCAGGCCTAACTACGTAAATCTGCATACAATTCAAACAGCAAACATTGATCAAATGGGGTTTTCCATATATCCATGATCATTTTGTACTTCTGAGATTTCGTCACTGTGTAACCGGTGCTGTACTGCTCCGCTGTAACTCTGCGTTGTGTGTGGTTGATTGAGACTATAGACGTGGACTTTGAATTCTGCTTAATTAAGCAGAATTCACTCTCTGCATCCTGCATCTGCATCCAAAAGAAAATAAAACATTTGTAGAGCACATATGCGAACAGATGCACAATACAAGGGACTGGGATCATTCAAGGAGCTAGACATCGTTCACACTTACAATAGTGTGCCTACCTCTCATAGTGCATCAAAATTATTTGAGCACGAGCATGCAGGGCAAAATGTAAGTACACACTCCCCTACTCCCAGGATGCAGGCATCCATAATAACAAATCAACCTGCCATACTAATATATGAACCTGGTGAAATTCACACAGTACTTTAACAACTGTTAAAACTGCACATGCAGACAACATAAAATCCAGGCAATGTACTCAACAGTGTTAATTTATTAATTTACAAGGGGATTACATTTTTTCTTTCACCTTGGCGACTGACAACCCCCTGAGAGCTGTGATCTTTTATAAGAGCGAGAGCTCCAGGAATAGAAAGAAGGCTGTAACGTCTGCTTCTAACTCACACTCCCCTGAACGCAGCTCACTCTCCAGATCCCAATCAACTGAATTCTGATCACCTGTTCACACACCTGTATGTCATTTACACACGCTATTTAGTTCAGTTCTTTGCACCCCATCATTGTGAGGTATTGTTTGTTATGAGACACATTTCTATTCGGAGCACTGGGGTTCCCCTGTATTAATCCTCCTGTGTATCATAGTTTTGGCCATCCTCACTACTGATGCCTTTTTGCCGATTCCCTGCCTGTACTTTTTATTATCAGATTTCCTGTCATCAACCTCTTGCCTGATCTCCCGGACTATGTTATTAGCCTTTTCCCTGCCCGTACTGTTACCTTTTTGGAGTCGCTGTGTATGATCTTCTGCCTGCCCCTGGACCCAGCTACCTGCCTCCTCCTGTGGTCCTTTACAATTAAAACACCTGCTGTGCCCTGCACTTGAACCAGCACTCTGTCTCCCATCGTATTCATTACAAAGGCCTATGGTAATCACACCCTGGGGCTAGAGCATTCAGCACCTACCTACTGGAGCCTACATAGCAAATGACAAAAAGTATGGATTAATTTCTTCTTAACTTGACTGGCGATATACATTCCATACATGTCAACAACTGGATAGCAATTAGAGACTGAACAAATAAACTGTTTCCACTGGTAAACGGGCATGAGGGACATGTCGTCTTCTCATGTTTCTCTGTGCTCACATTTATTTAACATTTTCACAGTTTAAAATTAGACATGAACATCGATTTAAGGAATGAATAGCAGGCGTGTTTGGGCGTGCAGAGGAGTGGGATTTTCACAGTTATAATCATGCAAAGCAGCCTGTCCGGTTGCCTGTCAGAAAGACAATGCACGAGGCATGCAGGAGTTATTGCAGAAGAGAGAGAGCGATGACGCACACCCTGAAGTGGATCCTCATTCCAAGCAGGGTCAATCATCCATAGTTTGACATACACTACATGACCAAAAGTATGTGGACACCTGCTCGTCGAACATCTCATTCCAAAATTTTGGGCATTAATATGGAGTTGGTCCCCCTTTTGCTGATACAATAGCCACCACTCTTCTGGGAAGGGTTTCCACTAGATGTTCGAACATTGCTGCGGGTCTTACTTCGATTCAGCCACAAGACCATTAGTGAGGTTGGGCATTGATGTTGGGCGATTAGGCCTGGCTCGCAGTGGGGATTCCATTTGATCCCAAAGGCGTTCGATGGGGTTGAGGTCAGGGCTCTGTGCAGGCCAGTCAAGTTCTTCCATACTGATCTTGACAAACCATTTCTGTATGGACCTCGCTCTGTGCATGGGGCATTGTCATGCTGAAATAGGAAATAGCCTTCCCAAACTTGCCACAAAGTTGGGAGCACAGTATAGTCTAGAATGTCATTGTACTGTGTGCTGTAACATTACGATTTTCCTAAACTGGAACTAGAGGTCTAGCCCAAACAATGAAAAACAGCCCCAGACCATTATTCCTCATCCACCAAACTTTGCAGTTGGCACTATGCATTCGGGATGGTGGTGTTGTCCTGGCATTCGCCAAACACAGATTTGTTCGTCAGACTGCCAGATGGTGAAGCATGATTCATCACTCCAGAGAACCCGTTTCCACTGCTCCAGAGTCCAATGGCAGAAAACTTTACACCACTCCAGCCGACGATTGTCATTGCGCATGGTGATCTTAGGCTTGTGTGCGGCTGCTCTGCCTTGGAAACCCACTTCATGAAGCTCCCGACGAATAGTCATTGTGCTGACGTTGCTTCCAGAGGCAGTTTGAAACTCTGTAGTGAGTGTTGCAACTGAGGACAAACAATTTTTACGCGCTGCGTGCTTCAGCACTCGGCGGTCCCATTCTGTGAGTTTTTGTGGCCTAGCACTTACAGTTGACCGAGGCAGCTCTAGCAGTGCAGAAATGTGATTATGTGTTGTTGGAAAGGTGGCATCCTATGAAAGTTACTGAGCTCTGCAGTAAGGCCATTCTACTGCCAATATTAGTCTATGGAGATTGCATGGCTGTGTGATTTATTTTATGCACCTGTCAGCAACGGGTGCAGCTGAAATAGCCAAATCCACTAATTTGAAGGGGTGTCCAAATACTTTTGTATATGTAGTGTATATCTAGCTATTTCCGCAACAATTTCAGCTATACGATTCGCTGACACAAGACCTCTCAATACATTTCCATTGGATCTGCAAACTGTCCATGAAATTTCAGCAATATGCAAAATGACACAAATTAACAGTTTGCAGATCCAATGAAAAGGTATTGAGAGCTCCTGTGACATCGAATTGTATCGCTGAAATCTGAAGAAGGGTGGGACTTACTAACACAACAACACATCAGAAATGAGATGATCTGCTCATGGAAAACCAACAATAGCAACAGCAAAGAACATGGATAATAACATTAGCAAGTTAGGGAGCAGTCGGAATCTACACAATTGTTACCCAGAGGAAAATAGGGGACGGTCATTATTTTTCAATTTCAGTCGGGAAGGGTTTTGTATTTCTTTATTTAGTCCAGGGGAGGGTCATGTGATATGAAATCGATTTAAATATCATATCACTCAGTGTTTTAGAATTAGTTGCTTATTATATCTCGACTGGGTGCACAATATCAAGTGTGCCTAGTGTGGTCTCAATCAAATGATCCATAGCCTATACTATAGGCTATAGGCCTAGGCTATAAAACGAGCATGCTCGGAGAAGCACAGGGCAAGTAATATTTCTAAGAAAATGTACTTCCTTCCTGAGTTTTGCGCTGCTTGGATAAGCTACACTGCATTACGTCACTGCAATGGATAGGTGTTCCCAATCATGAGCCCCAGCCTGCCCTGCTCTTGCTGATGTAAACCATTTTGTGCTGCCAACCAATGGCTGCTCTGTGTACAATGATACTTCAGGAGGCAAGTCAAAGGCTTCTTCCCAAAATATTTTTGTATTTGCCCCTAAAAAATGCAATATCTGTGTGTTCGGACTAGGCCTACAAATGTCCTGTTCAATTTGGAAGGGAGAGAGCGAAGATGGGGACCAGAGGGAAGTTTGCTACTGCTATAATTGATGTGAATAAAAACAGTATGTTTCACTGCTCATAATAAAGCTATTTATCAGAGTTATTGACCTCTATGTCATATTCAAGCAATTTACATAACTTACATTACGATGAAATGACAGCTGCGGAGATGGACAGAGCATGGGTGCTGAAATTAGGCTAATTCAAGAAGGCCTATTTTATTTAACCTAGTCTTCATTTTAATTTGACTTCAGGCTACTAACAAGAGGGCTTTGTGTTGGAGCCTATTTCTTGCTATTCAATAAATCAGAGGTAGGCCTACCTGTTTGGCAGACAAAATTATAGTCTACTATCCATGCCAGCCAATTCCTTCAGTCACCAGACAATCCTTAAATATTTCAGTGTCAGTGAAGGGCTTAGTGTGTTGAATTAAAACCAGAGCTTGAATTGAGCTGCTATGTGAGGGTATGTGAAGATATTGGGGCGTGTTAAAGAATGTGTTAAAGAAAAATATGTCTAAAGGCATAGGCCTACCCTTGTTAGCTTAAGATATAAGATATAACGACACTTTGGTCCGGAATGCTTTGTGCTAGAAACAAACTGTAAAATGCCGGGGAAAGATGGGACTTCAATGCATATGGGATATCTTTGGCTTGTCTCTATGCCATTCAGAGGTAGTGGTACAACATTCTATAACCAAGGAGACAAAATATGTACTTTGCTTGGGAAGTAATTTGTGATTCTGTCACTTTCAATTGATGTTCAACATACTAGCAAGCAAGGTAGCCCAAGAAGGAACATAAATTAATTATTTAGGCTGTTATTATTGTTATTTCAAGGCTACAGCTTGCCATTTAAGAAATCATTTGTGAAGCAATTGTGACACGCTACAGTATGGCAGGAGCACTCAGAATTTCAACAACACATCAACAACAGCACTTCAACAGCATGCCTATAAATTTAGCATTAGGCTGTATAAAATGAAATAAATAAAGAATTATATAGAATTAAATATTAATGAAACAAAAAATTCCATATTAGGCTACAGTGCATTTTGAATTCACTTTTAGAAACATGAGTTTGGCCAGGCTTTGTTTTGAGCTATGCAAGCTCAGTTTGTTAATTTATCCTAGCAGATTCTCTTATATTTCCATGCCATAATCACAGTAAAAATGTTTATATTTTTTAACAACAATATCATGGAATGAAATAGAATACATTGGAAAATTAGTTTCCCAAATGATGAAAAGCTACAATTGCATATAGGCTTACCTGATTATTTGCTGCTGCTGTGTTAAAAAACGATGGCTTTTTCTCAAATTCATTGATGATCAGATACTTCGGTTGTAACTAGTTCTGTTGCGCTAACGTTTTACAGTTGATAGTCTAAGTTTGGAACAGTGCAAAAGTTGTCTACCTTCTTTTGAACAATAGCCTGTATAGAAATCAAAACGTCTCCGGTGCTGCAGCATACGCTCATTTGTTGTCATGCTCTGTTGTGGTATTAAAAGAGCTGCTCTGCTCATCTCCATTCATGTAGAATGACCAAGATCGGCACGCAATGCATTTATTAAAGAATATTTTTCTCTGACCGCAAATAAGATGCTAGATTTTTTACATCCTTTTTCTCCCCAGTTATGTGATTACGATCTTGTCTCATCGCTACAACTCCCCAACGGGCTCGGGAGAGGCAAAGGTCGAGTCATGCATCCTCCAAAACAAGACCCGCCAAACCACGCTTCTGAACACTCGCTTGCCAGCCACACCAATGTGTCATAGGAAACACCTTTCAACTGACGACCGACGTCAGCCTGCAGGCGCCCGGTCCGCCACAAGGAGTCGCTAGAGTGCGATGAGCCAAGTAAAGCCCCCCCAGCCAAACAATCCCCTTAACCCGGACGACGCTGGGCCAGTTGTGCACCACCTTATGGGACTCCAGGTCATGGCCGGTAATGACACAGCCTGGAATCAAACCCCAGGCTGTAGTGACACCACAACACTACAATGCAGTGCCTTAGGAGGCCCTCATGCAGTGCTTTTATTAGAATAAAGATCTTTTCACCCCCACCCTTGTCTGTGGTGGTCTACTTTGCCATGTAAATGCTTACAAAACAAAGAACAGTTTCTAAAACTGCACGTCTAAGGATCTGGTCTGTCCTAGGAGTGAGGATAAACAGTAAGCATGTTCTCTGCTATCCACTTTATGTTTTAATTATTATTTTGGGTATAGATGATGGTCACTTTTTGTTTGTGCATTCAGGAAGGATCAGGTAAAAACATATTTTACTGAAGGGAGGGCCATCCATTTTCAGAGGTCCTAGAGGTCAGATTTTCTCCAGGTGTCCCTCATTATAAATAATGCACAGTCCCTTAGAATGAGTTAAACAACGTGTATTAAGATTAAAAAGTAATTATGTTTAAAGTGTACGTGATAGAATGTATTGTGTGATGTGCTGCAAAGTAAGCTTTATAATTCGGAATTCCTCATGTGGTTCTTCTTTCAAAAGTTGATTCATACTGCAGCACAGCTTGCGGGGTGCTGCAAAATGGTATGGCATGTTGGAGTGCATGACATCATAGTATTTCTGACCCGATTCAGGAAACTAGGCATATGTCGCAAGTCACGACTTCACAGGAGAGCTGTTCGTTCCAATTGTTTTTTTTTAATCAAACCGCGTTTTTTGGCAAAAATGCGAACTTTCATGTGCCTTAATGTCAAACTTGTATGCTATCTGCAAATACGAATAAAATTGTTAAATTTCGAGCCTAGTTGGTTTAGCCACAGAAAAAGTAAGCAACCTTCCCACCAGCCATGGTTGGCTGAGATAATGAGTGGGCTGGACATGCCGAGAGATACGTTTCGATTGGTCTGCCATATAGCACGCGTCTGTCTATTGGAGCTGGTCAGTATGTCTAGGTAATCGTGTCATGTGGCTTTTTAAATGTTTTTATTGCGTAGTAAAACTTCATAAACTTAATGTCAAGTTAAAGTGTACTGTTAGCTAGCCAACATTAGCTTGCTGGCTCGCTAGCTAACGTTATGTGTTTGCTCTCCACTTTCTGGAGGACCGAGTTTTGAAATCAGTGGAATTCGAGTATGATAGCTAAGGAGATGGAGAAAACACCAGTCTGGATTACATAGTCAAACTAAGGGCAACCATGCATGGCATTGGACAGGAGACACGTCCAACCATGATAGTCTAGCTAGCAACATTTCAGATATTACACGTTTGTAGTTGAATATGTCCGGTGTCAGTAAACATCAGCAACAAAGCGTAATTAAATTGCTGCCAGCAGCACAATTAAAGTCACCAACGCTCTGGATAACATGAAAACTGCCTTACCAGCTCTGCTAGGGGGAGTAAAATGGTGGGATATTCTATTGTTATGTGTCTGGAAGTAGCTAGCTAATGTTAGCCAGTTAGCATGGGCGCTTGACTGTTGCTGTGAGGTTAGAGCTTTCGGAACGATGGTACTTATTGGCCAGGGGCGTCCAGCATGCGCTCTGATCTCAAAACACTCTGAATTTACGAACGAACAATCTGACAGCACAGATGCAGTCACCAACAGCCTAACCAGCTCTGCTAGGGTGAGTAATGTTCAGTGAGCTGTTTTTTCTCTTTCTCTGAGTTAAATTGTATTTGGCTAAGGTGTATGTAAACTTCCGACTTCAACTGTATATATACACTGCTCAAAAAAATAAAGGGAACACTAAAATAACACATCCTAGATCTGAATGAATGAAATAATCTTAATAAATACTTTTTTCTTTACAACTCCTGGACAGTCTGTGGTGCAACGTGGCGTTGGTGGATGGTGCGAGACATAATGTCCCAGATGTGCTCAATTGGATTCAGGTCTGGGGAACGGGCGGGCCAGTCCATAGCATCAATGCCTTCCTCTTGCAGGAACTGCTGACACACTCCAGCCACATGAGGTCTAGCATTGTCTTGCATTAGGAGGAACCCAGGGCCAACCGCACCAGCATATGGTCTCACAAGGGTTCTGAGGATCTCATCTCGGTACCTAATGGCAGTCAGGCTACCTCTGGCGAGCACATGGAGGGCTGTGCGGACCCCCAAAGAAATGCCACCCCACACCATGACTGACCCACCGCCAAACCGGTCATGCTGGAGGATGTTGCAGGCAGCAGAACGTTCTCCACGGCATCTCCAGACTCTGTCACGTCTGTCACATGTGCTCAGTGTGAACCTGCTTTCATCTGTGAAGAGCACAGGGCGCCAGTGGCGAATTTGCCAATCTTGGTGTTCTCTGGCAAATGCCAAACGTCCTGCACGGTGTTGGGCTGTAAGCACAACCCCCACCTGTGGACGTCGGGCCCTCATACCACCCTCATGGAGTCTGTTTCTGACCGTTTGAGCAGACACATGCACATTTGTGGCCTGCTGGAGGTCATTTTGCAGGGCTCTGGCAGTGCTCCTCCTTGCACAAAGGCGGAGGTAGCGGTCCTGCTGCTGGGTTGTTGCCCTCCTACGGCCTCCTCCACGTCTCCTGATGTACTGGCCTGTCTCCTGGTAGCGCCTCCATGCTCTGGACAATTTGGTTAGATTAACGAGAAGTTTATCTTTAAAATGGTGTAAAGTAGTTGTATGTTTGAGAAAGTTGAATTATGACATTTTGTTGTTTTTGAATTTTCCGCCCTGATATTTCACTGGCTGTGTCCTGCAGGCGTCCCTCCTAGCCCATAGAAGTTAATGAAATACAGGCATGCACCACATTACTACAACACAAAACAGCTCAATCAAGCATGATGGTCTTGTAAGTATAAAAGTAAAGCTTGATTTCATTTAATAAAAAAAATCTTCAAAATATAGCGTAATGTGATAATGTCTTACTGTGGTGTCTGAAGAATCCAATACTTTAACTTGTATGCAGTATAAATCACATTATTGTGGAAGCTGAAGGGGTTAAACCAAGGCCTCATACCTTTTTAAATGGTTAATAAATTGTGTTATGATAAACTGTAAGGTTTCCTCTCAGGAGACATCTGTGTGTGTGTTTAAACCTGTTTTGAGTGATATGCCCTGCAGACACTATCAGAAGGTGGAAACCGCCTACGCTCATACGCCTCCTGTCTGGGTCCCACCGTAACTGTCTGAGGTTCTGAGAATACGACTGGTTTTCTGAGAACACAAGGCCACCGTAGGCCTGATGGAAACCGCCACCTGGCAGAAGATGCTTAGACTTATCTGTTGTGAAATGTCAATTTGCAGGATGTCTTAGACACCTTGCAGAATCTGGGGAGAGCTATCATATACTGTACTCTGTACCAACTTCGACCTACAATTGTATTACTAAAGGAAAATCTTAGTACTTAAACAAAGAGTCTGTGTTTCCTTTCTACTACCAATATATACATTTGATAATTATATAGACCTGATCATCTTTTGAAGAAATTGACCAACAAAGCACCTCATCCAGAGGCAGTTTGGAACTCGGTAGTAAGTGTTTCAACTGAGGACAGACAATTTTACGAACCATTGTTGCTCCTAGTTGTTTCCACTTCACAATAACAGCACTTACAGTTGACTGGGGCAGCTCTAGCAGGGCAGAAATGTGATTAACTGACTTGTTGGAAAGGTGACATCCTATGACGGTGCCACTTTGAAAAACTCTGAGCTCTTCAGTAAGGCCATTCTACTGCCAATGTTTGTCTATCGAGATTGCGTGGCTGTGTGCTCAATTTTATACACCTGTCAGCAACGGGTGTGGCTGAAATAGCCAAATCCACCAATTTGAAGGGGTGTCCACACACTTTTGTTTATATAGTGTAGCTACTGTAATAAGTTAAAGCAGTGTGCTGGAAAACCTTGGTAGAGCATGGGTGGAATAGGCATTGTGGTGCTCATGTGAATTTCCTTGATTTTTTGGGGTTTAAGACCAATGCCTTTTCTCACTTAAAACAGTTTGTGTTTTTCATTTCCATGGACTTTACACCAGAAGGTGATTATGCTACGTTATTATACATTATAATACAGCTTAACACATGCTCCCCTTGTGAACCCTCACAATGTCATGCGTTTTATTTATTGATAAGATCCCAGCTCATAACCGAAATGATCATTGCTCAAAGCAAATTGTCGAGAGCAAGGAAACAAACGAAAAAAAGACTGAAGAAAATATTTACTGTGTGATTTCACAATGTATGGATGAGCTGTTCTAAATGGAAGGGTTTGCCTAGGCGAGGTGTGAATATATCATAGTCATCCACCTCGGTGGTAACGACTTGGGACACACAAATGGGACAGCCCTGGTGCATCAGATGTGAGCTGATTTGAAGGTAGTCATCTGAATGTTCCCTAGGACAAAGGTGGTCTACTCTGACATCAAACAGTGGAGGAGTTGAATATTCCAGTAGGAGGAGGACATCAAGCGCATAGAGATGGACCAGTGCTCTGTCAACCAGCTGGTGTCTGCATTTCTCTGTGACAGGCCCATGCACACAATCAGCCTCTCTGTCATAAAGCACTGGGTCCCTGGGCGGTACCGTAGGGATGGTGTGCATCTCACGGATGAGGGCAACGACCTCTTCCTTCACAGTCTGAGAGCTGGGCCCTTATCCACAAAGTAGACAATTGGTCATAAGTGCTGAGCGAAGAGACAATTGACTTGTACTCTTATGGGTAAAAATAAAAACATGACTCTTTAACCATAAGAGTCACACATAGTCTACATACATTTGGGACACCTCATGAGCTGTCCTAACCAGTTAAGACAGGTGTCTTGATTATAGAAAAAGGCAGCGAGTCAGTGGTTCCTGCACCATAGACAGGCAATTGCTTTGGAGATAATTTATGGGTTGATCATATAAAAATATCTAGACCTACATGCAACAGTACCTCTTGCGCTTTTGACAATGATGTCACATGTTACCTAATTCACATGATATATGCCTAAATACTTATAACTACTACACTAATAAATAATCACATTTTTCTTTCGATTATTTCATAAACCTACATGTTATTTCAAGCAAAATATCACATTGTTATTAAAAAATACGCATAAATTGGTCATGCCTATAAGTTGGCAATTAAAAGCGTTTAACTGTGTTTGGTAAAAATGACAGACCTTTCAAACTTTTACTGCAACCTTATCGGCAAGTAAGTACTGTCCCAAAGCAATTTAGAGTTGTTTAACGGGAGTGAAGAGTGCGTAGATATAATGGTAATATTATCAAAATTCTGCTTTTAAACCATTATACTGTGCAAAATGCTTAAAACATTGTTCAAAATATTGGAATTGGTAAAAAAAAGGTTATTCATGCCAACATATTAGGCAATAATTAATAGTAGGAAGCTGATTGTGTCAGGTGAAAATTATATCCACATTTTTACCATTGCAAAATTTGATGTACAGTCACATCCACTGTGGTTGTCTGAAGTGTGCTATACATTTCACAGCTGGGTATGTCTCATCGCGATTGGCTTAAATTTCCTCCCAACTGGTGGTATGATCCCTGTCGAAGTCAAACCCTGCTCCCATTGGCAAGTAGAGGACCTAGGTGGCACCAGAAACTACCTCCGCCCACCCCTACCCCCCTCGCTCTCTAGTACCCCTACGTCCCTCGCCCACTCCCACACCTACCCGGCTTCTTCCATCTGGTATGTGTGTGCCCGCTTGGCACTGGGTGAATATGGGGGCAGTTGGTCCAACGGTTCAGGAGAGCATCAAACCCATGCACTCTATCGGCACAGAGCGAGAAATAACAGTGAGCTGTTAACAGATTGTTTGACGTCTATGAACATGCTGTTATAAATCACTGCAACTAGCCATCACATTGATGAGAAGTGGGAATTGAAATCCAGAGATGACTGGTGGCACCTGAAGTGGGGAGGATGAACTCATTCCAGCCATTATTATGAGCCGCCCTCCCCTCAACAGCCTGCTGTGATGACCCATGGACTGGCCACTGAGAACATTGAGGAGAGGTACATTGAGTGGGTGGGGGACAGCAGTAAGGTAAGCGCCTTCTGGTATCTATGACTGTGGTAGATTGAACTGCATTGTCCCCTAGAGGTCATAAGCAGGACCATTATCTGCATTGTGAATTCACATGCAATTTTAGGATTTTTTCTTATCGTTTAAATGATACAAAATTGGCCTCCTCATATAAAACAATTCATCTCAAATCCAAAATGCTGGTGTACAGAGCCACATTAAAAAGGTGCTATTCAATGTCCAAATAAATAGGTAGGGGAGTGAAGTTATAGTCAGCCTCTGTCTAGAAAGAGTGAAGTACAGGAGATGTGTGTCCCTCTAGCAAAGTCTTGTGGGAAATGCCAGTCGGAGAACGTTGCCAAGGTCCCTGTACTGTATAGGTCTAGCTGTCCTATGATCAAACCCAGATGCATAGTGTCAAGCTAGAGTGCCTCTGATAGGACAGACATTTGATGAGGGACTTGGCAGCATAGGATCCAGCGCTGCCTCATGCTAATTAAGATGGTGTGTACTGCACATCACACATACAGTGAACAAAAATATGAACGCAACCGTGTTGGTCCCATGTTTCGTGAGCTGAATTAAAAGATTCCAGAAATATTCCATATGCACAAAAAGCTTATTTCTCTCAAATTGTGTGCACACATGTGTTTACATCCCTGTTAGTGAGCATTTCTCCTTTGCCAAGATAATCCATCCACCTGTCAGGTGTGGCATATCAAGAATCTGATTAAACAGCATGATCATTACACAGGTGGACCTTGTGCTGGGGACAATAAAAAGCCAATCTAAAATGTGCAGTTTTGTCACACAACACAATGCCACAGATGTTTTGAGGGAGCGTGCAATTGGCATGCTGACTGCAGGAATGTCCACCAGAGCTGTTGCCAGAGAATTTTATGTTTCTTTCTCTACCTTAATAAGCAGCCTCCAATGTCATTTTAGAGAATTTGCCAGTACGTCCACTCATCCGTGTGGGCGAGCTGTTTGCTGATGTCAACGTTGTGAACAGAGTGCTCCATGGTGGCAGTGGGGTTATGGTATGGGCAGGCATAAGCTACGGACACAATTGCATTTTATCAATGGCAATTTAAATGCACAAAAATAGCATGACAAGATCCTGAGGCCCATTTTTTTGAAAGTTATCTGTGACCAACAGATGCGTATCTGTATTTCCAGTCATGTGAAATCCATAGATTAGGGCCTAATGAATTTATTTCAGTTGACTGATTTAATCATATGAACTGTAACTCGGTAAAATCAATTAAATTGTTGCATGTTGTGTTAATATTTTTGTTCAGTATACATACTGTACAGTATTTACCACACTTACCCCAATGAGGCTACAGTATGGCCACCAAAGTAGGTTTCCAAGGATAACATTTTTGTATCACAAAAGTACAAGTTTCATGAGATTCGATTTTTGTTTACATTACGCATCAGTAAGTTCCATTGCATGATGCTGTCCAACATCATTCTGTACTGTTTATCCACTTGAGCATGATGGTTCTGTGACCTCATTAGAGGTCTACGAAGTTCAGTCATAGTTGTTTTGTTGAGTAACAAAAACTGCACAAGATAACACAATTTAAGGTAGGCCTAAGTCAATAGACAGTGACTGGGAGAGATGCTTTCAATTGAAAATAATGATCCTTCACCATTCCCTGAGCATGGCATTCCTTGGTCAGCTGTAACGTCGGATTGAACATCCAGTAGTAGAATTGTGACTATAGAGATATCTACAGTCTGTTGAATCAGTACCCAGACAGTGCAACAACACGCTGGGGAATCTCAGTTCTGTTTAGGCGTGTCAGCCAAACAGCCTGGCATCCTTATTCCCATGTGCCTCAGCAGCTAATGCAGTGGTATCCAGCGCCAGTTGTTCTGTTCCCACTGAGGTCCATGGGGCCTCCTGTGGATTCTCCTAGGGATCATCAACAACAAAGTACAAACTGACTTTTAAAGCAGAAACTTACAGAACAGAGTGCTCCAGTACAGACTGAATAACAGAAAGTCATTTTTTTATTAAAAGAGGGTGAGGAGAAGAGAATTGTGTTTTTAGGCAGCTGAGAGCAAGAATAGCTTCATAGAGTTGTTAACAGATGCAGCCCCCTGTCCACCGCCCGGCAGTCACACTGATGCATTAGGCACATGCACCTGGAGGATTGGACCAACATTTACACATGCTGCACAAAGACCAATACAACACAAATTTAACGTGACCGTCCCACACTATTCAACAGCCAGTGAAATAGCATGGCGCGAAATACAAACAGCAAAAATCTCAATTTCATTTTCTCAAAGAATCAACTATTTTACATCATTTTAAAGATAAGACTCTCATTAATCTAACCACATTGTCCGATTTCAAAAAGGCTTTACGGCGAAAGCATAAAATTAGATTATGTTAGGACATAAACTTCACAAGAAAATCCACACAGCCATTTTCCAAGCAAGGACATGCATCACAAAAACCAAAAGTACAGCTAAAATATTCACTAACCTTTGATGATCTTCATCAGATGGCACTCACAGGACTTCATGTTATACAATACATGTATGTTTTGCTCGATAAAGTACATATTTATATCCAAAAACAGCATTTTACATTGGCGCGTGATGTTCAGAAAATGTATTCCCACCAAAACGTCCGGTGAATGTGCACATCAATTTACAAAAATATTCATCATATACGTTGAAAGAATTTACAACAGTTATTGAAATAATTATAGATACACTACTCCTTGACGCAACCGCTTTGTCAGATTTCAAAATAACTTTACGGAGAAAGCACAATGTTCAATATTCTGAGTACATAGCTCAGCCATCGAAGCAAGCTATACAGCTACCCGCCAAGTTCTGGCATCAACAAAACTCAGAATTAGTATTATAAATATTATCTTACCTTTGCTGATCTTCGTCAAAATGCACTCCGAGGACTCCTACTTCCACAAGAAATGTTTGTTTTGTTCGAAATACTCCATATTAATGTCCAAATACCTCTGTTTTGTTCGTGCGTTCAGATCACTATCCAAAGGCATAACGCGCAAGCGCAGAACCAGAGACGAAAAGTCAAAATATTCCATTACCGGTCATAGAAACATGTCAAATGTTGTTTACAATCAATCCTTAGGGTATTTTTAACATAAAACGTCAATAATATTCCAACCAGACAATAGCGTATTCATTCAAGAAGAAAAAGAAGGAGGGGTGCGCTGTCGGGATCGCGCATCACCAAGTCCTTTGTCCATAGGCAGTCCACTCAATGACTGAGCTACTATTCTCTGCCCAGTAACAGGAGAATGATGGAAAAACTTTCTGAAGGCTGTTGACAGCCAATGGAAGCCTTAGGAAGTGCAACGTGACCCCACAGACACTGTAGTTTCAATAGGGATTCAAAAGAAGAACTACAATTCTCAGATTTCCACACTTCCTGGTTGGATTTTTCTCAGGTTTTTGCCTGCCATATGAGCTCTGTTATACTCACAGACATCATTCAAACAGTTTTAGAAACTTCAGAGTGCTTTCTATAATATGCAAATATTTGACTCTGGGCCCGAGTATTAGGCAGTTTACTCTGGGCACGCTTTTCATCCGAAATCGAAAATACTGCCCCCTATACCCTAAAAGGTTAAGCTATGTAGTAGTTATGTTCACCCACACAATCTCTATTGCTAGGTCATCAATCCCCATGTGGCTTTGAATAAATGTTTATTTTTTATTTTTTTACATAAAACACCATTGTTAATACAACAACTGACACATTGTCACTCATGCTTAATGTGAAAAGGCTTTGTTGTCAAAATCCAGAATTTAGTGTTGGCTTATAATAAACATTCCCAAATTCCCAAGAGAAAGTACCCCTCAAATATTTTGGGGGTTTCTTAAAGGGCCATTCCACCAAAATGGTACAATATAATATTTTGTTACTTTATCTAAGAATTTTTAAAGAAAGTTGTGTTGTTGGCAATCAGCATGTCAAATGTACCTTCCTTGGCAGCTGTAGTGTAAGTGGATCGTTGGAGTGATGTAGACCAAGCGTACACGAAGTGGTCGTGCAAACTGCAACGCCGTCTCTATGGGTCGTTTATATTGACCTGTCTTTAGTCAAAGAGGAGAGAGTGTTGCTGTGTCGCCTGGGGCACAACCGTGAAGGTATTGGTCTGTTTTGTCACAACAGTAGAGGAAGAGGACAGAGCAATTCCTTCTGAGACAACACATTCCCTCTATTCAGAGAGCGAGAGAGAGATGCAGAGAGACCAAAAAATGTACAAGAGGTTGACCTACAACTCAGAGCAGTACCTTCAAGCTGCATACTGGACCCAATTCCAACTTAACTACTGAAAGAGCTTCTTCCTGTGCTTGGCCCTTCTATGTTGAACTTAACCAGGGCATTACAACCTCTGGGGAATTGGTCAAAGCTATAGTGATTGTTATCATCATTGTGATTGAAAATTCTCGTGACAACCTTAGTGCTGCTTTTGATACCATCGATCACATTCTTTTGGAGAGATTGGAAACCCAAATTGGTCTACACAGACAAGTTCTGGCCTGGTTTAGAGATTATCTGTTGGAAAGATATCAGTTTGTCTCTGTGGATGGTTTGTCCTCTGACAAATCAACTGTAAATTTCGGTGTTCCTCAAGGCTCCGTTTTAGGACCACTATTGTTTTCACTATATATTTTACCTCTTGGTGATGTCATTCGGAAACATAATGTTAACTTTCACTGCTATGCGGATGACACACAGCTGTACATTTCGATGAAACATGGTGAAGCCCAAAAATTGCCCTCGCTGGAAGCCTGTGTTTCAGACATAAGGAAGTGGATGGCCTCATATTTTCTACTTTTAAACTCGGACAAAACAAAGATGCTTGTTCTAGGTCCCAAGAAACAAAGAGATCTTCTGTTGAATTTGACAATTAATCTTGATGGTTGTACAGTCATCTCAAATAAAACTGTGAAGGACCTTGGCATTACTCTGGACCCTGATCTCTCTTTTGACAAACATATCAAGACTGTTTCAACGACAGCTTTTTTCCATCTACGTAACATTGCAAAAATCTGAAACTTTCTGTCCAAAAATGATGCAGAAAAATGTATCCATGCTTTTGTCACTTCTAGGTTAGATTACTGCAATGCTCTACTTTCCCGCTACCCGGATAAAGCACTAAATAAACTTCAGTTAGTGCTAAACACGGCTGCTAGAATCTTGACTAGAACCAAAAAATGGTATCATATTACTCCAGTGCTAGCTTCTCTACACTAGCTTCCTGTTAAGGCAAGGGCTGATTTCAAGGTTTTACTGCTAACCTACAAAGCATTACATGGGCTTGCTCCTACCTATCTTTCCGATTTGGTCCTGCCGTACATACCTACACGTACGCTACGGTCACAAGACGCAGGCCTCCTTACTGTCCCTAGAAATTCTAAGCAAACAGCTGGAGGCAGGGCTTTCTCCTTTAGAGCTCCATTTTTATGGAATGGTCTGCCTACCCATGTGAGAGACTCTGTCTCAACCTTTAAGTCTTTATTGAAGACTCATCTCTTCAGTAGGTCCTATGATTGAGTGTAGTCTGGCCCAGGAGTGTGAAGGTGAACGGAAAGGCACTGGAGCAACGAACCGCCCATGCTGTCTCTGCCTGGCCGGTTCCCCTCTCTCCACACCCCTATTACAGGGGCTGAGTCACTGGCTTACTGGTGCTTTTCCATGCCTTCCCTAGGAGGGGTGCGTCACTTGAGTGGGTTGAGTCACTGACGTGATCTTCCTGTCCGGGTTGGCGCCACCCCTTGGGTTGTGCCGTGACGGAGATCTTTGTGGGCTATACTCGGCCTTCTCTCAGGATGGTAAGTTGGTGATTGAAGATATCCCTCAAGTGGTGTAGGGACTGTGCTTTGGCAAAGTGAGTGGGGTTATATCCTGCCTGTTTGGCCCTGTCCGGGGATATCGTTGGACGGGGCCACAGTGTCTCCCGACACCTCCTGTCTCAGCCTCCAGTATTTATGCTGCAGTAGTTTATGTGTCGGGGGGCTAGGGTAAGTCTGTTATATCTGGAGTATTTCGGCTGTCTTTTCCGGTGTCCTGTGTGAATTTAAGTATGCTCTCTCGCTCTCGCTCTCGCTCTCGCTCTCGCTCTCTCTCTGAGGACCTGAGCCATAGGACCATGCCTCAGGACTACCTGGCCTGATGACTCCTTGCTGTCCCCAGTCCACCTGGCCGTGCTGCTGCTCCAGTTTCAACTGTTCTGCCTGCGGCTATGGAACCCTGACCTGTTCACCGGACGTGCTACCTGTCCCAGACCTGCTGTTTTCAACTCTCTAGAGACAGCAGGAGTGGTAGAGATACTCTGAATGATCGGCTATGAAAAGCCAACTGACATTTACTCCTGAGGTGCTGACCTGTTGCACCCTCGACAACCACTGTGATTATTATTATTATTTGACCCTGCTGGTCATCTTTGAAGATTTGAACATCTTGGCTATGTTCTGTTATAATATCCACCCAGCACAGCCAGAAGAGGACTGGCCACCTCTCATAGCCTGGTTCCTCTCTAGGTTTCTTCCTAGGTTCTGGCCTTTCTAGGGAGTTTTTCCTAGCCACCGTGCTTCTACACCTGCATTGCTTGCTGTTTGGGGTTTTAGGCTGGGTTTCCGTACAGCACTTTGTGACATCAGCTGATGTAAGAAGGGCTTTATAAATACATTTGATTGATTGATTTCAGGTCATGAAGTCAGTCAGTGCTGTGTATCTCAGCATAGTTGAAAGTCCATATTGGTTATATTCCTACAGACAAATTAATAAAGGCCAATCAAAGATTAAATCCATGAACGATAATACAAATCTCTAAAACTCATGCCAATGTTGAACAATAAACAGTACTATTTAATTTTAATCAGACAAGGTTTAGCGAACATTAGGTAAATTAATACAAACCACTATCACTGTGTAACACCACCAGCCCTAGGTCGTAAGCTGAAAATAATGTTTTTCCCTTTCCATGGCTGATAACAGCACACATCAACAATGATACTGCTGAGCATGAGACACCTGCCCGTGTCTCACAACTGTCTCCTCACATCTCTCCAATGCACTTCTGATTTTTTTTTATCTTCTTCAGCACAAGATGGTCAGTGTGTGAGGAGGTCTCCCATCTGGACGTATGGAAGATAAACAAACCATCCTTTAATTTATTTCACCTTTAGATTTACCTCTATGTGATTTGACATGCTGTTCAAAAAGTGATGCTTGGAACATAATGTCTGCAGTGTACTACTCAAAAGAACAGCTGCAGAAACTAGGGCATTCAAAGCAATGTTTTTTTAGGGCACAGAATTCAATCAAATATATGGACGGACAAGTCTTACTGTTTCGTGTGTGTGTGTGTGTGTGTGTGTGTGTGTGTGTGTGTGTGTGTGTGTGTGTGATATACTCATATGCACTACCGGTCAAAAGTTTTAGAACACCAATTCATTCAAAGGTTTTTCTTTATTTTTACTATTTTCTGAAATGTAGAATAATAGTGAAAACATCAAAACTATGAAATGACACATATGGAATCATGTAGTAACCAAAAAAGTGTTAAACAAATCAAAATATATTTTAGATTTTTCAAAGTAGCCACCCTTTGCCTTCATGACAACTTTGCACACTCTTGGCATTCTCTCAACCAGATGAATCACCTGGAATGCTTTTCAATTAACATGTGTGCATTGTTAAAAGTTAATTTGTGGAAATTCTTTCCTTCTTAATGAGCCAATCAGTTGTGTTGTGACAAGGTGGGGGGGTAGCCCTATTTGGTAGAAGACCAAGTCCATATTATGGCAAGAACAGCTCAAATAAGCGAAGAGAAATGACAGACTATCATTACTTTAAGACATGAAGGTCACACTGTAAAAAAGTTTTTGCGATTAAAAATAACTTCTTTCATCTATTCAAGTCAACTAAATGTGCAAAACATGTTGATTTGACAAATCATGTTAAGTTGACTTCAACTCAACAAAAGCTGTACAAAAAAATCTAGTTCAGTTAGCAAAGAACAATTTTCTTAGTCAACTTTCAAATCAGAACTAATAAGTCAAATAAACTAAAACAAGATCCTAGTTGTGTTGGCGAAAAATAGCAAGTTAAAATAACAAGTCATTACATTGTCTTAACTTACAAAATCAAGTTGATTCAGCTATTAACTATGTGTTCACTCAACTTTCAAATTAGATCCAATAAGTCAAATGAACTAAATAAAGACGGCAGTTGTTATGACTTTAAATGTCAGGTTAGGATAACTACAAGCCTTGACATTAACTTTACTTAAGTTAAATCAGCTAAGACCTGTGTGTTAATTTAACTTTCAAGTCAGAACCAAGAAGTCAAATCAGTGGTCTGTGCAATTGCCTCTGGTGCACATGTATTGTGTACCTGATAGTGTACCTATTGTTTAATAGTGGAAACCTTTTTTTCTTTTTGTATTTGTGAATGTTTTTGCCTTTCCATGTTGTGATTGATGAAAAATGCATATTCCATGCGTATTACCTTATTTTTATACCCCAGTTAAAGGGAGCCATGGAAGGCCACAATACAGTTCCTTTTTCCATAGTAAGAATCCCTATGGGGTGCCAACAATTGTCACAATTGTAATTTTGTTGATCGGTTTGTTTTAAATGGAATTTGATTGGTGCAACTTTGCTGGAGTGACTTCCCCCATATTCCTTGCAGCCAATAAATGCATTTTTTTTGTCTGTGAGGGCAAAAGTCAATGCAATATCTAATTTTCTCATTTCTGACACTAATGCAGCAAATGTTAAAGAATATGGAGCCACATAGCATGAACAGTGTCAATTGTATGGGCTGAGGGTTACAGGTTTTTACTGCATGAAGGTCTACACATGTGTAACTAAGGCCAAGCTACTTGCTTAGCAAGTAGGCCAATTGCTTATTCCTATAAGACTAACTGTAAGTCGCTCTGGATAAGAGCGTCTGCTAACTGAGTAAACTGTAGGAGAATGATTTACATATACTATTTTTCTATGCATGCACATGTATTAGCGATCCTAATATTGGGCCTAAGCTTTCATAGTTAGCAATCTAACAATTTGTGTTTGGTGAGGCCAATGTAGTGAAAGTAATATGTGTAATGTTACAATTGGTTATAAAAGAGATTAACAACAACAACAATAAAACAATCGGAATGCATCAGATCACCTATCCCATTGTGTGATGTTTGTGTAGAGTTTGCTCCTTCTTTGCGCATTGGTAGGGGATATAGATCAAACTTAATTTGGTTTAGCACTTGCTCCTTGTAATTCTCGTAGTCAATTAATTCTTAAACAAAAGTGTATAATGTTAAGAAACGATCATATTTTTTATTTACTTAAGCCTTGTCGTACTAGCACAATTTCTTTTAGAACTCAGTGGTAATTTATAGGCGGAGGCACATTTCAGGAAGTGGTTTGATCAAGACCGTGCTTCGGCAACTCTTCTACTGCATTCAACAGCTTTCCAAGCAGGTGTGAGTAGCTTGGCGAAAGGTGAGTATCTCCTTTAAAACAATACAACCACTAGCATGTTATTTACCTACTTGGTAACCTACACATTATAAATATTTATTGGGTAAGTTAACAAGTGCCCTTTATATATATAAAAAACTTTTCAGCACAAGAATAGCAAGGACATTAGCCACTGTGTTACATGTTAGCTAGCTGGTTAGCACCACACACTCACCATGTTAAAATCGTAATTTGGTTAAATTAAGAAAGAAAATCTGATTTTTGAATAAGTTTGGCAAAAAGTATTTCACTATATCAGTTTAAATCGGATTACTTGTGCAATTCTGCTACGGGTACTGTAGTATAATTGGAGCTAAGCTTGCTGTTATCATGCTGTTAAATAGTACCACTCTAGCGAGCAGCACACATGGCGCCAACTTGCAGACATGCTGACTAACTTGTAATTTGTTTGATAACCTGTATAACAGTAGCTAGCTACAATAGCCAACTGTTGCTACTGTAGCTATGCTTGTAGTTCATTGCTATTAGATTGGGTGGTAATGAGCTGTTATCAGTTTATTTTACAATTGTGGTTGTATTCAGTGACTTGCTAACCAAAATCAGATATAGGCATGTGTAGCTAAGTAAATTCTCCAGGGTATGTTGTGGCATTTAGCTAGTATCACACTATCTAGCATGGTGTTAGCATAGTGTTAGTTTGGACCGTTAGGACACGTGGTCGGAATTGCACATGTGCTAATACAAGCTGTTTGTTGGCTAGCTTGGAAATAGTTTGATAACCGGCATAATAGTTTGCTAGCCATGCTTCTAATTAGTACGGGTTTTAAACCCTTATTTCTTCCCAAAATATTTGATTTAAAAACCTAAGAATATTCTAATGATTAATTAGCCTAATCTTGCAAGTAGTAACGTTATTTTACAATTGTTAGTTTGGGTGTAATGAGATGTTATGTTAAATAAACCATGTTCGAAAAAAGGATTTTGTCGTTAAAACAGGTTTACCTAGACAGCACTTATATCTAGAATTGTTTTGATCAATTTCAGAATAATTTGTTAATAATTAACATATTAACTAAAGTGAATAAAAAATGTTTATGTAAACATTCTTTTTAGATTCTTGGAAATCCAAAGCATTATTCTTTCAATGGATGAACTGTAAGTACTGCAGATTTGACACATCAAATCAACTCATCCTTATTAGACATTACAAATTGAAGCATGGACATTATGCAATAACCTGTCCATTAACATGTATCCATCAAGACCGTCCGTGCACCTTTAAAACATAAATAGCACTCAAGAAGCATTTGACTCAACACCGAAGAAATGTTCATGAAACAGTTACGACTTGTATAAAATTTGACATCTGTAATTTTGCTGAGCCCTGTAATGTTAAGCAGTACTTTTCTCATTTGAGAAGTCATTTCAACAATAAGGATTATATGCAAGAAGAGATTCAGAAAAGAAGTCCTGACTGGGTAACTGTTGATGCAGCAATGATGACTACTTTCTCATTAAGAAAAAGGAAATTGTGGAAGATGAGCCCCATGTGATTGACATCAAATCTAGATGGCCAGCGCTGTTCAGACAGACGACAGCTTATTTAAAAACTGCAAAAGGTCCAATAAGATTTTCTGTGATTGTTGAAATTGATAATATACACAGTTTCTCATAACTCAGGAGCTTGTCTCCCTTCAGACCTTTGTGCATTTTGAGATGAAGGTGATTAGAGGACACAAGGAACTACATAAGTTACTAATGTAATACGCTTTCAAAAAATGTATTCCTTTTATCTGTAGTGCTCTTATGCTGGGTGTAAAAACTCTCTGACTGTTTCTACGTCACACAAATGCAGGGCTCTATACAGTGTAAGCGTTTCACTCGCATTTATGGCTATAAACCATTGGCTATTAACCATTGTTGTTTTCAAAGTATTTCTGCCATTTAGTTTCATAGCTTGACTTTGAATCCCTTAACTTTATTTAACAATGAGCGCAGTGGCAGTCACAGGCTGTCATAGATACATTTTAAATTATCCCAACTGAGACTTAGCTAGTTTTCATGTTTCCTAGCTATGTATGTTTTAATCACATGCTTACGGGTTTTTTGGTGTTATTTTCAGATTAAACTGCAAAATCAAGATATATTTGCCCCAAATCAGTATAAGTACTGTAGGCCCATTACCATGTTAACCCTTTGATCTGAAACTGGCAGGGGATCATTTTTATCACTTTCCGACATTAAATGCTTATAGGGTTTTTTAACAAGTGTTTTTTGAGTTTTGTAGCAATGTAATTGGCTATTTTGCTTGATGGCCTTAGTTCCCTGGCTGATTGTTTTGGTGCTCTGGCAGATTAGGCACAGGCAAAGTGGCCTTGTCCCTAAAATTCCTTCCCTGGTATGTTACGCTCTTCAAACAGGTTGCTCTGGAGTTCATGAGACTGGAGTCTGTGGACCTCAAGAATAGATTTCATGAAGGCCTGGACAGTCATCTTTCCAAGCTCCTTGAATTCTACCGGGCCAAGAGGGGTGGAGGGATGGAGCTAAAACACCTTATGGACAGTCTTGACAAAGACGTATGTTTGATTATATTGACATTAAAGTCTTCTCTTCAGTTATTACCTACATTTTGGTGTATTGATAATTGCTGCTTTTTTAAATAGACATCAATATTGGGGATGAGACCTTAACATTGACAACCACATTAACAATGTCGTAAAACAGTCAATTGTGCTTTTGTTGTTGAAGTTCCAATCAAAGGAATACATTTCTTGAAGACGTGAGGTATACAACCCTACAACATAACCTTATGCTTTCTCCCAGGAGAGACATTTCCTATGAATCATGATGCACTGTAACGTTCAATGGAGTCAAGTTGAATGTCTGTCGCCATCTGAACTGAATATAACACACAGGCCAAATCAAATGTGAACCTACAACAGTATATAAGGACATCTCTTCTAGCAATGTTTTACATTTACTCAACCTTTCTCCCTTGCTAGACATTCAGTTGAGAATAGTGATTTAGCATGATTTTTGTCCAGAAGAAACTACATCGTTATCTTGGACTGCCAAGCAATAATCAGGACCATACGTTAAACACAATACTATGTTTGGGCGATAATACCTAACTACCATGTAAACACCTATTGGTTGCTGTTGTCGACGGTTGTGAAATGTAAGTATGCTCAAGTTTTAGCATACTTAAACGTATCACACATCCCTGGTGTATGGCAGCACACAATACTGCAGTGCCCTTAATGATACATTTGAAGTCGGAAGTTTACATACACTTAGGTTGGAGTAACTAAAGCTCGTTTTCAACCACTCCACAAATTTCTTGTTAGCAAACTATAGTTTTGCCAAGTCGTTTAGATCATCTACTTTGTGCATGACACAAGTCATTTTTCCAACAATTGTTTACAGACAGATTATTTCACTTAGAATTCACTGTATCACAATTCCAGTGGGTCAGAAGTTTGCATACACTAAGTTGACTGTGCCTTTAAACCGCTTGGAAAATTCCAGAAAATTATGTCATGGCTTTAGAAGCTTCTGATAGGATAATTGACATCATATGAGTCAATTGGAGGTGTACCTGTGGATGAATTTCAAGGCATACCTTCAAACTCAGTGCCTCTTTGCTTGACATCATGGCAAAATCAAAATAAATCAGCCAAGAGCTCAGAAAAAAATGGTAGACCTCCACAAGTCTGGTTCATCCTTGGGAGCAATTTCCAAATGCCTGAAGGTACCATGTTCATCTGTACAAACAATAGCATGCAATTATAAACACAATGGGACCACGCAGCCGTCATACCGCTCGGGAAGGAGACACGTTCTGTCTCCTAGAGATTAACGTACTTTGGTGCGAAAAGTGCAAATAATTCCCAGAACATATTCCCAGGACCTTGTGAAGATGCTGGAGGAGCCAGGTACAAAAGTATCTATATACACAGTAAAACGAGTCCTATATCGACATAACCTGAAAGACCGCTCAGCAAGGAAGAAGCCACTGCTCCAAAACCACCATAAAAAAGCCAGACTACGGTTTCCAACTGCACATGGGGACAAAGATCTTACTTTTTGGAGAAATGTCCTCTGGTCTGATGAAACAAAAATAGAACTGTTTGGCCATAATGAATATCGTTATGTTTGGAGGAAAAAGGGGGAGGCTTGCAAGCGGAAAGACACCATCCCAACCGTGAAACATGGGGGTGGCAGCATCATGTTGTGGAGGTGCTTTGCTGCAGGAGGGACTGGTGCACTTCACAAAATAGATGTCATCATGAGGCAGGAAAATTATGTTGATATATTGAAGCAACATCTCAAGACATCAGTCAGGAAGTTAAAGCTTGGTCGCAAATGCGTCTTCCAAGTGGGCAATGACCCCAAGCATACTTCCAAAGTTGTGGCAAAATGGCTTAAGGACAACAAAGTCAAGGTATTGGAGTGGCCATCACAAAGCCCTGACCTCAATCCTATAGAACATTTATGGACAGAACTAAAAAAGCGTGTGCGAGCAAGGGGCCTAGAAACCTAACTCAGTTACACCGCCTCTGTCAGGAGGATTGGGCCATAATTCGCCCAACTTATTGTGGGAAGCTTGTGGAAGGCTACCCGAAACGTTTGACGCAAGTTAAACAATTTAAAGGCAATGCTACCAAATACTAATTGAGTGTATGTAAACTTCTGACCCACTGGGAGTGTGATGAAATAAATAAAAGCTGAAATAAATCATTCTCACTACTATTATTCTGACATTTCACATTCTTAAAATTTAAGTGGTGATCCTAACTGACCTAAGACAGGGAATTTTTACTAGGATTAAATTAAAACTGAGTTTAAATGTATTTGGCTAAGGTGTATGTAATCTTCCGACTTCAATTGCATGTAAAATTCCCTACTGTTAGACCATTAACAGAATTAAAGTGGCACTGGGAGGAATTCCAAATTATATACACAAGCTGTAATAACAATATTTCTTGTTATTTAAAAAGTATAAAAAGCGATTTTGATAGGACAGTTAATCCCTACACTACACAGTGCTGATTTTGCCATTTGAACAGGTATTGCAATCAGTTTTGCTTCAACATTGTTCGTCAGTGGGCTTGCTCCAGTCCGTCTTCAATATTAACTTTGCATTTCAGGCTGTGATTTTGTGTAACAAATGAATTGCTTATTGTAGGTAATCATTGTCCTATCTAAAGTTTTTCTGTTTTTTTTTAAATATCTAGAAATATAGTTTTTACAGCGTTTGTAAGCTGGTCATTTAAAAAGAAAGTAGTAGAGGTGGAATTCTACACAGTGCACCTTTAACATAATGAATCTTGTAGAAAGAGCTGATTGTCAAAACAGCACTGAAAGAAAGATGAGGCTTTACATGGTTTTTCCCCTCATTTTCAGTGTTGGATGACCATGGGCCTTTGCGGCGCTATAGAGGACAATCATTCGTTTTTTGCAAATAGGAAAAGAACAGACATGTTTTACCTTAGATAAGAACACATTCTATCTAGACCTGCGAGCAAGCATGGTTGACTGACATTCTTAAGGACCATGCTTGTTTACTGGCACAACGCTCTTGACCACTAGGCTACCTGCCACCCCACATCAATATGCAACAGTACATTGAATTGGAGAAAAATTGAATTGGAGGATGCATCTAATCTTTGCCTATTTTTGTTCTGTTTTTCAGAAGACAACTGATTCAGAGGAAGTCACCCGTGGAGTGAAAATCGGTATCCTTGTCGTTGTGGATGGACCTGCAGCAGATGACCCAATGCCAGCTGACAATGTGAGATAGAAGAGCAGGTGATCATACATGAGCTTCACAATGTCCCAAATGCCTTTGCCACTTTGATTGGACTTCTTTATTGTCTGAACAAATGTTTGAGGTAGACTTTTGAGGTAGTTCAGAAAATATTCTTGAAGATTGGAGCAGAAAACTGCAGTGCATGGGCTGAAGAACCGTTTTCTAAGTTAAGACAACTAATTGGTGTGTTTTTGTTTTACTCACAGTAGTTTAGTTATGTCATGACGTTGGCCTGTGGGTAAGGTTTATGACCCCCCCATAAATACCTTTCTCCCTTCCCCTCTCTTTCTGACCCTACTGAAGGACTGCTGTCCTGTTAAATATAGAGTCTGGGAACATCAAACAAATGGGGAAAGGAACCATATTTTGGTAATAAAATTAGTTGGAAATATGCTTTGGAATGTAATGAGTATGGATGTCAGTTCGGTTGTCATCTGAGACATTATGACTGATGACAGGACGACATAAACTGTACCTGGGAAAGTATACACCCTCTAGTTATCAGAGTCACATGGAATTGTTATGCAATTGAAATGTTTGATATTGAAATTGTTTGTTAGGAGATTAAATGTAATTTTAGCTTCCAAATGAGAGAATTGGGTTTTCATAAGGAAAGTGCCCTGCTTGATCAGTGGCCCACCCCTGTGAAGAGACAGGGGTTATAAACGATGAAACACATCCTTCCCCCTCTCCACTATATAAGCCTTTGACGAAAAGATAACCACATGTTCCAGTACGTGAGGTCTGCAGCCTCTACGTTAGAAGGACACACGTCAAGTACAGAACTAAGCCAACCTCGGCGTGAGCTTTGGTGGCGAATGGTATAAACTTTGAGCTTATTCACTACAGAAGTGATACTTTCTAGCCGTTGAGTTAGCAGCGGCCGCTGTAGACGTGGGCTAGGAAAGGACGGACGACGGATCCAGTCTAACAAACAGACGAAGATACCACCACGTATCCAATTTACCACCAGAGACATTCTTCCGAGGACAGGAAGATCTGTTGGCCAACCCGGCCAGCATCTATGACCAATCTACCGAAGCGCAGCTCAGAGTATATATTTATTGCATTTTCCTTTTCCAAATGGGCGGTAATTTAGAATGCATAAGATAATGTATTTACGATAGCATAGCTGCTGTTTGTTTGTTCCTAAGTCTTCCCGCTCTTTCATTCAAGCCCAACCCCCTTTCCTTTGTGTAACCAGCCGTCATATCTGTTCCGTCCACCGGGACGTTTTCTGTATGACATCATTTGTATTCTGTGTATTTGTAATTCTGTGTGATTGGTTTAGGTATTTAGTAAATAAATAGTTAAACCCAATTTTGTATTGCTGATTCAACTTGTTAGCCAGGGTTCGTGAAGATAACCAAGAATTTACAACTTTCATTATGAGACTGAAAATAAGATGATTAAGATGACGGCTATCGATGTAAAAGATTACTAAGTATTTTAAGAGTTTATTCGGAAGATAACGGCTCTATAAACGTTCTTCCGTGGTGCCCCGACTTTCTAGTTAATTACATTTATATGATTAGCTTAATCAGGTAATATTAATTACAGAGAAAGGATTTTATAGAATAGCATGAAATATCACTTAATCTGGCATAGCCAAAGACACGACAGTTAATTCCTCGGACAGCGATGCTGTTATTTGCCTAAATCTTACATCTCAGTTTTGGAAAGACTTATGTTACCCTATTTTTACATGTGACCTTCAGTCTACAAACTACAAACGTCTTTTGTTAGAGACTATTGATTTGCTATCATCACTGTGTTTCATCTGTGTTTACAGAATGTTCAAATTTTTTCTCACACTCAACACCAACTTGTCTTAACCATTCTGAAGGTTGTCTTTGCTCAGTGTTTGAATTTTAATTTACCGTGCCATTAAACCATGCTTCAATGGTGCCATTTACAAATGTGTACGGGTTTATTGGACAGTGGAATATAATTTTTTTTTCTTAGCTGATATTGGTTAAAAGACCAATTAGAATTTGGCTGCCCGTTTAAATGCACCCAAAGACATGCATCTAAAAATATGCATTGTTAGATTTTTTTTAATGACAATCAGGGAACAGTACATTGTTGCAAATGTATTTGTTTGTTAATAAATGTTCTATTTTGACTATTTTGTTGTCATTACAAGCTAGATGGAATTAATTGATTTCAATGTAAGTTGAATCGATCAATGTACTCTTGATAGTAAATCAATCATTGTAAATATAAAGTCATTTTAAAATGAAGATAAGCTTCACTAAATCTGAACTTCAACTGTGCGTACTGGGCTATATTAAGTTTACATATTTTATTAGTCTAAGTCATTTTATTGAGTTAGAACAGCAGCCTGTGGTGAGCTTGTCTGTTATGCCATTAATATTATAATAATTTTTTATGTGTGGCCTGCTTGACTTGCTTGTAGCCACAGTGTAGCACCACAAGCCAAACAGGTTGAGAACTCTGTGTTACAATAACTCAATATGAAGTAGGCTTGACTTAAGTGCATGTTGATTGAACAAGGATTGTAAATGGTTAACTCTTTTAAATGTGGCTTTAGATCAGATAACTCACACTTTAATGTTGTTTCAACTTGTTATTTCCAGTCATCTACTTGCGTGACCTTTTTCAAGCTCAGAACACATAACATGTCACATTATCCTTGCATAGACCATTTTGTTATGTACACTTTAAATGTAGTTAAGATAACTGTAATACTAGGTCAAATAACTTAATTGAAAGTTGACTTAACAAAATGTGAAATTTATTAGAACTCCACATTTATTGTTAACATAACAAAGGTTTAAGTTAATTCAAATAATAATATTAAATTAACAATTAACAAACATCAAATTAACCATTTATTAGTCAAAATAAATGTAATAAAAGCTAGGATAACGAAGTATGAAGTACACTGAGCTTGAAAATGGCCATGCAACTAAATAATAAGTTGAAACAACAAATAATTTTTTACAGTGGTCAATACGGAAAATTTCTAGAACTCATTTGTAGAAGTTTCTTCAAGAGCAGTTGCAAAAACCATCAAGCGCTATGAGGGAACTGGCTCTCATGAGGACCGCCACAGGAATGGAAGAGCCAGAGTTACATCTGCTGCAGAGGATAAGTTTATTAGAGTTACCAGCCTCAGAAATTGCAGCAAAAAAATAAATGCTTCACAGAGTTCAAGTAACAGACATCTCAACATCAACTGTTAAGAGGACACTGAGTGAATCAGGCCTTCATGGTCGAATTGCTGCAAAGAAACCACTACTAAAGGACACCAATAGGATGAAGAGACTTGCTTGGGCCAAGAAACATGAGGCAATGGACATTAGACCGGTGGATATTTGTAATTTGGTCTGGAGTCCAAATTTGAGAAATGCCATCCCATATGGTTTGGGCTTAGGGGAACTATCATTTGTTTTTCAACAGGACGATGGCCCAACACACTTCCAGGCTGCGTAAGGGCTGTTTTACCAAGAAGGAGAGTGATGGAGTGCTGCATCAGATAACCTGGCCACCACAATCCCCTGACCTCAACCCAATTGAGATGGTTTGGGATGAGTTTGACAGCAGAGTGAAGGAAAGCAGCCAACAAGTGCTCAGCATATGTGGGAACTCCGTCAAGACAGTTGGAAAGGTATTCCAGGTGAAACTGGTTGAGAGAATGCCAAGAGTGTGTAAAGCTGTCATGAAGGCAAAGGGTGGCTACATGAAGAATCTGAAATCGAAAATATATTTTGGTATGTTTAACACTTTTTTGATTACAACATAATTCCATATGTGTTATTTCATAGTTTTAATGTCTATTATTCCACAATGCAGAAAATAGTACAAATAAAGAAAAACCCTTGAATGAGTAGCTGTGTCCAAACTTTTGACTTTTGACTCAATTGACCAATGTGGGAATTGAACCCACAGCCCTGGCATTGCAAGCTCTATGCTCTACCAACCGAGCCACATTCTTCTTATTAAATAACACATGGCACTGTTCCATAACATTGATTATATTCCTCACCCCTCATTCCAGCTTTACCTTGTAAAGATGTAAAACTCATGGCAATGTAAAAACTAGTTTAATTTAGACCCCTCCAGACGTGAACCTGTCATGTGAAGTGAAGACCTGTGCTGCCTGCCGAGCTGGTAAACTTTGTGCTGCTCGTGTCCTCTGGTAGACAGACAAGTGAGATTCTGACACTGACAGCCATGTTTTAGTCGGTAATGAGGGCCCTCTACAATAGAGGAGGCTCAACCTGCAGCACAGGAATGCAAAGGTCACACTCACAGAGATCTGTCACAAACTTGTTAAAAGGTCAATGGTGATGTGAGGCATTCTTCAGCTCTAAATGTCCCTGGATTGTTGGATTAAGAAATGGCTAAATATGTGATTGAAGAAAGAACACATTGTACAAGAACACTTGGTTATTCAGGACACTGTCAGAAGGGGTAATAAAATTCAAGATAAAGTATTTTTACACTTTTCTTGATGAGTTTGCCTTCTCTATTTAATGTTCTCGAATGGCAGCATATGCAGTATGCCTCCTTGCAGGGCAGGAAGAAAGGTTTTTGCCAAATATGTAAACACAAATCCGTGCCAATTTGTGATGAATCATATCCCAGGTTTGTAAAGGCACCTGTAATAATAGGATGTCAAACCTCAACACCTGTGGGATATGTCATATGGGAAAGAATATGCAGGAGCTGTCCTCCTCCCTGCATGTCAGTGTCATCTCCGAAGCACATGGTTCTTATTAGCAGTCTGGGAAGAACAGTTCATTTCCAAGAACGAGGCTGACACAATGCTCCCAATTCACCCCTTGTCAGACCCACTCAAACAGGTGGAAGCTGGCTGAGTAAAAACCATTGGTACCCCAGCCGGCAGGTCTTTCATGGATTTTCCAACCTTACTCACCAGCTTGATGAATTCAATATAATAAATAATAGTGCAACACTATTATTTTGAATGATTTTTTGGGGGGGAATTGCAGAGAAGAGGGGACATGTACATTATCACAATATGGTGCAATATCAATTACTGTTGAGTGTTTGACTGAGCTCTCACAGTTTTAGAGAAACCAACCACTTCATGGGAAGCCGTGTCTATTGTGGTTCCTTTACAGCCACCTGAGAGCTTTTATGTGCTGTTGTCAACATTTAAACAGCTACTTATTAATATGTAATGAATAGCTGCACTGGACAGAGGAGGCTGAAGAAAAGAGTCGGGAATGTTACTAAACTAATGGCTTCCTAGGTTGAGTTTTTCCACTTACAAAACTCACTTAACCTGTTAGGGTATAGGGGGCAGTATTGAGACTTTTTGAAAAAAGATGTGCCCATTTTTAAATGCCTCCTACACCTACCCAGTAACTACAATATGCATATACTTATTATATATGGATAGAAAACACCCTAAAGTTTCAAAAACTGTTTGAATGGTGTCTGTGAGTATAACATAACTCATTTGGCAAAACCCTGAGACAGATTCTGACAGGAAGTGGATACCTGATGTGTTGAATTGACTTTGAGCCTATGCCATTGAAAAACAAAGGGGGTGAGGTATATTCTGGCACTTCCTATTGCTTCCACAAGATGTCCCCAGCCTTTACAAAGTGTTTTGAGTGTTCTACAGTGAGATCTGACCGAATAAGAGCCATGGAACGTGATGGTCCATCATTCACCCTGGCGCGCGATTTGATGGTGGGTACTCTCATTCCGAAACGTTTTAAAAGAAAACCCAATGGTCCGCCTTGAATTTTATTCATGTTCTGGTTAAAAAAGGCCCTAATGATTTATGCGATACAACGTTTGACATGTTTGAACGAACGGAAATATATTTTTTTCGTTCTTGAAGTGAAGTGAAGTCCGGCTGGCTTAGATCATGCGCTACAACACGGAGGTTTTTCGACATAAATGATGAGCTTTTTTGAACAAAACTACATTCGTTATGGACCTGGGACTCTTTGGAAGTGACATCTGATGAAGAGAATCAAAGGTAATGGATTATTTATATAGTATTTTCGATTTTAGATTCCTCCAACATGGCGGTTAGTCTGTATCGCGATGCGTATTTTTCTGGCGCAGTGCTCAGATTATTGCAAAGTGTGATTTCCCAGTAAGGTTAATTTAAAATCTGACAAGTCCATTGCGTTCAAGAGATGTAAATCTATAATTCTTTGAATGACAATATAATATTTTAGCAATGTTTTCTAATATTAATTAATTATTTTGTCGTCATGACTTGACTGCCGGTATTGGAGGGAAACGATTTCCTGAACATCAACGCCATAGTAAAACACTGTTTTTAGATATAAATATGAACTTGATAGAACTAAAAATGCATGCATTGTCTAACAAAATGTCCTAGGAGTGTCATCTGATGGAGATGTAAAAGGTTAGTGCATAATTTTAGCTGATTGTATGGTTTTGGTGAAGCCTGTCTTTGAATCGACAATGCATTGCACACCGCTATTGTCAATGTACTCTCCTAACATAACCTAACTTTATGCTTTCCCCGTAAAACCTTTTTGAAATCGGTAAACGTGGTTAGATTAAGAAGATGTTCATCTTTCAAAGGCTGTAAGTTAGTTGTATGTTTGAGAAATTTGAATTTGTACATTTATTTGGTTTCAAATTTGCCGCTCTTGAAATGCACCTGCAGTTGATAGGGTGCGCCACGGGGGGAACGCTAACGTCCCAGGTAGCCTCAAGAAGTTCATCCGGACACACGGACACATGGACCTGTCCTGGGGTTATAGATGGTACTCAATCCATGTCACGACTTCCGCCGAAGTCGCTCCCTCTCCTTGTTCGGGTTGCGTTCGGCGGTCGACGTCACCGGCTTTCTAGCCATCGCCAAACCACTTTTCATTTTCCATTTGTTTTGTCTTTGTTTTCTACACACCTGGTTTCTATTCCCTAATTACATGTTCATTATTTAACCCTCTATTTCCCCCATGTTTGTGTGCGTGTTTGTATATAATGTTCAGGTCGTTACTTGTTGGCTGGTATTGTTTCGTTATTACGCCCGTTATTTACGAGTGACCGATTATTTCACGTACCTTTAGTATTTATTTTATACTGGTGTTGTTCGTTGAATAAATTACCTTGTACACTCATCTCTGCTCTCCTGCCCCTGATTCCATGCACCAGTTATCCACAGCCTAAATATCCAAGCTGAAATAGCTATGTTTCTCTGTCATTTCAACTCCTTTAGCCAGACAGAGATGGTCGTCTCGCTTCAAGTCCTTAGGAAACTATGCAGTAATTTGCTTATGTATTATTTCTTACATTGTTAGCCCAGAAAATCTTAAGTGCATACAGCCAAGAAGAATTACTGGATATAAGAGCGACGTCAACTTACTGAAGCGGATCCTTGTTCGGACCTCCACCCTGGACATTGGTTCTAATACCAGAGGCCGACCCAAAACAACTCCGTCTGCCGCAGTTGAGGCAGACGGAGCGGCCTCCTGGTCAGACTCAAAAGGCGAGCACACCATCCACTGCTTCCGAGCAAACAACTCGCCAATGTCCAGTCTCTAGACAACAAAGTGGACGAAATTAGGTTGCCTTCCAGAGAGACATCAGTGATTGTAACATTCTCTGATTCACGGAAACATTGCTCACTCGGAAATGTTGTCAGCCCTGAAAGAACTTCACTGGACTCTATGTAAACTGGAAATCAAATACCCTGAGGCTGCATGTATTGTTGCTGGGGATTTTAACAAAGCTAATTTGAGAACAAGCTTACCTAAATTTTACCAGAACATTGCTTGTTGCACCCGCTCGGGCAAAACATTGGACCACTGCTACTCTAAATTCCGCAATGCATACAAGGCCCTGCCCTCCCTTCGACAAATCTTACCATGACTCCATCTTGTTGCTCCCCTCCTATAGGCAGAAACTAAAACAGGTCGCGCCCGTGCTTAGGTCTATCCAACGCTGGTCTGACCAATCGGATTCCACACTTCAGGATTGCTCCGATATGTTCCGGGTAGCCTCAGACAATACCATCGACGTATACGCTGATTCGGTGAGTGAGTTTATTAGGAAGTGCATTGGAGATGTTGTACCCACTGTGACTATTAAAACATTCCCTAACCAGAAACCGCAGATTGATGGCAGCATTCACGCAAAATTGAAAGTGCGAACCACCGCATTTAATCATAGCAAGGTGACTGGAAACATTGACCGAATACAAACAGTCTAGCTATTCCTTCTGCAAGGCAATCAAACAAGCAAAGCGTCAGTATAGAAATAAAGTAGAGTCGCAATTCAAAGGCTCAAACACGAGACGCATGTGGCAGGGTCTACAGACTATCACAGATTACTAAAAAAAAACAGCCCCATTGCAAACATCAACATCTCGCTACCAGACAAATTAAACATACTTTGAGGACAATACAGTGTCACCGACACGTGCCGCTACCAAAGACTGTAGGCTCTCCTTCAACGTGGTCGACGTGAGTAAAAGATTTAAACTTGTTAACCCTCACAAGGCTGCCGGCCCAGACGGCATCCCTAACTACGTCCTCAGAGAATGCGCTGACCAGCTGGCTGGTGTGTTTACGGACATATTCAATCAATCCCTATCCCAGTCTGCTGTCCCACATGCTTCAAGATGGCCACCATTGTTCATGTTCCCAAGAAAGCTAAGCTAACTGAACTAAATGACTATCGCTGCATAGCACTCACTTCTGTCATCATGAAGTGCTTTGTGAGACTTGTCAAGGATCATATCACCTCCACCCTAACTGATAGCCTAGACCCACTCCAATTTGCTTACCACCCCAATAAGTCCACAGACGATGCAATCGCCATCACACTGCACACTGCCCTATCCCATCTGGACAAGAGGAATTCCTATGTAAGAATGCTGTTCATTGACTACAGCTTAGCATTCAACACCATAGTACCCTCAACTCATCATTAAGCTTGAGACCCTGGGTCTCGTCCCCGCCCTGTGCAACTGGGTCCTGGACTTTCTGACAGGCCGCCCCTGGTGTTGAAGGCAGGAAACAACATCTCTCGCCCCGCTGATCATCAACACTGGGACGCCACAAGGGTGCATTCTCAGCCCTCTCCTGTACTCCCTGTTCACCCATGACTGTGTGACCATGCACGCCTCCAACTCAATCATCAAGTTTGTAGACGACACAACAGTAGTACGCTTGATTACCAACAATGACGAGACCGCCTACAGGGAGGAGGTGAGGGCCCTCGGAGTGTGGTGTCAGGAAAATAACCTCTCACTCAACGTCAACAAAATAAAGGAGATGATCATGGACTTCGGGAAACAGCAGAGGGAGCATCCCCCTATCCACATTGATGGGACAGTAGTGGAGAAGGTGGAAAGGTTTAAGTTCCTCGGCGTACACATCACGGACAAACTGAAATGGTCTACCCACACTGACAGCGTGGTGAAGAAGGCGCAACAGCGACTCTTCAACCTCAGGAGGCTGAAGACATTTGGCTTGTCATCTAAAACCCTCACAAACTTCTACAGATGCACAATCGAGAGCATCCTGTCAGGCTGTATCACTGTCTGGTACGGCAACTGCGCCGCCCTCAACCGGAAGGCTCCTCAGAGGTTAGTCCCGTCTGCACAACGCATCACCGGGGGCAAATTACCTGCCCTCCAGGGTACCTATAGCACCCGATGTCACAGGAAGGCCAAAAAGATCATCAAGGACAACAACCACCCGAGCCACCGCCTGTTCACCCCACTATCATCCAGAAGGCGAGGTCAGTACAGGTGCATCAAAGCTGGGACCGAGAGACTGAAACACAGCTTCTATCTCAAGGCCAACAGACTGTTAAACAGCCATCACTAACATAGAGAGGCTGCTGTCAACACAGACTCAAATCACTGGCCACTTTAGTAAATGGATTTAACAATGATATCACTAGTCACTTTAAATAATGCCACTTTAATAATGTTTACATATCCTACATTACTCATCTCTTATGTATATACTGTATTTTATCTTATGGATAGGGGGCAGTGTTCAGAAGTTTGGATGAATGAGGTGCCCAAAGTAAACGGCCTGTTACTCAGGCCCAGAAGCTAGGATATGCATATCATTTGTAGTATTGGATGGAAAACACTCTAGAGTGTCCAAAACTGTTAGAATAATGTCTGTGAGTTTAGCATTTTGATATAGCAAATTTTGTTTTTGAGCTCACCACTCATTATAATGGCTGTCTATGGGAATATGAATGGAATACCTCCCAGATTGCAGTTCCTAGGGCTTCCAGCAGATGTCAACAGTCTTTAGAAAGAGTTTCAGGCTTGTTTTTTGAAAAATGAGCTAGAATTTGTAGTTTTTCTAAGTGGCTCCCATTTTGGCTGTAGTGTTGTGGTGCGCGTCGGTGAGGGCGCACACTTCGTTATTTATCTCCGGTAATGAACATACTATTCTCCGTCTTAAATTGTATCGTTTATTTACATATTAGGGTACCTGAGGATTGATTAGAAATGTTGTTTGATTTGTTTTGACGAAGTTTATTGGTAACTTTCGGGATTCA
Organism: Salmo trutta; assembly: GCF_901001165.1. Classification (NCBI taxonomy): domain Eukaryota; kingdom Metazoa; phylum Chordata; class Actinopteri; order Salmoniformes; family Salmonidae; genus Salmo; species Salmo trutta. Next base: position 15,052,352 of record NC_042971.1, on the reverse strand, counting down.
TTTGTATGCATTTTGAATGAGGGAAACCGGTGGATTAATGAGTCAAGCGCCCCAACTAAACTTACATTTTTGGGATATAAAGAAGGACTTTATCGAACAAAAGGACCATTTGTTATGCATATGGGACCCTTGCGATTGCAACCAGAGGAAGATCTTCAAAGGTAAGTGATTTATTTTATAGCTATTTCTGACTTTTGTGACGCCTGTGCTTGGTTGGAAAATGTATGTAATGCTTTTGTATGCGGGGCGCTGTCCTCAGATAATCACATGGTGTGCTTTCGCCGTAAAGACTTTTTGAAGTCAGACAAAGCGGCTGGATTAACAAAAAGTTACGCTTTTAAACGATGTAAGACACTTGTATTTTCATGAATATTTAATATTACGAATTTTGTATTTTGAATTTTGCGCTCTGCAATTTCACCAGATGTTGGCGAGGTGGGGCGCTAGCGGTACGCCTATCCGATTAAACCATCAATTGCATCTTGCCTATGCCGCACGGCCATCGCGCATCCATGTAATTATTTGTACATATTCATATTCCATCCCCTTGCATTGTATGTATAAGGTAGTCATCGTGAATTTGTTAGATTACTTGTTAGATATATTACTGCACTGTCGGACTAGAAGCACAAGCGTTTCGCTACACTCGCATTAACATCTGCTAACCATGTGTATGTGACCAATAACATTTGATTTGATGATGATTTGCTTTGAATCCTGGTATACATGCTCAGTACCATTCACCCCAAGAGTTCTCCAAATCTACAACCACAGCTATTTTCCTGCAGTGTTGAGATCACTGCCAGCACATGAGACAAGGGGAAGACGAGAAGAGGGGATTGGGATTCTGAAAAGTAGTGGATTCTTGATTTGAGGTGGCAAGATGATGCTTGAGAATTGACTGAACAAGAGGGTGGTCCCTTACACATGTAGTCACTGCTGTATCCCGCTGAGAATTAATTGAGAACATTCATCACAATGACTAGGTCAATTTACCTGTTGAGGAGGCTGCTCAACCCCCTAATACAGTAATAAGTGATTTCAGCCCACCTATCCTCCTATACCCTTTCTGAGAGTCCAGGAGAAGGTGAGCGAGTCTGGATAGAGGGAGGAAAAGACACCAGGAGAGTGATGAGAGCACTCCTATTAGAAAGCGGAAAAATGTCGCTCTAATTTTAAATCCAATTATCTGATGATTAATGCTTTAGGTTATTTAAGTGGTCCTCAGTCACTTACCTTGTGTAATAATCAATGTCCTGCCAAAACAATCAAGAACAGATTCACTGCTGCAGAGCTCTTCTATGTGCTAATGTTCTCGAAATAGAGGGGGAATCAGGAGGATTATAATTACATTGTTATTCAGATTGCTTATGGGTGGGACTGAGTGTGTGGGTGCATGCTAAAACCTAGCACTTCTTCTCCTCTTCTCATCCCATTCCATCACCACTAGTGGTTATTGAAAGACTCAATATGGATGGCACTTAGAGATTACCCCTAGGTGCCACACAAAACATGTTCTCTATTTGATTGCACATGTTTATTATACAGGAAAGTGTTTTCACAGAGATAATGGCACACTGAAGTAGGTACCTCACTCTTTGAATATTCAGTCATAATTACAGGCTATGCGTAGCCCAATAAGACAATTAAGCTTTTGTCCTGTTTACAATGTTTTGTGAAGCATCTTATTAGTGTCATGGCGTTGGCCTGTGAGTAAGGTTTATGACCCCCCATAAATACCTTTCTCCCTTCCCCTCTCTTTCTGACCCTACTGAAGGACTGCTGTCCTGTTAAATATAGAGTCTGGGAACATCAAACAAATGGGGAAAGGAACCATATTTTGGTAATAAAACCAGTTGGAAATATGCTTTGGAACGTAATGAGTATGGATGTCAGTTCGGTTGTCATCTGAGACATTATGACTGATGACAGGATGACATAAACTGTACCTGGGAAAGTATACACCCTCTAGTTGTCAGAGTCACATGGAATTGTTATGCAATTGAAATGTTTGATATTGAAATTGTTTGTTAGGAGATTAAATGTAATTTTAGCTTCCAAATGAGAGAATTGGGTTTTCATAAGGAAAGTGCCCTGCTTGATCAGTGGCCCACCCCTGTGAAGAGACAGGGGTTATAAACGATGAAACACATCCTTCCCCCTCTCCACTATATAAGCCTTTGACGAAAAGATAACCACATGTTCCAGTACGTGAGGTCTGCAGCCTCTACGTTAGAAGGACACACGCCAAGTACAGAACTAAGCCAACCTCGGCGTGAGCTTTGGTGGCGAATGGTATGAACTTTGAGCTTATTCACTACAGAAGTGATACTTCCTAGCCATTGAGTTAGCAGCGGGCTAGGAAAGGACGGACGGCGGTCCAGTCTAACAAACAGACGAAGATACCACCACGTATCCAATTTACCACCAGAGACATTCTTCCGAGGACAGGAAGATCTGTTAGCCAGCATCTACGACCAATCTACCGAAGCGCAGCTCAGAGTAAATATTTATTGCATTTTCCTTTTCCAAATGGGCGGTAATTTAGTAATGCATAAGAATGTATTTACGATAGCATAGCTGCTGTTTCTTTGTTCCTAAGTCTTCCCGCTCTTTCATTCAAGCCCAACCCCCTTCCTTTGTGTAACCAGCTTTCATACAGGTTCCGCCCACCGGGACGTTTTCTGTATGACATCATTTGTATTCTGTGTATTTGTAATTCTGTGTGATTGGTTTAGGTATTTTGTATTGCTGATTCAACTTGTTAGCCAGGGTTCGTGAAGATAACCAAGAATTTACAACTTTCATTATGAGACTGAAAATAAGATGATTAAGATGATGGCTATCGATGTAAAAGATTACTAAGTATTTTAAGAGTTTATTCGGAAGATAACGGCTCTATAAACGTTCTTCCGTGGTGCCCCGACTTTCTAGTTAATTACATTTACATGATTAGCTTAATCAGGTAATATTAATTACAGAGAAAGGATTATATAGAATAGTCTGAAATATCACTAACCTACCAAAGACATGACATAAGTATTGTATTTAAATGGACCAATCTGAGAAAAAAAGTGTATTCGTGCATTGATAGTACGTCATTGTCTTGTACACAACAACAAACACATCTAGAGATAATTTGTGAAAATAGATAAATGGTAAAATACAGTCCACTACTTACAAAGCAGTGTTCATTCCGTAAACACTTAGACCTTGTGTTCTATAGCTTTGTCCATTTTGTGTTTACTCATCTCTCTGATTTGCCACCCAGCCTAGGAAAGATGTAATTTACATTGTTTTAATCTGATGAAAATGTTATTGTCTGTAGGTGGTATGAGAACTACGGTTAGGTCTCTGTATTTCTCACTTTAATCCAAAGTGACATTTTAGATTTTTAAAAACATAGGCATAAATCAAGGTATATCACTCCAAAGCATCGTTCTAGTTACCCCCTGAGACCTGGATTCACAATAGTTGGTCTTCATTGTGGCTGGGGTTAGCAATTAGAAAAAAGGAACCAATATGTACAATTCTTTACAGTTTCTAGGTGTCAGTATAGCTGAGGAGTTGTAAAGAGAGAAAAAGCAATACTTATCAAATGAAGCAGAAAAGAAATCAAATGAAAGAAATAAATGGATTGGTGCTGTTCTTTATTACCAACAAAATAACTACTGATTTTTAGGCTAATTCAAAACTATTTTATCTCTGGTTTAAGTTTGATACATTGTATGGCTTTGCCAGTGACAAGCGTGTAGATTTAGCCATGAAAAGGTTGTCTAGTAAAGCATGCTTTTGTCCAACCTTTTAGCCAGCTGCATACCATCCTATCCTGCATCCCACTCCTGTCTTGCCTTTGAAGTTAAGCAGGGTCGGTCCCTGGATGGGAAACCAGATGCTGTTGGAAGTGATGTTGGAGGGCCAGTAAGAGGCACACTTTCCTTTGGTAAAAAACCCCCAACATATCCCAATGCTCCTTGGCAGTGATTAGGGACATTGCCCCATGTAGGTTGGCAACTTTCGGATGGGACGTTAATCGGGTGTCCTGACTCTCTGTGGTCACTAAAGATCCCATGGCAATTATCGTAAGAGTAGTGGTGTCCTGGCTATATTCCCAATCTGGGTCTCATATCATTATGGCCACCAAATCATCCCCAGCTTCCAATTGGCTCATTCCTCCTCTCCCCTGTAACTATTCCCCATGTCGTTGCTGTAAATGAGAATATGTTCTCAGTCAACTTACCTGGTAAATGAAGGGTAAAAAAACCGACAACAAAAAACAATTCTTAGCCACTGTGCAACAGAAGGCATCTGTCAGCATAAACCCACTTATCAAATCACCCAGGCAGGAAGTGTCACGTCCTGACCAGTATAAGGGTATTTTGTTATTGTAGTTTGGTCAGGACGTGGCAGAGGGTATTTGTTTTATGTGGTTCGGGGTGGTGTTTTTGTATAAGGGTATTTGATTTTATGTATTCCGCGGTTTTTGGGCACTGTTCCTTGTTAACGTTCGTTTCGTTTTGTTGTTTTGGTGTTCTTGTTATTGAAAAAAAATCAAATCACATTCCTGCTGCGTTTTGGTCCTCCATTCCCGACGACAACCGTGACAGAATCTCCCACCACAAACGGACCAAGCAGCGGAGGAAGGAGCAACAGGTGGACTTTAAGGAGCAAAGGGATTTCGAGATGGACTGGCGGGAGAAATGGACCTGGGAGGAAATTCTGGATGGGGTTGGACCTGGGCACCAGGTTGGGGAATACCGTCGCCCAAGGGAGGAAATCGAGGCAGCCAAGGCGGAGAGGCGGATGTACGAGGCCTTGTACGTGCAGAGGGAGAAGCACGAGAGACAACCCCAAGACATTTTTTGGGGGGGCACACGGGTAGTTTGGCTGGGCCAAGGATGAGCCATAAACCTGTGTTGATATGGAGGACCGTATGGAGTGGAGGGCGCCGTGTTTTGCTGAAGTGCGCACAATCTCGCTCATACGCATGCACAGCCCAGTTCGCCCTGTACTAGCACCCCGCTCGTACAGGGCTACTAGTTCCATCCAGCCAGGACGGGTTGTGCAGGAGGTGAGATCAAGACCGCCTGTGCGCCTCCATGGCCCGGTGTTTCCAGTTCCTGTCTCTCGTGCGGACCCGGAGGTGCGTGTTCCCAGTCTGGCACGTCCAGTACCAGCACCATGCACCAGGCTTCCAGTGCATCAGCCCAGTCCGACTCGTCCTGTTCCCGCTCCCCGCACTAGCCCTGAGGTGCGTGTCCCCAGTCTGGCACGTCCAGTACCAGCACCACGCACCAGGCTTCCAGTGCGTCAACCCAGTCCGACTCGGCCTGTTCCCGCTCCCCGCACTAGCCCTGAGGTGCGTGTCCCCAGTCTGGCATGTCCAGTACTAGCACCATGCACCAGGCTTCCAGTGCGTCAACCCAGTCCGACTCGGCCTGTTCCCGCTCCCCGCACTAGCCCTGAGGTGCGTGTCCCCAGGCTGATACCTCCAGTACCAGCACCACGCATCAGGCTTCCAGTGCGTCAGCCCAGCCTCGAGAGTTCGGCAGTAATGTGCAGTCCAGAGTATCCGTTAACAGTGTGCAGTCCAGAGTATCCGGCAACAGTGTCCAGTCAGGAGTCGCCAGAGCCGCCCGCCAGTCAGGAGTCGCCAGAGCCGCCCGCCAGTCAGGAGTCGCCAGAGCCGCCCGCCAGTCAGGAGTCGCCAGAGCCGCCCGCCAGTCAGGAGTCGCCAGAGCCGCCCGCCAGTCAGGAGTCGCCAGAGCCGCCCGCCAGTCAGGAGTCGCCAGAGCCGCCCGCCAGTCAGGAGTCGCCAGAGCCGCCCGCCAGTCAGGAGTCGCCAGAGCCGCCCGCCAGTCAGGAGTCGCCAGAGCCGCCCGCCAGTCAGGAGTCGCCAGAGCGGCCCGTCTGCCCGGAGCCGCCAGAGCGGCCCGTCTGCCCGGAGCCGCCAGAGCGGCCCGTCTGCCCGGAGCCGCCAGAGCGGCCCGTCTGCCCGGAGCCGCCAGAGCGGCCCGTCTGCCCGGAGCCGCCAGAGCGGCCCGCCTGCCCGGATCAGCCAGAGCGGCCCGCCTGCCCGGATCAGCCAGAGCGGCCCGCCTGCCCGGATCAGCCAGAGCGGCCCGCCTGCCCGGATCAGCCAGAGCGGCCCGCCTGCCCGGATCAGCCAGAGCGGCCCGCCTGCCCGGATCTGCCAGAGCGGCCCGCCGCGCCGGATCTGCCAGAGCGGCCCGCCGCGCCGGATCTGCCAGAGCGGCCCGCCGCCCGGATCTGCCAGAGCGGCCCGCCTGCCCGGATCAGCCAGAGCGGCCCGCCTGCCCGGATCAGCCAGAGCGGCCCGCCTGCCCGGATCAGCCAGAGCGGCCCGCCTGCCCGGATCAGCCAGAGCGGCCCGCCTGCCCGGATCTGCCAGAGCGGCCCGCCTGCCCGGATCTGCCAGAGCGGCCCGCCGCGCCGGATCTGCCAGAGCGGCCCGCCTGCCCGAAGCTGCCAGAGCGGCCCGTCTACCCGGAACCGAGGGGGTCGGCCTGTGACCCGGAACCGAGGGGGTCTGCCTGTGACCCGGAACCAAAGGGGTCTGCCTGTGACCCGGAACCGAAGGGGTCTGCCTGTGACCCAGAACCGGGTGAGTCTGCCTATGACCCGGAACCAAAGGAGTCTAGCAGCAACCCGGAACTGAGTAAGTCCTATTAATGATCCAGAACTAAATATAAGTAACTGTGTTTCAAATGAGTCTGCCGACAGTGTGGAATGCCTACGATCCGGAACGAGGGGAGTCTGCCTACGGCCCGAAACGGATTAAGTCTGTCTGCATTCTGGAGGACAGTAGGCCGGAGCCTGAACCACCACCTGTATAGGTGGGTTGGGGAGGGGGGGGTGTAGCACAAGTGCCGTCGGTGACGGCAGCCACCCTCCCTTCCCTCCCTTTAGGGGGATTTTTTATATTTTTTTGGGGGGGGGATTGTTTATTTATGAGGTGCATCCGGGGTCTGCACCTTTAGGGGGGGGGGTACTGTCACGTCCTGACCAGTATAAGGGTATTTTGTTATTGTAGTTTGGTCAGGACGTGGCAGAGGGTATTTGTTTTATGTGGTTCGGGGTGGTGTTTTTGTAGAAGGGTATTTGATTTATGTATTCCGGGGTTTTTGGGCACTGTTCCTTGTTAACGTATTTCTATGTCTAGTCTAGTAAGTGTATTTCTATGTTTAGGTTAATGGGGGGTTGGACTCTCAATTGGAGGCATGTGCTTTCTCGTTGCCTCTGATTGAGAGTCCTATATATGGGTATGTGTTTGGTTTAGTGTTTGTGGGAGATTGTTTCTTGTTTTGCATGTGTGAGCCTTACAAGACTGTTTTGTTGATCGTTCGTTCTTCGTTTTGTTGTTTTGGTGTTCTTGTTATTTAAAATAAATCAAGATGAGCATCCACGTTCCTGCTGCGTTTTGGTCCTCCATTCCCGACGACAACCGTGACAGGAAGTGGATGGACTGTAAGGACCTTTATTCTAATTCAATCTAGTTTCACTCTGAAGTGTGTACCTCTGTGACCATTCAGTCATAATTACAGGCTATGTGTAGACCAAAATGATTCCTATCACTCAAACCTCCTGAGGTATCATGATGTACCATATACAGTTTTCAGCTGATCAGTTGATCAAAATTGAGGTATAGTCCAAAATACAGCATGGCTACCGTGGAAAAGGAACCTTTTTCCTCCTAGATTGGTCTTTCGAGCTGGATGTCTACTTTTAGGGTTAAAATTGGTACAAAGAATGGGCGAAAATGTAACACAGTACATCTTGTTTTTGGACAGAACCATCGAGCGCTCTATTTTTGACAACTCAGTTGAAGTGAGGCATCCCTTTAGGACCCTGTACCAGTACAGGTGTTGTTACAAAGAAGGTCCTCTGGGCTGCATTGCAGATATGAAATTCATATTCTGTGGCTGAAGCATGATCTTCCTCTCCGCGCAAAGGCCTGAACAGAATGTATCAATGATAAATGAAGACCCATCTTTTGACTACCCAGTTAATCTCTCTCAAACATACGACTACAAACTGCCATATCTGAGGTCATGATGTAATTCTGGAATCATACAAAAAATAGCTCTTTGGATCTCTCATATCTAATTAGGGTCCAAGGACAGTTTAGCAGGATAATAACTGCCTGTTTTAACTGTTTGTTCTTGTTGTATAATGAAAAAACAATATTAATATAACACTACCTACCTAGGAAAAATGTATGAATTGTGTTTTCATGTTTCAGCTGGTTTAACCTCTTATATCACAACAATATTTAGAATTCTAAGTAGACTTTGGCCTACAGAAACTGTGGACATTTTTTGCAACACTGCCACATTTATGCAAAGGTGAAAAAGAGGCGAGCCGGAGAGTGCTCTGTGAGTGATGGCTAGGTCTAAGGGCTGTGTGGAGTTCAACAATCTGCTGCATTTGTGGATTTTCATTCTGGACGGAGCAGCAGACAGAGGCAGGGAAGCAAAGGGACCCGCATGAGGCTCCATTGGAGTGCACCTTCAGGTTCACCCAGATAAGGCAATATTGGAGAACAAAGCAGAAGTGGAATGCTAAGATCATTTTCTCTCTCTCTCTCTCTCTCTCTCTCCCCCCCTCAGTCCTTTTATGAAGTCCTCTAGCTCTCCATGCCATTGAGTGGCTTAATGCATTTGCCCTATGATTACCCCTGCCCTAAAACCTGTAATGGTCTCATAAAACTGTGTAATTTTGCTAATTATATCTATACCTCTATCGACACAGATTAAGTCACTCCTATTGTCAATGATATCCTTTCAGTTAGGAATATTGGCAAGGTATAGTAAAATCATCATAATTGAAACCCAACCAGTCAGGTGTTGTCAATCATGCTGTACAGTAAGTGTACATGTTCCAATGATTTTGCAGTACACAGCATAAGTGCCAACACAACCATGTTTAATTTTTCTCCAAAGACAACATCCCAAAGCAGTTTTTTAATAATGTACTTCACTGAGCTGTTATTGGACATTTTCATCAACATTGATGTATAATTTCACTTAGTGCTGTTCTTACACTCCCTCAGGATGAATGCGAGGCAGCTACTTTGGTGATACTTAAGCTATCCATATCTGCAGATGTCAATCATTGAGTGCACAGGGATGTGGCAGGAAGTCCACCAAGCAGATTGGGAGGTGTGTCATCCATAACATTGATGATGATTAGTGAGAGTGAAATACCATGTGTATCGACAAAGTTCATGTTTCCCTCCAATCCATTTCTCTACCCATTAATAGCAGGGGATCACATAGGTAGATGGCTCTAAACCACGAATAGGGCATGTGTGAAACCATATACTATATAGGACATAAAATTACCCTTTGTGCTCCAATACCATGTGTCATGTGAGTATGCCATTCCGTTGAGTCTGGTAATCTTTCTCTACAACTGGTAATAAATGTTCTATGAATTTTTTGTTAAGTAGTCTTCTTCATTACTGCCAGGTTTAGAACAGATGCCCATTCCATAACATTAATGTAGGTGTTCCCTGTGAACAGAGTGGATGCAGCAGATAGTACCGTAATTTCCGGACTATTGAGCGCACCTGAATATAAGCCGCACCCACTGAATATTTTACAAATTATTATTTTGAACATATATAAGCCACAGGTGCCTACCGGTACATTGAAACAAATGAACTTTACACAGGCTTTAACGAAGCACGGCTTGTAACAAAATAAATAGGCTTTAACGAAACATGGCTTGTAACAAAAAATAAAACATTTGCAGTAAACAGTAGCCTACCAAGAAAGTCATTGCTCCAGACCAAGCTCCCGTGCAGCAGCTCTATTTCCTTTTCCAACAGCCAGATCAATCGCCCTCAACTTGAAAGCTGCATCATATGCATTTCTCCGTGTCTTTGCCATGATGAGGGTGACAAAATGACTACCGTAATCAGAATGATGGGAAGTTTGAGAGCGCTCGATTTAATCTAAACAGTAAACAAAAAAGTTGTTTGACCTTAACCCGTTCGGCAATTTCATTGGTCTAATGAAAGCTTCATGCCGCCAAAAAACTGAGCACGTCACGGAATGTGTTTTTTAATTTATTTTTTATTTGAAAGCGGGAAAAATCCATATATTAGCCGCATCGTTGTTTAAGCCGCGAGGATCAAAGCGTGGGAAAAAAGTAGCGGCTTATAGTCCGGAAATTACAGTAGACGGATTTCTGGCACATCGCACAACATGGGACTAGAGGACCACAGTCCCATTTTATGATCATCTGTGCTCCAACGTATCTCACTGACTTGTTTGCTATACCATTTCCACATGTCTGGCAGAGTCTGAAGAGCTGCAGCAACTTGAGTCATACACTAAACACTTTGTTTCCTTCCAGACCACACTCACAAAATTGGACTATCATCCTATTGACAGGTGATGTCCAAGGTAGACGTACTGGCTCTTCCTGGAAAGAGAGAGAGGTTAATAAACAACCATTTCAACCTTTGAGACAGTACAAGCCTACCTACATACAGTGACATAGTCCCACGGTGTGTCACTACCCTGTCCTGTCTGGTCCTGTTTCCTCTGCCCCAAATAGACCAGGACTAACACATTTGAGTTTTTTTTCTATTGGTTTGTAAGAATTTAAAAGTATTCTGCAGGTTGATATGGATAATTCATGATACTTACAGGGCCTTTAGAAAGTATTCACACCCATTTACTTTTTCCACATTTTGTTGTGTTATAAAGTGGGATTAAAATGGGTTTACATTGATTTTTTGTCAACGATCTACCCAAAAAAACTCTAATGTGAAAGTGAAAAAACATTATATAATACAAAAAAATAAAACATATCTTGATTAGATAAATATTCAACCCCCTGAGTCAATACATGTTATAAATCACTTTGGAAGCAATTATAGCTGTGTTTTTTTCTGGGTAAGCCTCTAAGAGCTTTGTACACCCGGAATGTACAATATTTGCACATTATTTTTTTTTAAATCCTTCATCCTCTTTCAAGTTGGCTGTTGATCATTGCTAGACAGCCATTTTTAAGTTTTGGCATGGATTTTCAAGCCAATTTTAAGTAAAAACTGTAACTAGGCCAGGATCATTCAATGTCATCTTGGTTAGCAACTCCGGCCTTGTGTTTTAGGTTATTATGCTGCTGAATGGTGAATTTGTCTCCTAGTGTCTGTTGGAAAGCAGACTGAACGAGGTTTACGCCGGTTCATTCCATCCACTGGAAGCTGCTACTGTCCAGATGGTGAGCGCATACTCCGCAGCCATCTGATTCCCCTGCTGTAGCTGAAGCAGACGCTCACCTTGCTCTCTGCCCTCCGCGGGAGTATCTAAAATGCATTTAAAACAGAGCCATTAGCTCCTCCTCTGCTCTCTCCCAGACGGCCGTAGCCCATTCCAATACCCACCCGGTCAGCAGAGAAATAACCGTGGCAACCTTAGACCTCTCGGTGTTGGGGGCTCCCAACTGGTGTGAAAAATCGAGGGAGCACTGAAGGAGAAAGCCACGGCGTACTGTCGTATTTATCCGGGAGGGACAGACGGGCATCGATGACCTGAGCGGGATGCTGAATGGGTCATTGCGCTGGCTCGTTGGGTAGACTGGCTCTAGAGTATCCTCCGATGCTGGGCGTCTCTCGGGGGTGTTCGAGACGCTGCAGAGTACGAGAACATCTTCCATGGCCGTCCCCAGTTGAGCCAGCTGGTCATGGTGTTGACATAGAAGGTACCCTTGTTCACCGGACGTCTGAGAGATTTCCTGCTGCTTCCATAGTTTGAATTGGTATTCTGAAATAATGGAGCTGTGAGTCGGGTGCAGGTGAAACATTTAATAAAACAACAAAACCAGTAACGAGACAATTCCATAAGGCTACATGCCGGTAAACAAGAACAATACCAACTGGTGAGAAAACATAAGGGAGTGACATATAAAGGGGAGGAAATGATGAAGGTAATGAAGTCCAGGTGTGAATCACAATGATTACCAGGTGTGCGTAATGATGAATCCCAGCACCGGTGGTTAGTAATTTGCCGATGTCGTACTCTGGAGGGGAAGAGCAGGAGAAGATGTGACAGCAGGCATGGTTCCCTTGTGTGCGCAGAATACATTGAATTAAACCGCTGAAAACCATCCCACTTGTGGTCAACATATTTTTTTTGTGGCGTTGTCATTCAATAGGGTTTTCAGTACATTTATCTAAAGCCATCCTTTTAAACATAGTGCACTTTTTAATTTGAATTCTTTCGATAGCCTCAGTAGAATATATGGTGAGAACGCTTCAGAATATTAGGGATTAATGAAGGAAAGCCATGTAAATACACACATCGGCTTATTCATCATAGGCCTAAACATACTCTGATCTTGTATTTTATTTAGGGTTAGGAAAATATTTATGAATAATAAAAAAACAGGTTTGGAGAGCCTTTACGAATTAAATTCTATGACAGGAGTTGAACAGACGTCTATATAGTAGTCTATAAAATCATAATCCTCACTAATCATGGAACTGTGATGACAACGGTCCAGTTATCGTCAACTGTGTGTCAGGCTCCAGGTTTAAACTGCTCTGTATGGTCTGCCTTCCATAATGATTCAAATGGGCTACATGTCCCAAATTATTGCACAACTTGTAATACGTTAGCCTGATATGATCCACTGTTGCTAGCGATCCTCAGGAACAACAACACAAACGTCAGAGAGGAAAGAAAGGTAAATGGAATGGAATGCTACAAAATGTAAACTAACACTAAAGTCAGTGACAGTTATAAATGTGGGTATAGCTTAGGGTGGCTTCCGATAATGGGTAATATTTAACCTGTTTGGGATAGGGGGCAGTATTTTCACGGCCGGATAAAAAACGTACCCGATTTAATCTTGTTACTACTCCTGCCCAGAAACAAGAATATGCATATAATTAGTAGATTTGGATAGAAAACACTCTAAAGTTTCTAAAACTGTTTGAATGGTGTCTGTGAGTATAACAGAACTCATATGGCTGGCCAAAACCTGAGAAGATTCCATACAGGAAGTGCTCTGTCTGACAATTTGTTGTCCTTCTGTAGCATCTCTATCGAAAATACAGCATCTGTGCTGTAACGTGACATTTTCTAAGGCTTCCATTGGCTCTCAGAAGGCGCCAGAAAGTGTAATGGGGTGTCTGCTGTCTCTGGGCGAAGAACAGCAGGAGAATTTATAAGTGGTCAGCCTGGGAACAGTGAGACTGAGAGGCGCGTTCACGAGAATTCTAAAAAAATGTCTTTCAGCCTTTGAATGAATACAATGTCGCCTGGTTGGAATATTATCACTATTTTACGAGAAAAATGGCATAAAAATTGATTTTAAACAGCGTTTGACATGCTTCGAAGTACGGTAATGGAATATTTAGCATTTTTTTTGTCACGAAATGCGCTCGCATTACACCCTTCGGATAGTGACCTGAACGCACGAACAAAACGGAGGTATTTGGATATAACTTTGGATTATTTGGAACCAAAACAACATTTCTTGTTGAAATAGAAGTCCTGGGAGTGCATTCTGACGAAGAACAGCAAAGGTAATAACATTTTTCTAATAGTAATTCTGAGTTTGGTGAGCCCCAAACATGGTGGGTGTCAAATTAGCTAGCCTGTTATGGCCGGGCTATGTACTCAGAATATTGCAAAATGCGCTTTCGACGAAAAGCTATTTTAAAATCTGACACCGCGATTGCATAAAGGAGTTCTGTATCTATAATTCTTAAAATAATTGTTATGTTTTTTGTGAACGTTTATCATGAGTAATTTAGTAAATTCACCGGAAGTTTTCGGTGGGTATGCTAGTTCTGAACATCACATGCTAATGTAAAAAGCTGTTTTTTGATATAAATATGAACTTGATTGAACAAAACATGCATGTATTGTATAACATAATGTCCTAGGAGTGTCATCTGATGAAGATCATCAAAGGTTAGTGCTGCATTTAGCTGTGGTTTTGGTTTTTGTGACATATATGCTTGCTTTGAAAATGGCTGTGTGATTATTTTTGGCAGGGTACTCTCCTGACATAATCTAATGTTTTGCTTTTGCTGTAAAGCCTTTTTGAAATCGGACAATGTGGTTAGATTAACGAGAGTCTTGTCTTTAAAATGGTGTAAAATAGTCATATGTTTGAGAAATTGAAGTTATAGCATTTTTGAGGTATTTGTATTTCGCGCCACGCCCTACCATTGGATATTGGTGAGGCGTTCCGCTAGCAGTGGAAAGTCTGGCCATATAATTAAAACATTCTAGAAATCATGAATCAACTCGGTAGGGTTGGCTCTATACTGTCATTTGCACATGGCTACAGAAGCCTATAGCCTATAAAGTATCCAAATTTCATCCCAAGTTATAAGGCCAGCATTTCATGAACTTCACTGTTGAGAAGGTGATACAATATGTTGATGCAGTTTGCCGCCAAATGACAGGATTCACATTTGTCTCCAGAGATCACAAGGTAAAAAAATATCTAAAACAATTGCAATTTATCTTTACATTACTCTTATCCAAACGGCTTACTTATTTACCTAGCTCTCATCAATAGCTTTTATCAGTTTGTAAATTACAGTGCATGAAGAAACTAGATGTTGTTCCATAAGGAACTGACAGGTTGCTTGAACTTATTCATTGTTAATCATGTGTAAAGGTGTTGGAATTATGAGGGAATTCAGTCAAGGTCAGAATATGGCGTATCTGTAGACACACCTCCGCCACATCTTCATTTATTTGATCTCCACCCCCAATGAATATCGGGGTCAATAGCATGCTATTCTCATGCTTAAATTCAAGGTCAGAATACATGTAGAGAGAATAAAAAGATAATTAAGTTTAATTTACGCACGCTTAACTTGGGTCGGAATTCCCCCCATGTACAGTATGTAAATCATATACCCTAGAGACATGTAACACTACTTTGTGAAATACTTGGGGAGAAATCATCATGCTCCTAACTGAGTAATGCAATGGAATTCTGTCCTGAGCCATCAAAGGCAATACAACCATTTACCATTGTCATTTAATTTCATGTTATTTTTCTTTTCAAACTAAACCCAGACCAACATCAATGCCTTGTCAGCCCAACACACCCAATCCTTCTACATTCCATATCCGGTTTAATTCTCTGCCAATGCTTCTATTGATCTAATGGATAAGGCAATAATGATTCATGCTAATGCCTTCCCATGGGTTAACACAAACCGCTGCAGTGAGGGTTTTGACCATACCTTTTATGGATATAAAATTCATAGAGGTTCTAAAGGTTTATTGATGCATGCAGCTTTCATAACTGGTTAGCATATGCTAAAATGATTAACTGCATATGCAACAGTAGGAAAGCACAGCTGATCATTAAAACCATTGCAGTGCTGCCATGACATGCACCTTTGCGCAGTGGAGTGACTCGTTGAATGTGTGAATATATTGAATTGCTTCTCAACGAGCAGTACTTTTAAATCCATCCCACCCTTTTCCTTATTTGCAGAGCTGTGAATTATTCATTGTTTTGAAGGTGCCATTGGTTTTGTCACCTCCAAAGAATAATAGTAATGATTTGGTGTGTGTGTGTGGCGGGGTGGATGTTGCTCGAGTGATTCTGTTTAAGCTTCACGGCATGCAGAACACTGCATAAATGCAACATTATGGTGTGGTATCCATTTCCAGTCTAAACGACTTGGGAAACTGTATCACAACAATGAGATTGCACAAAGCATAATAAAATGCAAATTGCATATTCAATGAGATCTTGAGATGCTTCCCCAGGTTGAGAACAAATCATTTCCCACCAGATCAGCAGAATAGAATACATTGTGCAATACACCTATACTGAACAAAAATCTAAACACAACATGCAACATTTTCAACGATTTTAATGAGTTACAGTTTACATACATAAATCAGTCATTTGAAATAAATTCATTAGGCCCTAATCTATGGATTTCACATGACTGGGCAGGGGCGCAGCCATTGGTGGAGGGCATAGGCTCACCCACTTGGGAGTCAGGCCCAGCCAATCAGAATGAGTTTTTCCCCACAAAAGTGCTTTATTACAGACATAAATACTCCTCAGTTTCATCAGCTGTGGCTGTTCTCAGACGATCCCGCAGTTGAAGAAGCCGGATGTGAAGGTCCTGGGCTGGTGTGGTTACACGTGGTCTGTGGTTGTGAGGCTGGTTGGACGTACTGCCAAATTCTCTTAAACGACGTTGGAGACGGGTTATGGTAGAGAAATGAACGTTCAATTCTCTGGCAAAAGCTCTGGGGGACATTTCTGCAGTCAGCATGCATCTTGCACACTCCCTCAAAACTTGAGACACCTGTGGCGTTGTGTTGTGTGACAAAAATGCACATTTTCAAATGGTCTTTTGTTGTCCACAGCACAAGGTGCACCTATGTACTATTTGTCAATATACCCCGATGATGACAGCTTGTCAGTCAAAACATTGGTTAAATTATTGCATCTGAGCTCCTAGAGTGTGAAGCTCATCTTTTGTTTTTCAAGTGTTCTAGCCCGCACCTCGCCTAAACGGGTGTTTTTTTTCGCCTCCAGATGCACCTGTGAATGATCATGCTGTTTAATCAGCTTCTTGATTTGCCACACCTGTCAGGTGGATGAATTACCTTGGCAAAGGAGAAATTCTCACTAACAGGGATGTAAACAAATGTGTGTTCAAAATTGGAGAGAAAAAAAGCTTTTGTGCGTATGGAAGATTTCTGGGATCTTTTATTTCAGCTCATGAAACATGAAACCAACACTTTACATGTTGTGTTTATATTTTTGTGCTAAATCTAAGATATCAGTTTGGGTTCTAATGACAATTAATTAAAAACATTATAGTCTTTAAAACCTTAAGAGATTGGATGCCTATATTTTCATAACTGAAAATAAAACAGTTTGGCAATACTTTTTCCAGGCGTGACAAAATACCCTCTTTATTTTTGATGACTTCATTGTTTGTGTAGGATGCAAAGAAATTATCTACAGTAATAAGAAGCAGAAATAAAGATTCTGTTTAATTTCAGCAGTTGTTGGTGGCATATGTAACCAGGGGGCCATAGCAACATATGAGGACACCTCTGTCATTTCTACTTTGCACTTTCTTCCACTACAAATCTACCATTCCAGTGTTTTACTTGCTATATTGTATTTACTTTGCCGCCATGGCCTTTTTTGCCTTTACCTCCCTTATCGCACCTCATTTGCTAACATTGAAATTATTGAATGTAAGTTTGTTTTACTCCATGTGTAACTCTGTGTTGTTGTATGTGTCGAACTGCTTTGCTTTATCTTGGCCAGGTCGCAATTGTAAATGAGAACTTGTTCTCAACTTGCCTACCTGGTTAAATAAAGGTGAAATATTTTTTTACATTTTATTTTATTATCGTAAAAAAAAAGATTCAGAATTGACTGACCTTGATGTCTTAAAGAAATTATGGACTGTCGTTTCTCTTTGCTTATTTGAGCTGTTCATGCCATAATATGTACTTGGTCTTTTACCAAATAAGGCTATCTTCTGTATACTAACCCTACCTTGTCAAAATACGTCTGATTGGCTGAAACGCATAAAGAAGGAAAGAAATTCCACAAATTAACTTTTAACATGCATTCCAGGTGACTACCTCATGAAGCTGGTTGAGAGAATTCCAAGAGTGTGCAAAGCTGTCATCAAGGCAATGGGTGGATACTTTGAAGAATCTCAAATCTCAAATATATTTTGATTTGTTTAACACTTTTTTGGTTACTACATTATTCCATGTGTTATTTCAGTTTTGATGTCTAAACTACACTGCTCCAAAAAATAAAGGGAACACTTAAACAACACAATGTAACTCCAAGTCAATCACACTTCTGTGAAATCAAACTGTCCACTTAGGAAGCAACACTGATTGACAATAAATGTCACATGCTGTTGTGCAAATGGAATAGACAACAGGTGGAAATTATAGGCAATAAGCAAGACACTCCCAATAAAGGAGTGGTTCTGCAGGTGGAGACCACAGACCACTTCTCAGTTCCTATGCTTCCTGGCTGATGTTTTGGTCACTTTTGAATGCTGGCGGTGCTTTCACTCTAGTGGTAGCATGAGACGGAGTCTACAACCCACACAAGTGGCTCAGGTAGTGCAGCTCATCCAGGATGGCATATCAATGCGAGCTGTGGCAAGAAGGTTTGCTGTGTTTGTCAGCGTAGTGTCCAGAGCATGGAGGCGCTACCAGGAGACAGGCCAGTACATCAGGAGACGTGGAGGAGGCCGTAGGCAACAACCCAGCAGCAGGACCGCTACCTCCGCCTTTGTGCAAGGAGGAGCAGGAGGAGCACTGCCAGAGCCCTGCAAAATGACCTCCAGCAGGCCACAAATGTGCATGTGTCTGCTCAAACGGTCAGAAACAGACTCCATGAGGGTGGTATGAGGGCCTGACGTCCACAGGTGGGGGTTGTGCTTACAGCCCAACACCGTGCAGGACGTTTGGCATTTGCCAGAGAACACCAAGATTGGCAAATTTGCCACTGGCGCCCTGTGCTCTTCACAGATGAAAGCAGGTTTACCCTGAGCACATGTGACAGACATGACAGAGTCTGGAGACGCCGTGGAGAACGTTCTGCTGCCTGCAACATCCTCCAGCATGACCGGTTTGGCGGTGGGTCAGGCATGGTGTGGGGTGGCATTTCTTTGGGGGGCCGCACAGCCCTCCATGTGCTCGCCAGAGGTAGCCTGACTGCCATTAGGTACCGAGATGAGATCCTCAGACCCCTTGTGAGACCATATGCTGGTGCGGTTGGCCCTGGGTTCCTCCTAATGCAAGACAATGCTAGACCTCATGTGGCTGGAGTGTGTCAGCAGTTCCTGCAAGAGGAAGGCATTGATGCTATGGACTGGCCCGCCCGTTCCCCAGACCTGAATCCAATTGAGCACATCTGGGACATCATGTCTCGCTCCATCCACCACAGACTGTCCATGAGTTGGCGGATGCTTTCGTCCAGGTCTAGGAGGAGATCCCTCAGGAGACCATCCGCCACCTCATCAGGAGCATGCCCAGGCATGGTAGGGAGGTCATACAGGCACATGGAGGCCACACACACTACTGAGCCTCATTTTGACTTGTTTTAAGGACATTACATCAAAGTTGGGTCAGCCTGTAGTGTGGTTTTCCACTTTAATTTTGAGTGTGACTCCAAATCCAAACCTCCATGGGTTGATAAATTGGATTTACATTGATTATTTTGATGTGATTTTGTTGTCAGCACATTCAACTATGTAAAGAAAAAAGTATTTAATAAGATTATTTATTTCATTCAGATCTAGGATGTGTTGTTTAGGTGTTCCCTTTATTTTTTGAGCAGTATATTATTCTACAATGTACAAAATAGTAAAAATAAAGTTAAATCCTTGAATGAGTAAGTGTCTCCAAACTTTTGACTTGTACTGTATATAAACATAAAATGTTTTATTTAAGAACTCAGTCAGGGTCTCAACTTACAGTTGAGAGTTAGAAAAATAGAATACACAAAGTGCAATTTCGAAACTTGGTTGTACATCAGCAGTTGTCCTCGTCATATGTCACTCACTGACAGTCACTGAATTTGCTCATGCCTGTAATTTTTGGGGGGGATTGGTAAAAAAGTCTAGTTAATTTAGCCAGCTATCTAAACTTGTAGTAATCATGGCCGAATCACTGACCGGGCATTTAGAGCACATGCCCTGACCTCCAGGGGGCCTGCATTGATTTGGTTAGTCATTCTCACTCAGATATCGTATTAACATTTACATTTACGTCATTTAGCAGACGCTCTTATCCAGAGCGACTTACATGGCATACTGTAAGTCATGGCAAAATGTGTAGAATTGCAGGAAATGTGCTTTTAAGACTGATAACCCAAAAAATTAATGATAAGGAAACATATTTGTTTACCTTTTGATAAAAAACACTTTTTCTGCTAACAGAAAAAGTTTATTCCACCCCACACCATGCATATCACTAATAACTGTTCCCAAAAGTAGGCCCTGTCACTTCATAAAGCGACATCTGATAGGACTTCCCCAAAGACAAAAGCAGAAGTCAATATAAAGGGGATTGCACTTTGAAAGACTTTAGAATTAAGAGTGCATCACTAAAGCAAGCTCTCAATGCTGTGAATTTAAGTTGAAGCATAATGGGTAGTGGGCAAAACACTTTTAGAAAGGTCACTGAAAAGCATGTTGTCAATGGCAATGGTTGATTAAGACCTAAGGCGGCATTGCAAACTTAGTGCGTCCTTTGAATGACACTATGGGAAAACTATCAACCCTTTGACGATAACGCTACGGTATACTTTGCTTCCAAAGAAGTCATGAACCCTAGCAGGAACTACTCAGTTCTATCCATGAAGACCTTTCCAAAGTGAAATTGAAACGTATACTCACAAGGAATGTTTTCAGTTGAAACTCTTCAGGTTCCAGTGCCAAATGTTGACAGTAATATTAAGAAGAGACAGTAGCTGTGAGTGTTTGTAGCCTTTACAAAGCTCCAAAGATAATTAATGAGCATTTGAAAAAGCACAAAAGGAAATATCATTGTTAGATAATGAACGAGAATACAGCATACAAATAATACAGCCATTCCAAAAGGTAAAAAATGCACTATAAATGTCTAGATAGAAAGGTTGTGAATTATATTCATGAAGTTCTGACTAAGCATAATATGACCTTTCATTGTTTGCTTTTATATTAGCTAAATGTTCTTACATTGTCAAACATTGTAAACTAAAGACAGAGAAAAGTCATCAGGATTTGCTATCACAACATAGGACTGCTAAATGCAGGAAAACTTCAAACAGAAAAATGTTTACAAAATGTTGATCTAACAGAAATACAGAATAACAAAAATGTCCTTTTGCAGAACTACCCACTCTAGAACCATAGGCACAGGGGTAAGCAACTCGAGACCATACGATTTCTCTGGATCATGACTTCATTCTGGTCAACATCAGGCAAGGCTAGAGCAGTACTAGTATCTCTTGCTAAGATAATACCTGCGCTGATTGCACCATATCTGGTGCAATGAGGAAGTTAGAGAGAGTGACGCCAGAGTTACCAGCCCAGAACATAAAGCTTAGTCAGCGCACTGCATGCCATGACATAAGGCACTATTTTGATAATGGCAAAGAAAAGCAGAACTGGTCAAATGAAACAGTGATAACCAAGAAAAAAGGTAATCTTAGCTAATACTCCTAGACACAGAGAGGTGTATTTTGTGAACGCTATTGACACAAGAACCTCTTGTTACTCAAAGTGTCCTAAGTTACCTCAGATCAACTTCAACTCCACCCTCTCATGCTCCTCAAACAAAAGTGGATCGAGAGCTGTAGCTAGCATCGTCAAGACGCCAGTTGATTGAGAGCTGTAGCTAGCATCGTCAAGATGCCAGGGGCAAAAGTATCCATGATGCTATTATTACATTCATCCAGGAGAAGTACACGCTAATTATTCATACAGCACAATTTATGCACACCCAAAGCGCCTCTCCACCACCTGACAAGAGAGTTCTGGCTCTAGTCGAGTGGGAAAAAGAACCGTTTCCTTCTGCTCCTACTGTAAGTTTTCAATATGAGCGTGCACCCTTACCGGCAGTTACTGCATTTGTAAAATCTCCAGTATATTTACATAAAGAGTACATACATAAGTTCAAGTGGGCAATATCTAAAGTAACATATGTTTGTAAGACATCCCAGTATGGTCTGCTTGCTCATTAAACCCCAAAAAAACAGAGTGGGGAGGAGGGAAACAAGTTAGAGATGCAACCAACTGATTTACTCTTCACAAACTCTTTCCAAGTGGGGTAATCATAGTTAGTTTAGAGAGAGAGAGAGAGAGTGAGAGTGAGGTGTGTCTGTGTGTGCATGCATGTGCACGTCTGTGTGTGTGTGTGTGTGTGTGTGTGTGCACGTCTCTGTTTGTGTGTTTGTATTTTTCCCTGGAGTGCCGCAACAATGACTCCAAATGACTATCTCAGACACATAGAGAAAGAGATGTCAACTGAGACCTTTACACGTAAAAAAAAATAATATTTTACTTAAGGGGGCAGATCAGTGCAGTGAATTCAGAAAGTACACAGACCCCTTAACTTTTTCCACATTTTGTTATGTTACAGCCTTATTCTAAAATGGATTAAATGTATTTTTTTCCTCAGCAATCAAATTTCCTCAGCAATCTTAAAAAAAGACGCTATCATATGAGACTCTAAATTGAGCTCAGGTGCATTCTGTTTCCATTGATCATCCTTGAGATGTTTCTATAACTTGATTGGAGTCCACCTGTGGTAAATTCAATGCTGCAGACCTTTTTGGTACCTTTCTTTCTTTCTTTCTCAGAGTACCTGAGCCCTAGGACTATGCCTCAGGACTACCTGGCCTGATGACTCCTTGCTGTCCCCAGTCCACCTGGTCGTGCTGCTGCTCCAGTTTCAACAGTTCTGCCTGTGGCTATGGAACCCTGACGTGCTACCTGTCCCAGACCTGCTGTTTTCAACTCTCTAGAGACAGCTGGAGTGGTAGAGATACTCTGAATGATCGGCGATGAAAAGCCAACTGACATTTACTCCTGAGGTGCTGACCTTTTGCACACTCTACAACCACTCTGATTATTATTATTTGACCCTGCTGGTCATCTATGAACATTTGAACATCTTGGTCATGATATGTTATCTCCACCCGGCACAGCCAGAAGAGGACTGGCCACCCCTCACAGCCTGGTTCCTCTCTAGGTTTCTTCCTAGGTTCTGGCCTTTCTAGGAAGTTTTTCCTAGCCACCGTGCTTCCTCACCTGCATTGCTTGCTGTTTGGGGTTTTATGCTGGATTTCTGTCCAGCACTTTGTGACATCAGCTGATGTAAGAAGGGTCTTTGTAAATACAATTGATTGATAGATGTCTTGGTGTTTCCAAACTTCTTCCATTTATAAGTGATGGAGGCCACTGTGTTCTTTGATCTTCAATGCTGCAGAATTGTTTTGTTCACCTTCCCCAGATCTTTGCCTCGACACAATCCTGTCTTGGAGCTCTACATACATTTCCTTCAACCTTATGGCTTGGTTTTTGCTGACATGCACTGTCAACTGTGGGACCTTTTTTATACAGGTCCTAAATGAGCTCCCAAATCATGTCCAATCAATTGAATTTACCACAGGTGGAGTCCAATCATCTCAAGGACGATCAACGGAAACATAATGCATCTGAGCTCATTTTCGTGTCTCATAGCAAAGGGCCTGAATACGTATGTAAATTAGGTATTTCAGTTTTTTATTTTGAATACATTTACAAAAAAATCTAAACCTGTTTTTTGCTTTGCCTTTATGGGGTATTGTGTGTAGATTGAGGGAATACAAAAAGTATAATACATGAATATGGCTGTAACTTAACAAAGTGGAAAAAGTGAAGTGGTCTGAATACTTTCTATTGGTTGCAAGATTATTTTTTTTTAATCCGGCGTTGTTTTGCTTATCAGTTCATAAACCCTGTGCCACGGAATCGGTATGTCTTTAAAGCAGGGCTGACTGAGAAGTTCCTTACTTTTTCCCTTTGCTCTTGCCTCTTGCCTCTTCCATATTATATATTTTTTAACTTTTTACCCCTTTTTCTCCCCTTTTTCTCCCCAATTTCGATATATTCAATTGGTAGTCACTAGAGCGCGATGGGACAAGGACATCACGGCCGGTCAAATCCTCCTCTTACCCGGACGATGCTGGGCCAATTGTACGCCGCCTCATGCGTCTCCTTGTCACGGCTGGCTGTGACACAACCCAGAGTCTAACCCAGGTCTGTAGTAATGCCTCAAGCACTGTGATGCAGTGTCTTAGACCACTGTGCCACTCGGTAGGCCCGCGTCTTCAATTTTTGTGATAATGCCGCAATCAGTTGGTTGTAATTGTGGATAGAGCATACATTTGCAAATATTTTTGTTAGCTGCATGTGTGCCGTAACTCCACAAGTCCTATTTATGATATAATTTACAAAGATTATACCGTAGAAAAAAAATATGTATATATATTTGAGTTTAACCATAATATTTGTTGTATTATTTGTTCTGTCTTTTCTGGTGGATTAAACTGAAATTGCAACCACATTTCTATGGCTTGTATTAAAAATATTTTGATTATTATTTCATTTTCAAATAACCAAAAGTAAGAGGTTGTAATCTGAATAAAGTCCATTCTTAACACGGGGTGAGATATTCTTACTAATCTTCGGATTTAAGTACAACTTTTGTATGACTGAAGCCTTTAGTGAGAGATCTAATTCCTTAATATTTAATCATTTCTGCCCCTCAAAACCATTTATATATTATATGAATAGGCCTGTTTAATTTTGTCTGGCTTGCCGTTCCAAATAAAATGGAATCTTTTTTGCTCATATAATTTAAAAAACTAGTCGCTAGGTGTATGCCATAAGCAATTAGGTAAACTGGGATATGACTAAAGAATTAATCAGGGTGATTTTTCCACAAATGGACAGGTATTTTCCTTTCCATGGTAGCAACATCTTATCTATTTTTGCAATGAGGCTGTGTAGGGATCCAAATTGTGAATTTAAAAGAAAACATGAATCATCATTGTACAATGACACCTTTGTTTTCAAGCCCTGGCTTTCTAGCCCCTTGATATTATTAATGGATCTGATTTGAATAGCTAACATAATAAATAGATATGCCGATAGTGGACAACCTTGTTTTACTCCTCTTGATAGTTTAATACTTTCTGAAAAGTAGCCATTATTTACACCTAGGGTTACATTGTATGACAGATTCTCCTAAATTGAAATATTCCAGGCAATTATATATAAATTCCAGTCATACTTTATCAAAAGCCTTTTCAAAGTCAATTTTTTTATTTTCACAGACACTTTGTGAAATCAAAGGCTGGAACAGGAAAGGGTATCCTAGAAATAATAAATCCATTAATATGTACAGTTTGTTCTTATCTGCGAGCAGTGAATTACAGTACAAATATTTGCCAGACAAAGAGAGGTGCACTATTTTGGATGGCCATATATGAAGCTACATATTGTTTGACTCTGTTGCTTTACAAATGTATTGTTTGGTTCTAATTTTGAGTAAATAACCAAGTTTAATTCTTCCCAAAGGGTCTATACAGCTGTAATTCAGACAAACAGCATTTCACACAAGCACTGATATTTAACCCGTTCTCCTAGGCTGAGTCTCCTCCTCCACAACTGAACAGCCAATGAATCTCTGATGCTAGACAGAACCTTAGTGATATCTGTTCTTCCTCACTTCATCTAACCTGACCCCTACCCCAAAGTGCTCACTCCACGCCAACTCAAGGCTGTCATGGTTTTGGATACCAGACTCTGTCTCTTCTCCTCCCAGAGGATCCCTGATGGCTAACAATAACATATCCTGACATAATGTAAACATTATACATTACCCTCTCTTCCTCAGTGACATTGTTCATTTCTAAGATCTCCACCCGTCTCCCCTTATCAATGCCTGCCACACGTAATCACTTCCCTGCACTCAACACATTCCAAGCTTAGTTGCACACACTATATACCTTCCTCCTATAACCCTTAACTTCTGGTGTAGACCCTCTAAACCTTAGCACTCCATCAGTGACATGAATAAGTATATTTTCATATTCTCAGAACCGAACAGTATTGTTGTCATTTTTGTGCTATTTTGTTTATGTATATAAGGCAGAGTGTATGCATATACACTGAGTATACAAAACATTAAGAACACTTGCTCTTTCCATGACAGACTGACCAGGTGAATCCAGGTGAAAGCTACAGTATGATCCCTTGTTGATGTCACTTGGCGGTATAAGTTAGTGCACCAATAACAAAGGGAGTTTTCTCTCCTCTGCTAATAACAGCTAGTTTTCAGGTTACATGTCCCTCCCATTAGGCTCCTCCAATTAGGCCCCTCACTCAGACCCCTCCCAGACAGTCATAGCAAAATTCTTGATTGAGAACTGCTTATTGCTAAGAAGCTATTATTTATTTGGGACAATTTGTATGAAAAACAATCACAGTAAGGTACTAAATTGTTACCCAGAAATAATTTAAAATTGAGATTTAAAAAAATGGCTGCATTGGACCATTAACAAATCACTGTGAATGGTACATATTGTGCATATTCTGCATACTACGTAATTGCTTAACACTTAAACAAGTCCAAAAAAGTATTTCATCACTTAGCTATTGCATCATCAATACAAAAGATATATCAGTATGTGTCCTCCCCCAGTTTGAGACGAAATGTTAATTAGATGTCCCAAGGCTGAGAAAAAATGTGCCACAGTTTGCAGAACACTGGAAAATGTAATTCCCCCTTCATCTCTATGCGGCTCAGCATATGAAACAGACTGTCAAGCAAGGCAAGATTAAGAATTTCCATTAACCAAGCCACCACAGACACCTTATTAAAATCCTGTGTGTGTAAAGGAGCTAATTAAAATGAATGCTGTTAATTTAAAACCAATTAAAAAGAAGACATGGCCATAATTATAGAAGTTTGTCTGGAGCATACGATGTCCCTAGGTTACGACTTTAATCTGGCCAACATCAGGCAAGGCTAAAGCAGCAGTAGCACCTCTTGCTGGGAGAATACCTGTGCTCATTGCACCATATCTGGATTAAACTGTTTAAATCAAATCAAAGGTTATTTGTCACGTGCGCCGAATACAATGCTTACTTACAGGCTCTAACCAATAGTGTGAAAAAAGGTGTGTGTGTGTGTGTGTGTGTGTGTGTAGGTAAGTAAAGAAATAAAACAACAGTAAAAATACATTTGAAAATAAGAGTAGCAAGGCTATATATAGACACCGATTAGTCAGGCTTATTGAGGTAGTATGTACATGTAGATATGGTTAAAGTGACTATGCATATATGATGAACAGAGAGTAGCAGTAGAGTAAAAAGAGGGGTTGGCGGGTGGTGGGACACAATGCAGACAGCCCGGTTAGCCAATGTGCGGGGGCCCTGGTTAGTCGGGACAATTGAGGTAGTATGTACATGAATGTATAGTTAAAGTGACTATGCATATAAGATAAACAAAGAGTAGCAGCAGCGTAAAAGAGGAGGGGGGGGGGCACACAATGCAAATTGTCCGGGTAACCATTTGGTTACCTGTTCAGGAGTCTTATGGCTTGGGGTTGAGAAGCCTTTTTGTCCTAGACTTGGCACGCCGGTACTGCTTGCCATGTGGTAGTAGAGAGAACAGTCTATGACTGGTGTTATTAGGTTATTAGGGCCTTCCTCTGACACCGCCTGGTGTAGAGGTCCTGGATGGCAGGCAGCTTTGCCCCAGTGATGTACTGGGGCGTACGCACCAACCTCTGAAGTGCCTTGCGGTCGGAGGCCATACCAGGCAGTGATGCAACCGGTCAGGATGCTCTCGATGTTGCAGCTGTAGAAACTTTTGAGGATCTCAGGACCCATGCCAAATTTTTTTAGTTTCCTGAGGGGGAATAGGCTTTGTCGTGCCCTCTTCACAACTGTCTTGGTGTGATTGGACCATCCTAGTTTGTTGTTGATGTGGACACCAAGGAATTTGAAGCTCTCAACCTGCTCCACTACAGCCCCGTCGATGAGAATGAGGACGTGCTCGGTGCTCCTTTTCCTGTAGTCCACAATCATCTCCTTAGTCTTGGTTACGTTGAGGGATAGGTTGTTATTCTGGCACCACCAGGCCAGGTCTCTGACCTCCTCCCTATAGGCTGTCTCATCGTTGTCAGTGATCAGGCCTACCACTGTTGTGTCATCTGCAAACTTAATGATGTTGTTGGAGTCGTGCCTGGCCATGCAGTCGTGGGTGAACAGGGAGTACAGGAGGGGACTGAGCACGCACCCCTGGGGAGCTCCAGTGTTGAGGATCAGCGTGGCAGATGTGTTGCTACCTACCCTCACCACCTGGGGGCGGCCCGTCAGGAAGTCCAGGATCCAGTTGCAGAGGGAGGTGTTTAGTCCCAGGTTCCTTAGCTTATTGATGAGGTTTGAGGGTACTATGGTTTTGAAAGCTGAGCTGTGGTCAATGAATAGCATTCTCACATAGGTGTTCCTTTTGTCCAGGTGGGAAAGGGCAGTGTGGAGTGCAATAGAGATTGCATCATCTGTGGATCTGTTTGGGCGGTATGCAAATTGGAGTGGGTCTAGGCTTTCTGGGATAATGGTGTTGATGTGAGCCATTACCAGCCTTTCAAAGCACTTCATGGCTACGGACGTGAGTACTACGGGTCTGTAGTCATTTAGGCAGTTTGCCTTTGTGTTCATGGGCACAGGGACTATGGTGGTCTGCTTGAAACATGTTGGTATGTTTAATAAGGGAAAGTGTTGCTATCCTTGACGTGTTACTCTATTTGGCAAAACAGAGTCAGCAAAGGAAGCCTGTACATTTTTACTAGTCATTAAGTTCAGGCTTCAACTGTTGCATAGGGATGTCTTGTTGCAACGCTGTGTTTATTGGTGCACTCTGTGGCGACCCGTCGTTCAGGGCAGAGCCCCACCTGTTTTGAGCACCACATTTCTAACATAAAAAAAGGTGATTCAACTGGAACTAATTGTGGCAGCCAGGATGGTGGTAACAAGCAGCCATAGAGGGTAAATCCTACCTTTCTGCACCCACGGCCTAGGACTTATCCACACAGCTCTAGACCACTAATACAAGTGGAGAGAAGTGCTGTGAAATTCCATCTGCATACCTAACATACCTGATCTTAACCATCTTTGAACAGAAGGTCTCCGTAATAATTTCCCCATCAATACCGTAAAATATGGTATACCGCCCAGCCCTACTAGTGAGTGCATAGATTTTCATACTTGTCCCGCATGGGAATCAAACCCACAACTCTGGTGTTGCAGGCGCCATGCTCTAACAACGGAGCCACACGGAACACATGAAGGGAGTAAGGGTGTGTCTCTTTGTTAACAACAGCTGGTGTGTGATCTCTAATGTTAAGGAAGTCTCGAGTTTGACTACTGTACCTGACATTTTCATCCTATCCCTGACCCGGTCTGTAATACCAACTTCTTTCAAGCAGAACACCATAGTCTCCGTACCCAAGAACGCCATGGTAACCTGCCTAAATGACTATCGCCCCATAGCACTCATCTATAGCCATGAAATGCTTTGAAAGGCTGGTCATGGCTCACATCAACACCATCATCCCAGACGCCCTGGAGCCACTCCAATTTGCATACTGACCCAGCAGATCCACAGATGAAGCAATCTCTATTGCACTCCATACTGACTAAGGGAATATCTTTCCTCAACTTCAGAAAGACAAAGGTGCTGATCGTGGACTACAGGAAACGGAGGGACGAGCACGCCCCTACCCACTTCGATGGGGCTGTAGTGGAGCAGGTGGAGAGCTTCAAGTGCCTCGGTGCCCACAACACTAAGGAATTAACATGGTCCACACACACACACACACACACACACAGTTGTGTAGAGGCCAACAGCACCTTTCCCCCTCAGGAGGCTGAAAAGATTTGGCATGGGCCCTCAGATACTCAAAAAGTTGTACATCTGAACCATTGAGAGCATCACCGCTTGGTGTGGCAACTGCATGGCATCCGACCGCAAGGCGCAACAGAAGTTAATGCGTACGACCCAGTACATCATTGGGGCCGAGCTCAGCTCCCTACCATGCAGGACCTCTGTAAAAGGCGGTGTCAGAGGAAGGCCCACAAAATTGTCAAAGACTCCAGCCACCCCCGCCATAGAGCTGTTCTCTCTGCTACCGCATGGAAACAACAGGAACAGCTTCTACCCCCAAGCCATAAGATTGCGAAACAAGACTGCTAAATAGCTAATCAAATGGCTAGCCAGACTACCCGCATTGACACTTTTTTGCACTGATATGCACACACACTGGACTCTACCCACACACTCAGAAATACCAACACTGACACCCCAACAACATACACAACCACTATATATGCCCACACACACATAATATGTGCACACATGCATACTGACGCCACACACACACACACACATTTGCACTCACCACATATGCTGCTGCTACTACTATCTATCTTGTTGCCTAGTCACTTTACCCCTACCTACAGTGGAAGTCGGAAGTTTACATACACTTAGGTTGGAGTTATTAAAACTCGTTTTTCAACCACTCCACAAATTTCTTGCTAACAAACTATTGTTGACTGTGCTTTTAAACAGCTTGTAAAATTCCAGAAAATGATGTCATGGCGTTAGAAGCTTCTGATATGCTAATTGACATAATTTGAGTCAATTGGAGTTGTACCTGTGGATGTATTTCAAGGCCCTTCAAACTCAGAGCCTCTTTGCTTGACATCATGGGAAAATCAAAAGAAATCAGCCAAGACCTCAGAAAATAAATTGTAGACCTCCACAAGTCTGGTTCATCCTTAGGAGCAATTTCCAAACGCCTGAAGGTACCACGTTCATCTGTACAAACAATAGTGCGCAGGTATAAACACCATGGGACCACGCAGCCTAGACTGGTGCTCTTCACAAAATAGATGGCATCATGAGGTAGGAAGATTATGTGGATATATTGAAGCAACATCTCAAGACATCAGTCAGCAAGTTAAAGCTTGGTTGCACATAGGTCTTCCAATTGGACAATGACCCCAAGCATACTTCCAAAGTTGTGGAAAAATGGCTTAAGGACAACAAAGTCAAGGTATTGGAGTGGCCATCACAAAGCCCTGACCTCAATCCCATAGAACATTTGTGGGCAGAACTGAAAAAGTGGGTGCGAGCAAAGAGGCTTACAAACCTGACTCAGTTACATCAGCTCTGTCAGGAGGAATGGGCCAAAATTCACCCAACTTATTGTGGGAAGCTTGTGGAAGGCTACCCAAAACATTTGACCCGAGTTAAACAATTTAAAGGCAATGCTACCAAATACAAATTGAGTGTATGTAAACTTCTGACCCACTGGGAATGTGATGAAAGAAATACAAGCTGAAATAAATCATTCTCCCTGCTATTATTATGACATTTCACATTCTTAAAATAAAGTGGTGATCCTAACTGACCTAAGACAGGGAATTTTTACTAGGATTAAATGTCAGGAATTGTGAAAAACTGAGTTTAAATGTATTTGGCTAAGCTGTATGTAAACTTCCGACTTCAACTGTATATGTACTGCACATAGCTACCTCAATTATCTTGTAACCTACACATGTACTCGGTACTGGTATTCCCCGTGTATAGCCATGTTATGTTTACTTGTTATTGTTATCTGTTCATCACTGTGTTTATTCCTTGTGTTACTATTTCAATTTTTTGTTTATCTTTAGCATTGTTGAAAAAGGTTACACTTGTTGTATACGAAGCACGTGACAAAAACAATTTTATTTTATTTGATGAGCAGGGACTTGACTGACCTCAGTGATGACTGACCTTCCTTGCAGTTGTACATCTGCTGTGCCTCTTTCAATGTTCTCTTATTCTCTGTCTGCCTCTACATCTCGCTCACCAACCGTGATCACACATTCAGAACATTAATTTAGTAATAGTATGTATGATTTTGACATCCTCTCAGATTTAGATCACTTACAATCTGTGCATGTGTGCTGGCTGTATTTGCACCATATACTCTGGGATCCACTGGAGAGAAAACATGACAGTAGGGGTCGGTTAAGACCATGGCATCACGTTGGCATGAGCACAGGGAGTAGGAGGGGGATCTACAGGGGATCCTCTTGGCACAGAATGGTCAGCTGAACTTCCATCAACACAATGGGCAGAACCAGCCCTCTGCCTGACAGCAGGCGTTTGATTGCAAATGCGGAGGGAGTCGAAAAGAGAACACAGATGGCTGTTGTATAAAACACCTGTATGGATTACATCTTCAAACTAAGGACAACCATGGCATCCGTGAGAGACGCACCAGTTATGCTACGCCCATGCTGCTGATGTCATGCAGCCTGTGGTTTTTGTTTTAACAAAACGACAACGAACAAGCATGAGGTCAGACGACATTATAAGGTTCATTATGTCATTGTGACAACTATATACAGACATGTCGATAGAAGTAGAATAAACCAGCCTTTAGTCTTGAAATCTTTGGTTTTACACTACCGTACTCACTGTTTAGCACATTTGAATCCTTAAAGAGATGGGTGGGGCTAAGGCTTAAGAGGTTCTGAATGATGCTGAATAGGTGTCTCAAAACATTCAAGGGCAATTTTCTCAAAAGTGTTATAGGTTTATCAACTTTCAAAGCAGACTGACTTTCTCATTTGTTCCTCAACTGCAGTGTATGACATACCATCTCTACTTTTATCCATTGTTTCCAGTAGTAATCAGGTAGAGATTTTAACCACTTATTTACTACCAGCATCAAGTAGTAAAAACACTACAGCTTTACTACACAGGCTTTTAACGACCACAGAAGACAAAACAGGAAGTAGTTGGTTGTTGTTAGCTAGCAACTGTTTTTGACAATCCCGAATGTAATCATCCTCCATCCTGGCACCATCTGTAAGTTTAACTTTCCTTTTTGTTTTATGGATAGTTTCATGTCGTTGTTTAGTCGTTTATATAACTTTTTACCAGATTGAAATGATTGCTAGCCAAAACGGTCTTGTGGTTAACCTAGATGTTTTCTAGCTTCATTGGAATGTAGCTATGTAGCCTCTGTTTTCATCATGCTAGCAAATAAGTATGTGTGTCTGTATGCAAATGTGCAGTAGGTTCATATTGGTATACTACCCTTTCTACTTTTGACCTGTTGCCAAGAAGGCCCTTGACATAAGAAGACTGGAGGCCATTGTTGGTTAAATGTTTTTTATGTGTTGTTTTATGTGACCTCTGTTAGCAGATGATTGATAATCGCTTATAATTGGTTGTCTCTTGTGCTTGTCTTTATTTTCTAAAAGGTTACATGGTGGAGAAATATGGCTGCAACAAAAAAGTGGATCTGAAGATAATTAATTCAAAGCTGAATGAAGACAAGGCCTCAAAGGGATTAACAAAAGTGTAAATATGTAATTTAATTGATTATGTTTGTGTAGGCTTATTATTTCTTGTTTGATTGCATAACTACAGTTAGAAACTTCAGTAAATAACATGTGCACTAGTCTAGTGGTCACACAGTGGTGAAACAAGAAGATGTCAGTAGTGGTTTTGAGTAGGCAAACAGTAGTAAATGTGTCAGTTTTCAATAGTAATTCAAAAGGGGTTTATGTAGGAAATGAAAAAGGATCAGGAGCAATTCAGTAGTGACACAACACTACACACACAAATGGCATTAGTAATTCAACAGGGATTGAGTAGGCATACAGCATTAATGTGTATGCGTTATGTAGTAATTCAATACTGAACATGTATGAATTGTGTAGGTATGTGTAGGTTTTAAGTAGTAGATACCCAAAAGCTTAGTAGTTACACAGTAGTCATTAAGGGATAATTATGTAGTACTATGAGTAGGAAATATGTAGTGTTCACCAGTAGTGAAACACCCCAATTTATCACTCATAACGCCTTAAATTATTACTGGTTTGCTGCACATCTCAATGGCAATCAAGTAATAAAAACAGTAGGTTTTGCGTAGATATTGTGTTGTAGGGGTGAGTAGTAACTCAGTGGTGTTTTTTCATGAGGGAAGTTTTCAGAGCAATCTGTCCAATTGTTGTATTTCTGTCATCTAGTGTTTGACATAGTGGATAATGATATACTGTGAGGGGGCGCGGAGATAATGAACAGAAAAACATCTCACTAAACATGAGACATCACGCTGTGAGCTGGGACAGGAGGTGAAAATTAACCCATTAAATAGGCTTGCTAATGCATAGTACTATAGCCCATGGTTAAAAAGAAATACATTACGACCATCCTCTAAAATAAGTAAAATAAAATAAAATCATCCATGTCAACTGAATTTATATGTGGAAAAAAGAATGTGTACGAAGGCAAACGTGCAAGATTTGTTCATGTTCTAAATGGACGTTTTGGGGGAGTGTTCTGGGACGCCATCCAATCTCAGTCTTCCCAGGCAATGAGGTGACACCCATAGTCATTTCAAATCACACACCTGAAACCCTTTGTGGCAAATAGCCAGCTCCGCAGGCGTGTAATTTCACTATGACGAAGGCCATAAAAGCAAGTGCAGCATATTCCCAGTCAGTGTGGATATCCAGTCAGTTAGGTCACCAGCACTGAAAACAGGAAGTGCTGAAGGGCCTGTGTGTGATCCAATTGGTATGAGCAGATGTTGATGGGGGATCTGTACGATCTCTGCACTTAACCCTCTTATCTACCCATCATTTAGAGGTTAAAACAAACAAGCATTGCATTTTGCATGACACGATAATGCAGTCCTCGCACGTGCCATGCCTCAAAACTGTGCTTTGCAATCACTGCCTTTTGTATTGAGTAATGTCTCTAGGGATTACACTTTGCATTTACCGTCATATACATTTGGAGACAGCTAGGTGATGTTTTCAGAGGTCTCATAAATACTAGATTATTTGTCATTCATACAAAGAGAGGCAATGAACCTGTGCATGAATAGAGATGTCAGATCTTAATTTGATTACTCTTTTGTTGCTGAGAAATGCAGATGAGCTTTGTGATTTACACAAATTCACTAAAAACCCAAAACAACTCACGGTTATATAAACAGTATGACACTTTTCATGTAGCCTACTTTTGGCCAGCTAATAGCCTAACCACCAATCAGGCAACATAATGGACTAAACATTCAAATCCTGTTGCTGCAGGATCATTTTGCTGTGACAATATACACTGAGTATACCAAACATTAGGAACACCTTCCTAACACCTTTTGCCCTCAGAACAGCCTCAATACATCAGGGCATGTACTCTATAAGGTGTTCGAAAGCATTCCACAGGGATACTGGCCCATGTTGACTCCAATGCTTCTCACAGTCTTGTTACACACGGGAAACTGTTGAGTGTGAAAAACCCAGCAGCATTGTACTTCTTGACACAAACCGGTGCGCCTGTTACTTACTACCATACCCCATTCAAAGGCACTTACATTTTTTGTCTTGCCCATTCACCCTCTGAATGGCACACATACACAATACATGTCACAAATGTCTCAAGGCTTAAAAATCCTTCTTTAACCTGTCTCCTCCCCTTCATCTACACTGACTGAAGTGGATTTAACAAGTGGCATCCATCATAGCTTTCACCTGGTCAGTCTATGTCATGGAAAGAGCAGGTGACCATAATGTTTGTATACTCAGTATAGATCAAATTAATCTATAGCTCTGGCGGATTGGAGTTGGGACCATTTGGGAAGAGTGCTTGATCTGTATTATAATGTGCTAAATACAATTGTCTACTGGAATACATTTTCATCTGGTTTTAGAGCTGGTGTCTACAGCTACATCCTGACCTGAATTTTAGCACGGACGTATCACTCAGTCTTTCTTTATTGCCCATACTGACATCCAAAAACGCATAACAGGCATAAACAGAAACTTTCAATATCTTAATGTTCTCTTTTATTGCGTGCTTTATTAAATTAAATCAGGTTTCATGGCTATTCAAACAGTAGGTCTAACTCATCTGTAATGCTCATGTTTTACAGCTTTTGGAAGACTTCAAAATGGAACCTCTGACTCCAAAAGCCTTTTCTACAGAAGTCCAGAGAGGGCATATGAATCAAAAAATGATTCCCTCGTTATGTTGAGATCACGACTTATTTAACTCATGACCTTCGATTAGAGCACATCTGTTGTAGTAGCCATGTGCCTTCATGAAATGCATTTAGAAACCACAACATGTGATTCACTTCACCTGTTTTAATAATTCTATATTTTTCTGTTCTACTTGTTAATTGTTGTTTGTGACTGTGTTTTTGCTGCTATTGACAGGCCAATATCCCTATTAAAACTATTATTAAGTAGATTAAAATAAGCTTTTTTTGGTAGTTTGGTAAACTTTGATTTATAGTCTGCAACCACAGACCTCAATGTTAACTTTTCTTGCGCTGAACATTCCACATTCAATCCATTTAAAAACATGTCTTTAAAATTGGATTGTATTGGAGCCAAAACTGGAAACCATCTATAACTGACAGACATAATGACATTTTTGCCTGGGTTAATCCCTGATCAAAATAGAAATGGATTCGCTGATCCACCGTGGGCTCTGCTGCCTCAGCCATACTGTCAATAAACCTCTCCCTGTGTCACGTCCTGACCCTTGTAAGAGGGCATTTTCCATAGTAGAGTGGTCAAGGCGTGACAGGTGGTTGTTTTGGGTGGTTTTGGGTTTTCTGTTTATATGTGGGCTTTTTCTAGATTTCTATTTCTATGTTTTGTTTTCTATGTTTTGGCCGGGTATGGTTTCCAATCAGAGGCAGGTGTCTATCGTTGTCTCTGATTGGAAGCCATACTTAGGCAGCCTGTTTTTCCTTTGGGTTTTGTGGGTAGTTGTTTTCCGTTTTGTCTATGTACCTGACGGAACTGTTGGCTGTCGTTTTTGTTATTTTGTTTAAGTGTTATCATTAATAAAGGAAATATGAGCACTTTACACGCTGCACCTTGGTCCCCTTTCGACGACCCTTGTGACACCCTGACCAATTCTGTAATACCTACATGTTTCAAGCAGACCACCATAGTTCCTGTGCCCAGCAAAGCCAAGGTAAACTGTCTAATTGACTATCGCCTCGTAGCACTAACATTTGTATCCATGAAATGCTTTGAAAGGCTGGTTCACATCAAGAATATCATCCCAGACAACCTGGACTCATTCCAATTCACATACCGCCACAGCAGATCCACAGATGACGCAATCTCTACTGCAATCCACACTTTCCTCTCCCAAGAGAAACACCTACGTGAGAAGGCTGTTCATTGACTATAGCTCAGCGTTCAACTCCATAGTGCACTCCAAGCTCATCACTAATCTCACGACCCTAGGACTGAACACCTTCCTCTGTAACGGGATCCTGGACTTCCTGATGGGCCGCCCCCAGGTGGCGAGGGTAGGCAACAACACATCCACCATGATGACCCTCTACACGAGGGCCCCTCAGGAGTGCGTGGTTAGTCCCCTCCTTGTACTCCTTGTTCACCCACGACTGAGTGACCATGCATGACTCCAACACCAGCATTTAAGTTTGCAGACGAAGCAACGGTGGTTGGCCTGATCATCGACGACGATGAGACAGCCTATACGGAAGAGGTCAGTTGCCTGGCAGTGTAGAGTCAGGACAACAACCTCTCCCTCAGCGTCAGCAAGACAAAGGAGCTGATCGTGGACTACAGGAAACAGAGGGCACCCACATCAACGGGGCTGTAGTGGAGAGGGTCAAGAGCTTCAAGTTCCTTGGTGTCCACATCACTAAGGAATTATTATGGTCCCCACACACACACAGTCATGAAGGTAATAATGCCTCTTAACGTGCAGGAGGC
Organism: Salmo trutta; assembly: GCF_901001165.1. NCBI lineage: Eukaryota > Metazoa > Chordata > Actinopteri > Salmoniformes > Salmonidae > Salmo > Salmo trutta. The sequence continues at coordinate 15,014,953 of NC_042971.1, read as the reverse complement.
TGAAAAGATTATGCATTTGCCCTCATATTCTCAAAAAGTTTTACAGCTGCACCATTGAGAGCATCTTGACTGGCTGCATCACCTCTTGGTATGGCAATTTCTTGGCATCAGACCGCAAGGCGCTACAGAAGGCAATGCTTATGCAGGCCTGCCAACCCTGTCCAATTTTTTAGAGTACCAGACGTGCACGGCAAATTGGAGCCGAATTGGGGTTCTCTTTCCCCTGCACGCAGTTCACTAGAAGAGTACGGGGTTTCAGCCTATGTAAAGGTGCCTATTGCATTTCTTTGCAGTGCATACATCATTTCAGGTTTTCGAAATTGATAACATATCAAATCTAGTGCAAACGCATTTTAGAAGCATTGCCTCTATAGCTAAAACCGGTCTTCTAAACTCCCGACTCCATTTAATGCCAAGATGTTCATATTTATTTTTCATTATACTTTTGTAAAGCTTTTTATGACATGGATCATAATTACACTTACAGTCTTTCAGGTTGCGTGATCCTCGTAATGTTACGTGAAAAATACAACTAATGGGACGCAGAATTAAATGTATATCACATTTGCACAAATACGACCAGTTATTTTTTGTATTTGCATTTAATTTCTTTCACTAGCAAATGTGAGTGAACTGCTGGCACTTTAGAGCCCACTGAATGTCCATCTAATGTTCGCTAACGTTAGCTTGAAACAATTAGTGTTTACCTTTCCACAACACACGGAGTCGGAAAGGGATTTGTCCATGTGTTTGCGTACAGCTGACAGTCGGCAAACTCAGCATCACAACAAACAGGAGGAGGGGCAGACACGGTGTAACTACGTCGAATAATGACGTATTCATCTCCATATCCATTGACACAAACTCCGTACATGTCTGTGTGTTGCAGCTCGAAAATCGGGATATTAGATTTACTCAGTGGATTTATTTGTTATTAAAATGTAAAAAATAAAAAAGTCAGGCCCTATTCATTTATGCGTACTTTTAACTTGGACCTCGTACCTGCGTACATGGACAGAGAATTGTGTAGTTGGTACGCAAAATGCGTGCATCTTGGCAGGTCTGCGTACGGCCCTATACATCACTGGGGCCATTATCCCTGCCATCCAGGACCTCTATACCATGTGGTTTCAGAGGAAGGCTCTAAAAATGGTCAAATACTCCAGCCACCCAAGTCATAGAATGTTCTCTGCTTTTACACGTCCACATTGATTCGGTACTGTTACCCTGTATATACAGCCAAGTTATCGTTACTCATTGTGTATTTATTCCTCATGTTATTATAATTTTTTGCTCTCTACGTTGTTGGGAAGGGCCCCTAAGTTAGCATTTCACTGTTAGTCTACACCTGTTCTTTATGAACCATGTGACAAATAGCATTTGCTTTGATTGATTTGATTTGAATCTATCATCAATAAGTCCAGTCCTATTTATAGAGTTTATCTTGTGGTCTTGAAAAAATGAGGGAATATATTTTTTTATTCATAATGTCCTCGGACTTCTGTACTTTTCAGTGATTTCAGGCTACTCCTTTTTTACAGAACGCTATTTTTCTTGGACTTATTACACTTGGCATTATACTGCTCAGTAATAGAGCTTTCTAGGCAGCCACCCATGTTACATATCCCTTTAACAAGAGGAACTTACAACAAAAGCAATGAGAGTATGTTTGTCAATTTCCCTTGATTTGGAGTTTAAAAGTTCCTAATGCACCTCTCTGTGACAAATTAAATGACTTTATAAACCAAGCTGCACTCATACAGTATCACTCACATGCACACACTGTACTAGATTACATGGTGTGGTAAACAAGAGCCTTGCTTTTTAAACTGCAAGGGTATCAGACATCCATCACCACCATCTTAACTTCTACCTAATAGTAGGTGAAGTAGCTTCTGGCATGGCTGCCACTTCCTGTACCCATTCCAAGCAGTGGAGGAAAAGCAATAACTCACACTCCTGATTGGTTAATGTAAACAGGTCGACCCCAGCGCGACCACTCACTGCAGACTTCCTGGAAACCCGATTGCCATTGCGAGAGAAACAATTTATTGGAACAATAAATAATACCTCAGAGTTGTATGCAGCAATGTGCTGTACATATTGCATCTGCCAAGGAAACTGGCCATGACATTTAATGTGTCACATCCAATCCAATTCAAAGCTGAAACTGTACACCTTAACTTCTCAGCACGACTGGCCACGATGAAGCACAAAGTTCCTGGAGTGTTGAATGTTGCTAGCAGTGACACAAACAAATTGCTTTCAGTTCTGCCATGGCAGTTGAAATATGGGATTTGTAATCCGGTTACTCACCGAGCCATGATAATGGATAAGTATCTTTCACTGTACAATATGAAATAGATTGGTACAGTCTTTCACATTAGGCTTGTTTGTGTACACTCAAAAGGAAAATAAAGGATAATAACTGAAGAAAAACAGGACTCTTATCCCTCACTTGATTAATACAAAAAACTATGTTTTATGTGAAATTGTAGCTTTTGTCTGAAATTCTAAATCTAATTTCAACTACAGTATGCACTAACAAGGCTTTTCAGCATACTCAACTTGAAACCTAGAGTATAGCTTTATTGATCTACTGTACTTCTACAGCAGATGTACTCACATTGGATGGGTGGATAAGGATTCAATCTTTCTCTCAAACAGCCTAATACTCTTAGAGTTGGTTTACCCCATGAATGAACTTGGTTATGTAAACATGTTTTGTCATGTAAGACACACATGCAATCTGCCATCTGAGAATCTGTTCAATGGTCCTAATATTGATATATACCCATTGGTTATTAAAGGGGCCACCTGCAGTTTAAAAAAACACAAAACCTACACACCGCCACTGTTTTGGTAAAAATCGGAGGAATTGGGGGTGGAGAAATGTAATAACTCTCAAATTCATCAAAAGAGTTATGGATACAAAATTAAACATTTATGTAGCAATCGCAGATTGACCCTTTTAAATTATATAACTTAGAAAAGTCTCATACAAGAGCATAGCGCAACTGTCTTACCATATCATAACCCAAAACACAAGGTTGCATTACTCCATTGTTTATAACAGGAACATAAACCATGTATAGCTTCAAAATATGTTAAAAAGCTGTCAACTACATTTGAAATTATTAAATATATTTTTTCACCCTTATTTAACCAGGTAGGCTAGTTGAGAACAAGTTCTCACTTACAACTGCGACCTGGCCAAGATAAAGCAAAGCATTGCAACACAAATAACAACACAGAGTTACACATGGAATAAATAAATAAATAAATAAATAAAGTCAATAATAAAATAGAAAAATCGATATACAGTGTGTGCAAATGAGGTAGGATAAGGCATTAAATAGGCAATAGTGGCGAAATATTTACAATAGAGCAATTAAACACTGGAGTGATGTGCAGAAAATGAGTGTGCAAGTAGAGAAACTGGGGTGCAAAGGAGCAAAATAAATAACAGTATGGGGATGAGGTAGTTGGATGGGCTATTTACAGATGGGCTATGTACAGGTGCAGTGTTCTGTGAGCTGCTCTCACAGCTGGTGCTTAAAATTAGTGAGGGACATATGACTCTCCAGCTTCAGTGATTTTTGCAGTTTGTTCCAGTCATTGGCAGAAGAGAACTGGAAGGAAAGGCGGCAAAAGAGGAATTGGTGACCAGTGAAATATACCTGCTGGAGTGCGTGCTACGGGTGGGTGCTGCTATGGTGACCAGTGAGCTGAGATAAGGCAGGGCTTTACCTAAGAAGGACTTATAGATGACCTGGAGCCAGTGGGTTTGGCGACGAATATGAAGTGAGGGCCAGCCAACGAGAGCATACAAGTTTCAGTGGTGGGTAGTACATGGGGCTTTGGTGACAAAACAGATGGCACTGTCATAGACTGCATCCAATTTGCTGAGTAGAGTGTTGGAGGATATTTTTTTCCAGATTTAATTTTGGATTGGAGATTTTTAATGTGAGTCTGGAAGGAGAGCTTACAGTCTAACCAGACACCTAGGTATTTGTAGTTGTCCACATATTCTTAGTCAGAACCGTCCAGAGTAGTAATGCTGGACGGGTGAGCAGGTGTGGGCAGCGATCGGTTGAAGAGCATGCATTTAGTTTTACTTGGATTTAACCTCTTGACGGTCACCTAGGATAGGGGGCGCTACAGCGCATTTTGAAAAAAATTTGTGCCCATTTTAAACGGCCTACTACTCATACTCAGAAGCTAGGATGCATATAATTAATACTTGTGGATAGAAAACACCCTAAAGTTTCTAAAACTGTTTGAATGGTGTCTGTGAGTATAACAGAACTCATATGGCAGTCAAAACCCCGAGACAGATCGAAACAGGAGGTGGAATTATGAATTGCGGACTCAACTTCATCACGTTGCCTATTAATCACACCGTGAGCTATGGTTCACTGAGCACTTCCTATTGCTTCCACTAGATGTCCCCAGTCTTTACAAAGTGGTTTGAGTCTCCTACTGTTAAAACTGAATGAATGAGACGCTGTTGAAATTGGTCACATGAGGAGGGCCATCACCATTATGACGCCGGCGCCCCTGTCTATCCTCCCCTTTCGAAACGTTTATAAAGACATTGCAATCGTTCCCCTAGAATTTTATTGGAGCTCTGGTTGAAAAAGGCCCTAAAGATTTATGTTATACAACGTTTGACATGTTTGAACGAACCTAAATAAGAAAAAAATGCATTTTGTTGAAAGAGTAGCCCCGCACACGTCGGAACTTTTGGTGCAGCCTTCAGAACGCGCTAACAACAACAAGCTAATGGAACATAAAGGATGAACTTTTTTGAACGAAAATACATTTGTTGTGGACCTGGGATTCCTGGAAGTGCCTGAGGATGAAGATAATCAAAGGTAAGGGATTATTGACAATAGTATACAAGACTAGATTTGATATGCGATTGTTCCAAGATGGAGCTGACCTGTATTGCTAGCCGCACAGGGGTTAAGAGCAGTTGGAGGCCACGGAAGGAGAGTTGTATGGCATTGAAGCTCGTCTGGAGGTTAGTTAACATTGTGTCCAAAGAAGGGCCAGAAGTATACAGAATGGTGTCGTCTGCACAGAGGTGGATCAGAGAATCACCAGCAGCAAGAGCGACATCATTGATGTATACAGAGAAAAGAGTCGGCCCGAGGGTTGAACCCTGTGGCACCCCCATGGAGACTGCCAGAGGTCCGGACAACAGATTTGTACACTAAACTCGGCCTGCTCGCTGAAGTGTTTTAGGGAGCGTTTGACAGTGATGAGGGTTGGTCGTTTGACTGCAGACCCATTACGAACGCAGGCAATGAGGCAGTGAATGCGGAGATCCTGTTTGAAGACAGCAGAGGTGTATTTGGAGGGCAGGTTAGTTAGGATGATATACACTGCTCAAAAAAATAAAGGGAACACTAAAATAACACATCCTAGATCTGAATGAATGAAATAATCTTATTAAATACTTTTTCTTTACATAGTTGAATGTGCTGACAACAAAATCACACCAAAATAATCAATGGAAATCCAATTTATCAACCCATGGAGGTCTGGATTTGGAGTCACACTCAAAATTAAAGTGGAAAACCATACTACAGGCTGATCCAACTTTGATGTAATGTCCTTAAAACAAGTCAAAATGAGGCTCAGTAGTGTGTGTGGCCTCCACGTGCCTGTATGACCTCCCTACAATGCCTGGGCATGCTCCTGATGAGGTGACGGATGGTCTCCTGAGGGATCTCCTCCCAGACCTGGACTAAAGCATCCGCCAATTCCTGGACAGTCTGTGGTGCAACGTGGCGTTGGTGGATGGAGCGAGACATGATGTCCCAGATGTGCTCAATTGGATTCAGGTCAGGGGAACAGGTGGGCCAGTCCATAGCATCAATGCCTTCCTCTTGCAGGAACTGCTGACACACTCCAGCCACATGAGGTCTAGCATTGTCTTGCATTAGGAGGAACCCAGGGCCAACCGCACAAGCGTATGGTCTCACAAGGGGTCTGAGGATCTCATCTCAATACCTAATGGCAGTCAGGCTACCTCTGGCGAGCACATGGAGGGCTGTGCGGCCCCCAAAAGAAATGCCACCCCACACCATGACTGACCCACCGCCAAACCGGTCATGCTGGAGGATGTTGCAGGCAGCAGAACGTTCTCCACGGCATCTCCAGACTCTGTCACGTCTGTCACATGTGCTCAGTGTGAACCTGCTTTCATCTGTGAAGAGCACAGGGCGCCAGTGGCGAATTTGCCAATCTTGGTGTTCTCTGGCAAATGCCAAACGTCCTGCACGGTGTTGGGCTGTAAGCACAACCCCCACCTGTGGACGTCGGGCCCTCATACCACCCTCATGGAGTCTGTTTCTGACCATTTGAGCAGACACATGCACATTTGTGGCCTGCTGGAGGTCATTTTGCAGGGCTCTGGCAGTGCTCCTCCTGCTCCTCCTTGCACAAAGGCGGAGGTAGCGGTCCTGCTGCTGGGTTGTTGCCCTCCTACGGCCTCCTCCACGTCTCCTGATGTGCTGGCCTGTCTCCTGGTAGCGCCTCCATGCTCTGGACACTACGCTGACAGACACAGCAAACCTTCTTGCCACAGCTCGCATTGATGTGCCTTCCTGGATGAGCTGCACTACCTGAGCCACTTGTGTGGGTTGTAGACTCCATCTCATGCTACCACTAGAGTGAAAGCACTGCCAGCATTCCAAAGTGACCAAAACATCAGCCAGGAAGCAAATAATCCATAGTTATATCCAAATATCCTCTGTTTTGTTCGTGCGTTCAAGACACTATCCGAATGGTAAAGAAGGGTGACGAGCACAACGCATTTCGTGACAAAAAATGTCTAAATATTCCATTACCGTACTTCGAAGCATGTCAACCGCTGTTTAAAATCAATTTTTATGCAATTTTTCTCGTAAAAAAGCGATAATATTCCGACCGGGAATCTGTGTTTAGGATAAAAGACGAAAGAAAATAAAAGCATGGGGTCGACTCGTGCACGCGTCTAAGCCCATTGTCCTCTGATAGAGCACTTGCCAAAAGCGCTAGTGTGTTTCAGCCTGGGGATGGAATTACATCATTCAGCTTTTTCCCGCCTTCTGAGAGCCCATGGGAGCCGTAGGAAGTGTCACCTAACAGCAGAGATCCCCTGTTTTGGATAGAGATGATCAAGGAGGGCAAGAAATGGTCAGACAGGCCACTTCCTGTAAGGAATCTTCTCAGGTTTTTGCCTGCCATATGAGTTCTGTTATACTCACAGACACCATTCAAACAGTTTTAGAAACTTTAGGGTGTTTTCTATCCAAAGCCAATAATTATATGCATATTCTAGTTACTGGGCAGGAGTAGTAACCAGATTAAATTGGGTACGTTTTTTATCCGGCCGTGTAAATACTGCCCCCTAGCCCTAACAAGTTAACGAGAGTCTTGTCTTTAAAATGGTGTAAAATAGTCATATGTTTGAGAAATTTAAGTTATAGCATTTTTGAGGTATTTGTATTTCGCGCCACGGGATTCCACTGGCTGTTGACTAGGGTGGGACCTAGCCCAGAGAGGTTAAGCATGTCCCAGTTTAGGTCACCTAACAGCACGAGCTCTGAAGATAGATGGGGGCAATCAATTCACATATGGTGTCCAGGGCACAGCTGGGGGCAGAAGGTGGTCTATAGCAAGCGGCAACGGTGAGAGACTTGTTTCTAGAAAGGTGGATTTTTAAAAGTAGAAGCTCAAATTGTTTGGGCACAGACCTGGATAGTAAGACAGAACTCTGCAGGCTATCTCTGCAGTAGATTGCAACTCTGTCCCCTTTGGCAGTTCTATCTTGTCGGAAAATGTTATAGTTAGGAATGGAAATTTCAGGGGTTTTGGTGGTCTTCCTAAGCCAGGAATCAGACACGACTAGGACATCCGGGTTGACAGAGTGTGCTTAAGCAGTGAATAAATCAAACTTAGGGAGGAGGCTTCTAATGTTAACATGCATGAAACCAAGGCTTTTATGGTTACAGAAGTCAACAAATGAGAGCGCCTGGGGAATGGAACCGGAGCTAGGCACTGCAGGGCCTGGATTAACCTCTACATCACCAGAGGAACAGAGGAGGAGTAGGATGAGGGTACGGCTAAAGGCTATAAGGACTGGTCGTTTAGTGTGTTCGGAACAGAGAGTAAAAGGAGCAGGTTTCTGGGCACGGTAGAATAGATTCAAGGCATAATGTACAGAGAAAGGTATGGTAGGATGAGAATACAGTGGAGGTAAATCTATGCATTGAGTGACGATGAGAGAGATATTGTCTCTAGAAACATCATTTAAACCAGGTGAGGTCACCGCATGTGTGGGAGGTGGAACTAAAGGGTTAGCTAAGGCGTATTGAGCAGGACTAGAAGCTCTACAGTGAAATAAGGCAATAATCACTAACCAAAACAGCAATGGACAAGACATATTGACATTAGGGAGAGGCATGCGTAGCCGAGTGATCATAGGGGTCCAGTGAGTAGCTTGGTGGGCTGGAGACATGGCGATTCAGACAGCTAGCGGACCAGGGATATCAAGCTAGCAGAAGGGTCTTAGAGGGACATCGCAATGGAAGAAGTCTGTTGTAGCCCCCTCGTGCTGTTACGTCGGCAGACTAGTCGTGATGGATCAGCATGGCTCCGTGTGGTAAAAGGGTCCAGGCCAATTGGCAAAATAGGTATAGTGGCCAAAGAATTTGTCCGATGAGCAATTTGTCAGATTTTCCATTTCCCATCTGAGTAGGCATTAGGCTAGGTCACATGTAGGGTTAAGAAGTGGTTTCGCTGGCACAGATTACTCCTAGTCCTAGACTAGAAAGAAATTTGGCTAGATATTTACCATTCATCTTGCTTTTTAGTCCAGGACTAGACTTAAACCACCCCATAGTGTTGAAATGAGTGGAATGGGATGATGTCTTACATGATTTTTTTTTTTTTTACTTTACGTTACCGAGTACATTAATGGGGTAAACCTACTCTAAGAGTAATCGACCCATATAATGAAAATACATCTGCTGTTGATGTACAGTAGATCAATAAAGCTATACTCTAGTAGGTGTCAAGCTGAGTATGCTGAAAAGCCTTGTTAGTGCATAGGTCAAATTATATTTTGAATTTCAAGGTTATTTCGGCTTCAGACAACAACAAAAAATTCAGTTAAAACATTGTTTTTTGTATTCATTTCCATTTTTTTCCATTAAGGTATAGTGCTGGCACCCATTTTACTATGATAGAATACACTGAAAATTGTGTAAAGTGCTATATGTATGCATGTTCGAGTGAGACAGACTTTCCACAGATAAGTGCCCACAATAAGAGCAATGAGACTAAACATTTTGCAACAGAATCGGCGTAATGAATACACACCCCAGGCAGCTGAGTTGACTTCCTATTTTTAAGAGGCAATAATAGCTAATTACCTTTTTAATGTTTAATCTCACCAGGTCTGCCTTGAAGTTGATGTAATGAATTAACTTAAATCTGTTGGCTTTGTTTCCAGATGTGGGGAGACTGGAAAAGTAAGCACCCGCGGCTTTCTCACCTTCTTTGCCCCAGCCTACCTGCTGCTCCCCTCCAGCCAGCCTGGAAGTCAAGGTTCCAAGGAGGTCAGAAAGACCCAGAGCAAAGCCACCCTGCGTATCTCCTTTTCAAGCAGCATTTGGTGTGCATTCTCATCACCCACACCATGTCGACCGTTTACACACCAATGGTGTATGTATTAACTAGGAACCAAACAGAAGTAAACAGAACCAAACAGAAGAGGGACCTACGTGCATTTGTTAAATAGAAACTCCTTTTAGTTTCAAAATGTTTTCTGTTGCAAAGCATTTTGTGTCTAATTGCAACTTTTTGCCACGGTGTACACTAGTGATTACACCTCAAGAGAAGCACACACACTAATCACCAAGCCCATGTCTCAATGTCAGTCGAATCTCTGGGATGCCAATGAACATTTCAACGAAGAGTCCACCTTTCCATATACACATGAGTATCAGCTTCTCAATCTCCTTTTAGAAGGTTTAGTAATGCATTATTTGTCTCGACAAACACCCCATTTCCAGTTTGAATACCTGTATTAATACTGGTATACCTTACTGATAAAATCATGTACATTTTCTCTCCTTCCCATCTATCCCTCTCTTCCCCCTCAGTGTTCCTCTGGAGAGGGGCGCCTCGGAAGACATCTGACAGTGGGAAGTGCTTGCAGTCTGTCTGGCCAATGAGATCAAGAGGAATGAGAGGGACACTATACCTCCAGATTAGTGCCGAGCGCAGGTGGGTCACAAGAGGAATCACATACATACACCAATACATGAGCGCATAAACACATTTACAAATCTACCGTCCTGTAGACCCAAGAGTAATCTAGTGCATCTGATTCTATTAATTAGCTGGCTGATAAGCTGGATCTGGTTAGTTACAACTGGAGTTGGAGAGAAAACCTACAGGAGGGTAGCTGTCCCTCTCTGCTGGTATGCACATTTTCATTAGGGAATATGAAGAATTGACAGAGAAGAGGAAAAAGTCAATGTAACATTTATTAGTGGATAAACCCACAGGATCACATTAAATTCACTAGTGAATAAGAAAGGAAAAAAATGTTGATGTGTCCTAACATGACTCGCAGATGTATGAAAGCTTTTGCTGGAGTACCTGTACACTGCTTCTGTTCCTGCACTGACCTGATCTCGCCAACCACCTTTGCTTCTCATACCTGGTTTGCAGGTATCTACTTGTTTTTGAGCTCACCCTCATACATGTTTCTAATGTTTCTGTTACTTTGCAAAATTCTGTTGTAAGCTGGATTTGGCAATACACAGTAGATCATAGTGACTGACTGTCGATCTTATGATTATGTTATTGGGAGATCCTGCATGTTATGCCTCTGATTCAGAACTCTAGTGTTTCCCAACTCCCTTCCTCAAGTACCCCCAACAGTACACATGAACATTTTTGTCCTAGACAAGCACACCTAATTCAATTTGTCAACTAATCATCACTCCCTTGATGAGTTGAATCAGGTGTGTTTTTCCAGGGCTACAACAAACGTGTGCTGTTGGGGTACTCAAGGACTCGAGTTGGGAAACACTGATCTACACAGTGACAATCCTGATGGAGTCTGCGATGACGGGGGCTGATACTGACAAAGATGTGCTGGTTTACCTGAATATAGCTTTGGTAAGATGGAGGCCTTGTTCCTATTGCAATTCAATGGGTCTATATTTACTTTATATGTTTTTTCTACAATCTCCCAAATAATTGAATGTGTTCTCGTCTTCGTGCTTTTTCAACTATTCTGAATTGATATTGAACATAACTGATACAAATACTCTATACAATAGACAAATTACATATTGTGTCAAGGTATTGATTTCCCGGTCACAGAGATGAGGAAGGTGGAAAGAATGTATTTTTAGAGACCAATGGTACCTGGTAAGACTCATGTGAATTTATAACCACCTGACTTTCTTTCTTTCTGTCTGTATTTCCTCGTGGAATTATCTATAAAGAATTGTCAAGCACCATAGATAGCAAACCATTCATGTTACCCATCTGTCTCTCCTGATACCATCATTATCATTTGATAGTTGTAACATGTAGGGCTGGGGGATTTTCTTAAATTAATGGGTAGGAATGTATGGGTGGAAATAAAAAGTGACATTCCTTTCAGTTAGGCTACATCCTCCACACAAAACGTTGATTGAAAATGTCTCTATACAAAGCCTTGGGCTTTTCAGACTGGTTTTTGAGTACATCGGTATGGGAAAGTGTGTTTGGAAGCTAGCTAAATTCTTTCATGACTTGTTTTACAATGTAGCTAGCTATTCGTATAGAAATTAATTGATGCAACATTAACGTGAGCTGGGGACGCAAGTCAGCTAGCTAGGTAGAACCAGTCTAGCAAGCTACCATGGCTAACTAGCTGGCTACTGCCTGCTCAAAACAAATAACATTTTATTGGTCAAATACACATGTTTAGCAGATTTTATTGCGTGTGTAGTGAAATGCTTGTGTTCCTAGCTCCAACATGATTGGAGCAACACAATTGTTGAATAGGATGGACTTGACTATAATACAGTATATACATTTGAAATGGATAAAACAGTATGTAAATATTATTAAAGTGACCAGTGTTTCATTTAACGTGATCAGTGTTCCATGTCTATGTACATAGGGCAGCAGCCTCAAAGGTGCAGGGATGAGTAACCGGGTGGTAGCCGGCTAATGACAGTGACTAAATTCAGGGCAGGGTACTGGGTAGAGGCTGGCTAGCCTTGAGATAGAAAGAGTCTCTCGGTCCCAGCTTTGATGCACATGTACTGACCTCGTCTTCTTGATGATAGCGGGGTGAACAGGCTGTGGCTCAGGTGGATAAAGTCTTTGATGATCTTCTTGGCATTGATGTCCTGAAGGGCAGGCTGTGTGCTCCCGTTGATGTGTTAGGCTGACCACACCACCCTCTGGAGAGCCATGCGGTTGAGGTCAGTGCAGTTACCATACCAGGCGCTGATACAGCCTGACAGGATGCTCTCAATGATGCATCTGTAAAAGTTTGTGAGGGTCTTAAGGGCCAAGTTAACTTTCTTCAGCCTCCTGAAGTTGAAGAGGATCTGTTGTGTCTTCTTCACCACACTGTCTGTGTCGGTGGACCATTTCAGACTGTCAGTGATGTCTACGCCGAGGAACTTGAAGCTTTTCACATTCTCCACTGCAGCCTAGTTGATGTGGATGGGGGCGTGCTCCATCTGCTGTCTCCTGAAGTGCACGATCAGCTCCTTTGTTTTGTTGATGTAGGCTGTCTCGTCAGTACAGGGAGTACTGGAAGGGGCTGAGCACGCACCCTTGTGTGTTGAGGATCAGCTTACTGAAGGTGTTATTGCCTACTTCACTACCTTGGGGTGGCCCGTTAGGAAGTCCAGGACCCAGTTGCACAGGTTGGGGTTCAGACCCAGGGCCCTGTGCTTAATGATGATCTTGTAAGGTACTATGGTGATGAAGGCTGAGTTGAACAGCATTCTTACATAGGTTTTCCTCTTATCCAGGATAGGGCAGTATGCTGTGCAATGGCAATTGCATCAACCATGGATCTATTAGGGCGGTATGCAAATTGAACTGGATCTAGGGCATCGGATAAGGTGGAGGTGATATGAGCCTTTACTAGCTTCTCAAAGCACTTCATGGTGACAGAAGTGAGTGCTACAGTCCTCGGGTGCGGCCCGTGTCGGCAACACTGTGTTATGTCGGTAAGCCTGTCCGTGTCGGCGACGTGGCTGGTTTTCCCTTCATAATGTCACATCTGTTCCTGCAACGCCTTCTACTGCTCATCCTGTGTCTCCTTGACTTGCCTCCTCTCCCCCAGTACTCTCTCCACTTCCCTCTCTCTCTCTGTGTGTGTGTGATTGTGTGGGCGGAGACAGGTGTGCTGGAGTCAGAGCAGATCCAGACCAGCTGCAACCTGTTCCATAATCAAGACCTCTACAAATACTCAGCCCTGCCACTTTCACACTGCCAGATCGTAATCTCTGCCCAGTCAGTCTACGGTTCTAGCCGTTTGTTCATATTCAGATCCTGTTGTGCCTGTTTTCCTCTCCGTTACAGTTCTGCCCGCTCTGACTCTGGTCCCTGTCTCCAGTCCCACGTCTCATCATCCTGCTACTCTGTCTTGGATTCCACACACTATTACTCCCTTGGACTCCCCTCCAGACCTGCTTACCCTGTCCCAACCCCTCTTGCTCCAGCCTCAGCCTCCGCACCTGGTTTTCTGCAACCCACCCAAGCTTCCCCTGGCCTGCACTCCATCTCCCCCTGTGTTGCAATAAATACCTTGGTTACTTCATCCCAGTTTCCTCGTCTGAGTCTGCTCTTGGGTTCCCCTGTTCCACTCCGCATAACACATAATCGGGGACTGTCTGGAGTCCCTGCCACATACATCTCCTGTCTGAGCTGTTGAGTTGCGACTCCACTTTGTCTATCTACTGACGTTTTGCCTGTTTGACTGCCTTACGGAGGGCATAACTGCACTGTTTGTATTCAATCATATTCCCAGTCACCATGCTGTGGTTAAATGCGGTGTCTCACACTTTCAGTTTTGTGTGAATGTCCACAGTTTTTATTTTGGATAGGGTGTAATCGTTACAGTGGGAACAACATCACCTATATACTTCCTGATGAACTCAGTTACCAGTGTATACATCAATGATATTTTCAGAGGCAACTCGGAACTTGTGCCAGTCCGCGTGATCAAAACAGTCTTGAAGCATGGATTCCGATTGGTCAGACCAGCGTTGATTAGACCTTAACATGGGTACTTCCTGTTTGAGTTTCTGCCTATAAGAAGAGGAGAGGAGCAAAATGGAGTGGTGATCTGATTTGCTGAAGAGAGATCAGGGGGAGGGCCTTGTAGCCATCCTGGAAGGGAGAGTAACAATGGTTGAGAATTTTTGAAGCACGAGTACTGCAGTTGATGTGTTGATAGGAATCCTGTAGCTTTTTCCTCAGATTTGCTTTATTAAAGTCCCCAGGTATAATAAATGCAGCCTCAGGATAAGCCGTTTCCAGTTTGCACAAGGTTCATTGAGAGCTGTCGTGGTATCAGCTTGACGGGGAATATGCACAGCTGTGACGATAACTGAATCATATTCTCTAGGGAGGTAATACGGTCTGCATTTAATTGTGAGGTATTCTAAGTCTGGTGAACAAAAGGACTTGAGATCCTGTACTTTACCACAATCACTCCATGAGTAGTAATTATAAAACATACACCTCCGCCAGTTCTTTATTCCTATCTGCATGATGTATTGAAAATCCAGTTGGCTGTATGGAAGACCATGATTCTGTGAAACAGAGTATGTTTACAGTGCCTGATGTCTCTCTGGAAGGAGCTCCTCATCCTCATGTCTACTTTATTATCCAGGAACTGATCATTAGCGAGTAATATACTCGGAGGTGGTGGATGGTGTGCACGCCTCTTGAGTCGGACCAAAAGTCCACTCCGAATACCTCTTCTCTGCTGGCGGCGTCTTGGAGAAGCGTGTGGGATATGTTAAATCGCGTTGGAAGGGACGAACAAAGAATACAATTAAGGAAAGTCGTATTCCTGTTCGAAATGCTGGTGAGTTACCGCCTCTCTGATATACAGAAGTTATTTTCGACTGTATGTAATAATGCAAAGAACGTTCTGGGCTAATAATGTGAGAAATAACATATTTAAAAAAAATACTGCAAAGTTCTTAAAAGCCTAAAACAAGGTGGATATGTCTATCGGCCCCATCTTGCAGTTCCTGAATTGACTGATGCTAGTTGCTAATGCTAATTAGCGATACTGGTTATAGCTAATGTTAGCTAGCTTACGTGCAGCAAAAGAGCTTGTAAAAAAAGCAATGAATTCAATGAAATAACTAACCTGACAGACATCTATCCTCCCGCTCCCTCTGGTCCACTACAGCATATGGAAGGAGGTAAGTATCCCTCTGTCTGTGTGAGAGCAAACACTGGGGTAGGCGAGGAGGTATGCACCCTCCTCAATCTCTGCTAGCATTTCCTGACAGCAGATGCATTCCTCCTCTGTGGCCATCACCGGTTGGAGAGGTAGCTATAACGTCACTAGCTAGTTGTTGGTCACTGGGACAAGACTTTTAACTCAGGAGCAGTTAGCTACCTAGCTACAATGAAAACTAACAGAAACATACACAATTAAAACATTGTGGCTTGAATTCAATTTTAAATATTGCTGAGAATTTAGCTAAATATATCGAGCGTCAATGTTGTCAGAATATAGAGTTATGTATCTAGCTAGCTAATAACTTGTGGTGCTAGCTACTGGTTGCTATTGGTGGCAAGTAGTCAAAACAACAGTGTAGATTTGACCTTGTGTTTTAGATTATTTTCCTGCTGAAAGGAGAATTCATCTCCCAGTGTCGGGTGGACAATAGACTGAACTAGTTTTTCCTATAGGATTTTGCCTGTGATTAGCTTTTTTATCCTGAAAAATGACACAGTCCTTAACCATTACAAGCATACCCAAAATATGATGCAGCCACCACTGTGCTTGAAGATATGGAGAGTGGTACTCAGTAATGTGTTTTATTGTGTTTGGTCTAAACATAACACTTTGTATTCAGGACAAAAAGTTAATTGCTTTGTTACATCTTTTGCATCATTGCCTTAATGCAAACAGGATACATGTTTTGGAATATTGTTATTATGTACAGGCTTCCTTCTTTTCATTCAATCAATTAGGTTAGTATTGTGTTGTAACTACAATGTTGTTGATCCATCCTCAGTTTTCTTCTATCACATCCAATAAACTGTTTTAAAGTCACCATTGACCTCATGCTGAAATCCTTGAGCGGTTTCCTTCCTCTCCGGCAACTGAGTTAGGAAGGACGCTTGTATCATTGTATTGGCTGAGTGTATTGATACACCATCCAAAGTGTAATTAAAAACTTCACCATTCTGAAAGGGATATTCAATTTCTGCTTTTTTTTACCCATCTACCAATAGGTTCCCTTTGCGAGGCATTGGAAAATCTCCCTGGTCTTTGTGGTTGAACATACAGATAATTGTATGTGTGGGGTACAGAGATGAGGTAGTCATTAAAAAAACATGTAAAACATTATTATTGCTCACAAAGTGAGTCCATGCAATGTATTATGTGACTTGTTAAGCATATTTTTAATCCTGAACTTATTTAGGCTTGCCATAATAGAGGTTGAATTTTTATTGACTCAAGACATTTCAGCTTTTAATTTTTATTAATTTGTAAACATTTCGAAAAACACAATTCCACTTTTTCATTATGGGGAATTGTGTGTAGGCTAGTGACAAAATAACTGTACATTAAATCAATTTGGAATTCAGGCTGTAACACAACAAAATTTGGAAAAAGTCAGGGGGTGTGAATACTTTCTGAAGGCTGTAGATCAAATAGATAACCACTCAAGACCAGCTACATTCTCACTTTAACTGAGACGGGATGATCTATATCCTAATTCTGTATATCTTTTTCTGTTTTCTCCTTTAACAGAAATTCATTATTAGTCGTTAGCATTTGCCTTTCCCTGTGTAATTAGCTAGCTTTCCTTTTTAATGGAAAATATAGTAGAGAAAATATTCGTTTTAAATACATCAACAGCTTTCACGGATTTTCCAACAGAAGGCACTTCTGATATTTAATCTTTCTCTGTGATTCGAGTGTCACTGTTGACAACTTATGTGGAATTTCTTAAATGTGGACAATGGTAATATTTCAACCCCCTTTTTTGCAAGAAAAGTAGCGAACGGATTGCGGCACCATCTGGTGACCATTTAGGGAATGCAGTTCTCAGCTGAGGTGCCAAATTCCGCTCAGGAATATGAATTAGGCCTATTGTCAGAGAAAATAGGAGGGGAAAAACTCCCTTTAACATGCATTGGTCAATCAAAACCTTATATAGATTCGACTATCATCGTGTCTATAATATAAAGGAATTGGAATTGCGTTTCTCCTTTTAAAGTGCTAGTTCACTCGTCTCGTCTATGAAAGTGGACAGCTGATGGCATTACCACCTGCACGGTGCTGGGAGAGGACTATTTCCTAATGTCAGGATCCAATTAGCTTGTAACATGAGCCGGTAGGTTGGGTACGGTGACTTTAAAAGTAAAATGGAGATGTAGCATGGATGCTGTATACTGATTGGTCAATGTATTGCTCACTTACACACACACACACACACACACACACACACACACACACACACACACACACACACACACACACAGTTGCACTCACACTTAGACTCTTTCTCTCTCTGTTACATACGCACATACGCACATACGCACGCACGCACACACACACACACACACACACACACACACACACACACACACACACACACACACACACACACACACACTTGTTTGCTCAATAAATTTCTAAGCATACTAGCAGGAACCCTCAATCTCTCTTCACACAAATAATTGCCTTAAAAAAACACATAAATGTCCCACTAACGCTTATTTGGCAACTTACCAGTTTCTCAGAGGCAGGATAAAACTATACCTGAAAGTGAGCGCCCACAAGATGAAATGGACTAGTAAAGTGCATGTTTATCTTAGCTTTTATCACATAAAAATGTAAAATCACAATAAATTAAAAATACAGAGGAAGCATGGCTGAACACACACATGCAACTGAGTGCGCTGATGCAAGCGACCATGGGGCCAACCTGTATCAAAAGAGGTCTCCCATTATTTCAAGTGCATCATTTATCAACACAGCGAGCCCCTCTAACTTTATGGCAAAGCAGGCATGATGAATGCTGTGCATGGGTACAAACAGTTTCCCTCATCTTTGGCCTGGTAATTATAACTGCATAATGTGCCCCCGGAGACCCTTTGAAATGACTGGCCAGGACACTGAGTGTCAAGAAAACAATCATCCCCAATAGATCACTGCTGAGGAGAGCCGACACAGCATCCCAAAGTCACAAGGAGCCTACCGACCATAAGGCCCAGTATTGACCCGTCTCCTGGAGGAGACTCTCCTCATCTGTCTTAACTGTGGGAGGCTGATACACACGCTGGGATGAGGATAGATGTAAAGTTGAAACCAGGCCAGACCCTCCCCCACGCATCCTGTGCCAAATGTACTAATTTAGTAAGCTTATAGAAATTCTATGCCCAATAGAATATAGAATTCCTTACTTGCAGCACCCTAAATGCAACAATTAATAAAAAAAAGTGTAAATGAGTCAAGAAAACATTCAGGCACAAACTTTGTTGCACGGTATGTTGGATGAGAAACCCAGGTAGTATAGTATGCTTTCCATTCCATAGCAACAGAGCGCTAAAATGAGAGTGCTGGAGTCCTCCAGTCATCCTTATACTCAGCAGTGACTCTGTGGACCTCTTTAGACATAGAGAGATGGAGTTGGAGGCCAGGCAGGGTGTGTGTGTGTGTGTGTGTGTGCTTGTGTGTGTATATGTGGTTGGACCTGACAAGGGAGGGTGTTTGTGTACAGCAGCCAAAGAGAGGAATGGCTCAGGATAGAGAGGGATCAGAGAAAGGTGAGGGGTTTGCAGTCCCGGTTTAATGAGGGATTGAAAATGAAGCTCCGTAGAAGGGTTCAAGTCAAAATGGCATCTTAATTGATGTACAATTAACAGCTTTGATAACTGGGATTTTGTAGTGTGGAGATTGACCTCTGGCAGCTTCATTTAGCACCCATTGAATATTATTTGGTGTTAATTATCAGAATTTCAAATTGTAATGATATCTCTAATGCTATACTCACTTGTTGGTGATACAGTGGACGTGTAATGAATTGAGTTAGTTCCATTGGGAAAATTGCCTTAAGGAGTGTCCCTCTTTAAAGCAGGAAATGTGAATCACATGGTGAATACAAAACTCAGCGGATATTGTAGGCTAACATTAAGAGCTTGAGTCAATCAGATCTGTTTATACAACATTTGCAGTCCGGTTGCTTTGACTGTGTCGGGGTGGAACTGCGTTAGAGTTGTCAAATCCAGACATTGCCATTGGCTGCACTGAGTCACATTAACAGAAATCCCTTGTTTACAAGTTGGAACACTGGAATGTGAGATGTAATCTACACCTCCATTAGGATGATAGACATCCTCATTATTTTGTTTAATGATGTGCAATTAAGTTGTATTTATTATGGATCCCCCTTAGCTGCTGCCAATTTTAAAAAACATTACAATACATTCACAGATTTCACAACATAACGTGTGCCCTCAGCCCCTTTCTCGTTCTGAACTTCTAACTCGAGTGGGGTGTGGCTTTGTGACAATGATCGCAGGAGCAGCTGCTCACCGATTTGACAGCTCCAACTCAGTTCCACCCCAGACACTGCTAAAACATTCGCTATACGAGTGTCTGCTATCGCCGGTTAATGCATGATCTGATTGAATCTAGGCCTAACAAGTGTTACAGAGGCTCTCCAAAATACCCAACGTCCCACCTACTCAGCACCTACTCATTGTCATTTTGTAACACCAACTTCTCTATCTCCCCCTCTTTCCTACTCAGTGTAGAATATAGCCTACCCCTCTCCCCACTCTCCCACTCAATCACTCTCTCTCTTTTTAGGAGATCGCTGTCCTCCTTTCATTCTGTCTCTCCCTCTTTTTTCCTCATCCCTCCTCTTTTCTCTCCCACAGTAGGATTTGCTTCTCTTGGATGAGTCCAGAAACAGATGGTGCTCACGGCTTATAGGTTCTGACTAGTGCCGCTTCTGAGGACTTATCGCGCTGTGACCTGGCCAGCGTGGTTCCGGAAACATTGGGCCAATGGTTCATGTCTGTTTATATGGAGCAGGCGAATTACCGGGACCTCAAGCTTCTAGTCCACTGCACAGAGACTGGGCGGCCGTTGCCTTGGTCCGCATGGGAGGATCCAATATCTCCAACACCATCCTAAAGCCCAACTTCAACCCCAGCAAGGGGGGATCACTGAAATGGGCAATTTAATATCATGCACTGTAACTCTGAACATTGGTCTCCCATATCTATCCGCTCATGCAATGTGCTGTAGGTGTTCTAACACCATGTGCTGAGCAGTATGGAATAACAAATGATGAGCGATAGAAGGAATCGAAAGAGAACATCAACATGTCACAGAGATAGCTTAGTGATCCTCGAGGGACTATGTCCAAACACTTTTTGTTATTAGAGATTGAATTCACTCTATGATTATTAGTAAGTATTAAAACGATACTTTATGTGCAGTCTGAAAAGTAAAGATGATATAACGCTGCAGATGAGTCAGAGTGAAGTTCGAAGCTGATTGAAGCATTACCATAGTGACTGTGTTTGCAAGTCCTTTCCTGAAAGCCACCTGGTTCCAAGTCCTACACCTTGGGCTGCCAAGAAGTGGTGAAGTGGAAGGTATACGCAGGTATACACCATACACACACTTATTTTTCAGTAGGAATTACGCATACTCACTTCTTAATCCCCACGATGCGTATCAAAGTAGTGTAGTTGAGGTATACACCGTATCAATAAATAAGGCTGACGGAACAGATCAGAATGTTTAGCTTAAAATGTGTGTATTCACATTTTATGTGCAGCAATGTGCAAACAGCTGTAGGCCTACGTGCAAATGTTCCAAAATAAAAATTGCAGGAAAACACGGGAAAACACTGTTCTAAAATGCACACTGCACATGCCAGTGGTTTTATGGACAGAGATGGAAATATCCGTTAAAAATGTTGAAAGTCTTTATAAAATAACCGCCTCCACATTTCTATGGTGGGATTTTGGCTATAGGCTACTTTGAAGCAAGGTAAGACATGCCTCATAATATGAATGTCCAGGTATCAAACAATTAAGGAACAGGAAAAATATAGCGATGCTAATGATAGGCCTAACCGTCTTCTGGTAGATGGAAAGGCTTTCCCAAAACCCTTCTCAATTAAATGTTATGCCTACCTGGTAGAATGATATCATTATTATTTGCATTAGTCCAGTAGCCATTTTGTTTTTCAAACTCCATCCCATTTGCTACAGAAACACTGCTAACCAAACAACAGTGCTAGGTGCCTGTGCCCTTGAATTAAAGGGTAACTACACTACACCTGATGTGGATTAAGCATTGTTATGGACTCCAATTTATTTATTTTTTTCTGTGAAAAAAGTTAGACTTCTGAAACTTCTGACTCAGTTGACAGCCTCATTTATCTGTTCCAATAGTAGGACTACTATTAGCCTACTTGCACAGTATAGCTTTTATTTAACCTTTATTTAACTAGGCAAGTCAGATAAGAACAAATTCTTCTTTACAATGACTGCCAAACCCTAACCCGGACGACGCTGGGCCAATTGTGTTCCGCCCTATGGGTTGGGTTGGCTGACTGTGAAAAAACAATATGCGGGACACACTATTCAACAGCCAGTGAAATAGCATGGCGCGAAATACAAAACAGCAAAAATCTCATAATTTCATTTTCTCAAACAATCAACTATTTTACACCATTTTAAAGATAAGACTCTCGTTAATCGAACTACATTGTCCGATTTCAAAAAGGCTTTACGGCGAAAGCATAAAATTAGATTATGTTAGGACATAAACTTCACAAGAAAAACCACACAGCCATTTTCCAAGCAAGGACATGCATCACAAAAAACAAAAGTACAGCTAAAATATTCACTAACCTTTGATGATCTTCATCAGATGGCACTCATAGGACTTCATGTTATACAATACATGTATGTTTTGCTCGATAAAGTTCACATTTATATCCAAAAACAGCTTTTTACATTGGCATGTGATGTTCAGAAAATGTATTCCCACCAAAACGTCCTGTGAATGTGCACATCAATTTACAAAAATACTCATCGTAAACGTTGATGAAATTTACAACAGTTATTGAAAGAATTATAGATATACTTCTCCTTAATGCAACCACTGTGTCAGATTTTAAAATAGCTTTGTGGAGAAAGCACATTTTTCAATACTCTGAGTACAGACCTCAGCCATCAAAGCAAGCTATACAGATACCCGCCAAGTTCTGGGGTCAACTAAACTCAGAATTA
Organism: Salmo trutta; assembly: GCF_901001165.1. Classification (NCBI taxonomy): domain Eukaryota; kingdom Metazoa; phylum Chordata; class Actinopteri; order Salmoniformes; family Salmonidae; genus Salmo; species Salmo trutta. The sequence goes on along the minus strand of NC_042971.1, from coordinate 14,992,405 downwards.
GTATTATAAATATTCTCTTACCTTTGCTGATTTTCGTCAGAATGCACTCCGAGGACTCCTACTTCCACAAGAAATGTTTGTTTTGTTCGAAATACTCCATATTTATGTCCGAATACCTCCATTTTGTTCGTGCATTCAGATCACTATCCAAATGCATAACGCGCGAGCGTAAATAAGGACAAGAAAAATCAAAATGTTCCATTACCGGTCGTAGAAACATGTCAAACGTTGTTTACAATCAATCCTTAGGGTATTTTTAACATAAAACGTCGATAATATTCCAACCAGACAATAGCGTATTCATCCCAGGAGAAAAAGAAGGGACGGCCTTTGCCCATTGGCAGTCCACTCATTGGCTGAGCTACTATTCTCTGCCCAGTAACAGGAGAAGGATGAAACAACTTTCTAAAGGCTGTTGACAGCCAATGGAAGCCTTAGGAAGTGCAACGTGACCCCACAGACACTGTAGTTTCGATAGGGATTCAAAAGAAGAATTACAATTCTCAGATTTCCCACTTCCTGGTTGGATTTTTCTCAGGTTTTTGCCTGCCATATGACTTCTGTTATACTCACAGACATCATTCAAACAGTTTTAGAAACTTCAGAGTGTTTTCTATCCAAATCTACTACTAATATGCACATATTTGACTCTGGGCCCGAGCATTAGGCAGTTTACTCTGGGCACGCTTTTCATCCGAAATCGAAAATACTGCCCCCTGTACCCAAAAAATTGAGGATGGTAGTGCAGTATAAACTCAATGTGATTGGAATACCAACTTTACATCTTTCCACATGTCAGACCAGGTGTATGTACAGTATGTCTAGACATGTGAAATAATTCACCTGTAGCTTTACAGACAGATGTTTTGAGGGCATTTCTGAAGGGATTCATAAAACTAGTGTTTATACTGTATGTAGAGAGAATAAACGGACACATTTGATTGTTTTGCCATGCGGTGCAGTTCCCATATAGTTTGCGTATATTGAGAGCAGTGAGACGAATCACTTTCCCTCTCTCTCAGATCGCCACATATCAACTGCTCAACCACAGCTGTTCTGTTCGCAAGAAAAATGTACTGTGGAGAAATGGCTGGGATTTATCATTATCCAAACAGGTTGAGAAACCAGATTACTTATATGTACAGAGATTTGTTACGTTAATTTAGGATTTATCTAAATATTTTTATGTATGCTTGAAAAATAAGTTAAAAACATAATAGATCTATTAAGGACATTTGACAGGATTTTCCACTCTTTGTTGGTCTTTTTTGCCAGTTTTTCAGCTTAAATAACTAAAGTGATAATGCATTAACTTATAACCAGAATTTTACTTGGTTGTTCTTACAACAAATGTGATAATTTCTGATGGGTACAGTACCTTCAGAAAGTATTCACACCCCTTGACTCTTTCAAAATGTTGTTGTGTTACATAGAGTGATTAAAATGTAATTGTCTTTTTTTTGTCATTGATCCACACAAAATACTCTGTAATATCAAAGTGGAAGAACAATTCTAACATTTGTAAAAAATACAAATAAAAAATAAAAACAATTACGCTAATATATCTTGAATAGATAAGTATTGAGTAGATAGGTAAGTCTCAAAGAGCTTTCCACACCTGGATTGTGAAATATTCTCCTATTATTATTGAAAAGATTCTTCAAGCTCTGTCAAATTGGTTGTTGATCATTGCTAGACAACCATTTTCAGGTCCTGCCATAGATTTTCAAGCAGATTTAAGTCACAGATGTAACTCGACCACTCAGGAACATTCAGTGTCTTCTTGGTAAGCAACTCCAGTATAGATGTGGCCTTGTGTTTTAGGTTATCGTCCTGCTGAGTGGTGAATTAATCTCCCGGTGGAAAGCTGACTGAACCAGGTTTTTCTCTACAATTTTGTCTGTGCTTAGCTCCATTCTGTTTCTTTTTTATCCTGAAAAACTCCCCAGTCCTTAATGATTACAAGCATACCCATAACATATGCTTGAAATACGGAGAGTGGTAGGCCTACCCAAACATAACACTTTGTTATCAGGACCAAAACGTTAACTGCTGTATTACAATTTGTTCAGTATTACTTTAGTACCTTGTTGCAAACAGTATGCATGTTTTGGAATATTTTTATTCTGTACAGGCATCCTTCTTTTCACTCTGTCAGTTGGGTTAGTATTGTGGAGTAACTACAATGTTGTTGATTCATCTTCAGTTTCCTCCTATTACAGCCATTAAACTCTGCTAACTGTTTTAAAGCCACCAATGGCCTCATGCTGAAATCCCTGAGTGGTTTACTTCCTTTCTGGCAACTGAGTTAGAAAGGACGCCTGTATCTTTGTAGTGACTGGGTGTGATTGATACACCATACAAAGTGTAATTAATAATAACTTCACCATACTCAAGGGGACACTCAATGGGTGGGTGCAGTGGGTATCGTGCTCATCTTTTATTTATATAAGTGAACACTTAAACAAAATAAATCGACGTCAACCATCAGTTCCGTAAGGACACAAGGACTATACAAAAAACAACTACAGTCACAAAACCCATGAAGAAAAACCCCTACTTAAATATGATCTCTAATCAGAGGCAACGAGATTCAGCTGCCTCCAATTAGAGATCAACCCAAAATACACAACATAGAAATATAAGAATTAGAATAAACACATAGAAACAGATAACATAGAGCATAAACCAAAAACCCCGAAACACACAAAACAAACACCCCCTGCCACGCCCTGACCAAACTACAATAACAAATAACCCCTTTTACTGGTCAGGACGGGACACAATGTCTGCTTTATTTTTTTTAATTTTTACCTATCTACCAATGGGTGCTCTACTTTGTGAGGCCTTGGAAAATCTCCCTAGAATCTGTGAAATTCACTGCTTGACTAAGGGACATTAAGGATAGTTGTATGTGTGGGGTACAGCAATGAGGTAGTCATTCAAAAATCATGTTTAACACTATCCATGCAACTTATGTGAGTTGTTCAGCAAATTTTTACTCCTGAAATTATTTAGCTTTCCATAACAAAGGGGTTGAATACTTATTGACTCAAGACATTTCAGCTTTTTATTTTTTATTAATTAGTTTAAAAAACGTGGACATTATGGGGTAGTGTGTATGCCAGTGACAAAAAAATTGAAAAAGTTAATACATTTTAAATTCTGTCTGCAATACAACAAAATGTGGAAAAAGGTCAAGGGTTGTGAATACTTTCTGAAGGCACTGTAACTTTATACCCACGACTAAAGAAGATTGGTTGGGCCTCAGTGTCCGCACGGGATCAAATTCATCCTCGAATCCAAGGTGTTTGAGAAAAAGCTCAGAGTACACCAGTAGGTGACACTGTTCTCTATGGACAACAGAGAACATCACTGACTTTAAAATGTGACTTTCAAGAATGTTCCGGCGAGAGGACCCAGAGGAGATGTTTTCTAAGGCACTTAGTCAGTTAACATGATTGATTTCTGCTTAAGAAATATAACTCTCTTCGAAGGGCAAATAACGCTGGCCTATCAAATCTTAATATAACTCTGTTTTCCAAAGCAGGGGTTACCTACATTTTCTTCTACTCTGGTTACCTCCCGTGCTTATGTTGTCTTACAGCCATGCATCACAGCCAATTGTAAATAAGAATTTGTTCTTAACTGACTTGCCTCGTTAAATAAAGGTTAAATAAAAATAAAATAAATAAAAAGATCTATAAATAGGATGCAAAATTCATGACATTATTTATATGTTCACAAAACTGGTTGAAATTAGATGAAAACAGTACTGTTTGATGACTTTTTCCAAATCCAATGTATTTTCCACGTTGATTCCACGCCACAATAAGATGACAAATTAAGTTCAAACAATGTGGATTCAACCGGTGTGCCCATTGTGTAGCCTCTATATGTACAATTTGAATGAGTCTATAACACTAACATACAGTAAACAACTGTTTGGTGATATGCTGAATGCGTATTCAAATTGGGATTTTCAGTGATTCCTTCCACAGAGCAGTTAACATAATTGTTCACTTGTTAAACCCTTATAGACCAAACATATTTGAGTGAATTATCAGTGAGGTAATGAGTATCCAAGTAAAAAGACTAACATAGCACGTAGTAGATACAGTAACTAAATGTGAAGTGATAACCTGAGACAAGTCAACTACTGTACATGACTTGGCTCTAAGCAACTTAAAATTGTTGTTATTACTGGCTTAATAGTTTATTCAAAACACACACCATGGCAATCCAAGCCCCACTAAGCAAATGGTAGAATTCAATTAGGTTTTTTGTCAAATGCATCCTCATCCTGGGTATAATTTGTTTCTCCACTGATGGAGAATGGGTGAACTGTGCATAGATTACAGTCGTCCCGTTCAGGAGGTAAACTCCGCAGGGTAACGCATCTTGGAATTGGAGTACAACGCAATTTAGTGTCTCCGGTATCTCCATCCTACTCCAACACGGACGCTTGGGATGCATCCACTCAGAGCAATGTGTCAAGGGAGGGGCCAGGCACGTACACTGCCTGCTGATGGATAGTTTAGAGACTTTCATTCCGTCTCATTTAATGGCATAACATGTCTCCCCTGTATCCAGCTTCCATCTAATCGCATTAGGCAGTTGTAAATGCTTCATAAGCATCATCAAGGAGAGCCGTCAGTTGAATAAATTAGGGCCATCCCTTCACAGGAGAGGACAACCTTCCAGGGTGTTTTGTTTTCATAGTTATGGTTGGGTTTTGTTTTGTTGCTTGTGTGTCTATTTGTTTGCGACATTAATTGTAGATGGGGATCGCTTTTAGTGTTGTAACCATAACCTGTCACAAATCCGAAACTGAATAGGCAGTGGCAGGTAGCCTACATCTTTCATCAGTGACTCATTTGCATGCACTCCATTTGCAAAATCATCTAATGATGGTGAATTATTGTTGAATTTGACTGAACTTTAAATTCTGCTCCGACAACAAAGTAAATAGAGAAGTCATTTGGCCTGTTGAAAAATGTTATATAATGTGCCTCCTCAAGTTAAGTAAGTCTTTACCACAACAATTTTTTACATGGATAAAGAACATAACTGATGAAATCTCTATCCTTCATGACTCCATTCCTAAGTAAATTGGACTTGGGTCAAAACAGAATCACATTTGTCTGCGGGTTTTGGTTAACATACAAGTCTCTGTACAATTACTCCAGTCCTCGAGTACCCCAAACAGCACCCATTTTTATTGTAGCCCCAGACAAGCACCCTGATTCAGCTAGTCAACTAATCATCAAGCCCCCAAGTATGTGTTGATTATAACGCTGTTTCAGGAGGAAAGCTTTAAAGGGTAACTGAGCTGATTTGGCCTAGTATTTCGACTTGCTCCTCAATAAATGCTGGCAGCCATGACAGAAGCCAATTGAGAGTTGGCTTGGAGGTGTGGTTTGATGTGGGTGTTTCTTCGGTGGGTCCTTGCCATAACCAACACACACCGATCAGTCAGAACCTTGCCCGCAGCTGTTTCCCCCCATTCAATCACAGCAAACAAACCTACTGCAGGCAGTAGCGGTGCATGGGTAAAACCACTGGGGAAGCCAAGCCAGGAAAAAAAAGCCATATTACAACCTATGTCTTGTGATAAGGGCGTTATTTGGTCTTTAACCTGTTAGTTCATATGCCTTGCCACCATAATATACTGTGCAAAAATGTTAACGCAACATGCAACAATTTCAACGACTTTACTGAGTTCAAATCAAATGTTATTTGTCACATCTGCCGAATACAACAGGTATACAACCTTTCCGTGAAATGCTTACTTACAAGCCCTGAACAATGCAGTTCAAGAAAATTTTAAGAAAATATATACTAAATAAACTAAAGTGAAAAAATTATTAAAAGTAACGCCATGAAACAAAATGAACAAGGCTATACACGGGGGTCGGTACCGAGTCAATGTGCGGGGTACAGGTTAGTCAAAGTTATTTGTATATGTAGATATGGGTAAAGTGACTATGCATAGATAATAGACAAATTATCTATTAAAAAATTGTCAATGTAAATAGTCCGATTGGCCATTTGATTAATTGTTCAGCATTCTTATAGCTTAGGGGTAGAAGCTGTTAAGGAGCCTTTTGGTCCTAGACTTGGCGCTCCGGTACGCGTTGCGTTAGCAGATAGAACCTTCTTTGGGTGACTGGAGTCTTTGACCATTTTTTGGGCTTTTCTCTGACACCGCCTAGTATATAGGTCCTGGATGGCAGGAAGCTTGGCCCCAGTGATGTACTGGGCCATATGCATTACCCTCTGTAGCGCGTGTAGCAGTTGCCATACCAGGTGGTGATAAAACCGGTCAGGATGCTCTCGAACGTGCAGCTGTAGAACGTTTTGAGGATCTGGGGACCCATGCCAAATCTTTTCACTCTCCTGAGGGGGAAATGGTGTTGTCGTGCCCTCTAAACGACTGTCTTGGTGTGTTTGTACCATGATAGGTTTGTTGGTGATGTGGACACCAAGTAACTTGAAACTCTCGACCTGCTCCACTGCAGCCCCATCGATGTTAATGGGGGCCTGTTCGGCCCACCTTTTCCTGTAGTCCACGATCAGCTCCTTTGTCTTGTTCACATTGAGGGAGAGGTTGTTGTCCTGGCACCACACTGGCAGGTCTCTGACCTCCTCCCTGTAGGCTGTCTCATCATTGTTGGTGATCAGGCCTAACACTGTTGTGTAATCAACAAACGTACTGGTGTTGGCGTCATGTTTGGCCGTGCAGTCGTAGGTGAACAGGGAGTACAGGAGGGGACTAAGCACACACCCCTGAGGGGCCCCAGTGTTGAGGATTAGCATGGCAGATGTGTTGTTTCCTACCCTTACCACCTGGGGGCGGCCGTCAGGAAGTCCAGGATCCAGTTGCAGATCTATGCATTGATAATGTAACAAAACATTATCTCATACTCAAAATAAAGTATCTCTCATATACAGTGTTTAAATATTTTCCAACAACATACTGTAAACAACATACATACTTTAACTTTCTTTAAACTATCAACCACAACACTTGATATATTGCTGGAACTCTTTTGTTTACAATTTTTACCATTACAAAGTCTTTGCTGTAGAGAAACACATGAAACATCTCACACGCCCAGACGATAGTGAGTGCCTCTCTTTCAGTCAGACAGTTGTGTAGGAGTACACTGTCCTGTGTGAACTGTCTTTTTGCTTTTGGTGATAGCCCCTAGCCCCACTAGACTTGCATCTACAATCACATGTCTCTGCATCTTGATTGAAGTAGGCCATGCTATGTGACTGGCCAGTGTGTTTTTACACTCGTTGAATGCTAATTCTTGTTCATCTCCCCATGTTCATTTGCACGATCCTTTTATGTTTCTTCTAAGTGGTTCAGATGTGGTTGCCAGATTTTGGATGAGTCTGCCACAGTAGTTCAGCAGTGTTTGTTGGTCTGGGTGTGTTCTGTACCACCTTTGAACGTGCTGCTCCACTGCCGGTCTTTGAGAACGGCATCGAAATTCACATTTGTCACTGCGGGTAAGCCAGCAGTCGACTCTGGACTGTGTAGTGTTTCGTTGTCTTTTCTTCCCAAACACAATGATGTCATTGGAGATGGACCCCATCGATTCCTTGTAGGACTTGGTGGATGTTGTGCAAATGAAATCAAATTTTATTGGTCACATAGACATGGTTAGCAGATGTTATTGTGAGTGTAGCGAAATGCTTGTGCTTCTAGATCCGACAGTGTAGCAATATCTAACAAGTAATCTAACAATTCTACAACAACTACCTAATACACACAAATCTAAGTAAAGGAATGGAATAAGAATATACACATTTAAATATATGGATGAGCAATGAATGAGTGGCATAGGCAAGATACAATACATGGTTTAAAATATAGTATATACATATGAGATGAGTAAACATTTTTAAAGTGGCATTATTAAGTGACGAGTGATCCATTTATTAAAGTGGCCAATGACTTCAAGGCTGTATGTAGGCAGCAGCCTCTCTGAGTTAGTGATTGCTGTTTAGCAGTCGGATGGCCTTGAGATAGAAGTTGTTTTTCAGTCTCTGTCCCAGCTTTGATGCACCTGTACTGACCTCACCTTCTGGATGGTAGCGAGATGAACAGGCAGTGGCTAGGGTGGTTGTTGTCCTTGATGATCTTTTTGGCCTTCCTGTGACATTGGGGGCTGTAGGTGTCCTGGAAGGCAGGCAGTTTTCCACCGGTGATGTGTTGTTCAGACCGCACCACCATCTGGTGAGCCCTGCGGTTATGGGCGGTACAGTAGCCGTACCAGGCGGTGATGCAGCCCGACAGGATGTTCTCAATTATGCATCTCTAAAGGTTTGTGAAGGTTTTAGGTGACAAGACACATTTCTTTAGCCTCCTGAGGTTGAAGAGGCGCTGATCCTGAACACTGGAGCTCCCCTGGGGTGCGTGCTCAGTCCCCTCCTGTACTCTCTGTTCGCCCACGACTGCATGGCCAGGCACGACTCCAACACCATCATTAAGTTTGCAGACAACACAAGAGTGGTAGGCCTGATCACCGACAACAACGAGACAACCTATAGGGAGGATGTCAGAGACCTGGCTGGGTGGTGCCAGAATAACAACCTATCCCTCAACGTAACCAAGACTAAGGAGATGATTGTGGACTACAGGAAAAGTAGGACCGAGCACGCCCCCATTCTCATCGACGGGGCTATAGTGGAGCAGGTTGAGAGCCTCAAGTTCCTTGGTGTCCACATCAACAACAAACTAGAATGGTCCAAACTCACCAAGACAGTTGTGAAGAGGGCACGACAAAGCCTATTCCCCCTCGGGAAAATAAAAATATTTGGCATGGGTCCTGAGATCCTCAAAAGGTTCTACAACTGCAACACCGAGAGCATCCTGACTGGTTGCATCACTGCCTGGCATGGCAATTGCTCAGCCTCTGACCGCAAGGCACAACAGAGTGTAATGCGTATGGCCTAGTACATCACTGGAACTAAGCTGCCTGCCATCCAGGACCTCTACACCAGGCGGTGTCAGAGGAAGGACCTAAAAATTGTCAAAGACCCCAGGCACCCCAGTCATAGACTGTTCTCTCTAATACCGCATGGCAAGCGGTACCAGAGTGCCAAGTCTAGGACAAAAAGGCTTCTCAACAGTTTTTACCCCCAAGCTATAAGACTCCTGAACAGGTAATCAAATGGCTACCCGGACTATTTGCATTGTGTGCCCCCCCCCCAACCCCCCACCAAACCCCTCTCTCTATGCTGCTGCTGCACTGTTTATCATATATGCATAGTCACTAACTATACATTCATGTACATACTACCTCAATTGGGCTGACCAACCAGTGCTCCCGCACATTGGCTAACCAGGCTATCTGCATTGTGTCCCACCACCCACCACCCGCCAACCCCTCTTTTACGCTACTGCTACTCTTTGTTCATCATATACCCACAGTCACTTTAACCATATCTACATGTACATACTACCTCAAACAGCCTGACTAACTGGTGTCTGTATGTAGCCTCTCTACTTTTATAGCCTTGCTACTGTATATAGCCTGTCTATTTACTGTGTTTTTATTTCTTTACTTACCTATTGTTCACCTAATACCTTTTATGCACTATTGTTTAGAGCCTGTAAGTAAGCATTTCACTCTAAGGTCTACACCTGTTGTATTCGGTGCACGTGACAAATAAACTTTGATTTGATTTGAAGAGGTGCTGTTACGCCTTCTTCACCACACTGTCTGTGTGGGTGGACCATCTCAGTTTGTCTGTGATGTGCATGCCGAGGAACTTAAAACTTTCCACCTTCTCCACTGCTGTCCCGTCGATGTGGATAGGGGGTGCTCCCTCTGCTGTTTCCTGAAGTCCACGATCATCTGCTTTGTTTTCTTGATGTTGAGTGAGAGGTTGTTTTCCTGACACCACACTCCGAGTGCCCTCACTTCCTCCCTATAGGCTGTCTCGTCGTTGTTTGATAATCAAGCATACTACTGTTGTGTCATCTGCATACTTGATGATTGAGTTGGAGATGTTGTTTCCTACCTTCACCACCTGGGGGCGGCCTTTCAAGAAGTCCAGGACCCATTTGCACAGGGCGGGGTTGAGACCCAGGGTCTCAAGCTTAATGATGATCTTGGAGGGTACTATGGTGTTGAATGCTGAGCTGTAGTCAATGAACAGCATTCTTACAAAGGTATTCCTCTTGTCCAGGTGGGATAGGGCAGTGTGCAGTGTGATGGCAATTGCATCGCCTGTGGACCTATTGGGTGGTACGCAAATTGAAGTGGGTCTAGGGTGACAGGTAAGGTGGAGGTGATATGATCCTTGACTAGGTGATATGATCCTTGACTAGCACTTCATGATGACAGAAGTGAGTGCTAGGGGTGACAGTCATTTAGTTCAGTTACCTTTGCCTTCTTTGGTACAGGAACAATGGTGGCAATCTTGAAGCATGTGGGGACAGCAGACTGGGATAGGGAGAGATTGACTATGTCCGTAAACACACCAGCCAGCTGGACTGCACATGATCTGAGGACATGGCTAGGGATTCCGTCTCTGCCGCCAGCCTTGCGAGGTTCAATACGTTTAAATGTTTTACGCACGTCGACCACGTTGAAGAAGAGCCCACAGTCTTTGGTAGCGGCCCATGTTGGTGACACTGTATTGTCCTCAAAGCGGGCAAAGAAGGTGTTTAGTTTTTCTGGAAGCAAGACGTCGGTGTCTGTGGCATGGCTGATTTTCTTTTTGTAGTCCTTGATTGTCTGTAGACCCTGGCACATAGGTCTCGTGTCTGAGCCATTGAATTGCCACTCCACTTTGTCTCTATATTGACATTTCGCTTGTTTGATTGCCTTGCGGAGGGAATAACTACACTGTTTGAATTAAACTTTCCATGGTTAAATCACACTTTCAGCTTTGCACAAACTCCACCAGGTAGCCTAGTGGTTAGAGTGTTGGGTCAGTAACCGAAAGGTTGCTTGATCGAATCCCTGAGCTGACAAGTTAAAAATCTATTGATCTGCCCCTGAACAAGGCAGTTAACCCACTGTTCCTAGGCTGTCATTGTAAATAAGAATTTGTTCCTAACTGACTTGCCTAGGTTAAAGGTAAAATCATATTTTTTTTTCAATCTATTGACGGCTTCTGGTTAGGGTAGATTTTATTAGTCCCAGTGAGTACAACATCTTCTATGCACTTCCTTATAAACTCACTCACCGAATCAGCGTTTAAATCGATATTATTCTCTGAGGCTACCCGGAACATGTCCCAGTCCGCGTGATCAAAACAGTCTTGAAGCGTGGATTCCGATTGGTCAGAAAAGCGTTGGATAGTCCTTGTCACGGGTACATCCTGTTTGAGTTTCTGCCTGTAGGAAGGGATGAGCAAAATGGAGTTGTGGTCAGATTTGCCGAAGGGAGGGTGGGGGAGGGCCTTGTGTGCATCGCGGAAGTTAGAGTAGCAGTGATCCAGAGTTTTGCCTGCACGAGTGCTACAATCAATAAGCTGGTAGAATTTTGGTAGCCTTGTTCTCAAATTTGCTTTGTTAAAACCCCCAGGTACAATAACTGCAGCGTCAGGATATATGTTTTCCAACTTGCATAAAGTCCAAGAAAGTTCCTTGACGGTTGTCGTCGTATCAGCTTGAGGGGGGGATATACACAGCTGTGACAATAACCGACGGGAATTATCTTGTGTGATAATACGGTCGGCATTCGATTGTTAGGAATTCTAGGTCAGGTGAACAAAAGGACTTGAGTTCCTGTATGTTGTTACAATTACACCATGAGTCGTTAATCATGAGACACACCCCCACCCTTCTTTTTCCTGGAGAAACGTTTATTTCTGTCGGCGTGATGCACAAAGAATCCCGGTGGCATGTTTCCATGAAACAGAGTATCTTACAATCCCTGATATCTCTCTGGAAAAGCAACCCTTGCCCTAATTTCGTCTACATAGTTATCTAGAGACTCGACATAAGCAAGTAATATACTCAGAAGCAAGTAATATACTCGGAAGCGGTGGGTGGGGTGCGCGCCTCCGAAGTCTGACCAGAAGGCCGCTCCGTCTACCTCTTCTGCGGCGATGTTGTTTTGGGTCAGCCACTGGAATCAGTTCAGATGCCCTGGGTGGTTCGGACAAAGGATCCGCTTAGGGAAAGTTGTATTCCTGGTCATAGTGCTGGTAAGTTGACGTCACTCTAATATCCATTAGTTCTTCCCGGCTGTATGTAATAACACTTAAGATTTTCTGGGCTAACAATTTAAGAAATAATAAAAAAACTAATGGTTTTCAGCCAGCTTAATAAAATGACAATGACTTCAGATCAAAGCCCAACAGTGGAGATTAATCAATATAAGAAAGCATTTGGGGTTAACATCAATTAATATATATATGGAGATTAATCAATATAAGAAAGCATTTGGGGTTAACATCAATTAATATATATATATATATATATATATATATATATATACATTAATATATAATATACCCTGCTGTCACCAGTTTTATTGTGCACTACAACCAATGGTAACAACCATGGTGTCGGTCCATTTACTTTCTCAATAATATCCATGTCCTCTAGCTTGTTCGTTTTCTCTTCAACAAGCTTCCTGACACTGAGTAGTATTCTGCATACTGGCTGTGCAGCACGTGTGACAACAGTCTTTGTATTCCTCCTGCAGTACAGCTTTGAATGTCTTTGTGTCATCAGATTGGACTGAGTTTACGTGTACTTTTGACCCTACGTGCAAAATGCAGAACTATCAACTGTTGTAATGTTGTTAGTGAACAGGCCCTCTACTGCTAATGGTTGTTGTTGAACCATATGGGTAAAATAACTTGGGATGTTGGTTTCAATTGCACATCGCATTTTGTCTGCAAATAACTGAATGTTGCTTTGCCCACAATATTACAGCTAACCTCAGAGTAAATGAAAATGTTAACTGGCTGGCCATTGACTAATTAACTGGATTTCAGCGTCATCAGTACTGCTGATAAGTATGAACACATGTTCATCATTGACTATAATGGCGCTGACAGAGATGGTCGCCTGGCTTCGTGTTCTTAGGAAACTAGGCAGTATTTCGTTTTTTTATGTATTTTTACATTGTTACCCCAGGAAATCTTAAGTATTATTACATACAGCCTGGAAGAACTATTGGATATAAGAGCAACATACCAACATTTTGACCAGGAATACGACTTTCACAAAGCGGATCCTTTGTTCGGACCACAACCCAGGACAATGGATCTGATCCCAGTAGCAGACCCAAAACAATGGGGCAGACGGAGCGGCCTTCTGGTCAGGCTCCATAGACATACAAATCGCTCAACGCTCCTGAGTATACTACTCGCCAATATCCAGTCTCTTGACAACAAGGTAGACGTAATTCAAGAAAGGGTTGCCTTCCAGAGAGACATCAGAGATTGTAATATTCTCAGTTTCACGGAAACATGGCTCTCTCGGGATATGTTGTCAGAATCGGTTCAGCCACCAGGCTTCTCCATCCATCGCACCGACAGAGATAAACACCTCTCTGGGAAGAGGAAGGGCGGGGGTGTAAGCTTTATGATTAACGACTCATGGTGTAATCATAATAACATATAGGAGAAGTCCTTCTGCTCACCTGACCCAGAATTCCTTGCAATCAAATACCGTCCATTTTATCTACCAAGAGAATTCTTGCCAGTTATAGTCACAGCTGTGTACATTCCTCCTCAAGCGGACAGCAAGATGGCCCTCAAGGAACTTCACTAGACTCTATGTAAAACTGGAAACTATATATCCGGAGGCTGCATTTATTGTAGCTGGGGATTTTAACAAAGCAAATTTGAGAACAAGGCTACCTAAATTCTAAACATATCATATCCAGAAACCATGGATGGATGTCGGCATTTGTGCAAAACTGAAAGCGCAATGCACCTCATTTAACCGTGGAAAGAGGTCTGGAAATATGGCTGAATATAAGCAGTGTAGTTATTCCCTCCGCAAGGCAATCAAACAAGCAAAATACCGGTACAGGGACAAGGTGGAGTCGCAATTGAACGGCTCAGACACGAGACGTATGTGGCAGGGTCTACAGGAAATCACGGACTACAAAAACAATCACGTCACGGACACCGACGTCACGCTTCCAGGCCAACTAAATACCTTCTTTGCCCGCTTTGAGGATAATACAGTGCCACCGTCGCGGCTCGCTAACAAAGATTGCGCCCCCTCTCTCTCCTTCTCCGTGGCTGACATGAGTAAAACATTTAAACTTGTTAACCCTCGCAAGGCTGTTGGCCAAGAGGACATCCCTAGCCGTGTCCTCATAGCAATGCTCAGACCAGAACTGGTGTGTTTACGGACATATTCAATCGCTCCCTATCCCAGTCTGTTGTCCCCACATGCTTACCATTATTCCTGTACCCAAGAAGACAAAGATAACTGAACTAAATGACTACCGCCCTGTAGCACTCATTTCTGTCACCATGAAGTGCTTTGAGAAGCTAATCAAGGATCATATCACTGCCACCTAGACCCACTTCAAATTGCATACCGCCCCAACAGGTCCACAGATTACACAATCGCCATCCCACTGCACACTGCCCTATCCCATCTGGACAAAAATAATAACTATGTAAGAATGCTGTTCATTGACTACAGCTCAGCATTCTACACCATAGTACCCACCAAGCTCATCATCAAGCTGGAGGCCCTGGGTCTCAACCCCGCCCTGTGCAACTGGCTCCTGGACTTTCTGACGGGCTGCCCCCAGGTGGTGAAGGTAGGAAACAACATCTCCACTTCGATGACCCTCAACACTGGGGCCCCACAAGGGTGTGTGCTCAGCCCTCTCCTCTCCTCCCTGTTCACCCACGACTGCGTGGCCATGCACGACTCCAACTCAATCATCAAATATTCAGACGACACAACAGTAGTGGGCCTGATCACCAACATCGACGAGATAGCCTACAGGGAGGAGGTGAGGGCACTCGGAGTGTGGTGTCAGGAAAACAGCCTCTCACTCAATGTCAACAAAGGAGATGATCGTGGACTTCAGGAAACAGCAGAGGGAGCACCCCCCTATCCACATTGAAGGGACAACAGTGGAGAATGTCGAAAGTTTTAAGTCCCTGAGCGTTCACATGGTCCACTCACACAGACAGTGTGGTAAAGAACGCGCAACAGCGCCTCTTCAATCACAGGAGGCTGAAGAAATTTGTCTTGTCAACCAAAATCCTGACAACCTTTTACAGATGCACAATCGAGAGCATCCTGTCGGGCTGTATCACAGCCTGGTACGGCAACTGCACCGCCCTCGAACCGCAAGACTCTCCAGAGGGTGGTGCGGTCTGCACAACGCATCATCAGGGGCAAACTACCTGCCCTCCACCTACAGCACCCGATGTCACAGGAAGGCCAAAAAGATCAACAAGGACAACAACTACCCAGGCCACTGCCTTTTCACACTACTATCATCCAGAAAGTGAGGTCAGTACAGGTGAATCAAAGCTGGGACCGAGTGATTGAAAAACAGCTTCTATCTCAAGGCCATCCGACTGCTAAACAGCAATCTAACTCAGAGAGGCTGCTGCCTACATTGAGACCCAATCACTGGACACTTTAATAAATGGATTACTAGTCACTTTAAAAAATGCCATTTTAAATACCACCTTAATCTTACATTACTCATATCACATGTATATACTGTATTTTATACCGTCTACTGCACCTTGCCTATGCCGCTCAGCCATCACTCATCCATATACTTATATGTACATATTCTCATTCACCCCTTTAGATTTGGGTGTATTAGGTCGTTGTTTGGGAATTGTTAGATTACTTGTTAGATATTACTGCGCTGTCGGAACTAGAAGCACAAACATTTCGCTACACTCCCGTTAACATCTGCTAACCATGTGCATGTGACCAATAAAATTTGATTAGATTTGATCTGTCATTGTCTGTTTTGTCATTTTGTTTAGCATTGTGTTTGTGACTTGATTTACCTTCAGTTTTGTCATGAACGTTTTGGGGAAATGTCCATCTTTGCAACATTTGATGCATTGTTTACCTTGTGTGATGGAACATGCCCTTCCAGTATGGCCCTCCTGACCACATCTGAAGCGTACTTGTTGGATTAAGAAAATCTTGTTTTCCCTTTTTATTCCATTCCCATCTGGGTTGTTTTTGTTCACCTTTTCCCTGTTGAACTGCATTGATATTCAGTCTTTCCATTCTGGCCGGCTGCTTGTCAACAGCCTCCATTGCTCTTGCTCTATCCATTAGAGTGGTGAGAGTGAGCTCATTTTTTTGCTGCATCTTTGACTCCCGAAGTATTGATGAACACTTTGAAACCATTAGTACATTTTTGCTCATTGCAAACCATCACTGGCAGGGTCGGAATGTTCAAACGGCGGGAGAGAAGGTAAGCTCAGTGCCATTGTTCTTAGCTTCTTTCGCTTGCTCGCTTGCTAGTTAGCTGTGTTAGCTGAATGGCTAGGCAAGGTTTAACCTCGTTTTTCATGAAAAGTCCTTTTAGAAATTAACTTTCCTGCACTCACCCAGCTTCTTGAGTGGAAAAGGTTCATTTTTATTTCCATATTGTTGTCGCCATTTGTAATGTATTGACTTGACTCAGACTTTACTTGTGGTCTTACAAAATGAATCGCTTACATCAGTGCCTCACATGTATGTACAATACTCGGCTGGTATTGCCCCACTAGGTGTCGCTAATAGACGACAGTGACCACGTACGATTTCCACAATACACAATTTACCCAAAGCCATAGCCGACTTGGAATTACTGTTACTGTTGGAGTTGAATTAGAGTTCAAAGCTCCTGGTGTATGCATTGCCTTTGGCAGAAATGAAAGCAATGTAGGAATGAATGTGCTAAACATTAGATGTAGAGCTGGAAAGTGAAATTTTCCCCCAAATGCTATCTGATCTGTCTGATCATAATAAATGTCAATCAGGCTCACAATGGTAAATGTAATTAATCTCCAAGCTGAGATAAACTGAGGCAGAGAAAATACAATTTTCCTCTCCGGCATAGAGATATTGATTGTGGAGAAGAAATAAAGTGTGAAGGGAGAAAACAGTGGGTTTATGCTGCGCAGAACAACAAACCATGAATATTAAACAGGGCTGTACGGAGCAGGCTGCACTCTTGTGTAACCCTCTCACCAGAATCATTTGATTCAGCATGAAAATAATGGTGAAAAATCTCAGTAAATGTACTTGTATGATAATGACTCGCTAGGGTAGAGGTTAGAGATTTTACTAATTAATATACACTACCGTTCAAAAGTTTGGGGTCACTTAGAAATGTCGTTGTTTTTGAAAGAAAAGCACATTTTTTGTCCATTAAAATAACATAAAATTCATCAGAAATAAAGTGTAGACATTGTTAATGTTGTAAATGACTGTTGTAGCTGGAAATGGCTGATGTTTTATGGAATATCTACATAGGTGTACAGAGGCCCATTATCAGAAACCATCACTCCTGTGTTCCAATGGCACATTGTGTTAGCTAATCCAAGTTTATCATTTTAAAAGGCTAATTGATCATTAGAAAACACTTTTGCAGTTGTTAGCACAGCTGAAAACTGTTGTACTGATTAAAGAAGCAATGAAACTGGCCTTCTTTAGACTAGTTTAGTATCTGGAGCATCAGCATTTGTGGGTTCGATTACAGGCTCAAAATGCCTAGAAACAAAGACTTTCTTCTGAAACTCGTTAGTCTATTCTTGTTCTGAGAAATGAGGGCTGTTCCATGCGAGAAATTGTCAAGAAACTGAAGATCTGGTACAGCGCTGTGTACTACTCCCTTCACAGAACAGCGCAAACGGGCTCTAACCAGAATAGAAAGAGGAGTGGGAGGCCCGGTGCACAACTGAGCAAGAGGACAAGTACATTAGACTGTCTAGTTTGAAAAACAGATGCCTCAGAAATCCTCAACTGGCAGCTTCATTAAATAGTACCCGCAAAACACCATTCTCAATGTCAACAGTGAAGAGGCGACTCCGGGATGCTGTCCTTCTAGGCAGAGTTGCAAAGAAAAAGCCTGGCCAATAACAAGAATATATGGGCATAAGAACACAGACACTGGACAGAGGAACTCTGCCTAGAAGGCCAGCATCCCGGACTCGCCTCTTTACTAATTCACTAAGAATAATTACTCCCACAGAATATTTCAGGGCTTCGACATTTGATCCAAGATGGCGTAGCAGTCAGACATCTTTGTCTTTGTCGTGTCCCTTGTATATATCTTTTTACATCTTTTTCTTCGCATATCTTTGAAAAATATTTTCCTAAACCTCAAAACTTCGTAATACTCTCCTGCAACCCGCCTCACCCAATGTGGCGTGAATCTGTTTTTTTTCTCAAAAGTATTTCTATTTACTTCGGATCTGGAATCCCTCAACTGAAGCTAGCCAGCTAACTACCTACCAGCTATCAGTCAGCAAACCATTGCTAGTGGTCATCAGCTAACCTTTAGCTCGGAAAGCTCTCGCCAGTTCGAACAATGTGACTCAAACCAGAGCATAACGGACCTATTATAATGTTTTTAATTTTCTTCCCCCATATCCCTGGATTCCTACCGCAAACTCTGAACATTTTCATCTGGATCTTCACAACTAGCTAACTGCAATCCCAGGTGACTGCTCCTGGCTAACGTTTCCATCCCGGAGCAAGCACCGATTAGCCTGAAGCTAGCCCGGCCAGGGCTCCTGTGCTACCACCGAAGCCCACTCCTGGGCTACAATATCCGGACCCCTTCTACTGCCGGTACGGGGCACAGAACCCCGCCAATCCTCTACGACTGGAAAACCAACATAATCTGCCCGAGGATTCCAACAGGCCCTTCAAGCGCGACGTCCGCTGAATGCCCGTTCTGCTAACCGCGGGCTACTAGCTACCTAGAGCTACTTGGAACCCTACTAATTCAACGACTGGTCTGTTGATGTCACCGCACGAAGAGGCAAAAACAAACTTACCCCCATTGCGGCGTCCCCCAAAGGCTAACTTGCTAGCCCCGGTCTGTTAACTGCTAGCTTGCTTGCCCCGGTCTGCGAACTGCTAGCTTGCCTGCCCCGGTCTGCTAACTGCTAGCCCCGGTCTGCCAACTGCTAGCTTGTTTAGCCTCAGCCTGCTAACTGTCTGAATCACCATGTCGCCAGTCAGCCCAACCACTCACTGGACACATATGTTCACTTGGCTATGCATGCCTCTCTCTAATATCAATATGCCTCATCCATTACTGTCCTGGTTAGTGATTACTGACATATTTCACTGTAGAGCCTCTAGCCCTACTCAATATGCCTTAACCAACAATGTTGTTTCACCTCCTACATACCTGGTTTAAACGTCTCTAGAGACTATATCTCTCATCATTACTCAATGCCTAGGTTTACCTCCAATGTAATCACATCCTACCATCCTACCATACCTTTGTCTGTACACTATGCCTTGAATCTATGCTGTCGTGCCCAGAAACCTGCTCCTTTTACTCTCTGTTCCAAACGTGCTAGACGGCCAGTTCGTATAGCCTTTAGACGTACCCTTATCCTACTTCTCCTCTGTTCCTCTGGTGATGTGGAGGTTAATCCAGGTCCTGCAGTGCCTAGCTCCAGTCCCACTCCCCAGGTGCTCTCATTTGTTGACTTCTGTAACCGTAAAAGCCTTGGTTTCATGCATGTTAACATTAGAAGCCTACTCCCTAAGTTTGTTTTTACTCACTGCTTTAGCACACTCTGCCAATCCGGATGTCTTAGCCGTGTCTGAATCCTGGCTTAGGAAAACCACCAAAAACCCTGAAATCTCCATCGCTAACTATAACATTTTCCGCCAAGATAGAACTGCCAAAGTGGCGGTGTTGCAATGTACTGTAAAGATAGCCTGCAGAGTTCTGTATTACTATCCAAGTCTGTACCCAAACAATTTGATCTTCTACTTCTAAAAATGCACCTTTCCTGAAACAAGTCTCTCACTGTTGCCGCTTGCTATAGACCTCCCTCTGCCCCCAGCTGTGCCCTCAATAACCCCCCCCATCTATCTTCTGAGCTCGTGCTAATAGGTGACCTAAACTAGGACATGCTTAACACTCCGGCCATCCTACAATCGAAGCTTGATGCCCTCAATCTCACACAAATTATCAATGAACCTACCAGGTACAACCCCAAGTCCGTAAACACGGGCACCCTCATAGATGTCATCCTAACTAACTCGCCCTCCAAATACACCTCTGCTGTTTTCAATCAAGATCTCAGTGATCACTGCCTCATTGCCTGCATCTGTAATGGGTCTGCGACCAAACGACCACCCCTCATCACTGTCAAACGCTCCCTAAAACACTTCTGCGAGCAGGCCTTTCTAATCGAGATGGCCAGGGTATCCTGGAAGGATATTGACCTCATCCCGTCAGTAGACGATGCCTGGCTATTCTTTAAAAGTGCCTTCCTCACCATAAGCATGCCCCACTTAAAAAATTTAGAACTAGGAATAGATATAGTCCTTGGTTCACTCCAGACCTGTCTGCCCTTGACCAGCACAAAAACATCCTGTGGCGTTCTGCATTAGCATCAAATAGCCCCCATGATATGCAACTTTTCAGGGAAGTTAGGAACAAATATACACAGGCAGTTAGAAAATCTAAGTCTAGCTTTTTCAAACAGAAATTTGCATCCTGTAGTACAAACTCCAAAAAGTTCTGGGACACTGTAAAGTCCATGGGCAATAAGAGCATCTCCTCCCAGCTGCCCACTGCTCTGAGGCTAGGAAACACTGTTACCACTGATAAATCCACTATAATTGAGAACTTCAATAAGCATTTCTCTACGGCTGGCCATGCTTTCCACCTGGCTACCCTTACCCCGGTCAACTGCCCGGCACCCTCCACAGCAACCCGCCAAAGCCCCCACCATTTCTCCTTCACCCAAATCCAGATAGCTGATGTTCTGAAAGAGCTGCAAAATCTGGACACATACAAATCAGCCGGGCTAGACAATATGGACCCTCTCTTCCTAAAATCTGCCGAAATTGTTGCAACCCCTATTACTAGCCTGTTCAACTTCTCTTTCGTATTGTCTGAGATTCCCAAAGATTGGAAAGCTGCTGCGGTCATCCCCCTCTTCAAAGGGGGTGACACTCTAGACCCAAACTGCTACAGACCTATATCCATCCTACCCTGTCTTTCTAAGGTCTGCGAAAGCCAAGTTAACAAACAGATTACCAACCATTTCAAATCCCACCGTACCTTCTCTGCTTTGCAATCTGGTTTCAGAGCTGGTCATGGGTGCACCTCAGCCACGCTCAAGGTCCTAAACGACATCATAACCGCCATCGATAAGAGACATTACTGTGCAGCCGTATTCATCGACCTGGCCAAGGCTTTCGACTCTGTCAATCACCACATTCTTATTGGCAGACTCTACAGCCTTGGTTTCTCAAATGATTGCCTCGCCTGGTTTACCAACTACTTCTCTGATAGAGTTCAGTGTGTCAAATCGGAGGGCCTGTTGGTCCGGACCTCTGGCAGTCTATGGGTGTGCCACAGGGTTCAATTTTCAGGCCGACTCTCTTCTCTGTATACATCAATGATGTTGCTCTTGCTGCTGGTGATTCTCTGATCTACCTCTACGCAGACGACACCATTCTGTATACTTCTGGCCCCTCTTTGGACACTGTGTTAACTAACCTCCAGATGAGCTTCAATGCCATACAACTCTCCTTCCGTGGCCTCTAACTGCTCCTAAACGCAAGTAAAACTAAATGCATGCTACTCAATCGATCACTGCCCGCACCTGCTCGCCCGTCCAGCATCACTACTCTGGACGGCTCTGACTTAGAATACGTGGACAACTACAAATACCTGAGTGTCTGGTTAGACTGTAAACTGACTGTAAACTTTCCTTCCAGACTCACATTAAGCCTCTCCAATCCAAAATTAAATCTATATCGCAACAGAGCATATATCGCAACAGAGCATCCTTCACTCATGCTGCCAAACATACCCTTGTAAAACTGACCATCCTACCGATCCTCAACTTCGGTGATGTCATCTTGAAAATAGCCTCCAACACTCTACTCGACAATCTGGATGCAGTCTATCACAGTGCCATCCGTTTTGTCACCAAAGCCCCATACACTACCCACCATTGCGACCTGTACGCTCTCATTGGTTGGCCCTCACTTCATACTCGTCGCCAAACCCACTGGCTACAGGTTATCTACAAGTCTCTGCTAGGTAAAGCCCCGCCTTATCCCAGCTCACTGGTCACCATAGCAGCACCCACACATAGCACGCACTCTAGCAGGTATATCTCACTGTTCACCCCCAAAGCCAATTCCTCCTTTGGTCGTCTTTCCTTCCAGTTCTCTGCTGCCAATGACTGGAACGAACTGCAAAAATCTCTGAAGCTGGAGACTCACATCTCCCTCACTAGCTTTGAGCAGCTCACAGATCACTGCACCTGTACATAGCCCATCTGTAATTAGCCCATCTATCTACCTTCCTCATCCCCATACTGTATTTATTTATTTATCTTGCTCCTTTGCACCCCAGTATCTCTACTTGCACATTCATCTTCTGCACATCTACCATTCCAGTGTTTAATTGCTATGTTGTAATTACTTCGCCACCATGGCCTATTTATTGCCTTAACCTCTTGAGACTCTCATCCCGTTAACTTACCTCATTTGCACTCACTGTATGTAGACTTTTTGTTTTCTTTTGTTCTACTGTATGTTTTGTTTATTCCATGTGTAACTCTGTGTTGTTGTATGTGTCGAATTGCTATGCTTTATCTTGGCCAGGTTGCAGTTGCAAATGAGAACGTGTTCTCAACTAGCCTACCTGGTTAAAATAAAGGTGAAATAAAAATACATTTAACGGAACCCATCAAGCTCAAATGGTAAAAATGACTTTTCGCACCTCCCGGGACACCCAGAAATAACTTTTGTACCTTCTTATTAGCAGCAAAGCTAACGGGTTGTCCCTGTTGTATTCGTGGGAGGAAATTATGTTTACACTGTGAGTCCCAGGCTTCATGGGCATCTGTAACTTGTTTTCAGGCCTTGCAATGCTAGTGACGAAAGCTGGAGTGATTTCCCAGGGCTCCCGTCTATTTGTGGGTAGTGAGTGTAGTATTTTGATAATTGTCTCTGGCCCAGCTTTTAGATAAGAGTCAAGGCTTAATTTTGATGATTAAACTATAAAATGTGGATTTTCTGAGAAATGCAGTGATACTATGGTAACCTGTTGTAAGAACCAGACTCAGAATATAAAATATAATGTGCATTGGAATTAAAACAGGGAATTGTTTGTTGGTCTAACAAACACTTACAGGCAGTATGTTTTCGCAGTGCCCACAGAGCTATATATGTACATTTACGAAGATGAATACTGTAGGTGCACCAACTATTAAGCTATTAAACTGTGAGTTCAAATATAACACACATCTAATTCTCCAGCATTGAAGCAACACTAATCACTTTTCCATCCACAGTTATGCGAGTAAAGTCATACTGTATAAAAATAAATCATGACAGTTATGATCGAAACATGAAGTTTTGGTACAATTTTAGAAATGCCGACAGATCATTTCTTAGTTCGACACGGTGGGATGTTTTTGTGTTGGTAAAATTAATTATGCGAGAAATGGCGGTGGAAATGCCTTTATGTCCAAATATGAATATAATAACCATTATATGGAAGTAAACTTGGAGTCACGTGATGGTGTGTGGTCCTACCACTACCACTCAGGAGACCGTGTATATTTTCTTTAGCAGATTTTTTTATATTTGCATAGAAATCTGTCACCAATTAGATGAAAACCTAGCTAATGACAGTGTAAAATGTATTTTTGGGCCAGTGTGTATATGGGTCCACACAACCATTTGGATCAGTTATGGGTTTTTTCTCTGCAGTTTAGCCTTCAAAGGTCCAGGCACATTAGCAGGCCAGTGATCGGCTAACAGAAACATGCTAATGCAGGGATTTCTAGTTGCGCGCATATGAATTATTATTCCGCGTTTGGCTTCCATGTTTTTAAAGTGTTCGAAAATTAGGTGGATAGTATTTTTAACCCTAGGACGTGTATATAGTTTGCACCAATAATGTTATGCAATAACACCTCATATGGTATTTTTAACCATTATGTCCGTATATCTTGACAAGGTCGCTCAGTGTTGGGTTAAGGACATTACTACATTATTTACAGTGCTTTGTCACAACAGGAAAGTTAACCTTTGGAGCCCTCAAACCAAGGCACGCTGCCTGCTAATTATCTATTGGCTATGTTTCAACTTGTTAATTCATGATTTTCTAACTACAGTTTGAAATGAGGTGAGTTCCGCCTCCTCATAACTCACATAGAAGTAGCCCATTTCACTGTGGCGGACAATTTACATTTGAGGCATGCTATTGTTCGGTGAGGATTAGCTAGATGAGCCGGACAAACTTCTCTCTTGGACGACAGCCCAAGCACTCCACCAGTGTTTCCTCAGGTCAAGTATGCAGACATTTGCACATCTCCAGTCAGAACAGAACCTGCTAATGGCATCAAATAGGTATTAGCTTGTGTTGTATCCTTGGAAACTGCCCCAGCTTTGGTCAAATTAACATTAGAATTATATATATTTATTTGGGGCTAAACCTAACCCTTTTCCTAATCTTAACCTAATTCTCCTAACCTGCTACAAATCTCAAAAGCTGGATGCTTTCTAGCCATAACCAGCTGCCCTGACCCTTTCATGACCATTGCATGTGCCTGTATATTCATTTTGCCTGCATATTTCTGCCCTGTCCCCTTTTGGAGCCCTTGTGGAGCTCTTCAGTTATTATGTTACTTGTATAATGTTGTTTAATTGCATTCCTGATATTTTATTACAATAATTCCTCTTTATTCTGTACTTTCAGAGACCACACACACAGACACACACGCACACGCACATGCACACACACACACACACACACACACACACACACACACACACACACACACACACACACACAGTATTGGACATAACTTGCCAACATTTTAACTGCAACTGGACATCTTTCGTGCCGAAGATTGAGGACAGCTGTTGTATTCTAGCAACGTACTGTTTGGACGGGGAGTAGGGAGGATGAGGGAGTGGAGATGAGGGAGTGTGGGATGGGGGTGAGATCGTCAATTTAGTTGCCTAATGGAAGTTTATTTGATGTGCATGTGTACTGTATTTCCAATTACAAAAAAACTTGTTCAGTAATCATCTTACTTGTTAGCTGGTGGTGAACTATGTGGGCATTGAGGACAACTGTGTCGATCAGATGGAAAATATACCATTTGGTAGGTTTCCGAGCGCAAGCCACATAGCTGTTTATCATGTCTGCCTTATCCACTGCCCCCATTTTGCGATTATAGTCAAGCACACAGTTTTGTTTGATCTTTCTCTCCTGTCAGGTGGTCCAACTTCCCTGTGGCTCTTTCTTCTCCTGTAGCTCCAGGGCATTGTGATTGGTCTCCTCCACAATGTCTCCCACCAGCTCCTATGTCAGACACAGCTTGAAGCACCCTGCCTCAGAGGGAGATGGCAAGGGGCTTTGCACTCCAGACTGGGACTCATCAAAGCCAACCGCAGTGCCAGGAGGGGTGAAATGGCTGTAGGCCTTCCAGCTACAGCATACCTACCGTACTTCACCCACTGTTGATGTGCTTCCATTACCACCAGCATCTTCAGAGGGACCTTGGACTTCGTTGGTGGGCAAGGAGACCTCAGATTCAGGGTTGTCAATGGCTATAAGGTTTGGGGGCAGGACCTCGCTGTCAGAATCTGATTCCTCACTGTCATAGAATCATTGTCAAAAATCTCCAGAATTTCCACATTTGTGACTCATCTCCTTTTGAAAGACATTTCTAATGCTTCAGCTTAGCCCACTAGCTACATACATAAACAATAACACTGAATGGTTACAAGTGAGTGTCAGGGGTGATGTGATTGGCTGCCAGTGTGGTGATACTAATGATTTTTCTCCACATATGGTTTGTTTACATAGCAACATAGCATAATTAACGTGGCAGGTTAGGAAAACTAATGTAGGAGGTTAAGAGAATGAGGTTAAGGTTAGGAAAATGGTTAGGGTTAGCTACAATGCTACAGTTGTCAGCAACTGTTTTTCCCGATGCCAGTACCTGTCACGTCCTGACCAGTAGAGGGGGTAGTTGGGTCAGGACGTGGCAGCAGGGAGTGTGTGTTTTTTATTGTTTCATTGATTTTGGCCGTGTGACTTCCAATCAAGCACAGCTGTAGAGGGTTGTGGTTGATTGGGAGTCACACATAAGGTGCCTACTTTGCCTTGTGGGGTTGTGGGTGGTTGTTTTTTACACTGCTTGTATAGCCTGTAGAACTGTCACTGTTGTCACCCTTTTTTTGTTGTTAAGTGAATGCTCTACTCCTTTTTTGGCAATAAATGACCATGAGTATTCACATACCTGCTGCGCCTTGGTTCATTTCAGAAGACAGCCGTTACAGAACCACCCACCAAACCAGGACCAAGCAGCAGAAGAGGAGGAAGCCACAGGAAAAAAAAGGAGGAATGGACATGGGAGGACGTCCTGGACGGCAAGGGAGCCTACACCTGGGAAGAGATCCTGGCCGGAAGGGATCGCCTCCCATGGGAACGGGTGGAGGCACTCAGGAGAGTGGAGGCAGCTGGACAGAGGAACCAACGGGAATGTTTTGCTGGAACACGGTTGGGTAGGAAACCCGAGAGGCAGCCCCAAGATTTTTTTTTGGGGGGGCACACGGGTAGTTTGGCCAGGGAAGAGCCGTAAGCCAGCTACCCGTGACTACAGGGAGGTGCGTATGAGGTGGAGGGCGCCATGTTACGCTGTGGTACGCACCATCTCGCCTATACGGACGCACAGCCCAGTTCGCCCAGTACCAGCGCCCCGCAGGTGCCAGGGCAAGGGGAGCATCGAGCCGGAAGGGGTGATGCCAACCCTGCACTCAAGATCGCCAGTGCGCCCTTTCGGTCCGGTGTTTCCCGCTAGACGCACTAGCATGGAGGTGCGTGTCTCCAGGCTGGAAAGTCCAATACCAGCCCCACGCATCAGGAGTCTAGTGCGTCAGCCCAGCCTCGCCAGTCAACAGTCACCAGAGCTGCCCGCCAGTCAACCATCACCAGAGCTGCCCGCCAGTCAACCATCACCAGAGCTGCCCGCCAGTCAACCATCACCAGAGCTGCCCGCCAGTCAACAGTCGTCAGAGCTGTCCGCCAGTCAACAGTCGTCAGAGCTGTCCGCCAGTCAACAGTCGTCAGAGCTGCCCGCCAGTCAACAGTCGTCAGAGCTGCCCGCAAGTCAACAGTCGCCAGAGAGGTCAGACTGCGCTGAACTGCCGGAGTGGCCAGACTGCGCTGAACTGCCGGAGTGGCCAGACTGCCCTGTTCTGCCGGAGTGGCCAGACTGCCCTGTTCTGCCGGAGTGGCCAGACTGCCCTGTTCTGCCAGAGTGGCCAGACTGCCCGGTTCTGCCAGAGGTGCCCACCTGCCCTGATCTGCCAGGGTGCCCGGCCTGTCAGGATCTGCCAGAGTGGCCAGACTGCCCTGTTCTGCCAGAGTGGCCAGACTGCCCTGTTCTGCCAGAGTGGCCAGACTGCCCTGTTCTGCCAGAGTGGCCAGACTGCCCTGTTCTGCCAGAGTGGCCAGACTGCCCTGTTCTGCCAGAGTGGCCAGACTGCCCTGTTCTGCCAGAGTGGCCAGACTGCCCTGTTCTGCCAGAGTGGCCAGACTGCCCTGTTCTGCCAGAGTGGCCAGACTGCCCTGTTCTGCCAGAGTGGCCAGACTGCCCTGTTCTGCCCAGCCCGAGTGGCCCTCCTGCCCTCCGGCCCAGCCCGAGTGGCCCTCCTGCCCTCCGGCCCAGCCCGAGTGGCCCTCCTGCCCTCCGGCCCAGCCCGAGTGGCCCTCCTGCCCTCCGGTCCAGCCCGAGTGGCCCTCCTGCCCTCCGGCCCAGCCCGAGTGGCCCTCCTGCCCTCCGGCCCAGCCCGAGTGGCCCTCCTGCCCTCCGGCCCAGCCCGAGTGGCCCGCATGCCTTCCGGCCCAGCCCGAGTGGCCCGCATGCCTTCCGACCCAGCCAGAGTGGTCCGTCTGCCAGGGTCAGCCCGAGTGGCCCGTCTGCCCGGCGCAGCTATCGGCGCCAACAAAGTGGGCGACGCCGAAGGTGGAGCGAGGTCCACGTCCTGCACCTGAGCCACCTCCAGGATAGGTGGGTTGGGGAGGGAGGCTGTAGCACAGTGCCGTCGGTGATGGCAGCCACCCTCCCTTCCTTCCCTTATTGTTTAGGTGTTAAATTTTGTTGGGGATTTTCTTGTTTTCCTTTTTCTTTAGGTGCATCCCGGCGTCTGCACCTTGAGGAGGGGGTACTGTCACGTCCTGACCAGTAGAGGGGGTAGTTGGGTCAGGACGTGGCAGCAGGGAGTGTGTTTTTTATTGTTTCATTGATTTTGGCCGTGTGACTTCCAATCAAGCACAGCTGTAGAGGGTTGTGGTTGATTGGGAGTCACACATAAGGTGCCTACTTTGCCTTGTGGGGTTGTGGGTGGTTGTTTTTTACACTGCTTGTATAGCCTGTAGAACTGTCACTGTTGTCACCCTTTTTTGTTGTTAAGTGAATGCTCTACTCCTTTTTTGGCAATAAATGACCATGAGTATTCACATACCTGCTGCGCCTTGGTTCATTTCAGAAGACAGCCGTTACAGTACCAGATAGAGCTGTTGTAGGCCTAGCTACTCCATCTAGACACAATGGTAGAAACATAAACAAACCATCTGTAGCAAAACATTATCACTATCATAATACTGGCACGGGCCACTTGTATCAATAAATCACTATCAGAAAATGGTTTGTGTGGTAATAATGTATTTACTGTTTTATTAATGTTTTCAAGTACTTGTGACAAATCATCCATTCAGATTCCTGCATAGATGGTAATGGACACACATGTCCAGAAAATCAAAAATACTTTTTTGAAGGTTGTACTGATTATTATGAGCTAATGCTATTTGCCGGCTTTGTGTGGAGCAATGTCTGTTGACATCATTAATTGCATTCTGGGTGTCATGTAAACGTCTGTCAGACGTTAGGTGAAAGGATGGTTCACTCGTCTTTTTGAGTAAACTTCCGGAAGTGAATGATGGGAATTGAAAGATGATAGATGACACACACCCTTCACCTTCAACATGCAAACAGACCCAAGTCACCCCGTCATCTTCTTACCTTTGGTTGACACAGAAAAACAAACACGGCGGTGCGCACAAAATCTACCCGCCATGGGATTACTTTTAGAAAGTGTTTTACTCAGTTATTTAGATCACTGTTGAGCTCACCCGTGATGTGATTCGTTTAATTAGTTTAGTTTATATTATGGTTTCTATCAGCTGAGAGTGGGCTAAATATGACCGCTTGGTTTAGCTCAATCTTTACTCAGCACGAGGACTAATGTAGCCTACATTTTCTGATTGGTATGAGAATTGTGTTATGCTGCTGCTACTTCTGTGAATGTCTGAACATTGCATCCTAAAATAAACTGCTCGCATTAAGGACCCTAAATTTGTAAAGACTGTGTGCAAAATGTTTCTGTGAAAAAACAGTGTGGCCAGCTCAAATGGTGACTAGACGTTCTAAAATCGTAACTAGACATTCTAATGAAGTGTTCTAATCACACAGGTTTGTGCGTTTGATGCAGGGACCACTGTGGAATGATCACACCAGTGTGTTTATGTGTCGAAGGGTTATTTAACATAACCATAGACCACTTAAACTGGTACAACACCCACACGGGTGCCCAAAAATAACTAACAGAAAACCACATCCAAGCCAAGCCTCCAATATAATTTCATAGTGTCCCTTGCCTTTGAGTTATCACCCATTGCTGTTGAAATCGTTCATTTTCTGTCCTGTGGCCTTCACCGGGTGAGTTCCTAGGCGAATGTTATCATTAAAATTAAACTTTTTATGGGGTGAAAATACGGGGTGAAAATACGGGGTGAAAATACATTACATATCTCACAAGGCCTTATTTTGAGGCCTAGTTTTACCCTAGTAGAGTGCCCTGGAACTCCTTGTTTACAGGCCATATCAGGCCTGCAAGTCACACTATGCTGGCTTGCAAAGTAATCTATAATTTATATTGGAATACAGAAAGAATTAAGATATCCAATAGTTGGAATTTTCTTTTACCTGCAACCTGCATTCAAGAATGGCTGTCATTGTCATGTCCTGAACAGAAAAGGGGTCATTTTGTTATTGTAGTTGGTCAGGATGTGGCAGGGGTGTGTGTTTCGTTTTTTTGGGGTTATGTTCTATGTTAATATATTTCTTTGTTTGTTCTAGTTCTTATATTTCTATGTTTAATTTATTGGGCTGACCTTCAATTGGAGGCAGCTGTTCCTCGTTGCCTCTAATTGAAGGTCCTATTTAGTTGGGGTGTTTTTCCATGGGTTTTGTGGGTAGTTGTTCCTTGTATAGTCAGAGCACCTTACAGGACTGGTTTTCGTTGTTGGTTTTTGTATAAGTGTTTTTGTTTTGGTTTCCTTCTAATAAAAGAAGATGAGTATTCATATACCCGCTGCGTTTTGGTCCACTTCATACGACGCACCTGACAGTCATGGTTATAAACATTAATAAAGGAGACCACCTAAGCCATTCAAACTGGAACAACCATTTCGGTAACGGTTTCAATAAATCTAACTTATTAATTAGTTTAGAAAAATGTAGGTTATTTTTTGTGTAGCATAAGATTAATCAATCAGTGTACATGCAAGAACTACAAAGTGACATATAATAAAATAATTCCCTCGTTACCTTTGAGATCGCAAATTATTTATTTCATGATTACTATATAACAAAATATGTTTTTGTCAAAATCATAAGGTAATTTTCTCATGATCACAAGTTGTTTTATAGAGATCACAAGATAAACTCTTTAAATAGGAGTGGACATATTAATGATAGATTGGCAGTAGAGCCCACAGTGGATCAGTGCATGCGTTTTTATTGATTGCTACACTAAGGGATGGTACATTTCATTGTAACATCATGCTTTCATTTGTGTTTGGAGATAATTATCAGTTTATAAGTTAGAATGTTAGCAAGCTAAGTTTCCCTTAGCTTGAACTAAGAGCTTGTGGGGGAGCTAAGCCCACGTGGGGCATTTAAACCCTGAAAGATGCCTGAAAGGCAGCACTGTTCCCAGGCTGTGTGCCACCCCCAAGATCACAGATAATCGCATGCAAATAACAGCAGCTAATTTGGCTAGTCTTGTGAGCGAGCAAACTAGTTAGCTAGGTAGCTTGTTATCTATGCTGGTTGTTAGCTGGCATAACTGATATGTGTATACCTGTAAGAGACACTTCATGTTTTATGGATAATATGTGACTCGTTTCAAGAAACTAGGCATATGTCGCACGTCACTACTTCACAGGAGCGCCATTTGAGCGTAAACTTTTATTTTTTTATCTACCGTAATTTCCGGACTATTGAGCGCACCTGAATATAAGCCGCACCCACTGAATATTTCAAAAAGTATTATTTTGAACATAAATAAGCCGCACATGTCTATAAGCCGCAGGTGCCTACTGGTACATTGAAACAAATGAACTTTACACAGGCTTTAACGAAACACGGCTTGTAACAAAAATAAATAGGCTTTAACGAAACACGGCTTGTAAAAAAAATAAAATTAGCAGTAAGCTTTAGTTGTCTTTTTGCACTGAGTCAATTCCTCACGCTGCTGTTTCCAACGTCTTATCATCGACTCATTAAGACCAAGCTCCCGTGCAGCAGCTCTATTTCCTTTTCCAACAGCCAGATCAATCGCCTTCAACTTGAAAGCTGCATCATATGCATTTCTCCGTGTCTTTGCCATGATGAGGGTGACAAAATGACTACCGTAATCAGAATGATGGGAAGTTTGAGAGCGCTCGATTTAATCTAAACAGTAAACAAAAACGTTGTTTGTCCTTAACCCGTTCGGCAATTTCATTGGTCTAATGAAAGCTTCATCCCGCCAAAAAACTGAGCACCTCACAGAATGTGTTTTTTTGGAGAGAAAAAAATTGAAAGCGGGAAAAATCCATATATTAGCCACGTCATTGTTTAAGCCGCGAGGTTCAAAGCGTGGGAAAAAAGTTGCGGTTTATAGTCCGTAAATTACGGTAAATGTGTTTTTTGGCAGAAATGACTTCTGGAACATTGTGTCTTAACGTATATGCCATCTGTAAATATGAATACAATTGTTAAATTACGAGCCTAGTTGGTTTAGCCACTAAAAAGGCAGCAACCTTCCCGCTAGCCATGATTGGCTGAGATGAGTCAGCTGGACAAGCTGAGAGATGAGTTCGGATTGGTCTGCCAGGTGGCACGCTTCTGTCTATAATATGAACTGGTTAGTATGTGTAGGTAATCCTTTTGCACACTGCTTTTTTGAAAGATATCACACAGTAGAACTACATAAGTGTTGCTCTCCACTTTCTGGAGGACCGAGTTTTAAAATCAGTGGAATTAGAGTACGATAGCTAAGGAAATTGAGAAAATTCAGGCGTTTGATTGCAAAGAGAGTTAGAAATGTACATCCATGTAGATGGGTAAGAGAGTCTAGCTAGCTCCGTTTTCAGATATTTCACTTTTTTAATTTTGTCAAGTTAAAGTGTACTGTTAGCTGGCTGGCTAGCTAGCTAATGTTACATGTATGATCTGTGTCGTAAAATGATTTGTATCTCAGAGCCATTTGCATTGCTAGTTATAGCCTAATGTTAGTTAGCTAGCATTGAACTTGGTTGATTAGCTAGCTGCAGATTCATGCAGGGTAGTAGCATTATGAGTTGGGATTATTATGGTTCACTGTTTAGCTAGCTTGCTACATGTCCAAACTAAAGACTCCACAATGCAAGTAACTATTTCAACAGAATAATTATGATGTCATTGCGACAACTGTCAATAGACGTAGCTGGTAAATTCGCTCTGGCTATCTACTCCGATTTCAGAGCACTCTCGTGCAAGTGTGCCAGAGCGCAGAATAACTGACCAAAATATGAACGATCAACACCCGTTGAATGTGACTGGTATCGTTAAACGTTGGCAAAAAAGCGTAATTAAATTTTTGCCAGCAGCAGCTGCAGTCACCAACACACTGGATAACATAAAACAGCCTAACCAGCTCTGCTAGGGTGAGAGTAAGCTGTTCTCTCATTTGTGTCTGGAAGTAGCTAGCAAAATAACCAATATTAGCCATTTAGCTTGGGTGAATGACTGCTGTTAGGTCAGAACTCTCGGGTCAACCCTACTCCTCGGCCAGAGCGTCCAGTGTGCACTCTGAACGCTACGAGATCGAAACTTACTTACAAGCCCTTAACTAACAATGCAGTTCAAGAAAGAGTTAAGAAAATATTTACCAAATAAACCAAATTAAAAATATATAAAAAGTAACACAATAAAATAACAATAACGAGAATATATACAGGGGGTGTCGCCTTGGCGCTCCGGAACAGTCTATGACTTGGGTGACTGTCTTTGACAATTTTTGGGGCTTTCCTCTGACACCGCTTAGTGTTTAGGTCCTGGATGGCAGGAATCTTGGCCCCAGTGATGTACTGGGCCATATGCACTGTACAGCCTTATGGTCAAATGCCGAGCAGTTGCCATACCAGGCGGTGATGCAACCGGTCAGGATGCTCTCGATGGTGCAGCTGTAGAACTTTTTGAGGATCTGGGGACCCATGCCAAATGTTTTTCAGTCTCCTGAGGGGAAAAAGGTGCTGCTGTGCCCTCTTCACAACTGTCTTGGTGTGTGTGGACCATGATAGTTTGTTGGTGATGTGGACACCAAGGAACTTGAAACTCTCGAGCTGTTCCACTACAGCCCTGTCGATGTTAATAGAGGACTGTTCGGCCCGCTTTTTCCTGTAGTCCACGATCAGCTCCTTTGTCTTGCTCACATTGAGGGAGAGGTTGTTGTCCTGGCACAACACTGCCAGGTT
The DNA here is from genome assembly GCF_901001165.1 of Salmo trutta. Taxonomy (NCBI): domain Eukaryota; kingdom Metazoa; phylum Chordata; class Actinopteri; order Salmoniformes; family Salmonidae; genus Salmo; species Salmo trutta. The sequence continues at coordinate 14,958,395 of NC_042971.1, read as the reverse complement.
TCTGACCTCATCCCTATAGGCTGTCTCAACGTTGTTGGTAATCAGGCCTACCACTGTTGTGTCGTCAGCAAACTTAATGATGGTGTTGGAGTTGTACAGGAGGGGACTAAGCACGCATACCCGAGGGGCGTACCCCAGTGTTGAGGATCAGCGTGGCAGACATGTTGTTGCCTACCCTTACCACCTGGGGGTGGGCCGTCAGGAAGTCCAGGATCCAGTTGCAGAGGGAGGTGTTTAGTCCCAAGGTCCTTAGCTTAGTGATGAGCTTTGTGGGCACTATGGTGTTGAAAGCTGAGCTGTAGTCAATAAACAGCATTCTTACATAGGTGTTCTTTTTGTCCAGGTGGGAAAGGGCAGTGTGGAGTGCTATTGAGATTGCGTCATCTGTGGATCTGTTGGGGCAGTATGCGAATTGGAGTGGTCTAGGGTATCCAGGATGATGCTGTTGATGTGAGCCATGACCAGCCTTTCAAAGCACTTCAGGGCTACCAAAGTGAGTGCTACAGGGCAGTAATCATTTAGGCAGGTTACCTTCGCTTCCTTGGGCACAGGGACTAAAACTCAAATCAAATCAAAGTTTATTTGTCACGTGCGCCGAATACAACAGGTGTAGACCTTACAGTGAAATGCTTACATACAGGCCGTAACCAATAGTGCAAAAAAGGTATTAGGTGAACAATAGGTAGGTAAAGAAATAAAACAACAGTAAAAAGACAGGCTATATACAGTAGCGAGGCTATAAAAGTTGCGAGGCTACATACCGACATCGGTTGGTCAGGCTGATTGAGGTAGTATGTACATATAGATATGGTTAAAGTGGCTATGTATATATGATGAACAGAGAGTAGCAGTAGCATAAAAGAGGGTTTGGCGGGTGGTGGGTGGTGGGTGGGACACAATGCAGATAGCCCGGTTAGCCAATGTGCGGGAGCACTGGTTGGTCGGCCCAATTGAGGTAGTATGAACATGAATGTATAGTTATCGTGACTGTGCATATATGATAAACAGAGAGTAGCAGCAGCGTAAAAAAAAGGGTTGGGGGAGGGGGGTTGGGGGGGGTCACACAATGCAAATAGTCCGGGTAGCCATTTGATTACCTGTTCAGGAGTCTTATGGCTTGGGGGTAAAAACTGTTGAGAAGCCTTTTTGTCCTAGACTTGGTACTCCGGTGCCACATAAGACGAGCGTCGGAGCCGGTGTAGTATGATTCAATCTTAGCCCTGTTTTGACGCTTTGCCTGTTTGATGGTTTGGCGCAGGGCATAGCAGGATTTCTTGTAAGCTTCCGGGTTAGAGTCCCGCACCTTGAAAGCGGCAGCTCTACCCTTTAGCTCAGTGCGAATGTTGCCTGTAATCCATGTCTTCTGGTTGGGGTATGTACGTACAGTCACTGTGGGCACGACGTCCTTGATGCACTTATTGATAAAGCCAGTGACTGATGTGGTGTACTCCTCGATGTCATCGAAAGAATCCCAGAACATGTTCCAGTCTGTGATAGCAAAACAGTCCTGTAGTTTAGCATCTCCTACATCTGACCACTTTTTTATAGCCCGAGTCACTGGTTCTTCCTGCTTTAATTTTGCTTGTAAGCAGGAATCAGGAGGATAGAGTTGTGGTCGGATTTACCAAATAGAGGGCGAGGGAGAACTTTGTACGCGTCTCTGTGTGTGGAGTACAGGTGATCTAGAATTTTTTCCCCTCTGGTTGCACATGTTGATGGAAATTTGGTAGAACTGATTTAAGTTTCACTGAATTAAAGTCTCCGGCCACTAGGAGCGCCGCCTCTGGGTGAGTGGTTTCCTGTTTGCTTATTTCCTTATACAGCTGACTGAGTGCTTTATTAGTGCTAACATCTGTCTGTGGTGGTAAATAAACAGCCACAAAAAGTATAGCTGAAAACACTCTAGGCAAGTAGTGTGGCCTGCAATTTATCACAATATTCTCTACTTCAGGCGAGCAAAATCTAGAGACTTCCTTAGATTTCGTGCACCAGCTGTTGTTTACAAATACGCACAGACCGCCACCCCCTCGTCTTACCGGAGTGTGCGGTTCTATCTTGCCGGTACAGCATATATCCCACTAGCTCAATATCCATGTTGTCATTCAGCCACAATTCAGTGAAACATAAGATATTACAGTTTTTGATGTCCCGTTGGTAGGATATTCGTGATCGTACCTCGTCTAGTTTATTGTCCAATGATTGCACGTTGGCGATTAGTATAGACGGAAACGGCAGCTTTCCCACTCACCTTTTCCAGGTCCTGACCAGGCATCCGGCTCATTGTCCTCTGTACCTGCGTCGCTTCCTCTTGCAAATAACGGGGATGTTAGTCCTGTCAGGTGTTTGGAGAATGTCTTGTGCGTCTTGCTTGTTGAAGAAAAAATCTTTGTCTAATCAGAGGTGAGTGATCGCCGTCCTGATGTCAGAAGCTCTTTTTTGTCGAAAGATACTGTTGCAGAAACATTAGGTACAAAATAAGTTACAAATACGAGAAAAAACCCACATAATAGCACAATTGGTTGGGCGCTCGAAAAACTGCAGCCATTTCTTCCGGCGCCATTTTGTCATTTGGTGATTATGGTGCTTTGCTTGAAACATGTAGGTATTAGAGACTCGGTCAGGGAGAGGTTGAAAGTGTCAGTGAAGACATTTGCCAGTTGGTCAGCACATGCTTGGAATACACGTCCTGGTAATCCGTCTGGGTTTAGGGTTAGAGTCCCGCTCCTTGAAAGCAGCAGCTCTACACAGATCTTGCCTTTAATCCATGGCTTCTTGTTGATGTATGTACTTACGGTCACTGTGGGACAACATCATTGATGAAGACGGTGACTGATGTGGTATACTGCTCAATGCCATTGGATGAGTCTCGGAACATATTCGATCTGTGCTAACAAAACAGTCCTCTAGCTTAGTATTTGCATCATCTGATCACTTCCGTATTAAGCAAATCACAGGAACTTCCTCCTTTAGTTTTTGCTTGTAAGCTGGAATCAGGAGGACAGAATTATGATCAGATTTACCAAATGGAGGGCGAGGGAGAGATTTGTGCACGTCTCTGTGTATGGAGTAAAGGATGTTTTTTTCCCTCTCGAAGTGGGAAATAGACAGCTACAAAAAATATAGATGAAAACTCTCTCGGTAAATAGTGTGGTCTACAGCTTATCACAAGATACTTTCCCTCAGGTGAGCAAAACCTCGAGACTTAGATTTCGCGCACCAGCTGTTATTGACAAATAGACACAGACTGCCACCCCTTGTCTTACCGGAGGCAGCTGTTCTGTCTTTCCGATAAACAGAAAACCCAGCCAACTGAATATTATCCATGTTGTTGTTCAGCCACAACTCGGTGAAACATAAGATAATACAGTTTTTAATGTCCTGTTGGTAGGATAGTCTTGAACGGAGCTCATCTAGTTTATTCTCCAATGATTGTAGGTTGGCCAATAGGACAGATGCAGAGGCGGGTTACCCACTCACCGACGGATTCTCACAAGGCACCCAGACCTGCGTCCCCTGTATCAGTGTCTTTTCTTCATGCGAATGACATGGGATTTGGACCTGGTCCGGTATCTGCAGTAAATCCTTTGCGTCAGACTTTGTCCAGTTCGAGGTGAGTAATCATTGTTCTGTTATCCAGAAGCTCTTTTCGGTCTTAAGAGACGGTGGCGGAAACATTATGTACAAAATAAGTTACAAACAACGCGCCAAAAAAAATAGCACAATTGGTTAGGAGCCTGTAAAACTGCAAGCCATCTCCACCGGTGGCATTATCACAGTATATGATATATACTGTACATTACTGCACATAACAGACAACAGAAAAACAGAAAAGCCCATAGATGTAGCTAGCTAGAGTATATGCTCTCTTGGATAAGTACATTAAACTAGCTCCAGTTGGCTAATCTTTTTGAGTGTAAACTGTATTGTATTATACTGTATTATATGTATTACAGTAATACAGTAATACTGTATTACATGTATCTATCCTACTGTATTTTGGGGAGACGGGTAGCCTAGTGGTTAGAGCATTGGGCCAATAACCAAAAGGTTGCTGGATCAAATCCCAGAGCTGACAAGGATAGAAATCTGTTGTTTTGCCCCTGAACAAGGTAGTTAACCAACTCTTCCTGGGTTGGTCATCATCGTAAATAAGGAATTTGTTCTTAACTGACTTTCCTAGTTACATTTTTTTAAATATGGACTGGAATTACGCACCTCATTCAAACCATGATAAAGCAGGAGAGAACATGCCATTCTATTACAGCACATATGGACTACAAAGATACAAGTATAGGCTAGCGATTAAAATTTGATATCTAATATTTTAATATTGAAACCTATTTGGCCTATTTGTATAATTAGCAGGCTGACGCATTTCATAATATTCTCCCTAGTGTTATTAGTGTACCTCCTCTTCCTCTCTCTAGATAATGGTGCCGGAAATTAATTCAGTCATCCTTTGTTTTTGTTTTTACACTGCTGCAACTCGCTGTTTATTATCTATGCATAGTCACTTTACAAATTACCTCGACTAACCTGTACTCCTGCACATTGACTCGATACCGGTATATAGCCTCGTTATTGTTATGTACATTTATTGTGTTACTTTTTGATTTGATTATATTTTTTTACTTTAGTTTATTTAGTAAATATTTTCTTAACTCTATTTCTTGAACGGCATTGTTGGTTAAGGGCTTGTAAGTAAGCATTCACGGTTGTATTCGGCGCATGTGACAAATAAAAATGTATTTTACTGTTGCTTAATTCCTTTCTCGCTTTCAACAGTTAAATTAAATCATTTTTACCGTCCTTATCTTCATCATTCTCATGAAATGCTTAAATAATATAGGACTTGAATTAGATGCAGAAGGCTTTCACTTCTCTTGAAGATTGAATGGTTATGGGTCTGAATAAATAACTACTATAGCCTACCACCGTCGCTTGTTCGCTCCTCTTTCAAATTCTATTGGCTGCTGTATTTAACATTCAGCAAACAAGAGCTCGCGTCCCTCTTTGAATAGTCTATTGGTAAAATAAATGCAAAAAAATCATGTATAGCAAGCTACTCTAGTCTAGCTTTTCCTGCATGGGACTCCAAGAGCTAAGGAAGTTTTTTAAGGAGAGAGGTCAGCGGAGCACAGGAATGTGCGTATTGCGCAAGAGCCAGAGGCTATACGTCAGAAGCTTATTATGCATTACCCACCATTCATTAGCTAAATATAAGGCTAGTAGTGCGTTGAATGTATTCCTTGAAAGAGGTATGCTAGGACATCTGTATATAGGCCTGTATAGGCCTATCAATCTTGAACAGGATGATCTATTTTGGATGCAATTTGAATGCCGTTGATGAAGAGAAAGACTGCGAGAGAGTGCTCGAGTGTGCACTGATTTAAAGCAACAATATTCAAGTGATAGGCTGTTTTAAAACTGTGCAGCTGCAATTTAAAAAAAAGTATCTTTGCAATTAAAAAGTAAGGTGCCTTCCCTGTTGGAACTTGTTTTTGTCTTTTTATTTTCTTTATATTTTCTATTGGTCTTTGTCATCTTTGTCTTTGTCTTGGACTCTGTATAGATTTTGCAGGCTCCAGCATAACGTCAGTGCATTGCCAGGTTAAAATGGATGAGGCAGGGAAGGGTCAGATTGCAGTCGATCGGAAGGTTTGGACATCGGAATGGTCAGTCCACTGAAAAACTGGAAGATCAGGCCAAGGATCATAGCAAACATAAGTCCTAGATCTGGAAGAATAGCCAAAGGAAGGGTGATTATCTCATCATGCAGTCCAACTCAAGGGATTTGTCAGGTCTCCATTGGTTAAGTACAATGGGCCTTCCTCCTAGATTCGAAGCTTCTTATGTGTTGAGGCCATCTTTCTCCAGATAGGCTCCTGCATCAGGGTGCAAGTTTCTCCTGTGTCCATTATGGTCTTCCCTTTCCAATTCCGAACAGTCTGAGGAAACAGCAGTTGTTGAGGAATAGGAATACGTTTCCAGTAAAAGTATCAAGTTTTATTAGTCGCATGAATGGGACACACATGGTATACATCGTCCAACAAAATGCTTACTTGCAGGTTCCTTTACGACAATGCAACAACAATAAGAAATAATAAAAGACAAGAATAAGCATAAAGTAAATGGCAGTAGATATCTGAGGTGAAGTTATCTGAAGACTTCATGGATGGCATTGATGCCAAACCTACTGAATGCAAGGCACCACACTTGTCTTGACTTTCTATCTTCTGTCCTTTCTGAACTTTTTCTGCCTCCTGATGCTGGACATAGAGAGAGCTGGAACTTGGAGGATGTTGGCCCTTACAGCACAAACTACTGATGCGGGTTAGCCACAGAATAATTGTTGGGATACCAGGATGAGGGTATCTTCTCAAACTGGTCTCAAGTCACACCAGATCCTCTACAGTCTGCACACATTCGCAATGTTGGCTAGCAAGGCGGGGAACAATGTTCTTGAGATGGAGTTTCATCATCTCCTGCTCAGTAATCTCTGCCTTCCATCTCCTACATAGACCTCGATAGGAGAAGGTAAAGTCCTGCTTATTTCTCTCAAATTTTGTGCACAAATTTGTTTACATCCCTGTTTGGGAGCATTTCTCCTTTGCCAAGAAAATCCATCCACCTGACAGGTGTGGCATATCAAGAAGCTGATTAAACGGCATCATTACACAGGTGCACCTTTTGTCGGGGACAATAAAAGGCCACTCTAAAATGTGCAGTTTTTCCACAAAGCACAATGCCACAGATGTTTCAAGTTTTGAGGGAGTGTGCAATTGGCATGCTGACAGCAGGAATGTCCACCAGAGCAGTTTCCAGAGAATTGAATGTTAATTTCTCTACTATAAGCTGCCTCCAACGTCATTTTAGAGAATTTGCCAGTACGTCCAACTGGCCTAACAACCGCAGACCATGTGTATGGCATCGTGTGGGCGAGTGGTTTCTGGATGTCAACATTGTGAACAGAGTGCCCCATGGTGGCGGTGGGGTTATCGTATGTGAAGGCGTAAGCTACAGACAATGAACACAATTGCATTTTATCAATGGCAATTTGAATGCACGAGATTGAGAGGCTGATTGTTGTGCCATTCATCTGCCGCTATCACCTCATGTTTAAGCATGATCATCCACGGCCCCATGTCGCAAGGATCTGTACATACTTCCTGGAAGCTGAAAATGTCCCAGTTCTTTCATGACCTGTCACCCATTGACCATGTTTGGAATGCTCTGGATCAACGTGTACGACAGTGTGTTCCAGTTCCCGACAATACCCAGCAACTTTGCATAGCCATTGAAGAGGAGTGGGGCAACATTCCACAGGTGAAGGAGATGTGTCGCGCTGCATGAGGCAAATGCTGGTCACGCCAGATCCTGACTGGTGTTCTGATCCATGTCTGTTCCTTTTTTAAGGTATCTGTGACCAACAGATGCATATCTGTATTCCCAGTTAAGTGAAATCCATAGATTATTTCTTAATGCATTTATTTCAATTGACTGATTTCCTTAAATGAACTGTAACTCAGTAACATCTTTGAAATTGTTCCATGTTGCGCTTATATTTTTGTTCAGTATATTTCAGGTGACACACATTTCCTTCACAAGAGAGGCTGACTCCTCTGCTCTGTTTTTGTTCCTGCTGAAGACAGGCCATGACTAGTTGATGGTCAGTTTCTATGAGTGTTTTGAAACTTTGCATTTTCCCTTGAACATCCTGTTTCATAGAATCTTGCAAATATTTCTGTCTCTGAACAGTTTGCGGTTGTTTTGTCCTCCATTTGATGGGGGAGGTGAGCCAATCTCAGATGCACTTCCACTGAGTTTAGAAATGGTATTCTCCTGCATTGCCAAACTGTTCATGGTGTGTGTCCATTGTTGTTCCATTTGTGCAGTGAGCTCAGAGACAAATCTCCCAGTCTGTCTGGTCAGGGTAACAACAGGAAGAGGACAAGGGACGGGTAATGGTGGAGAGGCTATAGGTGAGCCAGAAACCTGGGGATAAGGGACAGAGGGACAACTCCATTACACTGTTTTCTCCATCGAGTCCTTTCACAATGAAAGAATCCCGGTCATAATTTCCAGCGAGAGTGTTCACAATGAGATAGTATGGGCTTCCAATAAAAGACATGATTCAACAACATTGTGTGTGTGGTGTGTTCTTGGGTGCTTTTCTCCACCGGTCCCTAGGGAACAGCTGTTCGGGCACAGGTATTTACACTGTCGATATACAAAGAGGAGAGGGAGAGTACCTCTAGCAGACACACACACATCAGCAGAAGAGACTGTCTAGAGTGTAGCCTGTTTACCAGATAGCCAGTAGAGAGAATGGACAAGACAAACCATATAAACCCAAGTCAGAGCACAGGAGTAAACCAACCATTAATATCTCATACAATAATAATGATTAGAGCAACTCAGAGAAAACTTAATATAGGCAACAGATGATAAAGAACATTAGATGATTTGCAATAATATGGATTCATTCACAGTGAAGGGTGTGTGGATGCACGAATGTGTGTGTGTGTTTGTAGTGCAAAACAAAAAAAATCCTTTAACCTCTTGCGAGTACCCTACCAATGGGGGCGCCACAGCGCATTTTGGAAAAAATTCGTTCCCATTTTCAACGGCCTACTAATCAAACTCAGAAGCTAGGACATGCATATACTTATTTTATATGGATAGAAAACACCCTAAAGTTTCTGAAACTGTTTGAATGGTGTCTGTGAGTATAACAGAACTCGTATGGCAGTCAAAACCCCGAGACCGATTGAACCAGGAAGTGGGATTCTGAATTGTGGACTCGACTTCACAGCCTTCCCTATAATTTACAACGTGAAAAAATGATAATTGAGCACTTTCCAGTGCTTCCACTAGATGTCCCCAGTCTTTACAAAGTGTTTTGAGGCTTCTGCGGTCGAAACTCAGTGAAGGAGACGATGTGGCAATTGGTCACAGTAGTAGGGCCATCAGCATTGTGACGTCGGCGGCCGTGTCTGCCCCCACCTTTGGAAACCTTTTGAAACACAATGAAATCGTCCCACTCGAATCTGATTGGCTCTCTTGTTGAAACAGGCCCTGAAGATTAATGTTATACAACGTTTGACATGTTTGAACGAACCTACAGCAGTCAAAAAAGTCATTTTTCGTTAGGCAGGTCCCGCGCCCGTATCAACATTTGATTACAGCCTTAGGACGCGCTAACAACAGCAAGCTAATGGAACATAAAGGATGGACTTTTTCGACCGAAAATACATTTGTCGTGGACCTGGGATCCCGGGAAGTGCTTTCTGATGAAGACAACTAAAGGTGAGGGATTATTGGCAATATTATACAAGATCAGATGTGATGTGCGATTTTTCAAAGATGGCGACGAGCTAGGCTTTCTAGCTCATTTTCTGGGTATCGCATCCCCTTTTATCTCAAAGTGTGATTACCCTGTAAAGTTAATTTAAAATCTGTTATGACGGGTGTTTTCAAGAGATATTCATCTATAAATCTTAGATTGACAATATAAAAAAAAAAAATCGTTTTCGAATAGTAATTTATAAAATTGTAGCACTGTTTCCCGGGACGCATTTTATGGGAAAATAGTTAGTCAACGTCAGGTGCCGATGTAAAATGCTGTTTTTATATAGAAATATGACCTTTATTGAACAAAAGATTGCATGCTGTGTGTAACATGATGTCCTAGGTGTGTCATCTGATGAAGTTTGTAAAAGGTTAGTGCTGCATTTAGCTGTTTTTTGGTTATATGTGATGCGTGTGCTTGGTCGGAAAATTCATATGATGCTACTTTTACCATGTACTCCTCTAACATAATCTAATATTGTGCTTTTCCTGTAAAACCTTTTTGAAATCGGACAACGAGGGTCGATTCAAGAGAGGTGTATCTATAAAACGATATGAGACAGTCCTATATTTGAAAAAAAAAAATTGAATTTCGTTATGCTAATGTCGCTAGGAGTTTTCGCTGGAAAATGATCCCGCTAACGGGATGATATGCGCAAGAATTAAATGTCCCAAAATCTTAGGCCAATAGTCCCAAAATCAATCAATCAATTCAGTTTAAAAAGTTCATCAAAAATAATAAACAATAATCTCAAATGCACACTCCCTTTAACTAAAACGTCAAATCAGTCCTACAGTGCAATAATAGTTCCCCAAAGGCCCGAACAGCACAATGAGAGAAAATGACTTAAGTGTAAAGCACTGAAGAGAGAAATAGAGAAAAAGAGCAAGAGAGATGGGGGGGGGGTCTTAGCTGTTGCAATCAAGGCTTGGAGGTGCATTCGTCTGTCCAACACACTCCTTGGTTTATTTGATTGACAAAAGCTTTTCAACAACGTTGCTAGTAATCCATAAGATCAGAGGATAGAATGGCCACAACAGGTTCCAAAAACGTCGGGAGTGGTGTAGTGGAAAAAGAGAGTGAACAAATGTGAACGATGATGAAGGCCAGTGATGAAGATGCGTCAGCTTGGTATGTTGATTCAAAATGTATTGTCCGGATGGATGGCTGGATATTTGTTTCACAGGAAAGTCTCACCTTTGCCGTGGCAATCTCCAGGATGAGACATTCTCACAGAAGTTCTGGGGTTACTGTCACTAAATTAATGTTCCTGTGTGAATTAAATTGTCATGTTTGTATTGTTTCAAGAGCTCATAAAGAGCTATGAATTTTGATATGTTTCATTGTACTGTAAGAGCTATGGATTTATTGTTAAAGAGAAACTGTGTTTTTCTGTTCGTCGGACAGAAGACAGTTAAAACATTTGCGACAGGGGTGTTCTCTTACCATATAGTATTGAGGTGTGGTGATTAGATTAGAGAATGTGTGTGAGTTGTATGCCTTTTGTTTTAATGTTTTGGGCCATGCAAAGTTATGTTAATTAGATGTTGGGAGATACTGGGATTTGATGCTCTTGGAAGAATAAAACCTGGGTTTAAACGTGGAGTTGGTAAACCGATCATTTGTACTGTATATTATAGTAATACATTTTCTATGCTGTTGAGACTTAAGATATTATGTATTATTTTTATCGTGAAGATTTCTGGTATGTACCATTTAATAATTGTATTCTTATTGCGTAACTGTAATAAAACTGATTACTTTTAAATGGATGGGAGGCACTCTCCCTATTCTACTCTATATAGTGGGATGGCGCCGACAGAGATGGTCGCCTCGCTTCGCGTTCTTAGGAAACTATGCAGTATTTCGTTTTTTATGTATTATTTCTAACACTGTTACCCCAAGAAATCTTAAGTCTTATTACATACAGCTGGCAAGAACTATTGGATATAAGAGCAACGTCAACTAACCAACATTACGACCAGGAATATGACTTTCCCGAAGCGAATCCTCTGTTTGGACCACCACCCAGGACAATGGATCGGATCCCAGTAGGCAACCCAAAACAACGGCATCGCAGAAAGGGCAGATGGAGCGGTCTTCTGGTCAGGCTCCGTAGACTGGCACACCGCTCAAGAGTAGACTACTCGCCAATGTCCAGTCTCTTGACAACAAGGTAGACACAATTTGGGGGTTGCCTTGCAGAGAGACACCAGAGATTGTAACATTCACACGGAAACATGGCTCACTCGAGATACCTTATCAGAGTCGGTACAGCCACCTGGTTTCTTCACAGATCGCGCTGACAGAAACAAACATCTCTGTGGTAAAAAGAAGGGCGGGGACGTATCCCTTATGATCACACCACGACTTGTTAATCATAAAAACATACAGGAACTCAAGTCCTTTTGTTCACCTGACCTAGAATTCCTTACAATCAAATGCTGACCGCATTACCTACCAAGAGAATTCTCTTCGATTATAATCACAGCCGCATATATCCCCCCAAGCAGACACCTTGACAGCCCTGAAAGAACTTCATTGGATTATGTGTAAACTGGAAACCACATATCCTGGGGCTGCATTTATTGTAGCTGGGGATTTTAACAAGTCTAATCTGAAAACAAGGCTCCCTAAATTTTATCAGCATATCGAATGAGCGACCCGGGCTGGAAAAATTCTGGATCATTGCTACTCTAACTTCCGCGACGCATGCAAAGCCCTCCCACGCCCTCCTTTTGGCAAATCTGACAACGACTCCATTGTGTTTTTCCCAGCCTATAGACAGAAACTAAAACAGGAAACGCCGGTGCTCAGGTATGTTCAACGCTGGTCCAACGAATCTGATTCCACACTACAAGATTGCTTCGATCACGTGGACTGGGATATGTTCCGGATAGCCTCAGACAACAACATTGATCTATACGCTGATTCGGTGAGCGAGTTTATTAGCAAGTGTATCGGTGAAGTTGTACCCATGGTTACAATTATAACCTTCCCCAACCAGAAACCGAGGATTGATGGCACCATTTGCGCAAAACTGAAAGCGCGAACCACTGCTTTTAATCATGGCAAAGCAACCGGAAACATGACCGAATACAAACAGTGTAGCTCTTCCCTCCGCAAGGCAATCAAACAAGCTAAGCATCAGTATAGAGAAAAAGTAGAGTCGCAATTCAACGGCTCATACACGAGACGTGTGGCAGGGTCTACAGTCAATCACGGATTAAAAAAAGAAAACCAGCCCCGTCGCGGACACTGATGTCTTGCTCCCAGGCAAACTAAACAACTTCTGCTTGCTTTGAGGACAATACATGGCCCTCTACCAAAACCTGCGGGCTGTCCTTCACCGCAGCCAATGTGAGTAAAACATTTAAACATGTTAACCCTCGCAAGGCTGCCGGCCCAGACGGCATCCTTAGCCGCATCCTCAGAGCATGCGCAGACCAGATAGCTGGGGTGTTTACGGACATATTCAATCAATCCCTATCCCAGTCTGCTGTTCCCACATGCTTCAAGAGGGCCACCATTGTTCCTGTTCCCAAGAAAGCTAAGGTAACTGAGCTAAATGACTATCGCCGCGTAGCACTCACTTCCATCATCATGAAGTGCTTTGAGAGACTAGTCAAGGATCATATCACCTCCACCCTACCAATTTGCTTACCGCCCCAATAGGTCCACAGACGATGCATTCATAATCACACTGCCCTAACCCATCTGGACAAGAGGAATACCTATGTAAGAATGCTGTTCATCTATTACAGCTCAGCATTTAACCTCTCTAGGGTAGGGGGCAGTATTTGCACGGCCGGATAAAAAAACGTACCCGATTTAATCTGGTTATTACTACTGCCCAGAAACTAGAATATGCATATAATTATTGGCATTTGATAGAAAACACCCTAAAGTTTCTAAAACTGTTTGAATGGTGTCTGTGAGTATAACAGAACTCATATGGCAGGCAAAAACCTGAGAAGATTCCTTAGAGGAAGTGCCCTCTGACCATTTCTTGGGCTTCTACACTCTCTTTATTGAAAACTGAGGATCTCTGCTGTAACGTGACACTTCCTACGGCTCCCATAGGCTCTCAGAAGGCGGCAAAACATTGAATGATGCCTTTGCAGGCCCTGGCTGAAAAACAGTAGCGCATTTGGATAGTGGTCGATCAGAGAACAATGAGACTGGGGGCGCGTGCACGAGCCGACACCATGTTTTTATTTTTTCGTCTTTGAACGAAAACAGGATTTCCCGGTCGGAATATTATCGCTTTTTTTACGAGAAAAATCGCATAAAAATTGATTTTAAACAGCGGTTGACATGCTTCGAAGTACGGTAATGGAATATTTCTATTTTTTTTGTCACGAAACGCGTCGGGTGCGTCACCCTTCGGATAGTGTCTTGAACGCACGAACAAAACAGAGGATATTTGAACATAACTATGGATTATTTTGAACCAAACCAACATTTGTTATTGAAGTAGAAGTCCTGGGAGTGCATTCTGACGAAGAACAGCAAAGGTAATCCAATTTTTATTATAGTAAATCTGAGTTTGGTGAGGGCCAAACTTGGTGGGGTTCAAAATAGCTAGCCCGTGATGGCGAGCTATCTACTCAGAATATTGCAAAATGTGCTTTTGCCGAAAAGCTATTTTAAAATCGGACATAGCGATTGCATAAAGGAGTTCTGAATCTATAATTCTTAAAATAATTGTTGTGTTTTTTGTGAACGTTTATCGTGAGTAATTTAGTGAATTCACCGGAAGTTTGCGGTGGATATGCTAGTTCTGAACGTCACATGCTAATGTAAAAAGCTGGTTTTTGATATAAATATGAACTTGATTGAACAAAACATGCATGTATTGTATAACATAATGTCCTAGGAGTGTCATCTGATGAAGATCATCAAAGGTTAGTGCTGCATTTAGCTGTGGTTTCGGTTTATGTGACATTATATGCTAGCTTGAAAAATGGGTGTCTGATTATTTCTGGCTGGGTACTCTGCTGACATAATCTAATGTTTTGCTTTCGTTGTAAAGCCTTTTTGAAATCGGACAGTGTGGTTAGATTAACGAGAGTCTTGTCTTTAAAATGGTGTAAAATAGTCATATGTTTGAGAAATTTAATAGCATTTCTAAGGTATTTGAATATCGCGCCACGGGATTCCACTGGCTGTTGAGTAGGTGGGACGATTTCGTCCCACATACCCTAGAGAGGTTAACACCATAGTACCCTCCAAAGTCATCATTAAGCTCGAGACCCTGGGTCTCGTCCCTGCACTGTGCAACTGGGTCCTGGACTTTCTGATGGGCCGTCACCAGGTGGTGAGGGTAGGAAACAACATCTCCACCCCGCTGATCCTCAACACTGGGGCCCCACAAGGGTGCGTTCTCAGCCCTCTCCTATTCTCCCTGTTCACCCATGACTGCATGGCCATGCACACCTCCAACTCAATCATCAAGTTTGCAGATGACACTACAGTGGTAGACTTGATTACCAACAATGACGAGATGGCCTACAGGGAGGAGGTGAGGGCCCTCAGATTTTGGTGTCAGGAAAATAACCTCACACTCAACGCCAACAAAACAAAGGAAATGAATGTGGACTTCAGGAAACAGCAGAGGGAGTACCCCCCTATCCACATCAACGGGACAGTAGCGAAGAAGGTGGAAAGTTTTAAGTTCCTCGGCGTACACTTCACGGACAAACTGAAATAGTCCACCCACACAGACAGCGTGGTGAAGAAGGCGCAACAGCGCCTCTTCAATCTCAGGAGGCTGAAGAAATTTGTCTTGTCACCCAAAATCCTGACAACCTTTTACAGATGCACAATCGAGAGCATCCTGTCGGGCTGTATCATCGCCTGGTATGGCAACTGCTCTGCCCACAACCGTAAGGCTCTCCAGAGGGTAGTGAGGTCTGCACAACGCATCACTGGGGGCAAACTACCTGCCCTCCAGGACACCTACTTCACCTGATGTCATAGGAAGGCCAAAAAGATCATCAAGGACAACAACCACCCGAGCCACTGCCTGTTCACCCCGCTATCATCCAGAAGGCGGGGTCTGTACAGGTGCATCAAAGCTGGGACCGAGAGACTGAAAAACAGCTTCTATCTCAAGGCCATCAGACTGTTAAACAGCCATCACTAACAATGAGTGGCTGCTGCCAACATACTGACTCATATCTCTAGCCACTTTAATAATCAAAAATTGAATGTAATAAATGTGTCATAAGTCACTTTAGACAATGCCACTTTATATAATGTTTACCCATAACTCTACATTACTCATCTCATATATATATACCATCTACTGCATCTTACCTATGCCGTTCGGCCATCACTCATCCATATCTTTATATGTACATATTCTTATTCATTCCCTTACACTTGTGTGTATAAGGTAGTTGTTGTGAAATTGTTAGATTACTTGTTAGATATTACTGCACGGTCAGAACTAGATGCACAAGCATTTCGCTACACTCGCATTAACATCTGCTAACCATGTGTATGTGACCAATAACATTTGATTTGAACACTAGTCCTCACATTCCTGAGTAATATTCCTTGAATTATTATTTGGTGAAATGTCTAATGGTAAATGTTATTCACAATACACATAGCATATATCCTTAGTCTCTAATTATCTAACCTAATCATTTAATACTAGGACATCGATTGCTAGATAATAGCTCCTTGTTCCTCAGCCTCTTAATAATTCCATAATGGTAACACACTTGCATCTTAAAGTATTCTGAGTGGTGACGCAAGGCTCGGCACCTTGGCTATACCCACTGGATACGATTATGGGCCTAAAGCATCAACATCATAATGTAGTCAAACAGTACTTCATATTGCCCCATGTAACTCAGTTGGTAGAGCATGGTGCTTGCAACACCAGGGTTGTGGGTTCGAGTCCCACGGGGAATAGTTGAAAAAAATATGTAGAAAAGAAAAACTCTTTAATGAGTAGGTGTGTACATTTTTTGGGGGGCTGGTACTGTATAGAAAAAAAGTATTAAAATATATACACTCACTACTACTGTAAGTCGTTCTGGATAAGAGCGCCTGCTAAATTACTAAAATGTGTGAAATGTAAATCATATTTGGGTCATAAGCCTTGTACACTAACTTTCTGTCATCCTCAGACAAAGTGCATTTTCACTATTCTACAGCGGTAACACAGGGATCTAACTTAGAACTTTCCTAATCCGATAATTACCAAGTCTTCTGAATATGAGTTTGCACGGACACTGAAAACTGCCATGCCATGCCGACCTAGAGCTCCCACCACCAGGTAGAAGAGCTGCAATCAGTGTTGCTAGTCCCGCTAAAATTTCTAGCCCAATGAACTCTGAAAACCCGCCCACACGGCCTGAAAACTAGCCCAAGAAAACATTATCGCAGCAGGAGAGGAATTGTCACATTTATCCATGAAACCCTTTTTCCATAAAGTTATCGAGCAAATTAAGAAGGAATATATTTTATTCATTTTTAACTACGTAGGCTAAGAAGCAACATTCGGTTTACCATCAAAATAATAATTCTCGCAAGTTTAAGAATAGGTTGCAAGAGAAATGATAAATTGCACTTATTAAACTCTATAGATCATTTTCCATCAATGGATGTCAATTTAACTTGTTTTGACTGTTATGATTAAACAATAAGGCCCTAGAAGGTGTGGTATACAGCCAATATACCACGGCTAAGGGCTGTTGTTTGGACATATCTCTTAGCCGTGATATATTGCCCATATATCACAAACCCCCGAGGTGCCTTATTGCTATTATAAATTGGTTACCAACATAATTAGAGCAGTAAAAATAATTGCTCTGTCATACCCCTGGTATACGGTCTGATATACCACCACTGTCAGCCAATCAGCATCGAGGGCTCAAACAACCCAGTTTAAAATTGTAAATAAATCCTGTTTGTGCATAACTATGGAAAACTATAGATAAATCGGACAGGAGAGTTTTAGTGATGAAAGTTGGACAGAGGATCTTCATCTCTGCCAAGAAGCACTTGGACGAACTTCAAGAAATTAATGTTAGGGTATTTTCTGACAATTGTGCCTTCATTATGTGTCACGTTTCAAGGTAAGACCCAGATGCAGACAATGTTGAAGTAACAACAGTTTATTAATCCAACAGGGCAGGCAAAAGACAGGTCAAGAGCAGGCAGTGGTCAGTAATCCAGATATGTGGGGCAAAGGTACAGGACGGCAGGCAGGCTCAGGGTCAGGGCAGGCAGAAATGGTCAACACCGGGAAAACAAGAAAACTTGAGAGACAGGAACAGAGAAAAAGGGCTGTGAGACATGGGTTTTACTCTGGACACATGAAAAGTGGGATGGATACGAAGTGTACGGGGCAAGAGAAGATGAACCACAGAGGGGTTAATCATTTTGGAGATGGGAAACGGGCCGCTAAACCGAGGGGAGAGTTTACGGGATTCCACCAGGAGGGGCAGATCCCGGGTTGATAGCCATACCTTCTGCCTGAGACGATACCGGGGAGCTGGGGTTCGAGGACGATCCGCTTGTCGTTGATACCTGTAGGTGGTCTTGAGGAGGGCCAACCAGGCTCTCCTCCAGGTACAATGACAGCGGCAGAAAAACATCTGGGCAGAAGGTATGCTGACCTCTTCTTCCTGCTCGGGGAAGAGCGGGGGCTGATACCCCAGGGAACACTCAAATGACAATAGGCCCGTGACAGAGCAGGGAAGGGTGTTGCGGGCGTATTCCACCCACACAAGCTGCAGGTTCCAGGTGGTGGCGTTGGCGGAGACCAGGCAGCGCAGAGTAGTCTCGAGGTCCTGGATGGCTCGCTCCGACTGGCCGTGGGGGTGGAAGCCAGAGGACAGGCTGGCTGACAACCCAATGATGCAGAACAGGCAGTCCATGGATCCGGAAGACATGCTGCATCGTGAGCTGGGCCGTCTCCTTGGCCGAGGGTAGTTTGGAGAGAGGAATGAAAGAATGAAGTGGTCGCATTTGGAAAACCGGTTGACCACAGTCAGGATGACAATGTTTCCCTCAGACGGGGGAGACCTGTGACGAAATCCAGGGATATGTTGGACCAGGGACGGTGAGGACAGGCAGCAGTTGAAGAAGACCAGCCGGAGCTTGGCGAGGACTCTTGTTCTGAGCACAGACCGTGCAGGCGGCAACAAACACTACAACATTCAGAACCATAGTAGGCCACCAAAAGCGTTGTCGCACGAAGGCCAGGGTCCAACGGGAGCCCGGGTGGCAGGCAAGGCTGGAGGAATGGGCCCACTCCAGGACCGTGGCGCAAACAGCGTCAGCCACAAACATCCGGGTCATCTGCCCCCCCCTCCCCCAGGGTTCGGCTGGGACTGCTGCGCCTCTCAGACCTGTTTCCCAATACCCCAGCTGAGTGCCATCACCAGGCACAAGGATGAAGGATGATCTCGGGCTTCCAGGTGGTAACCGTGGGGCTATAGTGGCGAGACAGGGCATCCGGCTTGATGTTCTTGGACCCCGGCCAGTAAGAGTGGGAAAAGTTGAGCCGGGTAAACAGCAGGGCCCATCTCGCTTGCCTGGAGTTGAGGCGCTTGGCGGTGCGGAGATACAAGGTTTTTGTGGTCGGTCCACACAATGAACGGATGTTCCGCCCCTTCCAGCCAGTACCTCCATTCCTCCAATGCCATCTTCACAGTGAGAAGCTCCTGATTCCCCACATCATAGTTTCTCTCCATGGTGTTGAGGCGGTGGGAGAAGAAGGCACAGGGATGCAGCTTAAACCAGGGCAGAACGTTGGGACAGGACAGCCCCCACTCTGATATCCGAAGCGTCAGCCTCCACCACGAACTGACGGGAAGGGTCAGGATGAACCAAGATAGGAGCAGTGGTGAAGCAGTGTTTGAGGTCCTGGGAACGCCCGGTCAGTGGCAGAGGACCACGTGAACGGAACCTTGGTAGAGGTGAGTGCAGACAGGAAGGAAGCCAGGGTGCTCTAACCCCGGATAAAGCAACAATAAAAGTTGGCAAATCCCAGGAAACGTTGCAGCTGCACCCTAGACGTAGGCTTAGGCCAATCCACCACCGCTCTCACCTTCCCGGGATCCATCTGGACACTTCCAGCAGAGATTATGTAACCCAGAAAGGGGATGGTGGAGCGATGGAACTTGCACTTCTCCACCTTCACAAACAGCTGATTCTCCAGAAGGACTGAAGAACCTGCCGGAAGTGGAGCACATGTTCTTGGGAAGAGCGGGAGAAGACAAGGATCTCATCAATGTAGATGAAGATGAACCGGTTGAACATGTCATGGAGAACATAATTTACCAGAGCCTGGAACTCAGCAGGGGTTTTGGTGAGGTCAAAAGGCATGACCAGATACTGGTAGTGGCCGCTGGCCGTGTTGAAGGCATTCTTCCACTCGTCCCCCTCTATTATCTGCACCAGGTGGTAGGCGTTCCGTAGATCCAGCTTGGTAAACACAGTGGCCCCCTGGAGCGGCTCGAAGGCCGAGGAAATGAGTGGTAGCGGGTAACGGTTCTTAACAGTAAAGTCATTGAGTCCCCGGTAGTCAATGCACGGGCACAGGGTCTTGTCCTTTTCTCCACGAATAAGAACCCTGGCCTGAACAGAGCCCTGACCTCAGCCCCATCGAACACCTTTGGAATTAATTGGAACGCCAACTGTGAGCCAGGCCTAATCTCCCAAAATCAGTGCCCGACCTCACTAATGCTCTTGTGGCTGATTGGAAGCAGGTCCCTGCAGCAATGTTCCAACATCTAGTGGAAAGCCTTCTCAGAAGAGTGGAGGTTGTTATAAAAGGGGGACCAAGTCCGTATTAATGCCCATGACTTTGGAATGAGATGTTCTACGAGCAGGTGTCCACATACTTTTGGTCATGTAGTGTATATAGTACTCTAAATACTCCAATATATGTTGTTAAGTTACAAGATATAACACCATTCAAACCATTGAGGGTTCACAACTTTAAAGCCAATTATCTCAGAATCATATTTTTGCAGATAGAACCTTACAGTCCCAATCACTCAATGTTAGTTAATTGGCAGCTCATCATGTCACAGCAAACAAATTAAGAACCTCAATATTTATTGGAAAGGAGTATCACGCTCATCACCGTATACTTTCACCACCCTGTCAAGTTAATTACAACATATTTCATCTGTAGCCTAATAAACTGTGCATGCTTTTACAAGTCGTACACTCTTAGAAAAAATTGTGCTATCGAGAAACAAAAAGGAACCCTTTGAATAACCTCTTTTGCTTCCATGTAGAATCATTTTCAATTCTGTTTTTTTGTGGGTCTCTGTGGCTGTACACACTAAGGAAAAAAGGTGTTATTTAGAACCTAAAGGGGTTCTTCGGCTGTTCCCATAGAATAACCCTTTGAAGAACCCATTTGGTTCAAGGTAGACCCCTTTTGGGTTCAATGTAGAATCCTTTCGACCATGGGGATAGCCGAAGAACCCTTTTGGAACCCTTTTTTCTAAGTGTATGAGTCATCACAGATTAAGTGGTTTTGTTTTTCTGTTTTTTTGTGCCTGCTGCCTGACTAACTATGATTGACAATTGACATTCACTTCAGATGAAAGTAGCATGTCTTATAGAAGGTACCTTTAGAGTACAAAGGCCTACCTTTCCAAAAGTTTAAATTGTATATATTTTGGAAGAATATAAAGGTTCCGTGAGATGTTGACATAGCACATTCATGCTACAATGAGTACAACAATACTTACAATACTAAGCTCAGTATATCCCACCACTAGAACTGTGGAACAGGAGAAATATAACACAGACAACATAAATCCTACCAATGGGCTTGCCCTAACAGCTTTAAGATTTGTGATAATCAGCAGGCCCATTTATCAAACTTAGGTGAAGTCGAACAGCAGGGTGGGGCCGGTGGAGGAAAGCTTCCTGGGCACATCGCAATCGATGCATCTATTTGCCCCTGCTTTTGTGACACTGGGTTTCTTTTTGGGGAAGAATTTTTCCAAAAATCCAATCCTATCTTACTATTCAATCATTTTACCGTATCCCCTTGCAAAAGTATTTCTCCCAAATGCAGATGTTTATGCCCAACTCTAAGGTTTGTTTGTTCGGAATGCCTGTATAAACATGTTGTTTTTGCAGTCTTAAATTGATAACAATTAGCCCTCCCCCAATGAATGTCTGCAATACACTTGGTATTCCATGCCAGTGCTCCATTGATTGGAATGCCAATATTGCCTAATTTACTAATTTACCTTGTACTACTCTACATGCATATAGAGGGCCTGTTGAACAGTCTGGAGCATCCCATTGCATCGCAGCAGAGAGAGCTTCAGAGAAGCATGGATGTTTGGCAGAGAGGGGAGCTGGCCTCTGTGGAGCATAGCTCTGAGCCACAGCATACAAATGAAGAGCTGGCAGAAGAACTGGAGGTCTGGCCGCATTGCTTGCACGTGCACACACACACATATGAGAGGGGGTCAATTTCATAAATGAACTGTGGAACTCGTGAACGTGTGAACATGTTTTTAATTATATGTAATAAAAAATTAAAAAATCTTGAAGGCGTGACTTACTGTAAACATCGGAATGCGTGAATGTGTGAATGAGTGCCTTTTGGGGGGGGGTTAATTTATAACAATAAGACAC
Organism: Salmo trutta; assembly: GCF_901001165.1. Classification (NCBI taxonomy): domain Eukaryota; kingdom Metazoa; phylum Chordata; class Actinopteri; order Salmoniformes; family Salmonidae; genus Salmo; species Salmo trutta. Next base: position 14,936,404 of record NC_042971.1, on the reverse strand, counting down.
ATGGAACGTCTGATGAATTCAGTTCCAAACGGTTGCATTAATGGAATTCACTCCACAATATAATAGCCACAAGACCCCAGCACTGTTTACCATCTGTCAAGGTAGGGGTTATAATGCCTGTATATAAACATAACACATTAACCACATTACCGGTATACACATTTTCATTGGGTCTACAATGTAAAAAAGTAATTGACCTGCCAATTCTTTCATATTAAGCTATTACATAAGCTATAAAGCGGGAACATAATTGTTGGTGTCTTCACATTTTGGACATAAATAATGTATTTTCTTAAGGTCAGTATATTTGTCATTGTCCACAGCATCATAGTCTATGTCTTGCATTAAACATTTATTGAACATTTTATACTGCTTGGTAAGAAACTTGATCCCCATTTTTGAACGCATATCTTGGAAAATAAACTGATCAAATTTCTTAGTTGGACTTATTACAGCCATTATGGAAATGATTGTTCTATTTTAGATGGTTTCGGTAGTCTCATTTATTAATCTTTCTAACCCTGGCTGTCGTTCTGAATGCAGACTGTGGGTGAATAAAACGTCCAATTGTTGGATATCCCGACCCTGGCTGGATTCCAATAGGAATTAAACATCACTTTGCAAGCCAGAAAAATGTGATTTGATGCTGGTTTTGCTGGTGACCAGCATGTACTGGTACACTAGTGATGCTGGTCACCAGTGTGCAAAACACAACATGACCAGCTAATTGTTTTCAGCAAGTTAGTACAGAGCCAGAAAATTGTATTTTTAAATTGAATTCATAACAACTCAGCGCACAGAGGCAGCACACAACTCAGAACATTGCATTCCATTTAAAATAGCTTCAAATGAACCTGCACATCACACATGCACACACACCTGAACAGAATGTATGAGTTGTATCGTACTTAACCTTTTGTTTTAGAGAGTCTACCAATGTTTGAAGAGATATCCCCTTCATACTTCTTATTGAAACAGCACTTGTGATTTGATTGTTGTCATGATGATGATGATATGATCACCAGTATTAGAAAATACATTATAGTTACTCCACAATATTAACCTAATTGACAGAGTGAAAAAAGGAAGCCAGTACAGAATATAATATTCCAAAACATGCATCCTTGCAATATGCATCCAAACTACAGCATCTGCAAAATTGCTACATACTGGGGCTTCTGATTTGGGATGCTAATACTGAATTGGGCTTCCTAAATGTTTTTTACATGGAAGGGTCTCTTCACACTTTCTGCTCCATGTGTTCATATTTCATAAACTGATAGTTGGCAAATTACTAATCAAGGTGTTCACATGATGTATGATACTGAATGGCAAAATCACACTTTTTTCAACTGTTTGTCAGTATGTGAGTAATGACACTGTTTGTCAGTATGTGAGTATGACACTGGTTTACTATGCTTGGGTGTGTCCAGGGAGATGTGGGCTGCATCCAAAATTGGACACTTTGGGCTCTATTTTAACAAACCAAACTGTCACGGCTTCTACCGAAGGTGGCTCCTCTCCCTGTTCGGGCGGCGCTCGGCGGTCGTCGTCGCCGGTCTACTAGCTGCCACGATCCCTTTTTCCCTTTTCGTTTGGTTTTGTTTGTCTTTTGTTGCACCTGTTTTGAGTTGGGTCATTAGTGGGTTATTTAGTCTCGCTTTTCTAGGTTGGGTTCGTGCGGTACAATTTTTTTTTAATGAAATTTATGAAAATGTATGCATTCAGTACTGTAAGTCGCTCTGGATAAGAGCGTCTGCTAAATGACTAAAATGTAAATGTAAAATGTGCAGGATTGTTTGGTTGTTACCTGTTGTGGGTTTTGGGGTTGCGTTTGATTTCTTTGTCTATTGTGGACTTGTGTTTCTTTCTGGACTGCGTCCCGGCCCTTTTTGGGTGGACTATTTTGTCTGGTTTGTTTTTATGCCTGTTCATGGTGTTTTGGACTCTGGAATTAAAATGCTCTGCTAGTGCATATTTGGTTTCCTGCGCCTGACTTCACCCCCTCCCCACCACTCCTAGAGAGCAGTGACACAAACGCAATGGAAAATCTAGCGCAGGCAGTAGCGCTATAGGTTCAGGGGTGTATCACAATTATTGCCGCACTTGCTGGCATTGGTGCGAGTTCTGGGTGTGTTGAGGCCTGGCCAATCAGAACGTGATCCATGGCAAAATATGTGGTTGCTTCAGGTTGTGTGTTTACAGTATTTTATGTATTGCCTTTTACGTATTGCCAATGTTAGTCTGTTATAGTTTGTTAAATAGCTTACAGAAACGAAATAGCAAAATATCGACCTATCCCATCTTTGCTAAATAGGTTAACTATAACCCATTTGCAGTCCACTTTGTACTAAGTAATTGCATGGTGTCAATAGCATTCACACTGATATAGGGGCTAGGCCGACAGTAAATAGCATTTTGGCTGAGTGGACATGCCAAACAACGTCAATAAGCAAGATTAAATTCATTATTGATGAGGCCTAAAAAGAGAATGAATAGTCCTAACCAAGTTTGAAACAAAACCAAACAAGAACTTGTTTTAAATAGACTGTCACACTTACAGGCACCATCATTTCTCCCCATGGGCATATAATATTAAAACAACACAGACTATGGAAGGTTTTACACACATCTAAAACAGGACCTGCATGGCTAAAACAATGTGGGCCTGCCTACAATGCATAGATAAAAATAATTGTCAGCTCACTGTTTTTACTCCTGTCAAACTTCATATTTTAATAAACCTTTAGTGATTCAGTTTTATTTCCAAGTGGTCTCAGGAGCCAACCCCTTTATCGACAGTTTTGACTACTTCGCAATAGCATTGGGTAGACAAAAAAAAGCCATCACTGAGAGGAGGGGAGGTTATGCTTGGTTTCCTCTACAGGATCGGTGGGTCCCTCGCGGGACGGTTGAGCTAGCATAGGCTAATGTGATTAGCATGAGGTTGTAAGTAACAAGAGAATTTCCCAGGACGTAGACATATCTGATATTGGCAGAAACTTTAAAGTATTGTTAATCTAATGGCACTGTACAATTTACAGTAGCTATTGCAGTACAAGAATACCATGCTATTGTTTGAGGAGAGTAGACAGTTATGAACTTGAAAATGCATTAAGAAACCAATTAGGCACATTTGGGCAGTCTTGATACACAACTTTGAACAGAAATGCATTGGTTCATTGGATCAGTCTAAAGCTTTGCACATACTTCTGCCATCTAGTGGCCAAAACCTAAAGTATGCCTGAGCTGGAATAATGCATTATGGCCTTTCTCTTGCATTGGTAGACTCTCTAATATTTTTTGTATTATCTTTTACCAGATCTAATGTGTTATATTCTCCTACTTAAATTTTTTTTAAATCACAAACTTCAAAGGGATTCCTTTCAAATGGTATCAATAATACGCATATCCTTGCTTCAGGTCCTGAGCTACAGGCAATTAGATTTGGGTATGTCGTTTTAGGCAACATTTAAAAAAAAGGGCAGATTCTTTTTAATGAAATGAAACAAAATGGGAAAAAACATGTTTTTTTATGTTTCTAAATACGAAGTACAGAGGCACCAAAAGCACATTAGGCTACTCTTGTTCCATGCGCATATGGGCAGTGTGTGTCATGGCTGGATAGGCTGCGTTTCCGCTCTCTAAATTCATACCATAACCAACTGCGTTACCACTAAAACTAGCTTTTGGTTGGTCTTAAATATCCCTATCAGTGCTGCCTGAAATTAGCACTTTGGATCATGTTTTTAAGGACACACCTCAAATATTTCCACCTCGTCCATCTGAGTGCAAGTTAGCTGATATAAGACAGGTACATTGCCAAGCCCGGCTTTAGGACTGGAAAATGACAGTGTGCCTGTTTTTACATGACAAAATTGCAAACTAACGTGCGTTTGACACTAGCGCCGACTTAACGGCAGCCAAAAATAGAGCCCTCAAGATCCAATTATGGTTAAAGGTAGAGGTTGCTAATTAATCAAAGTTAGCTATTTATAAATGATTGATTAATTTTCACCACATTTACCTTCATTAAAAATTGTCTGTAATTTTTTTTATCAAGGTTCCATTGTCTCTGTTGACCATCTCATGTGTACTAGGTGATATGTTACAACTACTTTCTATGTCTGCTTTTATTTTTTGTGGATGATGTAAGCCCACTTTGAAAATCCTAGGTTAATGGCCTCATGTTGTACCTCATTCAATTGAACTTAATATGCAGCCAAGCTCACAATTATTGTGATCAATTTCAACGTATATATTCTTCATTTTTACACCGTACATATCCTGCAAATTTGCAATGTTTCCATTATTAATATTGTACTTTTTCCTCTGATGCCAATATTTAATAGGCCAATTTAATCACTCACTGTACATAGTTACAGTCTCTGGAATATAGCCTACCGTAAATTGCATTATGGCTGAGAGTGGACATGCCAAACAATGTCAATAAGCAAGATTAAATTCATTATTGATGAGGCCTAAAAAGAGAATGAATAGTCCTAATCAAATTTGAAACAAAACGAAACAGCAAATTCTTATATAAACTTTGGGTTGTTATTTTACCTGAAATGCACAAGGTCCTCTACTCTGACAATTATTCCACAGTAAAAGGGTAAACCAAATTAGTTTCTACTAATCTCTCCTCCTTCAGTCGTATTCTTCTTTTTTGGACTTTAACTCAACCAAATAGATTTGGAGGAAAGCTTTGCACAAATGTAAGACTTTTAATATGATTCTTGCAAAACAGTGCTTTGATGAGTGTGACATGCATATGCTGTTTTTACAGAACCCTTCTTCCTTGGTCACAGCAGGCTGTTTTTCTCCCAGCACACAAGTAGCAGCCTGAAATTAAGAGCACAAAGACAGCCCTTAGTGGAAAGCTGAAGGTCACCGTTGTCTCATAAAGGATTGTGACAAAAGGAAATTAGGATAGGCCTGATCTATTCAAAAGTCATTTTCATTCCATTAGTGCTAGTCAGAAATAATCAGAAAAAGTGCCACATCAGACAATGAAATGTACATTTCAGTAAATGAAGCAGTTCTCCACACCATCAATCATTCATTTGAACATTTGTTAATACTCTCTTTCATACAGTTTGGTGTCAAAGAGGCAAAATATTTATATAATAATTTTGCCCATCTGCACCAGTTGTGCTTGAAAGTTAATATATTAATCATTCAAAACTGAATTTCATAGAATTGTCCGAGAGGGTTATACATTGTGGATATGTAATGTATCTCTTAACCAACAATAATTATTTTGACCCTGATATTTTCAATATGAATTCCATTTTTGTTTTAAGTTGAAGGTGTATGAGATAGATAAAGTAGTTTTACTGTTCAGTATGATTCAAGAGACATCTTTTAGAGTGAACAACGGCTTTACTCCTACATCAGAGTGGAAGCCTATCATTGCTCTCCTTAGTTTTAGCAACTAATCAATTAAGCACTGACAAGCCGCTAGAACAGTCATCGTGACTTAATTCATTGTTGAAATGGTGGTGGCAATTTATTTTTCTCTGGGTTGTTGAGATGGATATACACCGAGTGTACAAAACATTAGTAACACCTGCTCCTTCCATGACAGAGTGATCAGGTGAATCCAGGTGAAAGCTATGATCCCTTATTGATGTCACCTGTTAAATATACTTTACTCAGTGTAGATGAATGGGAGGAGATAGGTTAAATAAAAAATGTAAGCCTTGAGACAATTGAGACATGGATTGTGTATGTGTGCCATTCAGAGGGTGAATGGGCAAAACAAAAGATTTATGTGCCTTTGAACGGGGTATGGTAATAGTTGCCAGGCGCACCAGTTTGAGTGTGTCAAGAACTGCAACGCTGCTTGTTTTTTCGTGCTTAACAGTTTCCTGTGTTTATCAAGAATGGTCGACCACCCAAAGGACATCCAGCAATATACAGTGTTTTCAGAAAGTATTCACACCCTTTGACCTTTCCTACATTTTGTTGTGCCTGAATTTAAAAAAAAATCTTTTTTTTTTTTTACTAATTCATTAAAAATGAAAATTGAAATGTCTTGAGTCAATAAGTATTCAACCCCTTTCTTATGGAAAGCCTAAATAATTTCAGAGTGAAAATGTGCTTAACAAGTCACATAATAAGTTGCATGCATGGACTGCAATAGTGTTTAACATGAATTTTTGATTTGACAGATCTTAAAGCAATAAATCATGTTAAAGCCTCTATCTCCGTCTCTGCCCTGGGGAAGCTGCGACTGTGCTCCGACTAAGTTTAATTACTGTTAGAAAAACTGTTTTGAGAAACATTTCAATAAAGCCATCCTATAAAAGTGGACTTCAATTCAATTTTCTGACAATCCAAAAAGAGGGATTTGCTCTGTGCTAGATATTGCTAGATGCCCCTGCTCCAGACTTTCCTTTCCAATCCCACGACACTCTACAAGCGTATTACTGAAAAACATTCTGAATACTCTTGGCTCTGTGCAGGGTCAAAAGAGATGTCAAGGTGCAAGATCACAGACCTCCGGAGGGAGGGCAATATTTAAATAGGAGTTTAGATACTTTACTCTGAGTATAGCTTGGCTACTATAGATTTTGTTACATCTCTACCGTCAGATTGTATCAGGTCATGGAAACTCCTGTAGCTCTTGTTGCTGAAGTTCTTTAGCTACAGTATGGCCCTGGTAGTGAATATTGTCGTTTAAGCCATGCACTGAACAACACTATAACAGGCCTAATTGTTTCCTCTATAATCTATCGGGGTAGCAAGTCACAGAGAGCATTATCAGATCAACCTTAGTGCCCTGCCATTCTCCTACACACAGATCGATACAGCAGGTCAATGTCTAGAGCACATGCGATATGCTACTCTCAAACAGAGAGAAGCGGGAAAGTTCTATACTGTACATGGCTTATCCAGTCAGCTCTCAGTAACACATTACATGAAAACATTGAAATAATTGTACAGACCCTAACTATGAGATGACAATTATGGGTAACTACATATTACCGCAAATCATTATTTCAGAGTCAAGTATATTTGTCCAGGCCTCAATTGTTCCTTGACTAGCCCCATTCATTCTCGCTGTCGAGAATTCGAATGTTATGACTTCTAATAATAACTATATCCAACATTGGATTGAGAGAGAGTGGGGTGATTCAATAGAGGTGCGTGGGTAAAATCACAGAGGAAGCCAAGCCAGGAAAAAAAGCCATATTACAACCTATGTGTTGTGATAATTACGTTATTTGCTCTGTTAGGTCATATCCCTTGCCACCGTGATATATAGGCCTAAGGCCAAGACAATAAGAAGACACGCACCTTTTCAACCACACCTTTATTTCATCACAAAACCAGAGAGCAACATCACTGGTGAAGTCCACAATCAAACAGTAACATGACCTACTAATGTTTCCGTCTTTTTCAGACTACAAAACAACGATTGATTTAGAACCACAGAGAGTTACAGTCGCAAAGAAAACAGGAGCTGCCACTATTTCAGCACCATTTCAACTTCAACATTTCAACATCATCAAATCACCTATGCTTAGTCTGATTCTGTGACAAGATACCAAAATCAATTTGTGTGTGTGTGTGTGTGTGTGTGTGTGTGTGTGTAAGTAGAAAAAACATTGACTCACCCAGAAATGCCAGTGCCATCCTCTCTTTCATGACTCTTTCATACAGTACACGTGTTTGGTTTTTGTTGTACTAGGCTAACTGGCTAAAATGCTTGCTCTTGCTTGCTAGCAATGCTCGCTCTAAGCTGAGCACGTGCACAGGCAGGCAGCTCCCTGGTACTGCCATGCAGAAGAAATATCAGGCTCTGCAGAGAAGCACTAGACTGAACTTCACTCAACTTTATAGAGTTTCCCCTGTTAGTTAACACCAGCAACGTTTCCCTTTACTGTGGGAATTGTGATCGAATCAACGCAATATTAACAACTTTCAACGCAAAATACCGTAACAAAATGAACTATGAAAGTCTTTTAGTACGTAAAACCAACTATGCAAGAGATTTAGTTGTAGGCAGAACGCATCGGAGTAGGATTCTATTGCATTGACAGGCCCGACTCAGGCCCATACTCTACACAGACCAGTGCGCCATAAAGAATCAGAGCTGCAGTAGGCCTAAATGCAAATAGAACATTGCCATATATGGATCTATGCCATTCACTTTGAACTAGACCGTTTTTACAGAATGAGCAGTGGTGAGTAGATGCGCTTGTTTTGAGATTGAAGGGGGGCAAGTAGCCTTCTGGTATGAGCGTTGGACCAGTAACCAAAAGGTTGCAAGATCGAATCCCTGAGCTGACAAGGTGTCGTTCTGCCCCTGAACAAGGCAGTTAACCCACTGTTCCTAGGCCTTCATTGAAATAAGAATTTGTTCATAACTGACTTGCCTACTTAAATAAAGGTCAAATTTAAAAAAGTGATTTACATTTGTTCATATCCTTTGCTAGTGAGTTAATTGCCCATTTATAGATCATTTGTAGTCAGCTATGGGGGAGTGATTGCTTCCAACAAGAGCACATCACGTCTGCGTTTCTAGACATATTTGAAAAACTAGTCAAGTAAACAGCTATTTTTTGTCTTTAAGTGCAGTGTTGTATTTTGAGACAGGCTTGAATAAGCTAAGTAGCGAATAGGCAGAGGGTAGCATAATTTGTCTGATTCTTGCGTTAAACAACACAACAACACGTTCAGTCACTTCCTTGTCTGAAGGACAAGTGTATAAGCAGGTTAATATTAAGCCCTGCATGTTTTTTTAAGTCTAATGGAATGTAGGCCTACATTGAACACCACAATACTTGACGTGAACACTAGGCGCATTGCTGCCCTCCGTGGTCTCCCCATCTACCTTTGTGAGGAAACCACTGGATTCCTCAAGACCTGAAATGTAAGTATTTCCTGTATTTGTTCACTTGTATGGTAAAACACTTCCATTTATAAATGTTTCAGATGGAGGAAACTGAAGAGCCGGACATTACAGACACAACTGTCGCTCTCCTCACAGTCGTCAGCACTCCTCAATGGCTCATGTACAGTTCAACCCAGCGAGGACTGCTGTTGAGCTAGAAGGTGACATTGAAATTTCTGATCTCTCCAAGTTGGCTGATGCAATTATGTTGTTATTTGGTTTGATTTACGCCTTGCATCTGAGTTATCCCAAGTCCTGATGGGCTTGGATGATGGGAAAATGCTGAAACCCAAGCTTTTGTCTCTGAAAGATTGGAGCAAGAGTAAGAGTAATGCTGTATGGGTCTGTGTGGGTATTTGCCTTTAGGTGTATTTACCATCATCATTGAGGTTTTAGATTTGTCTCCAACTCATGTCCTTACATGGCTGCAAGGCCTTCCTCGTAGATCCGTCTTTAATGTGTGGCTCCACATTGTCCCATCATTGTATTGCTAATCGCAGTATAGCCTCACACAGACAATGTTTCCAATAGAAAACCCTACGTTCTTTAGAAGTTGTAAATGTTTTCCTTTAATTGTCATTGATGTTTGACATCAGCCATGTCCTGTTTGTGTTATTTTTGACCACACAAATATTTGAGCTCTTCTGCTCTTCAGTAGAACTCAATAGAAACATAGATGGCTCTTTCTGTATGGCTGCTGTCAGTCAGCTGTAAACAATGTGGAGTGCTTGATGAGATATGCGAGAGTTGAGATTTGATATCCACTCAAAATAAAGTTGTAACATACAGTATGTTCTGAAAAATGTAATGGAATTAAGTGAGAGAGTTCATATGCAGTAAAATAAAGCTGGAACATATTTCCTAAAATGTGTGTATTACAACGGTTATAACAGTTAATGGATTTTGATCATGGCTGCAGCTTTAATGTGTGGCTCCTCCTTTTCTCGTTTTTGTCTAATTGCTGCAGCCTCATATATGGACAATGTTTACAATAGAAAATTCAGTGACACTTTATTTGGATAGTCCATCCGTAGATGGTCTATAGATGCTAAATTAACTATCAACAACTGCTAAATTAACTATCAACAACTATTAAATAACTATCAACTAACCCTAACACATCATCAGAGATGCTGTTGACATTTTCTTACTTTCTTGATCGTTTGAGCAACTACAGGGGACTATCCAAGTAGTGTTACCGAAAATTCTAAATTCTTTAGAAGTTCAAAATGTTTTAACCAGTTTTCCATCCAACCGGAGAACGTTTATTTTGGACGACGTCCGAAAAATGTCTTAAAGGGAACAAGCTGGGAAATAAACAAAAACCTCCAGGGGACCATGACAGAATGTTATACGTTTTAAGTCCTTGGACACAGGAATTATCCTAGCCTTCAGAAAACTGGACACATGAATGTTCTCGCATCGTCCCATGAAACGTGTCTAGAACATTAATATTTGATATTTGGTCCCGCTTTAAATGGTGTTCAGCTTATAAAGGCTTCATCAAGCCTTCATAAGCACTACATAAATGTGTTACAAAGCATCTATAACCATAAGTAATGCTTTATAAAGGGTTCATAAATGTGGCATAACTTTGACAATCACCCATGTCATATGACATAATCCACTATGTCAAATGATATGAACATGTGCTTTATAAAGGGTGACATGTTGTGCTGAATGATGGCACATGCTCTAAAGTGAAGTCATGTCAGTCACATTACACCTAATACTCATTCCCAGACACTTCCGCCCAAATGCGCAGATGGTCTGGTGGACCAACACATAAAGTGGCCTTCATTTTAAGAAGATACATTGTGGAAATTAGCATGGTTTAGCCATAATTATGACTTTGTAGCTGAGTTAACTAGTGACGACCAGGGGAAATGATGTCAAATACTTTACTCAGTAAGGACACTCTCACTAAGGCCAACTTTGAATGGGTAATATCCCAGGCTTATCTGTACTCTGTGTGCAATACCTTGATGAAAGCCCCCAACATAAAGAAACGTGTCTTTATCCTGGACCCTACTGTAGTTATATGTTCCTCAGTACACAAATACACACACAACAATATAACGAGCCATACCGTGCAGTGCTGGACCCAGTCAGGTCTTTGACACATTCACCACTCCCCCGCTGAAAGATCAGCCACAAAATGTTGGCACCATTGTAACAGGTTGTAATCAAGCCCTGGACTCCAGCATGGGAACAGAAGAGGAATACCAGTACTTTGTTTGAAGTGACACAATCAGTCATTCATAACACATTCATAACGACTATCGCACGACGCTGTACTTACTTTAAAGTCAGACCCCTTTGGTCATTTAGAACACATATATAAATGCCTTGTATTATATAACGCTGTATTTACTAAAAAGTCAGACACCTTTGGTCATTCATAACACATACTGTACATAAAGGCTTAACGATGTAAACACAAATGTATTAACACTTAGGGAATTAACTAACAGATAAATAAATTACACATTAAAGACATGTTTAAACCATACATTTCCTTTTATTTTTACATTTTTAAACAACACACATACATAAAGTTTCAAAAAGTTCAGCAATGCAATTACACATTGAACTTACCCAGGGCTGTGAACAGTGTAGCTTATTCTTGAGCTGGCAGACGAATGGTTCTTTCCCCTCTGCCTGCTGGAGGTTCTGCATGTTGGTTCCACTTCAAAGTATGTAAGGGGATTTTAGTTTTGTGATTTCCTTTTAACTAATTTCTGTCTTCTTTTCATGTGCTGTTCTAATAACCAATGTCTGTGTTCATGCAAGTGGCTGACTGAACAAATCCTCACTTATCAGCAGTGGTGGAAAAAGTACCCAATTGTCATACTTGAGTAAAAGTAAAGATCCCTTAATAGAAAATGACTCAAGTAAAAGTGAAAGTCACCCAGTAAAATACTACTTGAGTAAAAGTCTAAAATATTTGGTTTTAAATATACTTAAGTATCAAAGTAAAAGTACAAGTATGAATAATTTCAAATTCTTTCTATTAGGCAAACCAGACAGCACCATTTTCTTGTTTTTTTTTATTTAAGGATTTCCAGGGGCACGCTCCAACACTCAGACATCATTTACAAACGAAGCATGTGTTTAGTGAGTCTGCCAGATCAGATGCAGTAGGGCTGACCAGGGATGTTCTCTTATTAAGTGTGTGAATTAGACAATTTTCCTGTCCTGCTAAGCGTTCAAAATGTATCAAGTACTTTTGGGTGTCAGGGAAAATGGAGTAAAAATTACATCATTCTCTTTAGAAATGTAGTAAAGTAAAAGTAAAAGTTGTCAAAAATAAAAATAGTAAAGTACAGATACCCTCAAACTACTTAAGTAGTACTCTAATGTTTAATTACTTAAGTACTTTACACCACTGCTTATCAGTAGTGTAACGGCTGTCTTCGGGTAGAGAGGACCAAAACGCAGCAGGAATGTGGATGCTCATTTTGAATATTTATTTTAAACAAAGTGAACACCAAAACAACAAAACAAAGAACGACAGACCGACAGTTTAACAGGCTATACACTTAACAGCAGTGCTAAAGTCAACTATCCACAAAATACCAAACCAAACACACACCTATATATAGGACTCTCAATCAGAGGCAACTAGAAACACCTGCCTCCAATTGAGAGTCCAACACCCAATCCTAAACATAGAAAAACTAAACTAGACAGAACGTAGAAATACATACAAAACACAAACCCTCTGCCACGCCCTGACCAAAACTAATACAATTACTCCCTCTGCTGGTCAGGACGTGACAGTACCCCCCCCCCCCCCTAAAGGTGCAGACCCCGAATGCACCTCAAAAGAAAACACAAAAACCCCCAAACAACAAAAATATCCCCCCTAAACTAAAGGGAGGGTGGCTGCCGTCAACGACGGCACTTGTGCAACACCCCCCCCCTCCCCAACCCACCTATACTGGAGGTGGCTTTGGCTCCGGCCTACTGTCCTCCAGACTGTAGACAGAGTCGCTCAGCTCCGGACCGTAGGCAGACTCCTTCAGTTCCAGGTCGTAGGCAGACTCATTCCGTTCCAGATCGTAGGCAGACTCATTTAGTTCACTGTTAATTACACTTATTCAGTTCCGGATCCCATACAGACTCACCCGGTTCCGGGTCGCAGGCAGACTCACCCGGTTCCGGGTCGCAGGCAGACTCACCCGGTTCCGGGTCGCAGGCAGACTCACCCGGTTCCGGGTCGCAGGCAGACTCACCCGGTTCCGGGTCGCAGGCAGACTCAACCGGTTCCGGACAGTGGGCCGTCTCCCCTGGTTCCGGACAGTGGGCCGTCTCACCTGGTTCCAGACAGTGGGCCGTCTCACCTGGTTCCGGACAGTGGGCCATCTCACCTGGTGCCGGACACTCTGGACGAGGCACTGTTGCCGGACACTCTGGACGAGGCACTGTTGCCGGACACTCTGGACGAGGCACTGTTGCCGGACACTCTGGACGAGGCACTGTTGCCGGACACTCTGGACGAGGCACTGTTGCCGGACACTCTGGACGAGGCACTGTTGCCGGACACTCTGGCCTGGTCTGACGCACTGGAAGCCTGATGCGTGGGGCTGGTAGTGGACGTGCCAGACTAGAGGTTCGCACTTCCGGGTCAGCACGAGAGGCGGGAACTGGAACGACTGGGCCATGGAGGCGCACAGGTGGCCTTGATCGCACTTCCTGCACAACCCGTCCTGGCTGGATGGAACTAGCAGCCCTGTACAAGCGGAGTGCTAAATCATGCAACTATAACTTGTCTGTGTATAGCCGTATATAATACAACTGCTGGGACTGCCTATCAGCTCCTGATTGACATGTGTACTATCATGCATTGAGTTTATTGGAACCTCTCCAGCGCTGACAAATAAACAATCATTAATTTAAGATTTACTTTGGGTGTCCCTGTGTAGGAATTGCCATGGCAAATAACAACAAAGAAAGTTAGCAGGTATGATAGGAAATGCCTTTGTCACACCATCTGAATAAGGGCTTTTCTGTGCTGTGCCAGAAATACTCTAAAAGGGGAGATGGGAACTCCATTCAATTCGTATTATTATATTCCTCTTTCATTAACAAATCTCACGATATGACTGAGATTTGGCTGTGTCTAGGGGGATTTTTATTTAGCTGAGCTTGCTAGCTAGCTACATTTCGTTAGCTAGCTAACAATTGCTGTGAACTCACCAACATTATTTGAAATAACATAGATATGTAATCTAACTTAACACTTAACTATTACAAACTAATATAAATTACAATAAATAAAGGTTCACTTTATCGAACAAGTTGGCATTTGATTTGCAAACTCACCACATGTGCGCTTACTGCGTTACAGAAACACCACTAACCAAACAACAGTGCACTGAATTTAAGGGCAACTACAATCAACAATCTAAGTTTCTTCGATTTTTCCCAGACCTCAAAAGTTGTCTCCAATGTTATCAAAAAGTGTGAAAAAAATGGGGGAAAACCAGAAATCCGAAACCTGGAAAAACAAAACTGAGAAACATTTACTTGGGAAAAAAACTGAATTAGGCACTTTAGAGAGTGTGTCATCCTGCAGCACAGCATTTTGGGGAAAGTTGAGGTCAGGTCCAATATTGGCTATGCACCCAATAGGGAAAAAGGTTGGGCCATCCTAGAAATGTTTTAGAGTTATATAATATAATATATACAATTTAGCAGACACTTTTATCCAAAGCAACTTACAGTCAAGCATGCATACATTTTTACATATGGGTGGTCCTGGGAATAGAACCCACTATCTTGGCGTTGCAATGCTCTACCAAGATGCATAATAAGGTTATAAATGCTTTGTGAAGACTACATTTTAAATGATTTCTAAGGCCTTTATTAAGTGGTGCTTATGCCACCCTTTATGAAATACAGGTTTATGTCATATTTGTCAGTGTGGGTTATGTCACATTTGACTATGTCACACAGTTGTCCCACATTTATTAACCCTTTATAGAGCATGACATACGGTTATATATGATTTGTGACACATTTATTCAGTATTTATGAAGGTTTTATGAAGGCTTTATGAAGTCCTTATAAGCTGCACGTCATTTAAAGCGGGACCGGATATTCTGAGAACATGGTTACCACGTCCTGGGTAAATTCTGTTTGACATTAAGGGAATGTTATTCTCTTAACTCTGACGCAAAAAAAACATGCTAAATAGGCTCTAAGGAGGGTTTTGCTAACATACATAGAATGTTCCCATCATGTTCAAACACCAGGGGAACATTACAGGTAACATTACAAAAACGTTCTCTCTCCCTAAAATTGCTAACTGGCTTATACTCACTTCACTTTCTCTCAATGGACAGTGCTCAAACTATAAATAATTATTTACATTCAAGATCAGTTAAGTCAGATTAAGTAGCATATGTTCAATCTTTACTGTAGCATTGTCACCAGAACCTCACCCTCATAAATTGGCTGCTTGGTTCTTATTTTCTATAGGGCTCTAAAGCATTTTTTTTAAATATTGAAATCAGTTTTGTTTGTCAAATTCATTATGGAATAGTGACTGTCCAAGTTACAAGTGACCAAATCAGATTTGTGTGTGTTCAGACGGCAGTCATTAGCTGACATGGTTACGCTAGCTGTCATAGTAACGACGGGTGTGTGCTTGTGCTTCCTATGAAGGTGGTTTGAAATGTGGCTTGAAATAGCTGATTCCATGTGCTTCTTGGCTGTTCAGTCTGCAGGAAAAAGAACAGATTCGAATCAGATATGATAAAAAAATATATATTTGAGTCACTTCAAACTGCCAAAGTGAACAAGGCTTTACTACTTCCAGGGAAAAATAAAATGTCAGCCGGGAATGCTAATGCGATCATCAGATTCCTTGAAAACTGGATGTTGGGCGGCAGGCAAAAACATCCCGCTGGGCATAAACTGGTTGAATCAATGTATTGTGACGTGGAATCTACCTGTAAAATATATTGGATTTCAAAAAAGTTATCTACGTAACAACTGAGGCCTAGTTAGACAATAGAACAATTAAGTTGCTTGAACGAGATAAGTCGTTCAAATGACTTAGTATCTCAAACGAAATACTTAGTATCTCATTTGAACGACTTATTAAATAAAAGAGGAATAAATCAAACTTTATTTGAAATGCATTTAAAGTTTGATTAGACTAGATTTAGTCTTATTTAGTCTATAACTTAGATTTTTGGTAATACAATAAGTAGCCTAAAGTTATCTTACAAACTAATGTAACAGTATTTATTCAACCTTAAAATGAGTAACACATCCATGGCCACATTTTGAGGTTAGCCTATTGTAGCTATAGATGTATTCTTATGTAATCGTAGAAAGCATGCATGTTCAAGATAGCATGCAAAGGTCACAGGTCTGTGGAGATCTTCACATTTGCTCTAATAATCTGTGCAGGATCTTGAACAGCATTGATAACATGCACTATGCACTTTTAACGTAATCTCAACTGCAATTCAGGTAATTTGGTTGTGCTATTAGATGAAGCACAGTGATAACACAATACGTGGTATAAATACAAAATATCTGACATTGTATTCCCATTTGAACTTTGTTGTGCTTTTAAATTACCCATATTTCCACTTTGAAATGATGTGGTGTGCCCAGTGGGATGCCTCCTGCGTGACTGCTGAAAATGTCAACAGGTTTTAATCATCCATCATGATTGCAAATACGCCTTGTAATCCACACGAGAAGCTAGTTGCATACAGAGGAAGTGAATGGTCTCCCGTAGTGTCATTTAACGGCTTGAGATAAAAGCACAACATCACAGCAGAACACTTGATATGATAGCTGGGTGCTTTTCCACCTTCCGGACCACTATTGTTACAAGGCTAGCATAGGCTAAAGGGACAGGCATTTTATTCCATACCTGTCAATCAAAACTGAATTAATAGAAACTGTGTGGATCTTTGCGTGTTATCAGGTGTCAAAAGTGTTCCACCACCATGTTTGTTTGATTAAATGTTGGCATGCTACATCTGTTGCTTGTCATGGTGCTCATTGGAATAATCAGATCAGGGAGGGAAAGAAGGTAAACCAATATTATAGACAACAGGGATAGCCTGGAGGAGACGATGCAAATCAAATCAAACAATGCAACCGCATTGCAGGAAATCAATTTGTGTATTTCATGCTGCATTGCAACATCAGCGATTTACCTATACACCGTATTTCCTCAGAGAATTTCTATGTCTGTCAACCCTCTCAAAAACGGCAAGATGGATCCTGTTCAGAATAATTGCTTCAATATGGCAACATATTGTGTATGACAATATCGAATGACTTGCAAAGGGCAGTGTGCACTCATCAACAGAGGAATTGTTCAAACCTGGACATTAATAAAAACTGAAAATCTCTCATGTTCACAATGTTGTTTCTGAGGGGGAAAAAAATGTTCAATCACCACTACAGGAAATGGTGTGTGTGCGTGTGGATGTGACTGCACGTGTGCGTACGTGCATTCCTGTGGGTGTGTTTCTGCGCCTGCGTGCGTCCTCGTGTATGTTTGTGTGTCTGTGCGTGCATGTTCTTACTAGTGCCTGTGGATATCAAACTGTCTGAATGTGAAGAGATTAGAGAGATTCCCTCCCACTCACTTTTGTTATAATGGATCTGTTCTCCTCTCCTGAAAATGAAAATAACCATAGATATAAGCCTCCAGGAGCAGTGAAACGTGTTTCACAACTCTATCATTCATTCTCTTTTGATTAAAGATTTGTATTTTGTTTACTGTAAATGAACATGGTCACCCAGTATCTCCCAGTAAAATAAGCCACATGGAACCATTCCATACATGACATCAGTTTTGCCAACACGGGTAACTGCTGCTGTGTTAAAATGTCCAGATGGCTATTCTTAGTCATTTTCACATATTTTTTTTAGAGCTATGGCATTTCTAATGTCCTCACTGGCCCTGGCTCCTGGCCTCTACATAGCAGACTGGTTAGTTGGAGTCCTGCCTCTTCTCTCCACTTTTCCATATTAACACATAATTATAAACTGGGTGGTTCGAGCCCTGAATGCTGATTGGCTGACAGCCGTGGTATATCAGGCCGTATAATTATACAACAGTTTGTGCACAGCAAGAGAGCTCAGTGGTTCCCACCTGATAAATGCTGTCCATAATGGGGCTTCACAGCATCCCTCTTCCTTCCACATGCTCCTGACAGGAAGTGGACGCCATGTCTCAGAGTGACCTCGTCCTCCCCAGTCTACCATTGGAGTTTAAAGCTGGGATGAGGTCATACATGGCTGTGTTTACACTGTCAACATTTTCATAGCCAGTTTGAACTCCATAACAAGGGCATCATGCTTGTTTGGATGTTTATGACAGAATGTTCTATAGAATGCACATAGAGGATTTAAAAGATAGAGAGCATAACAAAACACCAAAAAATATCCACAATTCTCTAAGAATCTGTCAGTGGAAGATGTTTGTCTTTGTATCTTGTTTTATGACCTTAAAGATGAATTATCATCCACCTTGTTCTGCTTCATGGGGAGGCTCATAAGGTTGCAGTGTAATAAGAAACACATTAAATTCAACCTTGACTCTCTACTGTATATGGTCATACCCTTTGTGTTGTGTCCTGCAGTAAATTGGGTTGATTGTGCTCCCTTACGGTAATATCAAAATTAAAGACGTGCACAAAAAATGTAAATACATATAATTCTCAAGGACAGTATGTGCTCATAGTGAAGTACTTTCCTATCACTGTTTTTACATTGTTGTTGTAGTGGAAAAATTTGAGAAGGTGAAACTCGCGACTGGCGACTTGCTTGCGCCAAGGCCCAGCGTGACGGCTCAATCCCATTTTCTGACATTTTTAGGATGGTTGACCATTTGTGGCCTGTCACAGGGTTCAAACACACCTTATCTGTGGCAATTTCCGGGGAGGGACATTCCCACAGAACCCTGGGAGCATGGACTCCGTTGGAGGTGTGAAGACAGATGACACGTGGATTCAACAAAATGAATGTTACTGTGTGAATTAAATTGTCATGTTAGGTTTGCTTCAAGAGTTCATAAAGAGCTACATGTTTTTGTATGTTTTATTGTACTCTAAGTGCTATGGATTTATTGTTACAGGGAAATTGTGTTATTTTGTTCGTCGCATGGCAGATAGTTCAAAGAGGGAGCGACACAGGGGTGTACTCCTATCGTTTAAATTTAGTTGATTAGATTAGAATGTGGGTGTGTTTTCCTGTCTGAAAGTTCAAAGAACTAGTAATTCAGGTTGGGGGTGAGTTTCCGCTTGAATTTGGAACAGTGAAGAACAGTGACTTTGTTCATACTTTGAGAACTAGCTACCAAGCTCCTGTGTGTATCAGACACACATAGTTTTGTGAACTGAAGACACATGTAGCCACGTTAAGTCTTATTTAGTTGATAGTCATTTACTGTGTTATTCTGTTATGTATCACGTATTTAATGTACAGTGTAATTGTTTGAGTGTCAATTATTTTGTGACTAATACATTCTATTAGTTTAATTGAGTAAATGCATTCCTCATTATACAGAATCATTATTTGATTGACTATAAGCAATGCCGCTTTATATGTTTTTGATTGACTATAAGCAATGCCACTTTATATGGTTTCATACCCTACATTACTCATCTCATGTGTATATACTGTACTCTTACATCTACTGCATCTTGCCTATGCCGTTCGTCCATCACTCATTTATATATCTTTATGTACATATTCTTATTCATTCCTTTACACTTGTGTGTGTATAAGGTAGTTGTGGTGAAATTGTTAGGTTAAATTACTTGTTAGATATTACTGCATGGTCGGAACTAGAACCACAAGCATTTCGCTACACTCGCATTAACATCTGCTAACCATGTGGATGTGACAAATAAATGTGATTTTGATTTGATTTAAGCTTATCATTTAGTAGGTATAATGGTAGTTGTTATACTGAACACTATACACATAGCATATACTTGGGTACTATCTCTTATCTGCTTGCCTCAATAAATTAATGCTAGAACATTGGTCGCCAGGATTAGCTATTTGTATCTAGTCTATAAATAATTTAATAATGGTGCAAGTGAGAAACATGTTCATTATAGTCATACTGAGAGGTGATGTAAGGCTCATTATCTCGACTAGAGACGAACAGGGCCTGTTGCATTTATTCACATAATTTTGGAGTCAGATTGATTAATGTAGTATATTATTATGTTCAACCAGTGGAGGCTCCTCAGCGGAGGAAGGGGAGGACCATCCTCCTCAGTGAATTTCATGAAAATGAAATAGTGAAATTAAAAAAGTTATCCTATGCCAACAAATACTTGACTAAAACACACTGTTCTGCAATGGAAGTCTAGAGTAGCCTCAACAGTACTCTGTAGGGAAGCACCATGGTGTAGCCGGAGGACAGCTAGTTTCTGTCCTCCTCTGGGTACATTGACTTCAACACAAAACCTAGAGGACTCATGGTTCTCACCCTTACATAGACTTACACAGTGATCATGACAACTTCAGGAGGACGTCCTCCAACCTATCAGAGGTCTTGCAGCATGAACTGACATGTTGACCACCCAATCAAAGGATCAGAGTAGCTGAAAGCGTAAGTTACAGCTAGCTAGCACTGCAGTGCATAAAGTGTGGTGAGCAGTTGACTCAAAAAGAGAGAAAGACAAGAGATGAACAGTTTTTATTCCACAATTAAGTAAAAGCAAGAGAGAGAGAGAGAGAGAGAGAGATACACTGCTCCAAAAAATAAAGGGAACACTAAAATAACACATCCTAGATCTGAATGAATGAAATAATCTTATTAAATACTTTTTTCTTTACATAGTTGAATGTGCTGACAACAAAATCACACAAAAATAATCAATGGAAATCCAATTTATCAACCCATGGAGGTCTGGATTTGGAGTCACACTCAAAATTAAAGTGGAAAACCACACTACAGGCTGATCCAACTTTGATGTAATGTCCTTAAAACAAATCAAAATGAGGCTCAGTAGTGTGTGTGGCCTCCACTTGCCTGTATGACCTCCCTACAACACCTGGGCATGCTCCTGATGAGGTAGCGGATGGTCTCCTGAGGGATCTCCTCCCAGACCTGGACTAAAGTGTCACGCCCTGACCAGGTGAACTCTTCTATTTTGGTCAGGGTGTGGCATTTCTATAGTTTATTTTCTATGTTTTTGGTATAGCCTTGCTTTGGGGCTTATTTCTATGTTGTGTTCTGTCGATTCCCAATCAGAGACAGCTGTCGCTAGTTGCCTTTGATTGGGGAATCACATTTAAGTTCCTTTTCCCCCACGATGTTTGTGGGGTGTTGTCTCTTTGTTTGAGCAAGTAACGTATCGGTATTTTTCTTGAATTTTGTGTACATGTTTAATTCCATGGTGTTGAATAAACATGTGTTCGCTCCCAGCTGCGTTTTGGTCCGCTTCCTCGTCACCAGGCGACGAACGTTACATAAAGCATCCGCCAACTCCTGGACAGTCTGTGGTGCAACGTGGCGTTGGTAGATGGAGCGAGACATGATGTCCCAGATGTGCTCAATTGGATTCAGGTCTGAGGAACGGGCGGGCCAGTCCATAGCATCAATGCCTTCCTCTTGCAGGAACTGCTGACACACTCCAGCCACATGAGGTCTAGCATTAGGAGGAACCCAGGGCCAACCGCACTAGCATATGGTCTCACAAGGGGTCTGAGGATCTCATCTCGGTACCTAATGGCAGTCAGGCTACCTTGGGCGAGCACATGGAAGGCTGTGCGGCCCCCCAAAGAAATTCCACACCATGACTGACCCACCGCCAAACCGGTCATGCTGGAGGATGTTGCAGGCAGCAGAACGTTCTCCACGGCGTCTCCAGACTCTGTCACATGCTCAGTGTGAACCTGCTTTCATCTGTGAAGAGCACAGGGCGCCAGTGGTGAATTTGCCAATCTTGGTGTTCTCTGGCAAATGGCAAACGTCCTGCACGGTGTTGGGCTGTAAGCACAACCCCCACCTGTGGACATCGGGCCCTCATACCATCCTCATGGAGTCTGTTTCTGACTGTTTGAGCAGACACATGTACATTTGTGGCCTGCTGGAGGTCGTTTTGCAGGGCTCTGGCAGTGCTTCTCCTGCTCCTCCTTGCACAAAGGCGGAGGTAGCGGTCCTGCTGCTGGGTTGTTGCCCTCCTACGGCCTCCTCCACGTCTCCTGATGTACTGGCCTGTTTCCTGGTAGCGCCTCCATGCTCTGGACACTACGCTGACAGACACAGCAAACCTTCTTGCCACAGCTCGCATTGATGTGCCATCCTGGATGAGCTGCACTACCTGAGCCACTTGTGTGGGTTGTAGACTCTGTCTCATGCTACCACTAGAGTGAAAGCACCGCCAGCATTCAAAAGTGACCAAAACATCAACCAGGAAGCATAGGAACTGAGAAGTGGTCTGTGGTCCCCACCTGCAGAACCACTCCTTTATTGGCGGTGTCTTGCTAATTGCCTATAATTTCCACCTGTAATGCACAGCGTTGAAATTGCCTGCAATAACAACAAGCTCAGTCCGATGATGCTGTGACACACCGCCCTAGATCATGAAGGACCCCACCTCCAAATCGATCCTGCTCCAGAGTACAGGCCTCGGTGTAACGCTCATCCCTTCGATGATAAATGCGAATCTGACCATCACCCCTGGTGAGACAAAACTGTGACTCGCCAGTGAAGAGCACTTTTTGCCAGTCCAGTCTGGTCCAGCGACGGTGGGTTTGTGCCCATAGGCGACGTTGTTGCCGGTGATGTCTGGTGAGGACCTGCCTTACAACAGGCCTACAAGCCCTCAGTCCAGCCTCTGTCAGACTATTATGGACAGTCTGAGCACTGATGGAGGGATTGTGCGTTCCTGGTGTAACTCAGGAAGTTGTTGCCATCCTGTCCCTGTCCCACGGGTGTGATGTTCGGATGTACCGATCCTGTGCAGGTGTTGTTACACGTGGTCTGCCACTGCAAGGATGATCAGCTGCCCGTCCTGTCTCCCTGTAGCGCTGTCTTAGGCGTCTCACAGTACGGACATTGCAATTTAAGCTTGCCACATCTGCAGTCCGCATGCCTCTTGCAGCATGCCTAAGGCACGTTCACGCAGATGAGCAGGGTCCCTGGGCATCTTTCTTTTGGTGTTTTTCAGAGTCAGTAGAAAGGCCTCTTTATTGTCCTAAGTTTTCATAACTGTGACCTTAATTGCCTACCGTCTGTAAGCTGTTAGTGTCTTAACGACTGTTCCACAGAAACATGTTCATGAATAGTTTATGGTTCATTGAACAAGCATGGGAAACAGTGTTTTAAACCCTTTACAATGAAGATCTGTGAAGTTATTTCGATTTTTACGAATTATCTTTGAAAGACAGGGTCCTGAAAAATGGACGTTTCTTTTTTTGCTGAGTTTATATACTACCGTTCAAAAGTTTGGCATCACTTAGAAATATCATTGTTTTTGAAAGAAAAGCAGATGTTTTGTCCATTAAAATAACATCAAATTGATCAGAAATACAGTGTAGACATTGGTAATGTTGTAAAAGATTGGAAAGCAGCTGCTGTCATCCCCTAATTCAAAGGAGGGGACACTCTTGACCAAAACTGCTACAGACCTATATCTATCTTACCCTGCTTTTCTAATGTCTTTGAAAGCCAAGTCAACAAACAGACTACTGACCATTTCGAATCCCACTGCACCTTCTCCGCTATGCAATCTGGTTTCAGAGCTGGTCATGAGTGCACCTCAGCCACGCTCAAGGTCCTAAACGATATCGTAACTGCCATCGCTAAGAAACAATACTGCGCTGCCGTATTCATTGACCTGGCCAAGGCTTTCGAATCTGTCAATCACCACATCCTCATAGGCAGACTCAATAGCCTTGGTTTCTCAAATGATTGCCTCTCCTGGTTTACCAACTACTTCTCTGATAGAGTTCAGTGTGTCAAATCGGCTGGCCTGTTGTCCGGGCCTCTTGGTAGTCTCTATGGGGGTGCCACAGGGTTCAATTCTTGGGCCAACTCTTTTCTCTGTATACATCAATGATGTCGCTTTTGCTGCTGGTGAGTCTTTGAGCCACTTCTACGCAGACGACACCATTCTGTATACTTCTGGCCCTTCTTTGGACACTGTGTTAACAACCCTCCAGACAAGCTTCAATGCCATACAACTCTCCTTCAATGGCCTCCAACTGCTCTTAAATACAAGTAAAACTAAATGCATGCTCTTCAACCGATCACTGCCCACACCTGCCAGCCCGTCCAGCATCACTACTCTGGGCAGTTCTGACTTAGAATATGTGGACAACTACAAATACCTAGGTGTCTGGTTAGACTGTAAGCTCTCCTTCCAGACTCACATCAAACATCTCCAATCCAAAGTTAAATCTAGAATTGGCTTCCTATTTCGCAACAAAGCATCCTTCACTCATTCTGCCAAACATACCCTCGTAAAACTGACCATCCTACCGATCCTCGACTTCGGCGATGTCATTTACAAAATAGCCTCCCTACTCAATAAACTGGATGCAGTCTGTCACAGTGCCATCCGTTTTGTCACCAAAGTCCCATATATTATCCACCACTGCGACCTGTACGCTCTCGTTGGTTGGTCCTCGCTTCATACTCGTTGCCAAACCCACTGGCTCCAGGTCATCTACAAGACCCTGCTAGGTAAACTCCCCCCTTATCTCAGCTCACTGGTCACCATAGCAGCACCCACCTGTAGCACGCGCTCCAGCAGGTATATCTCTCTGGTCACCCCCAAATCCAATTCCTCCTTTGGTCGTCTCTCCTTCCAGTTCTCTGCTGCCAATGGAACGAACTACAAAAATCTCTGAAACTGGAAACACTTATCTCCCTCACTAGTTTTAAGCACCAGCTGTCAGAACAGCTCACAGATCACTGCACCTGTACATAGCCCATCTATAATTTAGCCCAAACAACTACCTCTTCCCCTACTGTATTTATTTATTTATTTATTTATTTTGCTCCTTTGCACCCCATTATTTCTATTTCTACTTTGCACTTTCTTCCACTGCAAATCTACCATTCCAGTGTTTTACTTGCTATATTGTATTTACTTTGCCACCATGGCCTTTTTTGCCTTTACTTCCCTTATCTCACCTCATTTGCTCACATTGTATATAGACTTATTTTTCTACTCTATTATTGACTGTATGTTTGTTTTACTCCATGTGTAACTCTGTGTTGTTGTATGTGTCGAACTGCTTTGCTTTATCTTGGCCAGGTTGCAATTGTAAATGTGTCACGAATCCCACCGAAGGTGGCTCCCCTGCCTGCTCGGGCGGCGCTCGGCGGTCGTCGTCACCGACCTACTAGCCGCCGCTGATCCCTTTTTCCTTTTCGTTTGGTATGTCTTATTGTTTGCACCTGTCCCTCATTTGGTCTTTTGATTTTGGTTATTTAAGCCTGGTTAGCCCGCCCAGTGTTGTGCGGGATTATTTTATCGTCAGGTTGTACTTTTGTCGTTGGATGTGCTGGCGATTTATTACTTATTATTATATGCATGCTGTGCACCTGTTTTGGGCACTTGGCAATTTTCCCACGCCGTTTGTGTTGGCGTTTATCGTGTTGGTTTTTTTGTTCAAATAAACACGAAGTTCCGTACCTCTGCTCTCTGCGCCTGACTCCTACCACCACTCCTAGCAACACTCTGACAAAATGAGAACTTGTTCTCAACTTGCCTACCTGGTGAAATAAAAAAAATGACTGTTTGTTGCTGGAAATGGCTGATTTTTATGGAATATCTACATAAGGCCCTTTATCAGCAACCATCACTCCTGTGTTCCAACGTCACGTTGTGTTAGCTAATCCAAGTTTATAATTTGTTGTTTTGTTGTTTTGATTAAAGAAGCAATAAAACTGGCCTTTAGACTAGTTTAGTATCTGGAGCATCAGCATTTGTGGGTTTGATTACAAGCTCAAAATGGCCAGAAACAAAGATCTTTCTTCTGAAACTCGTCAGTCTATTCTTGTTCTGAGAAATGAAGGCTATTCCATGCGAGAAATTGCCAAGAAACTGAAGATCTGGTACAATGCTGTGTACTACTCCCTTCACAGAACAGTGCAAATTGGCTCTAACCAGAATAAAAAAAGTAGTGGGTGTACAGCTGAGCAAGAATGACAAGTACATTAGAGTGTCTAGTTTGAGTAACAAACACCTCACAAATCCTCAACTGGCAGCTTCATTAAATAGTTCCTGCAAAACACAAGTCTCAACATCAACAGTGAAGAGGTGACTCCGGGATGCTGGCCTTCAAGGCAGAGTTCCTCTGTCCAGTGTCTGTGTTCTTTTGCCCATCTTAATCTTTTATTTTTAGTGTTCAGTCTGAGATATGGCTTTTTCTTTGCAACTCTGCCTAGAAGGTAAAGCATCCCGGGGTCGCCTCTTCACTATTGACGTTGAGGCCATGCTCATAAAAAAAATAACCATCCTCCCTCATATTAAACAGCACTGACTGCCACTGTGTTCAACATATTCCCTACATAATGGTTAGGTCATTTCTTCCTCTGTATTGTCTGATCTTATCTCTGATTCATACACTACTGATTCATACACAACTGAATAGTACAATTTCCAACAAATGCTTCATGTAAACTGTGTACAATTGTATACCGCTCTCGTATGTTCTCTCTATTCTGTTTCCTTTCAAATTCAGCTGCAGAGAACTGCTATAGAAGTAGTATTTCATAAGAGGACTGGAGCTGTACAATTACCCCAGTAGCTGCCAGTACCTCCACTCCTCAAGCCTCAGTGACCCGACACCTGGTGATGGCTTTTGTTGCCAAACGTTGGAGATTGGCGAGAAAAGGGTGCAGTGATCCCGTAGGAGTGATGTGAGCATGTCAGCAGATGGTGAGGGATCATGGTGTGAGAAATAATGGATTGACAGACAAGCCTCCTGAAGAAAACACACAGGGGAGAGATGTGAATGCGTCAGCCCATGTCATGCTCCAAGTCCACTCGCCCGTGTCCATGGAGAAAGATCTCATTTGACATTGCACCTACTTTCTCTATTAAATCCATACTCTAGTTGCATCAACTGTGTGTGTGCAACCATCCACCATCATTACACATGTAAAGTGCAGCGACACATTAGTGTGAACATATGCATTCACATTTAACTTCAAAAGACGCATGCTGCTGACAGGAAATAGTTCCAGGATTTGTGCACAGGAGGTAGTTGCAAAGACACCATGTGGCTGCCCCACACCCCCCTAGTCTTTCTAGTCTGTAAAAATATAGGATCTTTAGCAACTATATTAACTATAGCCTTATATCCCACATATACTGTGTCAGAGAATTTGTGGATCTAAGAAGCCGTTTAGTATGATCCACACATTAAATGTCCTCTTGGCCTTTAGTGATGTCAAGATGTAAGTCTCAGTGACCTACGAATCCCTATTAAAATTAAATATATCTGAGGTTCATGAGCACATATTTCTTTATCTATACATAATGTTTCTGTGCCAAACACACATAGCAGGAAAGCAGAAGACCTGCAGGGTGGAGAAGATGACACAAATGGTATGTGAGCTCACATCAAAAGCATGCGGCTGCTTAGTGACAGCACGACATTCTGCGCCAGCCCATCCCTGGAGTGGAAAGAGCCGTTGTTGGATATGTGGGGAGAATTCTGGGGGAGATTATGATGAGAGGAGAACCAGCAGGGGGGCTCTACCTCCCTAGGCCTCCACGAGAAACAAGCCCCAAGGCAGGGTAGGATCAGTGTACCCTCCTCAACGCCTCTCCCACTCCAAGTCATGACTTCCATGGCTTTGAGGTCAATCCCATTTAACTTCAAATGTAAAGGCAAAAGGCTCTAATTCCATATCCGTTGTAAAGTGTTAATGGCTCAAACGTATGGTGAATGTAAATGTGCTGTTAATGCCTTGAAGTGTGCTATAAATGCAAATACATAGGTTGGAAAACTAAACCTGTTTTTCTCTTGTGCTCATCGTGCTTCATAATCCGTACTTAATCAGTACATCTCTCCTATCCATGTGAACAAGCAGATGCCTCAGGCAACAATCATCTACAGCGGGGGTGTCAAAATACATTTCCCCCGAAGGCCGCATTCGGTCTTCATCGAGATCCGAAAGGCCGCACTGAAAATGTTTTATATTTCTTTGCTGTCAAAATGAGCAAAAAATAGTCCTCTAGCTGTCACGGATCCCTCCGGAACTTTCATTACGCACACCTGTCCCCTATTCCCACTGATTAGTACTTGTATAAGTGTGCCCTTTGGTTTCCATTGGGCTGTCGATTATTGTTACAATGTCCGTTGGTGCGTGTGAGTACCTGTGCTGTGTGTTTTGGGCTTTCGTGCCCATGTGGATTGCGCAGATGATTACGGGTCTCGTCCTGTGTGATAATCATTGTGCGCTTGTGTTATTTATTCAACGTACTCCTCACTCTTTTGTTTTGGGTTCCTACCCTGTGTTTTGTTACATGTTTGTTTGGTCTTCGTCCCCGTGCCTTTACACGGCACGACATAATTTGGGCACAATTTTAAAAAACTATTACGCATTCCTGCGCCTGTCTCCCGAATAATTTATACCAGCGTGACAGAATAAACGACGATTAAGGGAGACAGCGGGAATGGCCCATCCCACACTACGACTGGTCCGTCCGACGCAGCTGCAACTGGGTCGTCCGACGTCGCCACAACGTGTCCGTCTGACGATGAAACTTCAGCAGCTACAACTAGCCCGTCTGACGCCGCCACAACTGGTCCGTCTGACGCCACTGCTACTGGTCTGTTCGACTCCGCCGCAACTTTGGCAGCGGAAACTGGCCCGTCCGACGACGTAACTTCGGCAGCTGCATCGAGTCCTGATCGACCCGCACTGCGTTCCTGTGATCGTCCTCGAGGCCGGTGTTGTTGCGTTGCTGGTGCAGGGGGGGTACTGTCACGGATCCCTCCGGAAATTTCATTACGCACACCTGTCCTCTATTCCCACTGATTAGTACTTGTATAAGTGTGCCCTTTGGTTTCCATTGGGCTGTCGATTATTGTTACAATGTCCGTTGGTGCGTGTGAGTACCTGTGCTGTGTGTTTTGGGCTTTCGTGCCCTTGTGGATTGCGCAGATGATTACGGGTCTCGTCCCGTGTGATAATCATTGTGCGCTTGTGTTATTTATTCAACGTACTCCTCACTCTTTTGTTTTGGGTTCCTACCCTGTGTTTTGTTACGTGTTTGTTTGGTCTTCATCCCCGTGCCTTTACACGGCACGCCGTAATCTGGTCACAATAAAAAAAACTATTGCGCATTACTGCGCCTGTCTCCCGAATCATTCATGCCAACGTGACACTAGCCATAATTTTTTTTTACATGTTTCATGCTCCTTGACGGTCAAGAAATTGGATGAATGTACGTCCATTAACATTTCTACACAGTTTGAATTTGGTTTTAGTCATTTTAAAGTATACTGAACAAAAACAAACGCAGCAATCTCAAAGATTCTCAAAGATTTGACTGAGTTACAGTTCATATAAGGAAATCTGTCAATTTAAATAAATGCATTAGGCCCTAATCTACGGATTTCACATGACTGGGAATACAGATATGCATCTGTTGGTCACAGATACCTTGAAAAAAAAGGTTTGTGAGTGGATCAGAAAACCAGTTAGTATCTGGTGTGACCACCATTTGCCTCATTTAGCGCAACACATCTCCTTCACATATAATTGGCTATTGATTGTGGCCTGTGGAATGTTGTCCCACTCTTCAATGGCTGTGCAAAGCTGCTGGATATTGGTAGGAACTGGAACACGCTGTCGTACATGTCAATCCAGAGCATCCCAAACATGCTCAATGGGTGATGTGTCTGGTGAGTATGTAGGCCATGGAAGAACTGGGAAATGTTCAGCTCCCAGGAATTGTGCACAGATCCTTGCGACATGGGGCCATGAATTATCATGCTGATTGGACCAACTGCCAAATTCTCTAAACGACGTTGGAGACGGCTTATGGTAGAGAAATGAACATTCAATAATCTGGCAACAGCTCTGGAGGATATTCCTGCAGTCAGCATGCCAATTGCATGATCCCTCAAAACTTGAAACTTCTGTGGCATTGTGTTGTGTGACAAAACTGCATATTTTAGAGTGGGCTTTTATAGTTCCCAGCACAAGTGTATTGATCATGCTGTTTAATCAGCTTCTTACTACGACACACCTGTCAGGTGGACGGATTATCTTGCCAAAGGAGAAATGCTCACTAACATGAATGTAAACAAATTTGTGCACAACACTTGAGAGAAATAAGCTGTTTGTGTGTATGAAAAATGTCTGGGATCTTTAATTTCAGCTCATTAATAATGGGACCAACACTTTACATGTTGCGTTTCTATTTTTGTTCAGTGTATATTGAGTTTGTCGCCCCTTACTATCTATCGTGTGGTTCTTTTGTTCTTTGGCCATGAGGAGCATTCCCTGGAGATGCAGTGGGTTGAAAGGTTCCCTCAGCCTTGGAAGGAAAACAGCCGTGTAGAGAGTTCAATAGTGTAATTGCTGAGTGTGTCAGGCAGATGGATGTAGCAGGGTGTTTGAGTGAACGCTCCATTTACATCCCTCAGATTGGCCTGTTAAACACCTTTCAACCGACACATTACTCAAACTGTGTATGCCTCGACTAACCTGGAACCATTGGAAATAATCTTCACCTCCCAAGAGATACTGTAAGTCATTGACTAAGTCCAGTCCATCACTTGTTTCCGCACTGATCATTGACTAAACGTTAGATTGGGAATTTCCTGGAATGGAATATGTAACCTTGAGGAATTGTATTGTTTGTATTGTATTTCAACAAACTGTGCAATTAAATACATTGCTTTTTTAGTTAAAAAACAAACACAAGAGGGACATGTAACACTACATAAACTGTACATATCTATTGTAGTAACCCTTGACAGCATAGAAAGTGACTTTCCTTTTCCATGCTGTGAGTTCACAATGCTTTGTGAAGCCCTAAATCACTAGTAGAGACACAGCTAGCCAGGCAAGTGAAAATCCTATCTATTATTCAACAGACAAGAGTTTTTTGAGAATTGTGAAGCACATATACAGACACACACACATGCATGCAAGCACGTACTGTGCAACATGGTCTGTGCCACAATCAAATGCCTAACAGAGGATGATATCAAGCCCTCCACCATATCACTCTCTATTACACACGTGTGCATGCACATACGCACGCACACATACTAATATCTCTCCCTTGTTTGTCTTTTTCGTATCACCTTAGCATCCCTATGTCATTATTCTAACTTCTATCTTCCAGTGGCTGAACCGATACATTCTTCATCAATGGAATTTTGGTTCTGCCTTCGTCTTTTGTCATCCATGCACAACATCCACTACTGTATATGACCTTGCAGCATAAGCTCATACAGTATATCAAGGCACAATGGCCATTCAAGTTAGATTTGTTTTCAAGATTGTGGAGGCAGAGATTGAACACTTGTGCATCTCATTGTTCTAGACCTTCAGTGTGCAGATGAGAAGCCTAAGGGAGAGGAATGGCAGCCCCTGTAGACCCCTGAAGACCAACTCCATACAGCGCAGACACGTGTCACTGCATGTGACACGTTGGAGACTGCAGCTGCTGAATTTCCACGGAAGGTAGAAAATAGGAGGAATTCGTCAGACAAAAATGTGATGAAACAAAGGAATCAAAGGAGCAGAGAGAGAGAGAGAGAGAGAGAGAGAGAGAGAGAGAGAGAGAGAGAGAAATATTCATCGCATTTTTCTCTGTCTTCAAGCCACTGTTGCTATGCTGGAGTTTCAACATATGTGAGAAACCTTTGATTTTCTCACTAGTGGGAGGAAACGTGATCTGCCTGCACATTGCAGCCTGCTCTACCCAATGTGACACCTCCCTCCACAGCAATGTGACTAAGGTGGCTCCACACCTCATTAGGAGGCAGTCGAGGGCTACTGTCTCCATGATGCACTGATGATCACTTATATAATATCATCTGGTTATTTGAACAATCTTCACCCGGGGTGCCACACACACACTCATAATCACTTCAATACTGATGAATTATACACTGCTCAAAAAAATAAAGGGAACACTTAAACAACACAATGTAACTCCAAGTCAATCACACTTCTGTGAAATCAAACTGTCCACTTAGGAAGCAACACTGATTGACAATACATTTCACATGCTGTTGTGCAAATGGAATAGACAACAGGTGGAAATTATAGGCAATTAGCAAGACACCGCCAATTAAGGAGTGGTTCTGCAGGTGGTGACCACAGACCACTTCTCAGTTCCTATGCTTCCTGGCTGATCTTTTGGTCACTGTTGAATGCTGGCGGTGCTTTCACTCTAGTGGTAGCATGAGACGGAGTCTACAACCTACACAAGTGGCTCAGGTAGTGCAGCTCATCCAGGATGGCACATCAATGCGAGCTGTGACAAGAAGGTTTGCTGTGTCTGTCAGCGTAGTGTCCAGAGCATGGAGGCACTACCAGGAGACAGGCCAGTACATCAGGAGACGTGGAGGAGGCCGTAGGAGGGCAACAACTCAGCAGCAGGACCGCTACCTCCGACTTTGTGCAAGGAGGAGCAGGAGGAGCACTGCCAGAGCCCTGCAAAATGACCTCCAGCAGGCCAAAAATGTGCATGTGTCTGCTCAAACGGTCAGAAACAGACTCCATGAGGGTGGTATGAGGGCCCGACATCCACAGGTGGGGGTTGTGCTTACAGCCCAACACCGTGCAGGACGTTTGGCATTTGCCAGAGAACACCAAGACTGGCAAATTCGCCACTGGCGCCCTGTGCTCTTCACAGATGAAAGCAGGTTCACACTGAGCGCATGTGACAGAGTCTGGAGACGCCGTGGAGAACGTTCTGCTGCCTGCAACATCCTCCAGCATGACCGGTTTGGCGGTGGGTCAGTCATGGTGTGGGGTGGCATTTCTTTGGGGGGCCGCACAGCCCTCCATGTGCTCGCCAGAGGTAGCCTGACTGCCATTAGGTACTGAGATGAGATCCTCAGACCCCTTGTGAGACAATATGCTGGTGCGGTTGGCCCTGGGTTCCTCCTAATGCAAGACAATGCTAGACCTCATGTGGCTGGAGTGTGTCAGCAGTTCCTGCAAGAGGAAGGCATTGATGCTATGGACTGGCCCACCCGTTCCCCAGACCTGAATCCAATTGAGCACATCTGGGACATCATGTCTCGCTCCATCCACCAACGCCACGTTGCACCACAGACTGTCCAGGAGTTGGCGGATGCTATAGTCCAGGTCTGGGAGGAGATCCCTCAGGAGACCATCCGCTACCTCATCAGGAGCATGCCCAGGCGTTGTAGGGAGGTCATACAGGCACGTGGAGGCCACACACACTACTGAGCCTCATTTTGACTTGTTTTAAGGACATTACATCAAAGTTGGATCAGCCTGTAGTGTGGTTTTCCACTTTAATTTTGAGTGTGACTCCAAATCCAGACCTCCATCGGTTGATAAATTGGATTTCCATTGATTATTTTTGTGTGATTTTGTTGTCAGCACATTCAACTATGTAAATAAAACAGTATTTAATAAGATTATTTCATTCATTCAGATCTAGGATGTGTTATTTTAGTGTTCCCTTTATTTTTTGAGCAGAATATTTTCCCTGTTCTTACAAATGACACATAATTAATCTTCTCCTTTCCCCCTTCTGATAACCAGGCGGCGAATCGCATCTCTGCATGTCTGGCAGACATATCAGTGTGGATGACGAATCACCACCTCAAGCTGAACCTCGGCAAGACGGAGCTGCTCTTCCTCCCGGGGAAGGACTGCCCGTTCCATGATCTCGCCATCACGGTTGACAACTCCCTTGTGTTCTCCTCCCAGAGTGCTAAGAACCTTGGCGTGATCCTGGACAACACCCTGTCATTCTCCACTAACATCAAGGCGGTGACCCGATCCTGTAGGTTCATGCTCTACAACATTCGCAGAGTACGACCCTGCCTCACACAGGAAGCGACGCAGGTCCTAATCCAGGCACTTGTCATCTCCCGTCTGGATTACTGCAACTCGCTGTTGGCTGGGCTCCCTGCCTGTGCCATTAAACCCCTACAACTCATCCAGAACGCCGCAGCCCGTCTGGTGTTCAAGTTCTCTCACGTCACCCCGCTCCTCCGCTCTCTCCACTGGCTTCCAGTTGAAGCTCGCATCCGCTACAAGACCATGGTGCTTGCCTACGGAGCTGTGAGGGGAACGACACCTCCATACCTTCAGGCTCTGATCAGGCCCTACACCCAAACAAGGGCACTGCGTTCATCCACCTCTGGCCTGCTGGCCCCCCTACCTCTGAGGAAGCACGGTTCCCGCTCAGCCCAGTCCAAACTGTTCGCTGCTCTGGCACCCCAATGGTGGAACAAGCTCCCTCACGACGCCAGGACAGCGGAGTCAATCACCACCTTCCGGAGACACCTGAAACCCCACCTCTTTAAGGAATACCTGGGATAGGATAAAGTAATCCTTCTAAGCCCCCCCCCCTTAAAAGATTTAGATGCACTATTGTAAAGTGGTTGTTCCACTGGATATCATAAGGTGAATGCACCAATTTGTAAGTCGCTCTGGATAAGAGCGTCTGCTAAATGACTTAAATGTAATGTAAAATGACATACTGTATACAGTGAGCTCCAAAAGTATTGGTACTGTGACAAATTGTTTGTTGTTTTGGCTCTGTACTCCAGCAATTTGGATTTTAAATGAAACAATGACAACGAAGTTAAGGTGTAGACTCCCAGCTTTAATTTGAGGTTATTTTCATCCATAGCGGGTGAACAGTTTAGAAATTACAGCACTTTTTGTACGTAGTCCCCGTATTTTAAGTGACCAAAAGAATTGGGAAAAATTAACTTATACAGTATGTGTATTAAAGTAGTAAAAAATTAAGCATTTGGTCCCATTTTCATAGCATGCAATGTCTACATCAAACTACAAATGTGTTGGATGCATTTGCTCTTTGTTTTGGTTGTGTTTCAGATTATTTTGTGCCCAATAGAAATGAATGGTAAATAACGTATTGTGTCATTTTGGAGTCAATTGTATCGTAAATAAGAATAGAATAGGTTTCTGAAGACTTCTGCATTAATGTGGATGCTACCATGATTACGAATAATCCTGAATGAATCGGGAATAATGATAGTTACAGATAAAGTTACAGATGCACAAATATCAAAAATGCTAACTTCCCCTGTTATTGTAATGGTGAGAGGTTAGCATGTCTTGGGGGTATAATAGTTGTGCGTGATGTAATCATTGCTTGCTAGGAATATGGGACCAAATACTCAACTTTTTACTATTTTAATACACATAAGTGAATTTGTCCAGGTACTTTTGGTCCCCAAACAGTGCTGTAATTTCTAAACGGTTCAGCTGATGTAGATGAAAATAACTTCAAATTAAAGCTGACAGTCTGCACTTTAACGTCATAGTCAGTGTATTATTTCAAATCCAAATTGCAGGAGTACAGAGCCAAAACCACAAAAAAATGTATCACTGTCCCAATAATTTTGGAGATCATTGTATATTTAATCTCAATCTTAAATATACAACTTCCTCCTCTGTCATTCGTTTCCAAAATGTTA
This sequence comes from Salmo trutta, assembly GCF_901001165.1. Classification (NCBI taxonomy): domain Eukaryota; kingdom Metazoa; phylum Chordata; class Actinopteri; order Salmoniformes; family Salmonidae; genus Salmo; species Salmo trutta. Next base: position 14,900,847 of record NC_042971.1, on the reverse strand, counting down.
TTTTTCTGCCAGTGGGACTCATTCAAGAGCTAGCTACATTATACTGTATTTAAATCAGACTAGACTGCAATTCACAGATAAATCTAGAAGATTCTAACATGAAGAGCCTACTCTTGACTTGAAAATGCAGTTGCTGAGTACATTGGATTTTCTATATTATTGAATTAGATGGGATGATATTGTCGTTGAAATTCTACACAAGGACACTCGAAGTCAATCTTAAATTAATGATTGTTTGATAACAGTTAACTGGAGAGGTTCCAACCAACTTGATGCACCATAGGACACGTCTGTCAGGAGCTCTTCCGGAGCAGCCCCGTTAGTTCTCTCATAATTAATTCCTCATTCACGTTTGCTTCATTCATGTGACCGACCAATACTGGTTAATGCACGTGACAGACCAGTACCTCACGAGGCTTCTTCTCTCCAAGCTGAGACCTTGAAACTGGGCGTTCAATCAGTCATTTGCATGAACACAGAAATTGGTTATTAGAAAAACACAAACTTAACATTTTCCATCACAATATACAGTCATATCTTACAATGGCACTTGTAAGTCCAGTTGATCCAGTTGAGGTCATGTTTCAGCTGTAAATGTCAGTATCTGGGTGATTACCCCAGCACCAGACAATGTTGTGGCTGAAATTATCTGTGCTCTAATCAGAATCTTAATTATTTTGGGGAAAAAGACAGAGCTTTTGCATGGTTACCAAAAAAAAACTTTTATTTTCCATTGATTAGGACCTGCCACCTACATCAGAGATAAGTGTCATGGGGTGACATTAGTTCTTAAATGTTCTTAAACTTAAATGTACCGAGAACTAACAGAGAAGCACTGCTAAAGTGAGTTGATGAGACGGATATGCTAATACCAGTCAAATTGCCTACATTTTTTGCCTATTGCATTACACTATAGTTGCATCCAAAATTGCACTATATTCTCTACATAATATACCACCATTCCCCATATTATAGTGTACCAATTTTAACCAGGGCCTATAGGGCTCTGGTCAAAAGTAGTGCAGTATATAGGAAATATGATGCCATTTGAGACACAGTTTCTCCTGGAGGGAGTCTTTTAAAAGCACTAAAGCAGGCTTTGCCTTGGGTCAGTGGGGGCCAAGCAGACCACATATCAGACACGCTACTAAACAGGTATTACTACAGCATGCCGCACACGGTCACACAGGCAAGCATGCAGGCACACACACACACACACACACACACACACACACACACACACACACACACACACACACACACACACACACACACACACACACACACACACAAAGGGGTAAAGCGGCCTCCTCTTCCCAGTGTGTGTCCATCCTCCAGATGATGCCTTTCATGAAAATATTAAGTGTCCTCGTTATGAGTGAGTCACCCTGCAACAATATCCTCTATATGTTATCTGGGCCCAGCAAACCTTGTTCACATTGTATGTCTAATCTGAAACGCTCAGTACAGTAATCGGGAGCCATGGGCTGTGGGTGATGAGCAGCACAGGAGACCATGCTCTCCTGCTGTTCCTTTGTGGCCCTGCCAAACCTGCCCACAAATGGGTGTCATGACTCATGTCGTTGTTTCGTTCCTTCTCAAGCAACCCATCTACATGTCTAAAGGGATATGGCAAAGTTTCAGCTGACAGCGAGGGCAGATAAGGTATTCACGTCAGTCCCAGTGTAGTGTCACCTGCCAGGCAGTGTTACTGTGTGTGTGGGCCACCAAGGTGACACTAGGACACATAACACCATGAGTCTTTGATCTGTCTGACAGGAGAGAGACCTCTTTAGAAGCGGTAGTGCTTCTGTGATCTCCAGTTTTAGTGTAAGTTTCATTGGAAAAGATACACAAACATGAGCCAACACCATCCAAGCTGCCAGTAACCTTTCCTCGCATAGCCTTAGTGAGTTCCAAGTAATTTAGCTTTGTTTATGGCCTTCAGATAAATTGACGAGACATGATAATATGATCAAGCCATGATTAGATAGGATGAGGCCCTAGATCTGAGACTGTTAAACTTTCAATAGAAAATCTCCAAACATACACTATGTTGGGTGCAGAAAGCCCTGCTCAGGTTCAGATGGATCCAAGGTGTTAATATTATTAAATCAGACATGAATGTATTTATGCAATCTAAGTCAACGGGAGTTCCGGAAAATGCTACAGCGGAATGCTACAGCAGGATGCTCAATTAGGAGTGCTCTACTGAACACGACTAACTAAGCTGCCTGGGCCCCAGAAGTGGAACGCACATGAGTCTCCCCTCATCCGGGAATCGCCGTCTGGACCAAAAAGCACTCTTCCAGCAGATCTCCACATCCCCACTCCCCACTTCTCCTCTCCGTTTCTCCCCGGTGCCATCTTGCACTATTATTGTGCACTCATCACATATGTCTTTCACCGGGGCCAAGCTCCGACGTTAAAATAGGATTTATTGGGGTGTGAAAACTGTTTCAGATGCAAAGTTTGGATTAGGGTGTATTTGTGAATATAAAAAGGCAGTGAGAGGTTGTGAAATGATTTGCATAAGTCCAAGGGTCTCAGAGGGTTCTCACACCTCACGGATTGAACTGCTACAACAAATCTAGCCTATTTTACATGTTTTACCAAAGCAAATTGACAAGGTTTTGTTGAGTTACACCCCTCAGGGCTCTCTGCTATGATCTCCAACTCCAGGCAGACAGAATAACTTAAGTTTTTAATACCAATGTTCCTATATCCTCTTAAAAATATATACATATTAATTTCTGCCATGGCATTAAAAGCTACAAAAACCACTGAAAAATAGCTTCTATCTCAAGGCCATCAGACTGTTAAACAGCCATCACTAACACAGAGAGGCTGCTGTCTACATACAGACTTGAATTCATTGGCCACTTTAATAAATAGATCACTAGTCACTTTATTAATGCCACTTTAATAATGATGTTTACATATGTTGCATTACTCATCCCATATGTATATACTGTATTTTATACCATCTATTGTAGCTTGTCTATACCACTCGGTCATTGCTCATCCATATATTTATATGTATATATTCTTATTCCATTCCTTTACTTAGATTTGTGTGTATTAGATAGATGTTGGGGAATTATTAGATTACTTGTTAGATACTGCTGCACTGTCATAACTAGAAGCAACGGCATTTCGCTACACTTGCAATAACATCTGCTAATCATGTGTATGTGACCAATAACATTTTATTTGATTTTGATTTGATGTTACATTTACGTGTGGGTGTGTGGGCATCATCAACATTTTTTTCTAACGGTGTTATATATCACTGGTGAGAATGTAACATAGTGACTGTTACTTAAAGATGCAGTTTGGGATCTTAAGAACTTAGAAATTCGTAACATATTGTGCACAATTTCCAGGGGAACCGTTTTGGCTTGTGAGCACTGCTTTCAAAACTTCTGGCTGAAATTATACAAAAGCTCTGGAGCATCACTTTACTAACCCGTTAGAAAGGAGGCTGATCTGATCTTCAAAAGGGAGGAAAAGGTTTTGAGGTTTTTCATGTCAAAGGTTACCCTCTCCAGTCAGGTTTGAATGTACAGCCAGCACCGTTCCGACTTTTTCATTGCATTCTAACAAAATACTACAAAGTCCCCTTAGGCTTCCGGACCACTGCACCTTCAAGTGCTTCCGAAAAAATCCATAAACTCGGTGGCTACATCATTTTTCCATTCAGACTGAAATGCTGTCTCCCTGTTGCCATTAGGCGTGAACGGGCTCTGTGGGGGATTTCTGGTTCACCAGCTGGGATAGAGCATGTTGACATAAAATATTGTACATACTTCCCCTGATCAAGCTCTGGAAAAACAGTTTTCTTTTACCATACAGAATGATTAAACCCATCATGATATTACCTCCAAGAGAAAAACATATTTGATAAAGAACCATGTTTAGCTTTAACTAACTCATGTGTCTGCTTTAATCTGCACTTGAATTAATCAAGATCGGTTTGAGATTCTAAACACGGTTCTTTATCAAATATGTTTTTCTCTTGGAGGTAAGCTGCAGATGTAAGCAATATCATGATGGGTTTAATCATTCTGTTAGTCTCCAGTCATTGGGTAAGGTTCAGATTTTGATTCATTGAGTGTTTCCAGAGAAACATAAATCACGCACATCATCTAACCGCTTATATCACTCCAATTTATAGAATGTGACACTTGGAGGCCATACCTGCAAACATTTGAAACTGTTTCAATTTAAAAGGTGCATCAGCCAACTTACATCGTTGATTTACTTGCACATGATAGAAAGCTACATTGTAGCTGCTACTAGTTCTCACAGTCTCACTTCAGAATTAGACGTTCATTCATGTTTCTAAAATGTCGTTGAAGTTGTTCCAAATGTCAAATATAAGGTTACGTTTAGGCATTAACTCCAAATGTTTAAGGTTTGGGATAGGCTTAAAATAAAAATATCAAAAACAACTTTCTATCACTGGATTCAAACTTGCAACCTTTGAAATCAGAGGCAGATGCTTATGCTCATCCGCCACCCATTTCCACTGTAGCGTAGCAAATCCCAAATCTTCTTCAAGGTAACAGCATTCACTATTGCCCCTACTGGCCAGTTTCCATGTCATCTCCCGATGTCCTCAGACATGGATGGACGTCGAATACTGACTTGTATCATGGGTGACCTGGCTGTGTAGTTGGTCCCATCAGATAAACTGGCACACGTTAGCCCTATGCTAACCTCACCAGATGACAGTGATTATTTCCTGGAACAAATTCCCACCAACCAACAACATTTCTTAAAATAGGTCAAACCTGGCCATAAGATAGATATTTTAAAGCTATGAATTCAAGGTTTACTTTTGATCTGTAACAAAATGCTGTGTGCCAATATTGCATTGATGCATCCTCGACTAGGCTACTACAGTAGCTACAAGTACTACTTTCAGGTTTTTGCATATACACGTATACATTTTTTGCATATTTGCCCCCTTCCGTCCTTGACTTATCCTAAATAAGTCTATTTACACACGTATGTTGTAGGAATTTCGATATCACAAACATCATTTGTGTTACATGCAGTTTTAAGAGGACATTGTGACTGTATCAAGATGTTTTGATTTCTATCAGAAAGAGTAGATTCTGAGGTTTCCAAAACCCTTACAATTGCCAAATATCTCTCAAAATTGAAGAGATGAGCTCTATTGCAAAATATAACTTTTTCCAAGAATATCCACTGTTCTATGCGTTCCACACGTGAGCACGTGGCAACAGATAGTCTACAGTAACATAAACTAATGAAAATACTATTGTGTTCTTTGAAATTACTATTTTTCAGTATTCTGATGTTACCCAAGACCTTCATAACAAAACCAAAGGATAATTTTTCCGATAGCATATATATAATATATTTATTACACTGTTAGAATGTTTGAGTCAAAATGACTGCTCAATGGCTCAAAGGGGACACTTGAGACCCGGCTTTTCTAGTGTTAAATGACTAATCCTTAAAGAGGAAAGTTACAAAAGCTATTTAAGACCAGTTTCTCAGAAGATAAAAAACACACTACTCAAATTTCTACATGTAGGAATGTGAGGTAAAACACTACACTTTCAGTACTGATATTAAGCCTCGATTCCAAACTATTCACGTCTACAGTTGCATCTATAGAGGCTGAGTATATTTAGCCTCAACATGAAATGTCATGTTAAAGGGTGTGTGTGTGTAGTTTAGGCAGCTAAAGGGCAAAAGGTAGAAAGCTCACATACAGTAACATGATAAAGGCATGGAGAGTGGTTCTATAGGGTTTCAAAGGAAGCTTTTCATCAAACAATCAAGTGGAAAACCTGAATACCTATGTAGGGCTATGTGAGAGAGTGAGAACACATTGTGCATCTACCGTCCTTTGTCTGTATGCATATATGCATGACTCAAATGTGCAATACCATATCATAACTTCATACTGTATATCACAAAATAGGACACAGTACTGACACAGACAGAAGCTTGATTCTAGATTGATGGATGAAAAACAGGAATATGATCAGAAACCTGCAGAGAAGACAAAGAAACATGGACACCGTCATAGATTACTCTCAGCAGCAGACAATAAACATGTGGATTCATAGATTCAGAACTATATACAATATTTATTGACAATGTTGTTTTCTCTCCATGTGTATTAAAAACAGATAATTCATAGGTTTCAGTACAGATCTTGTTCTGGAGATGCTCTTTGTGAGTGGCACAACGAGGGAGGGGTTGCTGCTCTCTGGAGTGACAATAGAGGGACCGCCTAGGGCAGGGCAGGAGGCTAAAGCTTCATCTGTGAGTGTGCGCAAACATACACTGTCACCAAGATGGTTCATTTAGGCTCTGACGTCACTTCTTCCGGCATCATTCACCAAGAGGAATCTTTTTATAGGAGTATACAAATATAAAAATATATGAAAGCAAATGCGCTGTGAGGTACAAACACATATTTCAAAGTGAAGCCATTTCATGAAGCAGACATTTTGCCAGTTAGAGATGTGCTTTCAAAACATCCCATTGGCTGACATACGTGCACACACTCACACGGAAACACACACATACATACATACATACATACATACATACATACATACATACATACATACATATATAATATACTACAAACAGTTGTACTGTAGCATCACTGGGCAGATTAAGACGGGTCTGTAGCACTTCAGTAGTGAACTGGTTAGTTAGAGTTGTGCGGACCTGAGATGGGTGACTTAACGCTAGCTATAAGAGACCCATTAGTCTCCTTTTCACATGACCTGTGTGCATGTGTGTGTGAGTGTACATGTATGTATGTGTGTGTGTGCGTGTGTGAGCATGTGAGGTTATGTGTGTATGTGTGCATATGTACAGTATGTGTTATGTCTTTCTGATCAGCGGACCTAGAAATGCTTATACTCTTGCTTACATGTCACAGCTAACTCAGGCATGTGCTGCAAAAGAAGAGCAACTACATTCTTGCCTTTGATAATGCTTTAAATTTGGAAAAACTAAAGAAATTGTGATTTGAGTAATTGGCGCATATTGAAAACAAATCATGTATGTTTTACTAAGTGATCGAATGGTACTCTTCAAAATATTTACATTATTGTTGTCACATCAGCTGAAACCATGGACTTGCTTACAGTAAAGTCTTACAGTAAAGTACAAATCAGGAAGTAAAAATGTATTTGAGTATTTTCTTAAGAAATCTGCAAATATTTACAGGAATATTAGGCTCCAAATGACGTTTACTAACATTATTTTATACGTACACCTAGAAACAGGTTTTGGAACACAGTATTTTAAGCCCTACCCCGACTCCGTGAAAACTGTACAACACCAATATCAAGATATTTTTGTAGAGCAATTTACATAAATCATATTTAAGCATCTACAAACGCATATGTAGATTATCTGATGACATCATAAAGTGGGGGAAGTTTGAAAGAAAAGAAATGCATGGCCATATGAGAATATATTAGCAAATTGGTGAATGGTCATGTGCTTTACACAAACACAATATTGTGATGATAATTAAAACATGAGTAAAAAGGACAAATAGCAAAAATAACGAGCAATTATATAGATGTAGATTAGGTTAAATAGTCATAGTTAATATGCATGGTTATTAAGGGAGTATTCAGTCAAACCTTCACTCCAGGAAACCCATGTAAAATCACTTAGGTCTTGTGTTGCAGAAATGCACCAAAAAATGTTTCCTGCATTACAGGTTTGACTGAATTCCAGCCTTATTCTCATGTTTATCTGGTATCCCTTACTATCAACTTTACAATCATTATATTAATAGTAAGTATACTTCTATCACCACTTCAAAAAATAATATAATGTTAACACTAAGAACAGATATGCTTTCTTTCTCCCATGTGCAAAAACACAATTATAACATTTTCCAAATGATCCCATTACTTATTCATCCTTAAACATTTACATCATGTTCACCATGTCACAACAAGAGTGTGGTGGCAACCTTTGTTTGGATTGTGGAAAAGTAAGTATAAGAGGAGGGGTTAAACTTTATGGGCCCGGGACCCCTTTTGTGATAGGAAATTTATCAGGGATCCCCTCATAATTCCCTCAAACTTCCTGAGTGGCGCAGTGGTCTAAGGCACTGCATCTCAGTGCAAGAGACATCACTACAGTCTCTGGTTCAAATCCAGGCTGTATCACATCTGGCTGTGATTGGGAGTCCCATAGGGCGGTGCACAATTGGCCCAGCATTGTCTGGGTTTGGCCAGGGTAGGCCGTCATTGCAAGTAAGAATGTGCCAAGTTAAATAAAGTTTTTAAAAAAACAATCAGAAACTTGATTGCAATAAAAATAGCATACAGATGTAGGATCTTAATTTGATCCCTCTTTTGTTGCTGAGAATTTTCCTGCAAAGAAGGAAATGCAAACTTGTAGTGTACTTGTAGTTTTAAAAAGGCATCTAAAGTTGAATTTCCACTTTGAAATGTCAGACTTGAATTGCCCTAACAAAATCTACCCCCACATGTTTTTATGAATTATAATCCACATAATAATTTGCATTTCCTGTTGCTGCAGGATTATTTTCCTGCTGTAGCAAACTGTACAAGGTGTTTTGCTATGATGTGACTTGGACGAACCAAGTCTCAGGCCCGGTGAAAAAACAGGCCCACTTGGCATCGGAGAGAAATGTTGCAGTTTTTAAGCTGCCATTCTATACAATTTTACATAATTAGAAAGAAAAATGTATTGCATTTATGTTCAAAACAAGTATTGAGTTGAACTAATTGGTGTAGTATTATGGATACCAATATCCCTGTGAGCATCCCAGACCCATTTTGCCCATGGTTAAGAACATACTATATGTTATAGATTAATAGAATGACATAGCATTGTACTGTATTACAACCTCTAAATGTATTCCACGACACTCTTGGCCAAAATTTGTTTAATCTGTTGTTGTTAGAAATATTTTAAAAAAAACTCAAATAAAAAATCTGGCTGCAGACACCATTTTGGGAACCCCTGCATTAGAGGACCTAATCAAAAGCAAGGAACTGGACACAAGTTGACAGTATTGAGAAAAGAGCATGTAGATGTAAAGCATGTAGATGCAATGTAATATGACATATTTTGTGAATATCAACGATGTTGAAAACATATGCAATTGAACTTGAGGTGATGTCACTACATCTGCATTTAAGGATAATTCAAATGTTCATAGACATGTTTTCTATATTTTATTGTTACCGATCATCTAGGGTTCATCAAACACTAAAATGATCAGAAATCACCAAGATAAATCATTTATAATATTTGTGCATTTATCCCTGTCTTTGTTTCCATTACTATTCCAAGGAGCATAAGAGAGAAATTGTAATGGTCTAGTCTAATCCTTGAAACTATCTCTGTTTGGAGGGAGCACCAAGTTATCCTGGAACACCTACTATACAGCCATTATGGCTTTTGTATCGGTTTGTGCAAAATGTTGTTTTATAAAGGCAGTGGTCAAACATGGGAATTCCAACATGTGTACAGTTCTTCATGGAGTTTCACTAATAAGGTAAACAAACAGACAGGAAAGTAGTATTATTACAGTATTGTGTGTTTGTGTCAAACATGTTTTAGAGGTTTCTTAATTTACAGTGCATTTGGAAAGTATTCAGACCCCTTGACTTTTTCCACATTCTGTTACGTTACAGCCTTATTCTAAAACGTATTGACAAAAAAAATGTATCATCAATCTACAAGCAATACCCCATAATGACAAAGTGAAAACAGGTTTCTAGAAATGTTTGCAAATGTATTAATAATAAAAAAAATAGAAATACCTTATTTACATAAGTATACAGACCCTTTGCTATGAGACTCAAAATTGAGCTCAGGTGCATCCTGTTTCCATTGATCATCCTTGAGATGTTTCTACAACTTGAATGGAGTCCAACTGTGGTAAAGTAAATTGATTGGAAATTATTTGTAAAGGCACACACCTGTCTATATAAAGGTCCCACAGTTGACAATGCATGTCAGAGCAAAACCCAAGCCATGAGGTTGACGGAATTGGGGTCCGTAGAGCTCAGAGACAGGGTCGTGTCGAGGCACAGATCTGGGGAAGGGTATCAAAACATGTCTGCAACATTGAAGGTCTTCAAGAACAATGGCCCACATCATTCTTAAATGGAAGAAGTTTGCAACCACCAAGGCTCTTCCAAGAGCTGGCCGCCCGGCCAAACTGAGCAATCGGGGGAGAAGGGCCTTGGTCAGGGAGGTGACCAAGAACCCGATGGTCACTCTGACAGAGCTCCAGAGTTCCTCTGTGGAGATGGGAGAACATTCCAGAAGGACAACCATCTCTGCAGCACTCCACCAATCAGGCCTTTATGGTAGAGTGGCCAGAAGGAACCCACTCCTCAGTAAAAGGCACATGACAGCCCGCTTGGGGTTTGCCAAAAGGCACCTAAAGGACTCAGACCATGAGAAACAAGATTCTCTGGTCTGATGAAACCAAGATTGAACTCATTGGCCTGAATGCCAAGTGTCACGTCTGGAAGAAACCTGGCACCATCCCTACGGTGAAGCATGGTGGTGGAAGCATCTTGCTGTAGGGATGTGTTTCAGTGGCAGGGAATGGGAGACTAGTCAAGATCGAGGGAATGATGAACAGAGCAAAGTACAGAGAGATCCTTCATGAAAACCTGCTCCAGAGCGCTCAGGACCTGACTGGGGGCGAAGGTTCACCTTCCAACAGGACAATGACCCTAAGCACACAGCCAAGACAAAGCAGGAGAGGCTTCGGGACAAGTCTATGAATGTCCTTGAGTGGCCCAGCCAGAACCTGAACGAACATCTCTGCAGAGACCTGAAAATAGCTGTGCAACGACGCTCCCCATCCAACCTGACAGAGCTTGAAAGGATCTGCAGAGAAGAATGGGAGAAACTCCCTAAATACAGGTGTGCCAAGCTTGTAATGTAATACCCAAGAAGACCCAAGGCTGTAATCGCTGCCAAATGTGCTTCAACAAAGTACCGAGTAAAGGGTCTGAATATTTACGTAAATGTGATACAGTGGGGAGAACAAGTATTTGATACACTGCTGATTTTGCAGGTTTTCCTACTTACAAAGCATGTAGAGGTCTGTAATTTTTATCATAGGTACACTTCAACTGTGAAAATCACATTGTATGATTTTTAAGTAATTAATTTGCATTTTATTGCATGACATAAGTATTTGATCACCATGAGGAAGGTGAGGGATTAGCCCAGAACTACACGGCAGGACCTGGTCAATGACCTGAAGAGAGCTGGGACCACAGTCTCAAAGAAAACCATTAGTAACACACTATGCCGTCATGGATTAAAATCCTGCAGCGCACGCAAGGTCCCCCTGCTCAAGCCAGCGCATGTCCAGGCCCGTCTGAAGTTTGCCAATGACCATCTGGATGATCCAGAGGAGGAATGGGAGAAGCTCATGTGGTCTGATGAGACAAAAATAGAGCTTTTTGGTCAAAACTCCACTGTTTGGAGGAAGAAGAAGGATGAGTACAACCCCAAGAACACCATCCCAACCGTGAAGCATGGAGGTGGCAACATCATTCTTTGGGGATGCTTTTCTGCAAAGGGGACAGGACGACTGCACCGTATTGAGGGGAGGATGGATGGGGCCATGTATCGCGAGATCTTGGCCAACAACCTCCTTCCCTTAGTAAGAGCATTGCAGATGGGTCGTGGCTGGGTCTTCCAGCATGACAACGACCCGAAACACACAGCCAGGCCAAGTAAAGAGTGGCTCCGTAAGAAGCATCTCAAGGTCCTGGAGTGGCCTAGCCAGTCTCCAGACCTGAACCCAATAGAAAATCTTTGGAGGGAGCTGAAAGTCCGTATTGCCCAGTGACAGCCCCGAAACCTGAAGGATCTGGAGAAGGTCTGTATAGAGGAGTGGGCCAAAATCCCTGCTGCAGTGTGTGCAAACCTGGTCAAGAACTACAGGAAACGTATGATCTCTGTAATTGCAAACAAAGGTTTCTGTACCAAATATTAAGTTCTGCTTTTCTGACGTATCAAATACTTATGTCATGCAAATGAATTACTTAAAAATCATACAATGTGATTTTCTGGATTTTTGTTTTAGATTCCGTCTCTCACAGTTGAAGTGTACCAATGATAAAAATTACAGACCTCTACATGCTTTGTAAGTAGGAAAACCTGCATAATCGGTAGTGTATCAAATACTTGTTCTCCCCACTGTATAATATTTTTTTTATTTGTAATAAATTTGAAACATTTCTAAAAAACTGTTTTTGCTTTGTCATTATGGGGTATTATGTGTAGATGAGGGGGGGAAAACGATTTAATCAATTTTAGAATGATGCTGTAACGTAATAAAATGTTGAAAAAGTCAAGGTGTCTGAATACTTTCCGAATGCACTGTATGTTGAATGCTGATTCTACTACTGGCGGTGCCATACCTTGGCGTGATTCTTTATGGAGTTTCACTATTAAGGTAAACATTTAAGGAAAAGTAGTATTGTTACAGTATACTTATAGTAATGGTTTGTCAGAAAAGTAGAGTATATGGAATGCACTGATAACCAAAAAGAAACATATCTTTAAAATAAAAGAGGACAGTCCCTTTTCAATTGTGATTTGGAGCAGTGTTGTGCTTTTATGCATTCTGGTTTGTCTTACCAGCTTGCAGAGCAGGCTTTTCTCTCTTTCATACATGTTCCTTTGTATGGTTAATATCGAAACCTGGATGTTTGAAATGGCAGTAATGACAATGTATATTTAGTATGTGGAGTTGCTCAAAACCGTCATTCAAACCCTTCCAGCTTCCTGAAGTGAATTATATCATGGACAAATGCTGGATGGATCCTCTCTGGAACTATGATAGATATAATTCCTTTTTAAACAATCATTTACAGGAGATATTTACACATCATTGTGATAGAAAATAATGGCTTGTGATGCATCACAAAATACCCATGATAGACGCCTTAACTGCTGGCTCAATGTCATCAGTCATTAGGAATAGGAATGACATATCAGATGCTATCTGATGTTTCTTAACAAACTAGAGCCAATTTGTGTTTCTGTATATCTATATGAAGAGCAAGTATGAACAAATACATCATTGTATCCTGTAATCTTAAGGATATGTGAACAAAGGACTAAAATGGACAAAGGACAAAATTAAGATACACATTTGTGCATCTATCTTCAAGATATCTTTGATCATATACAGTATCTATCACTGACTCTTGAACTGCATTGATGACTAATGCAGCATTCTCTTTCTCAGTTTCTCTCTCTTCTTCTTTCCCTTTTTTTGCAATATATTCAACCTATCAGTCGACAGGGGGCGTGAAATTTGATCAATCAAGTGAATATTCTGAACCTTTTCTGAGTGAATAAGCTAAGAAAACAATGTTAAACCAGGAATCAAAGGCTTTAGTGATACATTTCTCTGTACGGTGTCCTATAGCGTTCAATGTGAATCGTCTATAAGCTTTACCTTCTAGTTTCTTCGGTCAAGGTTTGGAATGATGTTAGTTTCTGTTGTTTAAAATATCTACTACACTATCAAATGTTTCCTTAGAACTGAAATCATGCTTAAAAGAAAGTGTATGATTTGTCAACTATATCAACGTAGAAAAGGTTGGTTGATCATAAAACCCTCATGCTATGACTTAATATAGCAATACTATGAAAATGTGAAACTTCACAATATAAAGACAAAATCAATTGTAGGATAAATAACATTACATCTGTCTCTTTGAAGGAATACATCTTAGAAAAGATTGACCTGAATGCACTTGTAGCTGTTTTAAGGAATGTCTTTGTGGTCTGTGAGTCATTTTAAAATCAATATATCATTAATATTTCTATGTTTTGGCAACAAATTAAATATAGATTGTACAAATAAAACAAAAATATATGCAAACAAACATTTAAAATGATAAAATACTATATTCACTAAATATTCTAAATTATAAACAAAAACTCTGGTACAGGCACCATATATGTTCTGAATCTTTCTCTCCTCTAAGGTTTTCATGTGTTAGCCAGCAATTAAGGTGTTCCAAGCTCAAATGGAATCAATCCTGATTTTGTTTTAGTAATTCAGTCTTGTGTTGCAAGAACAAACAGCAAAATGATACCAATTCAGAGAAAAACAAGCAACATTTTCGTTGTTTGTTTTGTTCTGCCCTTGCTGAAGTCCATTTAGTTGACGTAGTAGAGCCAATAGATAATGTTGAACAAGGAAAATACAGTGGGGAAGATCATTCTCGACCACTTGTCGATAGAGTTTACATCAGTTAAGTCGGGAATGTTAATCTTCAGCTGGGAAGCACGCCTCCGTAGCCGGCTCTTCTTCTGAGTCACGTGCCGCTCCAGAGTGTTGCGTCCAAAGTTGTGCCTGGCCTGCAGCCCTGCTTTGCGGTACTGCAGGGTGGAGCTGTCATAAGTTAACATTGTGCTCCTGGGGTCACTGAGACCAAGGGTCAGCTCCGACGCTCCCATCTCATTCTTAATTTCTATTGTGCCCAGTAGAATGTTTTCATGTGGGTCCATCTAAAAGGTGAGAAATGATACAAAGAGTTTAGTTACAAAACGCTATATCCACCAAGTTGTATTTTTTTCATCAGAAATGATTGCTTATGGGTACCTTCATGTGTGTGTAAAATATTACTGTTCTCAGATGTTTTATTCATAGATTTTAGATTTTCCAATGCTTCCCACAGTTGTGTCAAGTTGTATGGATGTCCTTTGGGTGGTGGACCATTCTCGATACACACAGGAAACTGTTAAGCGTGAAAAACCAAGCAGCATTGCAGTTCTTGACACACTCAAACCAGTGCGCCTGGCACCTACTACCATACCCATTCAAAGGCACTTAATAATCTTTTGTCTAACCCATTCACCTCAGAACACATATACAATCCATGTCTCAAGGCTTAAAAACCCGTATTTAACCTGTCTACTCACTTTCATCTACTGTACACTGATTGAAGTGGATTTAACAAGTGACATCAATAAGTGATCATAGCTTTCACCTGGATTCACCTGGTCAGTCCATGTCATGGAAAGAGCAGGTGTTCCTAATGGTTTGTACACTCAGTGTACATCCATTGTTTAGCTGGTATGGAATATTCTTCTCCTGTATACTTGACTGTGATGTGGTTGTCTAACCTAGCTTAAGAGGAATGCACTAACTGCAAGTCACTCTGGATAAGAGCATCTGCTAAATGACTAAAATGTCAAATGTAAATATTTGACATACAGATCTCATATTATTGTATTGATATTTTTTTTTAAAACACATTTTTGGTTTGTTAAATTTTTTTTGTTGATGAAGCATAACCCCACATTTGTTAGTATGCATGGGTCTGACGGTCCCTGCGTAACAGCAGCTGCCAGGGATTGTTGTAAGCAGGAGAGTGATTGCCGCCAACCAGGGCATCCCTGGTCATCGAGATAAGCCTGTTACCTCACTCTGCTAAAGGAGTGGGGAGAGCCAGGCACGGAGGAGGAAAAGTGTGGGGCATCACCCTTGACAGGGTGTGTCAGCGCTTCCATCCCTAAAGGTAATATATTGATGGAGCCTCCAAACTACCCTCATGGGGTAGTTGCTTCTAATAGACTGCGGAGTCAGACATGAGAGATGCAATAGACTGACTCTCAGAAGTTGATAACACAGCAGGGGCAGAGAGTATCCCAGTTAACTGGGTTCTCGTAATCCATCTGAGGCATATGCATAGTGTTTTTCTCAAAACCTGCTTCATCCTCTAGGACTGTGCCCTCAGTTTTGTGGCAACAGGCATACGTATAGGTGTCACTGAGCAGGTACACGTACGAGACAGTAGCCGACACAATGACGTAAGTCGTCAACCAATGTAGCTAAAAGGAAGAAGGAAACATCCTGGTGACCCAGATGTCCTAATCCTAAGCGGTAGAACAGCTAGCTGTGTGCCTGGTCTGTCTGGCCTTACCTCAGAGAGTAGGGCTATAAACAATCATTTCCCCAGCACCTCGCTCCGGGCAAGGGGAGGTAGAGCGGGCACAGGCCCCACTGCGTGAACCAAGTGCAGGGTAAATAGGAAAACGTCAAAGCGTTACGGACTCAGGAGTACCAGACATGCTGACTTTCATCCCTGGCTGGAACCTGATTTGAGGGTGACGAGGGGAGAACCTATAGGGGGATGGTGCTTCTCCTCCACATTCCCATGTGAGCAATTAATTGGGGTGCACTGCTACACAGTGAACATGATCTATTCAAAACAGACATGCTTTCTCTCGCTCGCGTAAGGAGAGAGTGGGTCACGTTGAACACGAAAGAGGCTGGATAGGGCACGTACACAATACTCCTCTGCCACTAGGGCTGCACCCTAAGTTGGCTGGCCCTTCTTGCCCCATTTCGGGGGGTTCAGAGGGCGGAACCTTGCTGCGGCCGCAGCTTGTTGCCCTTTGCCCACTGTGGGGCGGGTTGCCACAGGGCCCGGGTTTGTGGGGAAGGCTTTGCCTCCTTTCTTACGTCACACCTGTGCCGCATAGTGGCGACAGTGGGCCCGAACAACTCGTTGGGTGTCACTGGGATATCCAGCATGTCCACTTTTCTTTGTCTGTTAAGCTGGAAAGACTAAAACCAAAGTGCCCTCTCTCCCACTACCGCTCATGGTGTGACCACAGCTTTGGATGGTGCTAAGGAAGGCGTGGAGGTTAAGGTCTGTAATCACATAGGTCTCATCCCAAGTATCTGTATTTAGGGTATCCAAATCCAGTGGTTTCCCCATCTCCTCCAGTAACTCAGCCTGATATAACAATAAAGAGGTCACATTAAGCGCTCGGACTGGGCCGAGGCTTTGTGCGTCTCCCGGAAAATGGAGGCAGAAAAGCACCATAATAAATACAAATGAAAATAAACTGGATCGTGCTGGAGAAGGGCTTGTCCCATGATTTTTTTGGTCTCCCTGAGACAAGCTGGTACCGCTGGAAGAAGTTGCTTGACTGGGGCCGAGTGGGATGTGAGTCTCTTCCCATTCTTTGGCTGTGGCTCACTAGCAAACGTCAAAGAGCCCAAAATTCAGGTGGGGGAGATCAAGGTTCCTCCGTCCTGGGGACGGGAGGCATGGGGATTTTAGATGGTGGAAGAGCGGTATCTACACCCTCAATCTGTTTCAAATGTTGAGGAGATCCACAAGATTAATCCTGCCATCATCCTCATCATACCATAGCTCAACCTCCCTGGCACCAAGTCGTCAGACAGTGAGGGGATGGAATCGATGCTATCCATAACGTCGCCCCAACTTGGCTGTCTTTTATCACCATCATTGTACACTCTTTGTGTCATAAGTCGTTTTAGTAATCTAATGCTAGATTAAAATGTGTTTGTAATTGTGCCTGGTAGTTTGTTCTTTCAACTCAACACCCCTTGCCTGGATATGCTAGTAATGGAGGAATCTGGGTTTATCATCCTTCCCCTGGTGGAGCCGACTTTAGCTGACCACCTCAACCCCACATGCCATGCAACTAGAGCCACCGCTAATTCCCTCCCTGGAAAGACCAGGTGCTTTTCCACCTCCATTTTCC
This sequence comes from Salmo trutta, assembly GCF_901001165.1. NCBI lineage: Eukaryota > Metazoa > Chordata > Actinopteri > Salmoniformes > Salmonidae > Salmo > Salmo trutta. The sequence continues at coordinate 14,883,270 of NC_042971.1, read as the reverse complement.
AGAAGTTGTACAATAACGTATCGTATAGGGGTGAGGACAGAGAGGGCACGGTGAATTTAACACATTATTGCACAATGAAGCTTATCAGAGGGGTTGGGTTAAATGCATTCAATTGGACAACTGACTAGGTATCCCCCTTTCATTTCCCATGTATTCACCATCTACTAAAATGAGAAGCTATCAATCACAGTGTTTATTTGCTAGATGTTACTATAGAGTACTGCAGATATGTACATACAATTAAAATGTGTGTGGAATGTGCAAACTAGCCTCTAAAAGTGGAGTTCAGGGAAAGACAATGATGGTGGTGGAAACTATAGGTAAAATGTAATAAGTGGTGTAAAGGAAATACCAAAGTGGTTCAAGTTGGGTTATTTTTACTATATGTTGTCACTCAGTTGTTAATCCAGTACCTTATTCTTTTGCTCGCCTAGTCCCATCGCTGCATCATCCACAAAGATTGGTTCCCACATTGAGTCATGAGCGTCAATATCCCTCTGTTTCATTCTCGCATACAGAGTATCGTCTCTCTGAACTACATTTCCCACCAACCACTGAAAGCATACAAAAATGATTATGGTCACTTTTGTCAGCTGCTAGGAGAGGCAACACAAAATAGACAATTCAGGTAAATGTAACCATGGTCAGAGAGGCAGTTGCTGCAATTATCAAATTTCACTGAAAGAAAACTAAAAAACGAACACTTTTACTCAAAATGTGATACTACAGGAAACTACTATACATCCCTTTATTTAAATGCAGTCCACAACGTCCACATTTCTTTCGAAAGCATGTGTTTTCTGTTATACAGTGCCTTTTGGAAATGATTCAGACCTTGTTTTTTTCCACATTTTGTAAGCCTTATTCTAAAACGGATTGAATAAATAAAAAATCCTCAGCAATCTACACACAATATCCCATGATGACAAATTGAAAACAGGTTTCTAGAAAGTTTTGCAAAGGTATTCAAAATAAAAAACACATATGTTATTTACATAAGTATTTCGACCCTTTGCTGTGAGCCTCGAAATTGAGCTCAGGTGCATACTGTTTCCATTGATCATCCTGGAGATGTTTCTACAACTTGATTGGAGTCCATCTGTGGTAAATTAAATTGATTGGACATGATTTGGAAAGGCACACACCTGTCTGTTTAAGATCCCACAGTTGACAGTGCATGTCAGAGCAAAAACCAAGTCATGAGGTCGAAGGAATTGTCCGTAGAGCTCCGAGACAAGATGGTGTCGAGGCACAGATCTTGGGAAAGGGTACCAAAAAATGTCTGCAGCATAGAAAGTCCCCAAGAACACTGTGGCCTCCATCATTCTTAAATGGAAGACGTTTGGAACCACCAAGACTCTTCCGTGAGCCGGCCGCCCAGCCAAACTGAGCAATCCGGGGAGAAAGGTCTTGGTCAGGGAGGTGACCAAGAACCCGATGGTCACTGACAGAGCTCTAGAGTTCCTCTGTGGAGATGGGAGAACCTTCCAGAAGGACAACCACTCCACAAATCAAGCCTTTATGGTAGAGTGACCAGACGGAAGCCACTCCTCAGTAAAAAGGCACAAAACATTCTCTGGTCTGATGAAACCAAGATTGAACTCTTTGGCCTGAATACCAAGCGTCACGTCTGGAGGAAACTTGGCACCATCCTACGATGAAGTACGGTGGTGGCAGCATCATGCAGTGGGGATGTTTGTCTGTGGCAGGGACTGGGAGACTAGTCAGAATTGAGGGAAAGATTAAAGGAGCAAAGCACAGAGAGATCCTTGATGAAACCCTGCTCCAGAGCTCTCAGCACCTCAGACTGGGGCGAAGGTTCACCTTCCAACAGGACGACGACCCTAAGCACACAGCCAAGACAACGCAGGAGTGACAAGTCTCTGAATGGCCCAGCCAGAGCCTGGACTTGAACGCGATAAAACATCTCTGGTGAGACCTGAAAATAGCTGTGCAGCAACGCTCCCTATCCAACCTGACAGAGCTTGAGAGGATCTGCAGAGAAGAATGGGAGAAATTCCCCAAATTCAGGTGTGCCAAGCTTGTAGCGTCATACCCAAGGAGACTTGAGGCTGTAATCGCCACTAAAGGTGCTTCAACAAAGTACTGAGTAAAGGGTCTAAATACTTGTAAATGTGATATTTCAGTAGTTTTTTTTGTACTGTCATTATGGGGTATTGTGTGTAGATTGATTTTAGAATAAGGCATTTTCAGGACATAGAAGCCCCGTTTATACCTGGTTTTAAAATGCGTCCTTTGTCTTGATCTTGTCTACATTCTGATTTTGCCCACATTTTTTGACAGGTGTAGATGATTAAAAGACGCATTGTGATCGGATTGTGATCAGATCTTCCTGACCACCTCCGGAGGTAGTCAAGGATCCATTGTATCTGGACAATAATCAAGTCTAAACAGATCTGGATGGTCAAACCTTTTAAATCATTATACCGGTCTCTAAAAGAATTGACAGGTAGCACCACTGACGTATGGGATCAATAGCCTTAAAATGAATGAATTTATGTTATTTTGAAGGAATAGCTATCAAATAATCAGCATACAGTGAGACACCAGGAAATCCGGTCACATGTTATGTCGTGTTCACGTGATAGTTGGAACTAGGAAACTCTGAAATGTCCGATGTACTAACTGGTTGAAGCATCACATGCATAACTACAGCCTATTAGCAAGTTGGACATTTCCAAGCTTCTTAGTTCCGACTAGCACGTGAATGTGGCAATAGCACCGGGTATAAACAAGGCTTAAAACAGGTAAATGTAACAGGAAGAATACACTTCACAAGCTCCACAGGCTCTCTTACGGGCTTTAAATGTTTCCTGGCCTTTCATTCCATTTCATTTAGGCAAAAGAAACTGAGAAATTCTCTGCCTGTGTGGCAAATTGCCTTATTTGGAATTCACACAAGACTGGCGTAGGTTTATTAAGGCTTGTTCTCCTTGACGGTAAAGCAGAGTAGCATTAATCCAACCCCCCTATTTGAAGTGGTGACATTCTTCATCATGATTATCTTACTGGTTTTCACTACTTTTTAGCTTCACAACCAATAATTAAATTCACTTTCATAAAGTGAAGAAAGAGGAAACATCAGCTTCATATACAGTAAGCTCAAGAATCAAGTCATGCCACTGCTTTCATCTGAAACTGTCAGCTCTCAAATGAGTGTGCATGTGTGTTCACAGTGAAATTATGAGAATAGGACTCGACAGGAACAACTAGTACAGCGATTCACAATAAAGAAAAGACTAAGCACTCATTTTCATCAAGTATGCATTGTATGAAAAGTAAGAATTTATCTAAATGTGCACGAAGATGATTCACTACCTAGAGAATTTGCAAGGCTGTGATTACATACAGTAACTTGTATCGTCTATCCAGTGGGCTACACTTTAAAATACTGGGTATCCTATGAAGGTGAAAACCATGTACAGTACATGGTGTGTACTGTACCTTGTTTGGATCCATTCTCATTTTCTCGTTGTTGGCGACAGCTGCTTTCTCAGCCGCCCTCTTCTGGCGCTGGGGTCCCCTGCCGAAGAAGATGTAGTTGACCAAGGCGTACTCCAGCAGGGCCAGAAAAACGAAGACGAAGCAGCCCATCAGGTACATGTCAATGGCCTTGACATAAGGGATTTTAGGAAGGGTTTCCCGCAGGTGAGTGTTGATGGTGGTCATGGTCAGCACAGTGGTGATTCCTGGGAAAATAAACCACCTATCATCATCACAGATCATCACTGGAGACCAACAGTCCACCTCATTAGCAGAGGACTCCCACAGAGAGAGCTTCTCAAGCCTTGACCACAGATCTGAGGGATCAGATACATCAGGTTTGTTCTGCTTCTCATTTGAATGTGCTAGCAAGCAGACTGCTGTGACTGACAAGGAATCTCCTGTTGACTTTCACAACCATTTCTTTTTAATGATGACAGTAATAAGGTGGTCTTGGTGTTTTTCTACTTATATGGTGAAGCTAACTGATGTCATTCAATATGTTCTTTTTTCAACTCTTTTATGACAGGTTAATCTGCCTTTTTCTCCCGTATCGACTGCATGCAATCTGGAATTGACATATTCCAGCTCTGATTCTGGTCAATGACAAGTTGGTAGAAGCTGGGCATTGCATCCATACACAATTGCAATGCGCAAGCCATACCTCTGTTGTTAGTGCCAATAAATGACTGAAAGCAGGACAGAGTCAAATGGTTCCTGAGCAGACGTCTGATTTGGGTTGACCAACCCCCTGTCCAGCCGCCTCCATTATCAAGCATTACATCTGGTTTTCATTAAATCCCATACATGCCTCCCCTCTCGGATAAATAAATGCAGGTCAGTCTACAATCAAGGAGAGTGCTGCTCTTATCGAGGGAGCCAGCAATGTGGATGGGTGAGGGAGAATGGAGCTTTCTATATCCTATGTAGGCAGGCAGCACCACAGACCTCATGGGCCAGACTTATGCAATGAAGGTTGACAGTGAGAAATTATGACTTCCAAAATACAGGGAACAAAAAATGCAGAGGCATTCAAATCAGAGTGGAAAGAAATCACTTCAGTCATCCATCACTCTACTTTAGGAAGCATCTTGGTTGTTGTGTTCTGTAAGACTGCTGCATCATGCTTTTTCTCCAAACCGACTTTGCTATTTAGTGACTTTTTTCATGTTTCTCTTTAATTTTTTTGTACCAAAAATTCATACTATTATCAAATATGACCGCCAAGCACTTTTGGACATCGGATCAACAGTTACTAACCTCGATTTCGACTCTGACTCAGCTGTTCTTTTGTTCATACCGGACATTATTCCTTTGTTTCATGGGGTACCAAAATGCAGCAGACATACCGTAGATGCGGTAGATGGGCTGGCATCCTGGTTAGAGAAAATCAACCAGAAATCCCCTCTGTTTCATTGTCCAAATGTCCAGTCACGCGATAAAAAGAGCTTCATTCGAGAGTCTCCTATCAGAGAGACTTAAAAAGCTACAATAGTATATGCCTCACAGAAACTTGGATGGCCCAATCTATGAACACGGAACAGTGGTTTCTCCATGCAGCAGCACGGTCGGACAACAGCAGCCTCGGGCAAGTCCAAAAGGGGAGGGGTCTGCCTTTTCCTAACAAGAACTGGTGGCCTGCTTCCAGTGTGGATGCCTCAAGCTTTTTCTCATCTGACATAGAATACCTCATGGTACCAAGAGAGTTCTCATCCATTATTATCATGGCTGTCTACATCCCTCCACAAGACAATACCACTTTGGCACTCAAACTATGACTAATGAACAAACGAGAAAGCACACACACCAAGGCAGCGTTTCACTAATTCATACAAGGCCCTCCCTCACCCTCCCTTTGCCAAATCAGACCATGACTCTATCCTCCTGCTTCCTGTTTACAATCAAAAGCTCAAACAGGAAGTACCAGTGATGCACTGAATACAGAAGAGGTCTGATGAGGCAGATGCGAGGCTACAAGACTGTTTTGCTAGTACAGACTGGGATACGTTCTGGGATTCATCTGATAGCACTGAGGAGCTTACCACATCAATCACAGGCTTCATCAATAACTACATAGATGACGTTCCCCCACAGTGACTATACATGTACGAATGTATCCAAATCAAAAGCCATGGATTACAGAAAATATCCATTCTGGGCTAAAAGGCTGGAGCTACTGCTTACAAGGAATGGGACACGGACATGGATGCATACAAGAAAGCACGCTACGACCTCCAACGAGACATCAAACATGCAAAATGCCAATACAGGAGGAAGGTGAAATCCTATTGCACTGGCTCCAACTCTTGTCGAATGTGGCAGGGCTTGCAGACGATAACAGATTACAAAGTGAAACCCAGCCGTGAGATGCCCAGTGACCCAGAACTCCCAAACGAGCTAGTCCTGCCCCTGTTGTTCTGGATGACTATATGATCTTGCTCTCCAGGGCCAAAGTGAGTAAAACTTTTAAACAGGTTAACACTCACAAGGCCACTGGGCCAGACAAAATACTAGGACGCATTCTAAGAGCATGCACAGACCAGTTGGCAAGTGTCTTCACTGACATTTTCAATCCCTTTTTGTCCCAGTCTGTAACCCTAACATGTTTCAAGCTGACCACCATTGTCCTTGTTCCCAAGAACTCTGAGGTAACCTGCCTAAATTACTATTGCCCTGTAGTACTTTGAAAGGCTGGTCATGACTCACATCAACAGCATCATCCCAAACATGCTGGACCCACTCCATACCGCCCCAACAGACCCACAGATGATACAATCTCAATTGCACTTCATACTGCCCTCTGCCACCTGGACAAAAGGGGAAATAACTATGTGAGAATGCTGTTCACATACAGATCAGAATTCAACACAAAAGTCCCCTCCAAGCTCATCACCAAGCTCGGAACGCTGGGACTAAAAACCTCCCTCTGCAACTAGATCCTGGACTTCCTGACAGGCCGTCCCCATGTGGTAAAGGTAGGCAACACCTCCGCCAAGCTGACCCTCAACACGGGGGCCCCTCAGGCCTGGTGCTTAGTCCCCTCCTGTACTCCCGGTTCACCCATGACCTCGTGGCTTCGCACGACTCCAACACCATCATCAAGATTGAGGACGACATGACGGTGGTAGGCCTGATCACCAACTGCGATGAGACAGCCTACAGGGAGATCGGAGACTTGGCAGTGCTGTGTCAGGACAACAACCTTTCCCTCAACGTCAGTAAGACCAAGAAGTTGTTTGTGAACTACAGGAGAAAGGGGGGAGCGCACGCCCTCATCCACATTGACAGGGCTGTAGTGGAGCGGGTTGAGAGTTTCAAGTTTCTTGGCGTCCACATCACTAAGGACTTAAGATGGTCCAAACAGACCCGCACAGTTCTGAAGAGTGCTCGACAGCGACTCTTCATCCTTAGGAGGCTGAAAAGATTTAGCATGGGATCTCGAATCTTAAAAAAGTTCTAATGCTGCACAATCGAACCGGGCGGCAGGTAGCCTAGTGGTTAGAGCGTTGGACTAGTAACCGAAAGGTTGCAAGATCGAATACCCGAGCTGACAAGGTAAACATCTGTTGTTCTGCCCCTGAACAAGGCAGTTAACCCACTGTTCCTAGGCGGTCATTGAAAATAAGAAATTGTTCTTAACTTACTAGCCTAGTTAAATAAAGATAAAACAGAAGGTGGTGTGGACGGCCCAGTACATCACTGGGGCAGAGCTCCCTGCCATCCAGGACTTCTATATCAGGCAGTGTCAGAGGAAGGCCTGAAAAATGTGATACTGCCATCCAAGCAATAGACTGTTCACTTTGCTACCGTCCGGCAAACGGTACTGGAGAATCGGCTCTGACCAACAGGCTCAGAGAGCTTCTTCACCCAAGCCATAAGACTGCTAAATAGCCATAAGACTACTAAATTGTTAAGTAAATGGTTACCCGGTGTCATGTTGTACAAATGATTGGAGACAGGCACAGGAATACGTAATAGGGGGTTTTAATACTCCACCCAAAAATACAACATGCCATGAAAAGGCACGGGGACGAAGCCCATAAACAAAACAAGTATACAAAAACACAGGGAGCGAAAAAACAAAAGAGCGAGGTTAAACCTCTAATAAATACACGGGACGAGACCTGTAATAGCAAGTGCACAATAATACATGGGACGAGACCCGTAATAACGGGTACACAATACATGCAGCACGAAAGCAGAAACAACAAAGCATTGGTGCTCACAAGACCAATGGACATGGGAACAATAACCGACAAGTCAATGGTGACCAGAGGGCACATATACACAATTTCTAATCAGGGATATTGGAATCAGGTGTGTGTAATGAAACAGTTCAGTGACACCTAGAGGCCAGTGACGTAGACCTCCGGAACTGGTACACAGAATGAGCAGCAGTACCGGGGGAATCCGTGAAACCCGGTATCCATGACACACATCTGCATTGACCTTATCTATACACACTCACAAGACTATACAGTGGGGGAAAAAAGTATTTGATCCTCTGCTGATTTTGTACGTTTGCCCACTTACAAAGAAATGATCAGTCTATAATTTTAATGGTAGGTTTATATGAACAGTGAGAGACAGAATAACAACAAAAAAATCCAGAAAAACACATGTCAAAAATGTGATAAAATGATTTGCATTTTAATGAGGGAAATAAGTATTTGACCCCCTCTCAAATCAGAAAGATTTCTGGCAGTGGGCAAACTGATGGGACCCTCCTCTTTTTAAGAGGCCAGTGGGCAAACGTACAAAATCAGCAGGGGATCAAATACTTTTTCCCCCCACTGTATATACTCACACACACTACACTGACAGGCTCTCACAAAATCCACACACAATCACATACACTACAAAAGCACACACACACACTCATCATACGCTGCTGCAACTGTTCTTTATTGTTCCTTATTATTATCTATCCTGATGCCTAGTCACTTTACCCTGCCTTTATGTACATATTGTATCTACCTCAAATACCTCGTACCCTTGCACATTGATCTGGTACTGGTACTCCTTGTATATAGCTTAATTCTTGTATAGTTTATCCTCCTCTTGTGTTATTTGTATCTTTATTTATTTTTTCTGCATCGTGTCAAATTTGTATTAATCTTTCATGTGAACTCAAGAAAATATGTTTTGGCAATACAAGGTGCGAATATTAGAGATTCAAAACCATTATAGGTCTTAGTGAAAATAAACAGCGTACCATCCTGTTAGTATGTGTACAGTATTATAAGGCTCTTTTCTATCCATAGCTTTGAAGATCCTCTATTATAGCGCGATTGACAATTATAGGCAATGTTCCCGTGGTCGCGGAGACTGAATTCATGATAAATGCTGCATATGTCTGCTCATTCAGAAATTCCCGTAAACATTTTCCGCTGATCTTCAGCGATACATCCATGATTACGGATTGAATCCAGCCCTTATACTATGGATTCCCGCTAGCTTAACCATGCCTCAGACTTTTGCTTTGGTTAAGGTTGTTGTGAGCTTAGTCATTGCTCACATGACAAAATCCATGACACACAAGTCCCTACCTAAAGCCACTCTGGCAGCAGAGGCATCATAGTTGATCCAGAAGGAGACCCAGGAGAGGATTGTGATCAGGATAGAGGGCATGTAGGTCTGCAGGATGAAATAGCCGATGTTCCTCTTTAGCTTGAAGCTGAGGGAGAGTCGGGGGTAGGATCCTATACGGAGAGAGATAAACAAATAGACATTGTCAATGTAAGATGAGACAAGACATACATACATACATACAGGTGGTGGGTCTCCTGGGCTTGTTTGACCCTTGTTGTGTAAGACACTGATATTTCCCTCTGTCCTCTCATCCGGATCTGTTTCTATTGACTTTACTTTGCTTTATGCCTGACTCCTGAGGCTCTCTACATTATACAGCTAACAACCTATTCCTGACAAAGGCTGCTTGAATGGTCCCACTCCCTGTTGTCCTCTCCAATAGCACTGTTGGGGAAATACTCCGCAGAAAAAAATCCTGGTTCTGGCTTTAACTGTGTGGCATCAGCGTTCTCTTGCATTATCAGTTATGCCTATATCTATATGTATGTAGAGAGGGGTTCTTTGCCTGCCTAGGAAAGCCCTCTATTTTTGCTTATCTAAGCTTTATTTGAAATAAACCCAGTAGGCTGTTCTATGGTACTCTAGCATTACTTGAACATGCTTAAATTTTTGTGTCCTTGGGGATTGGGTTGTATTTTGATGATGTTGTGTTATTCTATTAAAATGGCAGGCGAGGGACCGTTAGAGCTTCATATCAAGAAGGATCCACGGTATAAGGAGCTGAGGAAAAGCTACACAGCAGGTGCAGGAGGAGTAGGAGAAGAAAGATGAATGTATTACATAGTGGGCATAAAAACGCCTCTGGCACACATCTCCAGTGAGTAGTTCACAGTTAGTTGCCGTGAGTTTAGTGTGCAGCGCATGGAAAATAGAGATGCAGGAAGGGTTTCCTCGAGGACTAATGAAATAGTGGGGTTGTTACGGTTACAGAGGGGAGGTGTTACAATCTTGTTAATAGAGCAACAAGGGAATTTTTCTGTCCTTATCACAACATAGGGGGTTGTATCGGATGAGTGCCAACCATTTCTGCCGATGTGTACTTCTCCATGTGACCTGATGGTCAGTCCTTACTAATCTCAGCATGCGGCTGTAGAAAATGGGAATCCCCCATCCTCAATGCCTAAGCAGTGCAGTAACAGCAAAGAAAGAAACATATGAGCTATAACTACTGTACATTCTCTATGCATCAGAAAACTTCGGGTTTACCAGTTAATGGGGACACATGAGCTCTGTAATTGTTTGACTCACTCTGCGTCATTGTATTGCTCCAATCCCAGACCCTCTATATACAATACCATTGTACTCCTGCCTGCATGACAAATTCATAAATACGAAAATGTAAGATTATGAATAAATCATTCCATCAAACCATTTATTTTTAAATAACACATGAGCATGCTCCGTTTCTGAGGGCAGGAGTGGCCCCCTTTCTGCCTGTGGGACTTGTGCCAGTTCGGCTGAAGCGGGAATGTCCCACATTCGTTCCGGCACGGAGTCTCCCATCCACCTCTCTCCCTGGACCCACCATCACTCCTCCCCCTTCACAGAAGCCTCACTCTCTTCCCACATCCCCCTACAGTGAGGGAAAAAAGTATTTGATCCCCTGCTGATTTTGTACGTTTGCCCACTGACAAAGAAATGATCAGTCTATAATTTTAATGGCAGGTTTATTTGAACAGTGAGAGACAGAATAACAACAATAAAATCCAGAAAAACGCATGTCAAAACTGTTATAAATTAATTTGCATTTTCATGAAATAAGTATTTGACCCCCTCTCAATCAGAAAGATTTCTGGCTCCCAGGTGTCTTTTATACAGGTAACGAGCTGAGATTAGGAGCACACTCTTAAATGGAGTGCTCCTAATCTCACTTTGTTACCTGTATAAAAGACACCTGTCCACAGAAGCAATCAATCAATCAGATTCCAAACTCTCCACCATGGCCAAGACCAAAGAGCTCTCCAAGGATGTCAGGGACAAGATTGTAGACCTACACAAGGCTGGAATGGGCTACAAGACCATCGCCAAGCAGCTTGGTGAGAAGGTGACAACAGTTGGTACGATTATTCGCAAATGGAAGAAACACAAAAGAACTGTCAATCTCCCTCAGCCTGGGGCTCCATGCAAGATCTCACCTTGTGGAGTTGCAATGATCAGCCCAGAACTACACGGGAGGATCTTGTCAATGATCTCAAGGCAGCTGGGACCATAGTCACCAAGAAAACAATTGGTAACACACTACGCCGTGAAGGACTGAAATCCTGCAGTGCACACAAGGTCCCCTGCTCAAGAAAGCACATATACATGCCCGTCTGAAGTTTGCCAATGAACATCTGAATGATTCAGAGGACAACTGGGTGAAAGTGTTGTGGTCAGATGAGACAAAAATGGAGCTCTTTGGTATCAACTCAACTCGCCGTGTTTGGAGGAGAAGGAATGCTGCCTATGACCCCAAGAACACCATCCCCACCGTCAAACATGGAGGTGGAAACATTATGCTTTGGGGGTGTTTTTCTGCTAAGGGGACAGGACAACTTCACCGCATCAAAGGGACGATGGACGGGGCCATGTACCATCAAATCTTGGGTGAGAACCTCCTCCTCTTAGCCAGGGCATTGAAAATGGGTCATGTAAGGGTATTCCAGCACGACAATGACCCAAAACACACGGCCAAGGCAACAAAGGAGTGGCTCAAGAAGAAGCACATTAAGGTCCTGGAGTGGCCTAGCCAGTCTCCAGACCTTAATCCCAAAGAAAATCTGTGGAGGGAGCTGAAGGTTCGAGTTGCCAAACGTCAGCCTCAAAACCTTAATGACTTGGAGAAGATCTGCAAAGAGGAGTGGGACAAAATCCCTCCTGAGGTGTGTGCAAACCTGGTGGCCAACTACAAGAAACGTCTGACCTCTGTGATTGCCAACAAGGGTTTTGCCACCAAGTACTAAGTCATGTTTTGCAGAGGGGTCAAATACTTATTTCCCTCATTAAAATGCAAATCAACTTATAACATTTTTGACATGTGTTTTTCTGGATTTTTTTGTTGTTATTCTGTCTCTCACTGTTCAAATAAATCTACCATTAAAATTATAGACTGATCATTTCTTTATCAGTGTGCAAACGTTCAAAATCAGCAGGGGATCAAATACTTTTTTCCCTCACTGTATATGCTAAATGACCTGGAAATAGAATGCATGTGCCAGGCTGTCAGAGAAGATCCAATGTCAAAGCTATGTGCAATCAGGGGAGATCTGAACCTCTAACTGACCTATAAAGGGATGCACTTTACCAGCTGACCCATTGCCACCCCACACACTTCCCCATGTTCCTTGCACTGCACAGCGGGGGGCAATGGACTGGCCTGTGGCATTACGGGAAACCAGCTAGACTGATGTAACATGGCATTTTCTGGAAATGCTAAGTGCTCTTACTCAGAATCAGGCCAGAGATAACGTTGTGAGAGGAGCAGTTTTTTCTATCTGCAGTCCTTTGTATCTGTACCTAGCTATGGTGATAAGTTAATGAGAGAAACTTCATTTAGGGGCATTTGGGGCATAACACATCACCTGTAGAGAAGACAACATTCTTGGAGATGAGTTTGTGGTCCACAATGGAGAACTGGGGGAGTTCTATTCTCTCCACCCCCGTCACAGCGTTGTCACCTCCTCGCCAGTAGAACTCTATGTCATCAGTGGTGTACCCATCTGAGGAAGGGAGCGAGACAGGGCATTTGATGAAGAACAAATGAGGAAACTGCAAGTCAGAAATGTAATTAATGTGTATGTGTTTCGAAGGATTATTAATTCAACATTAACACTTGTAGGCACACAATCATCAATTAGGCATACAAATAATGTGTTGACTGAATCATCACCATTGTAAATACTGTGGTGTAAACCTAATATGTCTACCACTTGGATCGATACTAATACACTCCCCTATGTATTTATTTGGACAGTGAAGATAAAACATTTAATTTGGTTCTATATTCTAGTATTTGGGGTTTAAGAACACATTTTTTATATGAGGCGACGGTACAGAATGTCATCTTTTATTTGAGGGTATTTTCATACATATCTGTTTTACCGTTTAGAAATGAAAGTACTTTACTGTATGTATCTCATACCCCCATTTGAAGGTGTCATAAGTATTTGGCCAAATTCACTTATAGAGTATTACATTTAGTCAAATGTTTACTATTTGGTCCCATATTCCTAGCACGCAATGATTACATCAAGCGTGTGACTACAAACTTGTTGGATGCATTTGCAGTTCACTTTGGTTGTGTTTCAGATTATGTTGTGCCCAATAGAAACTAATGGTAAGTCATGTGTCAGTGTCATTTTGGAGTCACTTTTATTGTAAATAAGAATAGAATATGTTTCTGAACACTTCTACATAAATGTGGATGCTACCATGATTATGGATAATAAATATCATATCCCCAAAAATGCTAACCTCCCCTGTTATCGGTAATGGTGATCTTTGTGAATATGTAACTTTCTCACTCATTGTTAGTCATGATTAATTTATGATTATCTGTAATCATGGTAACCATTCACATTAATGTAGAAGTATTCAGAAACATATTGTGTCTACAAACACAAGTTTGTAGAGTCACAAGCTTGATGTAGCCATTAAGTACTAGGAATATAGGGACCAAATACTAAACTTTTGACTCAATTTAATAAACTATAATTGAATTTGTCTAAATACTTATGAGACATTCAAATAGGCGGACTAGATATATAAAGTGCATTCCTTTCTATGAAAATACTCTCAAATGAAAAGCTACGTTCGGTACTATCGCCTCATAATTATGAAACATTTGATCTGAAATCCAAAATGCTGGAGTATAGAGACAAATAAAAAAAATGTAGCTTCACTATCCACATAAATATGTAGGGGAGTGTACACTATAAATCAAAAGTATTTGGATTCCCCTTGGAATTAGTGGATTTGGATATTTCAGCAACACCCGTTGCTGACAGGCGTAGAAAATTGAGCATGCAGTCATGCAATCTCCATAGACAAATATTGGCAGTAGAACGGCCTAACTGAAGACCTCAGTGACTTTCAACGTGGCACTGTCACAGGATGCCACCTTTCCAACAAGTCAGTTAGAGCGGCCCCGGTTAGCTGTAAGTGCTGTTATTGTGAAGTGGAAATGGCTCAGCCGCAAAGTGGTAGGCCACACAAGCTCACAGAACGGGACCACCGAGTGCTGAAGCACATAACAAAAAAAAATCTGTCCTAGGTTGCAACACTCACTACCGACTTCCAAACTGCCTCTAGAAGCAATGTCAGCACAATAACTGTTTCTTTGTGAGCTTCATGAAATGGGTCTCCATGGCCGAACAGCCGCACACAAGCCAAAGATCACCCTGCGCAATGCCAAAAGTTGGCTGGAGTGGATTAAAGCTCGCCGCCATTGCACTCTGCAGCAATCTCTCTGGAGTGATGAATCATGCTTCACCATCTGGCAGTCCGACAGATGAATCTAGGTTTGGTGGATGCCAGGAGAATGCTTCCTGCCCCAATGCATAGTGCCAACTGTAAAGTTTGGTAGAGGAGAAATAATTTGTTCCAGTGAAGAGAAATCTTAACACTACAGCATAAAATGACATTCTAGATAATTCTGTGCTTCTGACTTTGTGGCATCAGTTTGGGGAAGGCCCTCTCCTGTTTCCGCATGACAATGCCCCCGTGCACAAAGCGAGGTCCATACAGAAATGGTTTGTCGAGAATGATGTGGAAGAACTTGATTGGCCTGCACAGAGCCCTGACCGCAACACCCCCGAACACCTTTGGGATGACTTGGAACACTGGTTGCAAGCCAGGCCTAATCACCCGACATCAGTGTCCGACCTCACTAAGGCACCCAACATCTAGTGGAAAGCCTTCCTAGAAGCGTGGAGGCTGTTATAGCAGCAAAGGGGGACCAACTCCATATTAATGCCCATGATTTTGGAATGAGATGTCCGAGCAGGTGTCCAGTAGGGCTGTGGCGGTCATGAAATCTTGTCAGCCGTTGATTGTCAAGCAAATAACTGCCGATCTCACGGTAATTGACCATTAATTAACATAAACTGGCTTCCACGCATAGCCTACAAGCCACTGACCCAGACCTTTGGAACATTTACATTTTAAAAAGTCTACATGTAGACTACAGTCTACATTAATATAGCCTACATTATCACAATAAATTCATTATTTATTTTAGACAGGTCTAAAGAAACATGATATGAAGAAAATAGTCTATTTCAGAAGAACGGAATAGCATACTCTGAGTTGTCCTTATGTTAGGCCTTGATCTGCCTATGCAGTGGGCTTTACTAGTTCATTTAGCAGACAAGATTTGCTTAGAATTCCATGCCATTATTTTATAGTATGAAGAATACAGTTGAACATGGCTGAATAAAATAGAAAGGATGTTTTCTCTAAACGATTTCAGTTGGAGTATGTGCACATGCGCCTACTCTGTGTTGAGTGGTTAACGAAGAAACCTTTCCTCCTATATTCTTAATTTAGAGTTAATTATGCAACTTTAGTTATGATACAAACAGTGGGCTGTGTGTTTAGATTTTTTATACATTCTAAGGCTGCATGATGCAACTGTAATGATGATTTGAAAAAAGTTGCATGAAAGGCATGAGCTCTGCTTTGTTTCTTGCACAGACTGTACACACTTCATCAGTCTCTCATTCACAATTTGACAAGCACTTGACAATGCCTTGAATTTCCCTGCGGCATCCCCATAGTGTGGCCGTAATGCCCCCTAAAGAAATACTTGCATTTTGTGGCCATTGGCCGTTGTGCCCTTGGGCTGAATATAATAATTATAATTCCCTACTCCCAGCTGTGTGTTCCGAAGCACCTCTCACTCACATGGCTCTCTTAGATATCTCAATTCTTATTAGTCAATGCCCGTTACATGTTTGGGTTCTTTTCACAGGCATCTATCTCAGCTCCGAAGAAGGCTACAAGTGAAGACAGACACATCGGGGACACAACTATGCATCCTCTTATCGAACTCCGAGGCGCATATTGAAGATGTTATAAGAACTGTCATCATTTCCTTTTCATCAACCAACAAGATGAGTTGGCCTAACAAACAGCAAAAGCACTAGCCTATGTCAATTTACTATCTCCCATATTACAAAATTCTACTGGTCAACTTGTCCTTCTGTACAAGAAAGAAATATTCCAAACATAGTCTGGGTCAGCTGTGGGATGCAATAGATCCCAAATTAATACAACCACTCGCATCAAAAAAACATTTAAAAGCAATGATGCAGATGCAACAGAACGTTTAGCTTAAAATGTTGATATTGTAAAGCGGATTAACGTGCTTCATTTTAAGAAGTTATTTGCCACTTTAGTTGTGATACAATCCTTATCAAAACATATAGGCCTATGGGCTAGGCTACATGAGGTGTGGAACTATAATTCGAAAAAGTCTTGCCTAACTGCACAAAAGCTGGGCATCATTCACAGTGATAGACTAATATTGTCGATTTAATCTTCATTACATATTCTAAATAATATATGTGTGAAATTAGTTTTGATTTAGAATGGCCCATTATCATGCACCTGTCTCGGAACAGCTGAAGGGGGAAAAAAATAGATGTAATCCAGGGGCGCAACTTTAGTTTTAGAAGTGGGGAGGAAATATATATTTTTTTATCCAGTCGGATAAACACTCCAAACAGCCTAATAGACAGCTCGGAGGCGTCCGTATGGTCCTAAAGCACACCGTTGCCTCATGTTGTATCACATTCCAATTATAAAACTGGGGGGGACAAAAATGCAATTTCAGAATGTGGGGGGGGACATGTCCCACCCCGTCCCCAGTGAAAGTTACGCCCCTGATGTAATCTATGTACTTAAATGGCAAATGGAGGACACTTATCCCGTGGTTAATTTGCCATCTAGGTAGTCTATACTCCTGCTGTAAAACGAAGCAATGTGCTTGATATTAGGAAAGTTCAGAAATAAATATAGTAGGCCTAGCCTATAGAAAGCTGATGGGACCCTCCTCTTTTTAAGAGGCCATCAAAACTCTGTTTTCTCACGCAATTGCATAGCCTACTGAAATGTTGTTCAACAATAGCTCATGGGCTCTCATGAAGTGTTTGATTAGATTTTCAAATACATTTGCATTGATGTCAGAATGATTAGAGGGACAACAGAGTGCTGAGTACCAGGCAGTCAGCAAGTTTGGTAGACTACTAATGACCAGCAGCAGCATCAGAGCTTGGAGAAGCCTAGTTACCATGACTAAACGGTCATGTGAAATTTGACTGCGGTCATGACTTGTGATGTGGCGGTAATACGATCACCATAACAGCCCTAGTGTCCATATACTTTTGGTCACGTTGTGTACTGTATATCACAATAGAGAATCTGTTCAAATAAAACAACCAGAATACATAGTCAACTTACTACTACTGACCACAATGAGAAATAAAGAAATAGAACAGAGGATAAATACTCACATAAAACAATGTTGTTTTGTCTGCCTTAGTGCTCGCACAACTGAAACTAGTACAGAAACGAGCATCCAGCCAGTGCACTCCCGGCTATAAATGATTAAGCAACATCTTACAGAATCCCGGTGAAAAAAGTGATTTTCCATCAAACCATGAAACTGGGCCTTGCATAATCCACTGCCTGCCAGCCAGGGCCAAAGCAGCTGTCAAGTCGGCTGAATCCAGGGCACTGTCTGTGCACGCATTGTAACAGAGAGGCAAGAGACAGGGTTAGTGATAGAGGGTTCTGCACCACTCGAAAACACAAAACAAATTCAGGGTAGTGAAATAAATCGTTGTTTTTCTCTTTTCTCTCTTAGATTTACGTCAAAAGCATTTCCTCCTCATATCGTCTGGTTATCAAAATGTGTGTCTGTGTGTGTATTTGTGTGACTGTGTGTCTGTGAGCCTGAAATATCACATTTACATAAGTATTCCGTACTTTGTTGAAACACCTTTGGCGATTACAGCCCCGAGTCTTCTTGGGTATGACGCTACAAGCTTGGCACACCTGTATTTGAAAAGTTTCTACCATTCCTCTCTGTACATCCTCTCAAGCTCCGTCAGGCTGAATGGAGAGCGTTGCTGCACAGCTATTTTCAGGTATCTCCAGAAATGTTTGATCGGCTTCAAGTCCGGCTCTGGCTGGGCAACTCAAGGACATTCAGAGACTTGTCCCGAAGCCACTCCTGCTTTGTCTTGGCTGTGTGCTGTGTCCTGTTGAAAGGCGAACCTTTGCCCCAGTCTGATGTCCTGAGCGCTCTGGAACAGTTTTTCATCAAGGATCTCTATGTACTGCTCCGTTCATCTTTGCCTCAATCCTGACTAGTCTCCCAGTCCATGCCACTGAAAACCATCACCACAGCATGATGCTGCCACCACCATGCTTCACCTTAGGGATGGTGCCAAGTTTCCTCCAGACGTGACGCTTAGCATTCAGGCCAAAAAGCTCAGTCTTGGTTTCATCAGACCAGAGAATCTTGTTTCTGAGAGTCTTTAGGTGCATTTTGGCAAACTCCAAGTGGGCTGTCATATGCCTTTTACTGAGGAGTGTCTTCCATCCGAACACTCTACCATAAAGGCCCTATTGGTGGAGTGCTGCAGAGACAGTTGTCCTTCTGAAAGACTCTCCCATCTCCACAGAGGAACTCTAGAGCTCTGTCAGAGTGACCATCGGGTTCTTGGTCACCTTCTCTGACCAAGGCCCTGCTCCCCCCGATTGCTCAGGTTCTGCCTTTCCAAATCATGTCAAATCAATTAAATTTAGCACAGGGTGACTCCAATCAACTTGTAGAAACATCTCAAGGATGATCAATGGAAACAGGATGCACCTGAGCTCAATTTTGAGTCTCATAGCAAAGGGTCTGAATACTAATACATGTGAAAAATTTCTAAAAACCTATTTACAATTTCTCATTATGGGGTATTGTGTGTAGATTGCAGAGGATTTTTAATTTATTTAATCGATTTTAGAATAAGTCTGTAATGAAACAAAATGTGGACAAAATCAAGGGGTCTAAATACAGTTGAAGTCGGAAGTTTACATAAACTGATTTGAAATGTATTTGGCGAAGGTGTTTCACAAGTCCTGATATTTAATCCTAGTAAACATTCCCTGTCTTAGGTCAGTTAGGATCACCACTTTATTTTAAGAATGTGAAATGTCAGAATAATAGTCGAGAGAATGATTTAGTTCAGCTTTTTTTTCTTTCATCTCATTCCCAGTGGGTCAGAAGTTTACATGCATTGCCTTTAAATTGTTTAACTTGGGTCAAACGTATCAGGTAGCCTTCCACAAGCTTCCCACAATAAGTTGGGTGAATTTTGGCCCATTCCTCCTGACAGAGCTGGTGTAACTGAGTCAGGTGTTTAGGCCTCCTTGCTCACACAAGCTTTTTCAGTTCTGCCCACAAATGTTCTATAGGATGGAGGTCAGGGCTTTGTGATGGCCACTCCAATACCTTGACTTTGTTTTCCTTAAACCATTTTTCCACAACTTTGGAAGTATAATTGGGGTCATTGTCCATTTGGAAGACCCATTTGTGACCAAGCTTTAACTTCCTGACTGATGTCTTGAGATGTTGCTTCAATATATCCACATAATTTCCTACCTCATGATTCCATCTATTTTATGAAGTGCACCAGTCCCTCCTGCAGCAAAGCACCCCCACAACATGATGCTGCCACCCCCGTGCTTCACGGTTGGGATGGTGTTCTTCGGCTTGCAAGCCTCCCCCTTTTTCCTCCAAACATAACGATGGTTATTATGGCCAAACAGTTCTATTTTTGTTTCATCACACCAGAGGACATTTCTCCAAAAGTACAATCTTTGTCCCCCTGTGCAGTTGCAAACCATAGTCTGGCTTTTTTATGGTGGTTTTGGAGCAGTAGCTTCTTCCTTGCTGAGCGGCCTTCAGGTTATGTCGATATAGGACTCGTTTTACTGTGGATATAGATACTTTATACCTGTTTCCTTCAGCATCTTCACAAGGTAATTTGCTGTTGTTCTGGGATTCATTTGCACTTTTCGCACCAAAGTATGTTCATCTCTAGGAGACAGAATGCATCTCCTTCCTGAGCAGTATGACGGCTGCGTGGTCCCATGGTGTTTATACTTGCGTACTATTGTTTGTACAGCTGAACATGGTACCTTCAGGCGTTTGGAAATTGCTCCCAGGGATGAACAAGACTTGTGGAGGTCTACAAATGTTTTTCTGAGGTCTTTGCTTGACATCATGGGAAAATTAAAATAAATCAGCCACTGAGTTTGAAGGAAGGCCTTGAAATACAACATTTTTACATTTTAGTCATTTAGCAGATGCTCTTATCCAGAGCAAGTTACAGTACTGAATGCATACATTTCATTTCGTGCATTTTTTTTTTTGTACTGGCCCCCCATGGGAATCGAACCCACAACCCTGGCGTTGCACACACCATGCTCGACCAACTGAGCCACAGGGAAGACCAACCACAGGTACACCTCCACTTGACTCAAATGATGTCAATTACCCTATCAGAAGCTTCTAAAGCCATGACATCATTTTCTGGAATTTTCCAAGCTGTTTAAAGGCACAATCAACTTAGTGTATGTAAACTTCTGACCCACTGGAATTGTGATACAGTGAATTATAAGTGAGATAATCTGTCTGTAAACAATTGTTGGAAAAATTACTTGTGTCATGCACAAAGTAGATGTCCTAACTGACTTGCCAAAACTATAGTTTGTTAACAAGAAATTTGTAGAGTGGTTAAAAAACAAGTTTTAATGACTCGAACCTAAGTGTATGTAAACTTCTGACTTCAACTGTACTTTCTGAAGGCACGATACATGTATATATAAGTGTGAGAGTGTGGTGTGAGCAAGCGGGTAGACCGCTGGGCTGATCTATGACAGGATTATTCAGGAACTCTCCGACTGCCTCATTGATTAGTCCCATGCAGGCATTCCCTCTCTCTTCCTCCTCTCTCCTCTCCTCCTTCAGCTTTCTCCTCATAATTACTACTGGTGACCTATTTAGATGCTATAAATAATTAAGTCACTCAGAAACTGGTTTTACCATATTATGTTCAGAATGTGTTCTAATTTCTGGATCATCCTGTACAATTTTTTTTATTGGTGCTCATATCCCACAATGTGTGAGCTTTAAAAGAGCAGATTACTACACAATGGTATGTGTTTAATTGGAAACATGTGGGATAGGCTATTTCCAAAAGGCTGTTAAGAGCTATTTGCTTTTAGGATATCATATTTAGTTAATAAAGCATACAGCATATTAGTACGTGAAGTTTGCAATAACCAATACGTTATTATCATAGAGCATACACGATAAACATAATTTCATCCCTTGCTATAGAGATGTCTAGATCTGGCCGTTGCTTGGTTGGTTGAGCTTATCTGATCCACTTAACTCCATTGTTTCAATGTCATTGAGCCTGACTTTGCTAATTATATTTAGCCTCTATTTTCTGTTACATCACTGTATTTTGCTTGGATGGATCCCAATGCAGAATCGGTGGTGCACAATAACTGAAGGGAGGAAATGGGGGAGAGAGGAGAGGGGGAGAGGAGAAAACTCCCTGCCTTTCCACATAGGCTCGGAATTCCTTGTGCAGTGGAATGCTCCAGACCCGATCCAAGAATTAAACCATGTCCTTGGTTGAAATAAATAAAATTCCCTCTTGATAACATAGTTGGTGTCACGTCCTGACCAGTAAAAGGGGTTGTTTGTTATTGTAGTGTGGTCAGGGCGTGGCAGGGGGTGTTTGTTTAGTGTGTTTCGGGGTTTTAGTTTATGTTCTGTTTCTATTTCTATGTGGGTTTTCTAGTTTTTCTATATCTATGTTAGTTTTGGGAACGACCTCCAATTAGAGACAGCTGGCTGTTGTTGCTTCTAATTGGAGGCCATATTTAAGTGGGTTTATTTTCTCTTGTGTTTGTGGGTGGTTGTTTCCGTGTATAGTCTGAGCACCTTACAGGACTGTTTTCGGCGTTTGTGTTGTGTAAGTGTTTTGTTTGGTTTTTCTTCAATAAAAGGAAGATGAGCATTCACATACCTGCTGCGTTTTGGTCTACATACAACAACACTTGTGACAGTTGGAGATATAATAATAATACTGCGTTTCCCTAGTAGATTGGTCAGGGCGTGACAGGGAGGTGTTTTGTCTATGTGTTTTGGGTTTTCTGTTTTCTATGTGGGTTGTCTAGAGTTTCATTCTATGTTGTCATTTTCTATGTTGTGGCCAGGTATGGTTTCCAATCAGAGGCAGCTGTCTATCGTTGTCTCAGATTGGAAGCCATACTTAGGCAGCCTGTTTTTCATGGGGTTTTGTGGGTGGTTGTTTCCGTTTAGTCTAGTGTACCTGACGGGACTGTTCTCGGTCGTTTGTTGTTTTGTTGTTGAAAGTGTCTTGGTCTCCA
Source organism: Salmo trutta (assembly GCF_901001165.1). Lineage (NCBI taxonomy): Eukaryota > Metazoa > Chordata > Actinopteri > Salmoniformes > Salmonidae > Salmo > Salmo trutta. Next base: position 14,860,731 of record NC_042971.1, on the reverse strand, counting down.
TTCAACGACCCCTATGACAGGAGAGCTGTTTAAAATCCATCATGGGTTCAACATTACTTTAAATGGTTAAATAATACTTTGTGTTTTGCTCTTGTAGCGGAATATATCATATTTTGCATCATCTGCAGTGTGGTTAGGGTATCACGTGGACAGTGTGTTTTTAAGTTTTCATATTGTTTTATGACATTTATTTAGTCCATACAATTTATGTGACTTGTTAACTTCAATGGGCTAGGTGGGATGTTAGCCTCCCACTTTATTCAACAGCCAGTGGAATCTCGTGGTGCGAAATACAAATACCTCAAAAATGCAATAATTTCAATATTTCAAACATATGACTATTTTACACCATTTGAAAGACTCTCATTAATCTTACCACATTGTCCGATTTCAAAAAGGCTTTACAGCGAAAGCAAAACATTAGATTATGTTAGGAGAGTACATAGACACAAATAACCACACAGCCATTTTTCAAGCAAGCATATATGTCACAAAAACCCAAAACACAGCTAAATGCAGCACTAACATTTGATCTTCATCAGATGGCACTCCTAGGACATTATGTTTTACAATACATGCATGTTTTATTCAATCAAGTTCATATTTATATCAAAAAACTGAATTTTACATTAGCATGTGATGTTCAGAACTAGCATTCCCACCGAAAAGGTCCGGTGAATTTACTAAATTACTCATGATAAACGTTGACAAAAAACATAACAATTATTTTAAGAATTATAGATACAGAACTCCTTTATGCAATCGTTACGTCAGACTTTAAAATAGCTTTTCGGCGAAAGCACATTTTGCAATATTCTGAGTACATAGCTCAGCCATCACGGCTAGCTAATTTGACACCCGCCAAGTTCAGGGCAACCTAAACTCAGAATTACTATTAGAAAAATTGGATTACCTTTGCAGTTCTTTGTCAGAATGCACTCCCAGGACTGCTACTTCTACAACAAATGTTGTTTTTGTTCCAAATAATCAATAGTTATGTGCAAATACCCCCGTTTTGTTCGTGCGTTCAGGTCACTATCCAAAGGGTAACACGCGAGCGCATTTCGAGACAAAAAATGTCAAAATGTTCCTTTACCGTACTTAGAAGCATGTCAAACGCTGTTTAAAATACATTTTTATGGTATTTTTCTCGTAAAATAGCGATAATATTCCAACCGGACAATGCTGTATTCATTCAAAAAGGAAGAGAAAAAATGGCGAGGTCTCATGAACGCGCATTTCCTATCTCTTAGCCACCAGGCAGTCCACTGACAAACTGTGCTCCTGTTATCTGCCCGGAGACAGGAGACGCGTCAATCCGCTTTCTGAACGCTTTAGAGAACCAATGGAAGCCTTAGAAAGTGCTACATAACCCCACGGGCACTGTAGTTTCGATAGAGAAGCAAAGGGAGAACTACAAATTCGCAAACAGGCCACTTCCTGCATGGAATTTTCTCAGGTTTTTGCCTGCCATATGAGTTCTGTCATACTCACAGACACCATTCAAACAGTTTTAGAAACTGCAGAGTGTTTTCTATCCAAATGTACTAATAATATGCATATTCTCATTTCTGGGAAAGAGTAGTAACCAGTTTAAATCGGGTACGTTTTTTATCCGGCCGTGAAAATACTGCCCCCTAGCCCAGACAGGTTAAGGACATTTTTACTCCTGAACATATTTAGGCTTGCCATAACAAAGGGGTTGAATACTTATTGCCTCAAGACATTTCATTTTTTTAAATTTTTATTAGCTTGCTAAAATGTTAAAAAAACAACATCATTCCACTTTGTCTCCACAATCAATTTCTAATTCAGGCTGTAACACAACATAATGTAGAAAAAGTCAAGGGGTGTATATACTTTATGAAGAGCACTGTATATAATACTTTTATAAGTCAGAAAATGTATCTAGTACCTGCTGATTGCCCCTTTAACTGGAGAGAGCACAGGAAAAGCAGAGTCAAAATCCAAAACAGCTGATGCATATTCCCCCTACATGTGCTTGGGAGGTTCTTCTTAAACATGACTAAAATGTATGTTTGATACCGTTGGTTCAAAGCTACTTTAATCTTATTCCTGGTGTCCAATTAAAAGCTTGGCTCTAAAGTCTGGCAGTGTGCAGTGAGCTATCTATCTTCAGCTCAGCAGGTTGGCAAACGTGCAGGAGCGGCAAAAGGAACATCTAAGGCATGAAATAAACTCCAGTGTACAAACTGTTCAGACCCCAGAGGACATTTGTGGTTTCTGAAAGAGGATATCATAGCAGTGCTGCTCTATACGTTGTGCACCGCTGGTGCAGAAAATGTAACTATTATTTGGTGGAACATTGAGATGATCATTTCATAATTTCACACTGACAACAGCGTAAAACCACCCCAATAATGTGGCATCTCAACTTTTGCCAAGACATCTTAGAAAGAAAAACAGCATGTAGGTGGAGAGATAAGGCTGGTATGTGGGTCTACTTGTGGCATTATGCACTCGAACACAATATATGTTCTCCAAAATGGTACACAGGTGCAATTTAATCTCTCTTTCTCTCAAAGTAGGTCATTTCAATGCTTCGAAGTTGTCAGAGAAAAAAGCAATGTACTCAAGGTTGTCTGGACAATGATTACATAATGATATTCATAGACTTATTTTAGAAAAAGGTGTTCAGAAAGAAGCAAGATGTAATCTAATCCACTGCACCTACATGTGGCACTGGCAGCTCAATTTAAACAGTGTAGTAGTCCATACAGTATGCTTTATTAACAAAGCTCTGTGTATGTACTAAACTATGCAACTACTATAACATGCCTATATGACTGCAGGAGTTTGACATTGTTCAACAGGACCGGCTTTAGCCTTCTGGGGGCCCTAAGCAAGATTGTTTTGTTTTTTTTACTCTCTTGCACTGGCTCTCTGCACACTCACTGGACTCTACCCGCACACTCCAGCACAAACTCACACTACATACGCTCACACACAAAAAAAAACATACACACACATGCATATTGATGCAACACACACACACACACACACACACACACTCTGCCAAATTAGACACTCTAATGTACTTGTCCTCTTGCTCAGTTGTGCACCGGGGCCTCCCACTCCTTTCAGAAAAAAAGTTATTTGTTTCTGGCCATTTTGAGCCTGTAATCGAACCCACAAATGTGGATGCTCCAGATACTCAACTAGTCTAAAGAAGGCCAGTTTTATTGATTCTTTAATCAGTACAACAGTTTTCAGCTGTGCTAACATAATTGCAAAAGTGTTTTCTAATGATCAATTAGCCTTTTAAAATGCTAAACTTGAACTAGCTAACACAACGTGCCATTGGAACACAGGAGTGATGGTTACTGATAATGGGCCTCTGTACGCCTATGTAGATATTCCATAAAAATATACCGTTTCCAGGTACAATAGTCATTTACAACATGAACGAAGTCTACACTGTATTTATGATCAATTTTATTTTATTTTAATGGACAAAAAATGTGCTTTTCTTTCAAAAACAAGGACATTTCTAAGTGACCACAAACTTTTGAACGGTAGTGTACATTTTGGGAGGGGGTTGGAGGCCACCTAGTGGCCTGGGGCCCTAAGCGACCGCTTAAGTTGTTTGTGCCTGGAGCTGGCCATGTTGTTGAATAATACAGCCCACAGTTATCGCTTCCCAGATATATGTTATGAGGACTACTGCACTTGCTACAGCCCAGAGTTACATACATTAAAAAAATTTAATTTCACCTTTATTGAACCAGGTAGGCAAGTTGAGAACAAGTTCTCATTTACAATTGCGACCTGGCCAAGATAAAGCAAGCAGTTTGACACATACAACAACACAGAGTCACACATGGAGTAAAACAAACATACAGTCAATATACAAAGTGAGCAAATGAGGTGAGATAAGGGAGGTAAAGGCAAAAAAGGCCATGGTGGCGAAGTAAATACGATATAGCAAGTAAAACACTGGAATGGTAGATTTGCAGTGGAAGATAGTGCAAAGTAGAAATAATGGGGTGCAAAGGAGCAAAATAAATAAATAAATACAGTAGGGGAAGAGGTAGTTGTTTGGCCTAAATTATAGATGGGCTATGTACAGGTGCAGTAATCTGTGAGCTGCTCTGACAGCTGGTGCTTAAAGCTAGTGAGGGAGATAAGTATTTCCAGTTTTAGAGATTTTTGTAGTTCGTTCCAATCATTGGCAGCAGAGAACTGGAAGGAGAGACGGCCGAAGGAGGAATTGGATTTGGGGGTGACCAGAGAGATATACCTGCTGGAGCGCGTGCTACAGGTGGGTGCTGCTATGGTGACTAGCGAGCTGAGATAAGGGGGAACTTTACCTAGCAGGGTCTTGTAGATGACCTGGAGCCAGTGGGTTTGGCGACGAGTATAAAGCAAGGGCCAGCCAACGAGAGCGTACAGGTCGCAGTGGTGGGTAGTATATGGAGCTTTGGTCACAAAACGGATGGCACTGTGATAGACTGAATCCAATTTATTGCGTAGGGTATTGGAGGCTATTTTGTAACGAGGGTATGTTTGGCAGTATGAGTGAAAGATGCTTTGTTGCGAAATAGGAAGCCAATTCTAGATTTAATTTTGGATTGGAGATGTTTGATGTGAGTCTGGAAGGAGAGCTTACAGTCTAACCAGACACCTAGGTATTTGTAGTTGTCTACATATTCTAAGTCGGAACCGTCCAGAGTAGTGATGCTGGACGGGCGGGCAGGTGCAGGCAGCGATCGGTTGAAGAGCATGCATTTAGTTTTACTTGTATTTAAGAGCAGTTGGAGGCCACGGAAGGAGAGTTGTATGGCATTGAAGCTCGTCTGGAGGGTAGTTAACAGTGTCCAAAGAAGGGCCAGAAGTATACAGAATGGTGTCGTCTGCGTAGAGGTGGATCAGAGACTCACCAGCAGCAAGAGCGACATCATTGATCTATACAGAGAAAAGAGTCGGCCCAAGAACTGAACCCTGTGGCACCCCCATAGAGACTGCCAGAGGCCTGGACAACAGGCCCTCTGATTTGACACACTGAACTCTATTGGAGAAGTAGTTGGTGAACTAGGCGAGGCAATCATTTGAGAAACCAAGGCTTTTGAGTCTGCCGATGAGGATGTGGTGATTGACAGAGTCGAAAGCCTTGGCCAGGTCAATGAATACGACAGCACAGTATTGTTTCTTATTGATGGCGGTTAAGATATCGTTTAGGACCTTGAGCATGGTGGAGGTGCACCCATGACCAGCTCTGAAACCAGATTGCATAGCGGAGAAGGTGCGGTGAGATTCGAAATGGTCGGTAATCTGTTGTTGACTTGGCTTTCGAAGACTTTAGAAAGGCAGGGTAGGATAGATATAGGTCTGTAGCAGTTTGGGTCAAGAGTGTCCCCCCCTTTGAAGAGGGGGATGACCGCAGCTGCTTTTCAATCTTTGGGAATCTCAGACGACATGAACGAGAGGTTGGCTAGTAATAGGGGTTGCAACAATTGCAACAATTTCGGCAGATCATTTTAGAAAGATAGGGTCCAGATTGTCTAGCCCAGCTGATTTGTAGGGGTCCAGATTTTGCAGTTCTTTCAGAACATCAGCTGAATGGATTTGGGAGAAGGAGAAATGGGGAAGGCTTGGGCGAGTTACTGTGGGGGGTGCAGTGCTGTTGACCGGAGTATGGGTAGCTGAAGTGTTTCAGGGAGCGTTTGACAGTGATGAGTGGAGGTCGTTTGACCGCTGACCCATTACGGATGCAGGCAATGAAGCAGTGATCGCTGAGATCTTGGTTGAAAACAGCAGAGGTGTATTTAGAGGGCAAGTTGGTTAGGATGATATCTATGAGGGAACCCGTGTTTACGGCTTTGGGGTGGTACCTGGTAGGTTTATTGATCATTTGTGTGAGATTGAGGGCATCAAGCTTAGATTGTAGGATGGCTGGGGTGTTAAGCATGTCCCAGTTTAGGTCACCTAGCAGCACGAGCTCTGAAGATAGATGGTGGTCAATCAGTTCACATATGGTGTCCAGAGCACAGCTGGGGGCAGAGGGTGGTCTATAGCAGGCGGCAACGGTGAGAGACTTGTTTTTAGAGAGGTGGATTTTGAAAAGTAGAAGTTAAAATTGTTTGGGTACAGACCTGGATAGTAGGACAGAACTCTGCAGGCTATCTCTACAGTAGAATGTTGTAGTTAGGGATGGAGATTTCAGAGTTTTTGGTGGTCTTCCTAAGCCAGGATTCAGACACAGCTAGGACATCTGGGTTGGCAGAGTGTACTAAAGCAGTGAATAAAAAAAACTTAGGGAAGAGGCTTCTAATGTTAACATGCATGAAACCAAGGCTATTACGGTTACAGAAGTCATCAAAAGAGAGCGCCTGGGGAATAGGAGTGGAGCTAGGCACTGCAGGGCCTGGATTCACCTCTACATCGCCAGAGGAACAGAGGAGGAGTAGGGTGAGGGTACAGCTAAAAGCTATGAGAATTGGTCGTCTAGGACGTCCGGAACAGAGAGTAAAAGGAGCAGGTTTCTGGGGGCGATAAAATAGCTTCAAGGTATAATGTACAGACAAAACGTACGGTAGGATGTGAATACTCTGGAGGTAAACCTAGGCATTGAGTGATGATGAGAGAGATATTGTCTCTAGAAACATAATTGAAACCAGGTGATGTCATCGCATGTGTGGGTGGTGGAACAAGGTATAATGAGCAGGGCTAGAGGCTCTACAGTGAAATAAGCCAATGATTTATACATGCATTATAGAGAAGCCGGGAAGAAACCACTGCCCACCATGAGAACACCAGTCTCATCACACTACTACTCCAGGGAGAGAACAAGTCGGCGCCAAAGACGTATTTCATTACAATCAAATTAATATGAAGACAGAGGGGCATATTAATGGAACAATTTATAGAAAGAGAGTAACTAATTGCATCACAATAATTGTATTGTGCTTGTTAAGTGCTTTCACAATAATGATTTGAGTAATTAAGTGTTGGATATTTATTATTGCTTGCAGACATATAATGTATCTTGGACAGTGTACTGTATACAGGTGCCCTGTAATTACCCCTCTCTTTACCCAGTCAAAATGTAATCATGTTTCTGATGCTTCATTCTCTCTTCCCTTCCACCTTCTGAACCTGACAAAGCTTCCATCTCACAATATGTGATATCTTCAGAAGCCATCTGGAACTACATATATGCATGCATCAGCTCTGACAGGCATGAAGAGAAATACATACAGTGCATTCGGAAAGTATTCAGATCCCTTTACTTTTCCCACATTTTGTTACGTTAAAGCCTTATTATAAAATAGTTTTTTCCCCTCATCAATCTACACAGAATACCCCATAATGACAAAGCAAAAACAGGTTTAGATATTTTTGCACCAAAGAAAACGGCTACAAGCTTGACACACCTGTATTTGGAGAGTTTCTCCCATTCTTCTCTGCAGATCTTCTCAAGCTCTGTCAGGTTGGATGGAGAGCATTGCTGCACAGCTATTTTCAGGTCTCTCCAGAGATGTTCGATTAGGTTCATGTCCGGGCTCTTGCTGGGCCACTGAAGGACATTCAGAGACTGGTCCTGAAGCCACTACTGCGTTGTCTTGGCTGTGTGCTTAGGGTCATTGTCTTGTTGGAAGGTGAACCTTTGCCCAGTCTGACGTCCTGAGCGCTCTGGAGCAGGTTTTCATCAAGGATCTCTCTGTACTTTCCTCCATTCATCTTTCCCTCGATCCTGACTAGTCTCCCATTCCCTGCAGCTAAAAAACATCCCCACAGCATGATGATGCCACCACCATGCTTCACAGTAGGAATGTTGCCAGGTTTCCTCCAGACGTGACACTTGGAAATCAGGGCAAAGAGTTCAAACTTGGTTTCATCAGATCAGAGAATCTTGTTTCTCTGGTCTGAGTCTTTAGGTGCCTTTTGGCAAACTCCAAGTGGGCTGTCATGTTCCTTTTACTGAGGAGGGGCTTTCGTCTGGCCACTCTACCAAAAAGGCCTGATTAGTGGAGTGCTGCAGAGATGGTTGTCCTTCTGGAAGGTTCTCCCATCTCCACGGAGGAACTCTGGAGCTATGTCAGCGTGACCATCGGGTTCTTGGTCACCTCCCTGACCAAGCCCCTTCTCCCCCGATTGCTCAGTTTGGCCTGGAGGCCAGCTCTAGGAAGATTCTTGGTGGTTACAAACTTCTTCTATTTAAGAATGCTGGAGGCCACTGTGTTTTTGGGAACCTTCAATGCTGCAGAGATTTGTGCCTCAACACAATCCTGTCTCGCAGTTCTACAGACTTGACTTTTTGCTCTGACATGCACTGTCAACTGTGGGACCTTATATAGACACGTGTGTGCTTTTCCATGTCCAATCAATTGAATTTACCACAGGTGGACTCCAATCAAGTTGTAGAAGCTCATTTACTGCATTTCTATACAATTTAAAAACTCTAAAATGCTATTTGGAGAACAGGAAAAGCAAGCAAAACTTTGCCCAGCCAATATCACATTGGTTGCTATAGCTTCATTCAGCTCAGTCGATCTACAAACACATAACCTATTAGCTACACAATTAGCCGCTACACATTAACTCAGCACCGGGATTAAAAACTACAATTTAATTCGTATAGAGAGATCTCTTAGCAGAAAAATAATTTTATTAAGAAAATATATTTTCTTTACAGAACACATTATTTGTTACAGTTTTAAAAGGTAATTTCCTGCAATTTTACAAATTTTTACATGGATAATGCCATGTTAATATGATATCTGAGTGAGTGACTAACAAAATCAATTGGGGCTCCCTGGAGGTCAGGGCCCCTGGGCACATGCCCTGTGTGCCTGGTCGGTAATTCGGCCATGATTACTACAAGTTTAGATAGCTGGCTAGACTAACTCCACTAATTTACCAATCACTTTTTTTTACTGACATTGGCTAATTGAGTGACTGTCAGTGAGTGACATATAACAAGAGGAAAACTGCTGATGCACAACCAATTTTCGGAATTGCACCTTGTGTATTCTACTATTCTAACTTTCAAGTTGAGACCCCGACTGATAATACTGATATGTAGCTATGGCCCTGGCTGTATGTAATAACACTGCAGACAGAAGAGCTACAGTACCTAATCTGCATCTTATTTCACATTTCCACACCCACTTCCTAGGGGACTTCTAATTGTGATTTACAACATGCCATTTAAGTATGTTTTGGATATGTTCCTTCCCCTGTATTCTGTTTCATTCAATAGGCAGCAGACCTTTACAAGTTACAAAACAAGAACATTTCAATATTATTAATATTCTATTAACGCTGCTTTGTAAGGTAATTGAATAATTATAATAAATGAATTAACTTCTGAAAAAAAGATGAAGCAGATGAAGCCTCGTGTTTTTCTACTTTTATTAGGGAGAGACGCATTACATATTCACTCCACACAGTCGCTGTTGCGCTCTGAAATGAATCAGCCACCAAAATGAAGCAGTAGGCTTTGTGTTTGAGAACTGAAGTGTTCTGTGAGGCATGTACACTCCCATATGCTGTCTGTCCCTGGCTGTTATGCCTTCAGCTACTGAGCAATGTCTGAACAGCAGTTGAACAGGACCACACTGGAACTAACATTTGCCTCCACAAAACTACACTCTCGACAAAGGCAAAACAGGTCCCAATTAGATTTGATTAGGTCATTTTTGTTCACTGTATTCCTAATACGGAGAAACAATGGATGCACAATGTTAGTTGGTTCTGTCAAGATAAAGGTCAACATCATTAGGATAATGCAAATGTAGTGCTGTTGCCCCATGCTCTTGCATTGTGTGACCTTTCAAATTGTAGCTATATTTCCAAAGATGAGAAATGTAGTAAAAAACATTGATGTGCTGTTTGGGAACTGAAGTGATTCAACAAGAACGAAATAGCCTACTCACTAACGCACAACGGAAACAAGAATGAATAAAAGAGTGGAAGATGATAAGACATTTTTTGATTGAAATGTTTGTTTTCTGTTTTGATTTCTTAAAGTGATAAATGTGGGGTAATGAAAGGCCATAAAGCATTTACCAAGCTGTTGAGAAAGGAATACACTTTTCAAAAAGCAGTATTTACAGTAGACCTTGGCCTCCAAATGAACTGCCTTGTTTGGCTTCATTTCTTGCACAGCATTGTTATGCGGAAATCCCTGAACTGCTGATGTGACGCAAAATAGTATACTGTCAAATCTGCTGACAGGAAACACTGTTCATTTCCCCTCATGGGGCCACATTTACTGTACAGCAACACATTCTTACAGAGATGGTTCATGTCCATGAGTGGTTTCAAGGTTTGAGATATTATTGTGTTATTGTAACTGACTAGAGATTGTATGTCTTACACTTTGTGGATTCCTTATATGTACAGTTCTAGTACAGAACATTGGTTTGGCATATGCTGTTTCCCATTTATGCCAATTCAAATCAAATTGAAATGAGTTGAATTGAAAGTGAGAAATATAGAAACTCACAGCTCTCTATCTCCAATGTGCAGTTTTGCTCGTCCAGTGGATATCGTCTCAGGTCCATCATACAAGCTGCTGTAGTGGTGATCCTGAAGAGAAGGAAGAAAAAATACATTGTCAAGAGTCTGTACAGACCAAGGAGGTCACATTGAAGATTCAAGTGGTACTCAGCACTGCCGATGGGATCCTAACTTCACTCTGTAATTGCTTAAACGCAGCTTTAGGTCCAAGGCCGATTAGTATGAAGACAATTTCCTCCAATCAAAATATCAATCAGTATCTGGGCCCTGGGTCTAGCAGATAACTACATCCTAGTAGCAAGGACACATATTGCTACTAAATGGCTTGGCTTTTTATAGCAGCGTCAGGAGGATCTTCATAATGTACTGCTCTCATACTGTATCTTGTCAGTGTACAGATAAAGTAAATAGTGTGATGAAGTCGACGATTTGCTGATATTGATCCCCAGTTAAATCAACGTTGGATAAATCTCTAGATTATCTCAACCTTATTTAGCAGCTATAACACTGCAGCAGCACTTCCAGCAAGATTAGACAATTCAAATAAACTCATTTTCAAAGTTTCCCAGACACATGACCAAGAAAGACAATACAAAACAATGGTTATTTACCAGCAATGGGCATTATCGTCTTTTTCTGCGAACCAGCTCGTCTACAGTGGTGTGTCTATAGAACAGGTGAGTAAACCTACAGCTGCACGCGAGTAAATATTAACTTTTTATCTAGCCTGCTCTCATCATACAGTATGTTGCCAGATAAATAAGCAGTACATGACTACTGTCACGTCCTGACCAGTTAAAGGGATTATTTGTTATTGTAGTTTGGTCAGGACATTTCAGGGGTGTGTGTGTTTCGGGGTTTTTGGTTTATGTTCTATGCTTTCTATTTCTATGTGGGTTTTCTAGTTTGTCTATTTCTATGTTAGTTTTGGAAACGACCTCCAATTAGAAGCAGCTGGTTGTCGTTGCTTCTAATTGGAGGCCATATTTAAGTGGGTTTATTTCTCTCTTGTGTTTGTGGGTGGTTGTTCCATGTATAGTCTATGTACCTTACAGGACTGTTTTTCGTCGGTCTTTGTTCAGTGTTTATTTCTTTAATAAATCAAGAAGATGATTCACATCCCCACTGCAGTTTGGTCCGATCCTTACGACGCATATGACAACTACAGAAACACTAAACATGCCATACACAATTCTGTATCTGTAGTTGCAGTCCATGGGGCCACGGATTAAAAGGCCAAACCTAATCCTTTTCCTGAAGGTAGCATTCTTTAAATAATCCCACTGTGCACGCTTCAGGTTCCCCTACCTGAGAGGTGAATCACACCCTAGGTAGCTGCAGGCCAACAAGGCCAACCAGGATAGCTACTGGTAACAGTCCCACACTGCACTAAATCAATCAGTGACATACTGTAACCTCTGGATACTACTACGCTACATTTGTCGGATCTTCACATTGATTGAGGAGCTGGGTGTGCAGGCTTTTATTCCAGCCCATTACTAAACTAAGCCAATTCAAAATATCAACAATGAATGTCTTCAGTCAGGACCATGATTAGCTGAATCAGGTGGGTACGGAAGGGCTGCAATAAAGGTCTGACAACCAGTAGTTCTTCAGGACTAGATGGAGAGCGCTGACGTTGTCGGATCATAAGTGACCTTGTTGTCTAACCTATGAGGCAATGTTGAAAGGAGCGGGTCGAGTGTCCATATTACTAAGGAATTAACATGGTCCACACACACCAACACAGTCGTGAAGAAGGCACGACAACACCTCTTCCCCCTCAGGAAGCTGAAAAGATTTGGCATGGGCCCTCAAATCCTCAAAAGGTTATACAGCTGCACCATTGAGAGCATATTGACAGGCTGCATCACCACTTGGTATGGCAACTGCTTGGCGTCCGAACGCAAAGTGCTACAGAGGTTAGTGTGTATGGCCGAGTACATCACTGGGGCCAAGCTCCCTGCCATCCAGGTACATACCAGGAGGTGTTAGAGGAAGGCCCTAAAGATTGTCAAAGAGTCCAGCCACCAAAATCATGGACTGTTGTCTCTGTTACTGCACAGCAAGAAGTCAAGATGTTCAAGTCTGGAACCAATAGTACACTGAACAGCATCTACCCCCAAGCCATAAGACTCCTAAATAGTTAACCAAATAGCTGCCCAGACTATCTGCATTGACCCTTTTTGCACTAACTCTGTTGACCATAACCCTTACCTAAACCTACATTATCCCTTACCTTCAAATTCAGTGGGGTAGGGATGTCCCAAGGATCCCGGAAAGCACAGACCAAGGCTGAAATACTTTGAGGTCATAGGTGAGAGCTTACTGTATATAGTGCATACGGAAAGTATTCAGACCCCTTGACTTTTTCCACATTTTGTTATGTTACAGCCTTATTCTAAAATGGATTAAATTCCATCATCAATCTCCACACAATACCCCATAATGAGAAAGCAAAAGCAGGTTTTATAATTTTTTGCAAATGTTTTAAAAATAAAAACCAGAAAAAAAGTATTTATTTAAGTATTCAGACCCTTTGCTCTGAGACTCAAAACTGAGCTCAGGTGCATCCAAAGAGCTCTGATACAGGATTGTGTCGAGACACAGATCTGGGGAATGGTACCGAAACATTTCTGCAGCATTGAAGGTCCCCAAGAACACAGTGACCTCCATCATTATTAAATGGAAGAAGTTTGGAACCACCAAGAATCTCCCTCGAGCTGGCCTCCTGGCCAAACTGAGCAATCGGGGGAGAAGGGCTTTGGTCAGGGATGCGACCAAGAACCCGATGGTCCCTCTGACAGCGCTCCAGAGTGCCTCTGTGGAGATGGAATAACCTTCCAGAAGGACAACCATCTCTGCAGCACTCCACCAATAGGGCCTTTATGGTAGAGTGGCCAGATGGAAGCCACTCCTCAGTAAAAGGCACATGACAGTCCGCTTGGAGTTTGCCAAAAGGCACCTAAAGGACTCTCAGACCATAAGAAGCAAGATTCTCGAGTCTGATGAAACCAAGTTTGAACTCTTTGGCCTGAATGCCAAGCGTCATGTCTGGAGGAAACTTGGCACCATCTCTACGGTGAAGCATGGTGGTGGCAGCATCATGCTGTGGGGATGTTTATCAGCAGCAGGGACTGGGAGACTTGATGAAATCCTGCTCCAGCATGCTCAGGACCTCAGACTGGGCAAAGGTTCACCTTCCAACAGGATAATGACCCTAAGCACACAGCCAAGACAATGCAGGAATGTCCTTGATTGGCCCAGCAAGAGCCCTGACATGAACCCGATCAAACATCTCTGGAGAAACCTGAAAATAGCTGTACAGCAACGCTCCCCATCCAACCTGACAGAGCTTGAGAGGATCTGCAAAGAAGAAAGAGAGAAACTCCCCAAATACAGGTGTGCAAACCTTGTAGCATCATACCCAAGAAGACTGTAATCGCTGACAAAGGAGCTTCAACAAAGTACCGAGTAAAGGGTTTGAATACTTGGGAATGCAATATATCCTATTTTTATTGTTCATACATTTGCATACATTTCTAAAAACCTGTTTTTGCTTTTGCATTATGGGGTGTTATGTTTAGATTGATGAGGAAAAAAACAATGTAATCCATTTTGAAATAAGGCTGTAATGTAACAAAATGTGGAAAAAGTCAAGGGGTCTGAATACTATCTGAATGTATTGTATATTCTTATTGGCACAGAGCCCACTAACAAGACATAGATATCAGGAGAGAAAAGATGAGGGTGATGGTGTGAGACGGTTTGGGAGTTTTCAGCTCTGAGTCAAATCTATTTTTATCTCGTAAAGAATCAGCTGTGTAGTGCTAGGGCAAAAAACTAAACGTGTACCCAGGGGGGGCCCCAGGACCAATTTTGGTAACCCTGGAAGTCTACTGGCACAACTCAACAAGAACAAAGCAAATGGATGATGTGAATACTTGCGAAAAACTATTTGCGATCTCGAAATCAACTTCTCGTGCCCTCTAGTCAGAGTTGTGAAGACAACATAATGACTGTGGCAATTAACTCGAAAAACAGAGCTGCATCGTAGAAAATATACAAAAATGTTATTTGCAAATGTGCAGCCTATTGCAAAAACTGTCAAAAGCTCTTTTTAAATTATGTACTACCATTATCATTCCAATATTATTAACATACCTGTCCATTTCTTCTCCTGCAGTGTTCATTATCATCAGAATTAAAGCATTCAAATTACTAATGGAAATCATAGTCTTGGATCTAGTTATAGGTTCTGGCACATCCTGATATTACCCCAGGTGCCAAACAGCCATTAAACCTGAACACTAGAATTCTTTATGCCAGATACTGGCATAAAGATCATTAAGTGTGTAGATGACAACTCCAGGGTGCTTTTATAGCAGCTTAAATTAACATTGCCAAAGGTAGAAGGATGCACAAAGCTGACCTGAAACATTCCACTGGTTCAATCAACGTTGTTTCCATGAAATTAGGTTGAACCAACATGGGATAGACATGGAATTTACTTCTTTGTTCCTTCCCCCAGTAGGCAAAAACAGGACAAACTGATTGAAATGACTGTTGTTTCAACCAGTTTCTTGTTGTGAAGATGTAATTTTAACAAGTTTTGCCTGATGAGGTGTTTAGCACTCTAGTTTGATCACATAAACAAACTCACATTTCCCCCGGTCTGTGTTTGGACCTTTTGCACACACTCCTATTTATAAGCCAAATGTCTGACTGTGATGCTCTTTTAGAAAACACAATGCACTCAAAACACATTTCATGGGCTTTTAAGGGTCTGAATATTAGGCCACCTTTGTTTACCCCGCAGAATGTGGAGAGAAAGGTATTTCAAATGGTAACGTTGGAGAATTGTGAAACATTTATGCAAGGTCTTGTGTGACCCAAGGGGGACAGGGCACCTTTAAAACCAAATTACTCTCGGTCTGTGTTTACTGGGGCTTTAAAGGGCACACACTGAACTGTAACACATGTATCAGAATCACTGGGAGAGGTATTGAGTGCCAACACAGGGGACTGTTTATATTCGTACAAGAGGTCTGCTGTGGATGAACCCAATACTATTTTCATCAGCAACAGCAGCATGATTCTACATTCTGTATGTAAGACAGAATGATTACTTTGCCTATTCGTAGGGTCCAGAGTTTTCCTTAATCAGGTTGCGTGGTCAGGAATTTTTTTTCGCCCAAATGAAGTCAATCATCAACACAGTGGACAGAGCAGCCTTTATCACACTGGAACTGTTTCCACACTGTAATACCAGTAATGAGTGACTAGATAAGATCAGCGTATCCATCAGGCAGGAGCAGGAACAGAAGGCGCTGATAGAGAATGAGTAATAGGGAGTAACTCTCCCTGGCTCTGGTCTTGTGTGTGAAGAAAAGGTGGACACCCACAGTCGGTGCTGCCAGCCGGCCACGGACCTGCATGGCAACATGGGTAATCGTCTAAACCCACCTGACAACACTGATAAATGCCGGCCAGCGGAGAGGCTCATCTTGGAGCCCAATCCTCTGCGGTATGGCACAGAGATAATCACCTCCTCCCTGCTTTCTACACACTTGTCTCTCTATCATCCACCACCGTCCCCACACTACTGCCGAGACGAGGTCAACACATCCTTCAGCTCTGCTCTCCACCACAGGAGTGGTCAGTGTGTACAACACTCTCCATCTCCACTTACAGTCTGGAGATCTGGGCCAATAAGCCATTATAAATTGGTATATTGGTCAACCACTAGTTGATTTCAAGTAACAGTAGATGGGCCAACTGGGTGCACTGGGCCTTTGCGTCATATTTCCCATAAATCAGAATGACATGTATTCTCTCATAGAAAAAGAAACGCACACCTATTAAGGCGAGGTGCTGGCTAGCGGAGTAGAAAACTTGAAAATAAGGGAGAGCCGCACGCTCTAGGAGCTCAGAATACAAAAATGATTATTATTATTTTCAAGTTTTCTACTCCGCTAGCCAGCACCTCGCCTTAATAGGTGTGCGTTTCTTTTTCTTCTAGATTGTTCTGTTACCCAGTAAACAGCACCCAACCGACAAAAAAGCTCTAAAACGATGCCGAATGATAATTATTTTCCTGACACTGGTCATAGACCCATACAAGATTACTTTGAATATAGCGGATATTACATTTTTGCATCTGAGCTCCTAGAGTGTGCGGCTCTCCCTTATTTTCAGGTATTCTCTCATAGCCTATGTCAGATAGCTACATAGTTGGCAGCAGCGATCAGGTTATTATTAGCTAATTAGCCTCAAAATAAAATAAGTAAAATGACCATCTAATTATATGATGTTCTTGAGCACATTCATGGGGCACACTCATATTCATGTCCTTTATAATATCACATTTTAGCACAAAAACATTGTTCGTCATCACAGTCCGTCTCTACCAGCGAGAGATAATAGGCAACTTATTTGAGATCATGAAAGCAGACCAGAGAGTGGTTGGTTGATGCTCGCACAGTGGTAGCAAAGCCAAAATAATTTTTGCATGAGCAATCGGCTGTCAAACCTGCATCATCAGGTTTGACAGCCGATCACAAGGGTGTCAAGTGTAGAATTAACTATCTACATGCCACAGACCTTCCCTTTACAGTACCTGCGATGAGCAACACCTCAATGCCCTAAACACCTTCTGTATTGCACTGTATTGTACTTCAGTCCACACTGTGAGAGGGATTGGGGTTCTGTGAAATAGATAATAAGCCAGTGGAATGTCCCATCAGATAATCTCACAAGAAACTGAAAACCAGGCCTACAGATTCTCCATCTGAGCAGCCCTACAAATGATCCATCTCACGTCACACCTGTCAATTATCTGTGTTTATATTTAAGATACTGTAGCATTGACCTACAACACAAGAAAAAAAGGTTCCAGAGGTTAATCCCAGTTTGATCCCTTATCCTATCGTTAATCTAATACAGGCACCATCCTGCCAAAAATACATATGGTAAACAGAGGTTAACAGGAGGGAGTATGGCACTGATTATGACCACTGTAACGGCCGTCGTATTGAGTAGACCAAGGCGCAGCGGGTTGAGTGCTCATTTTAACGTTTTATTTTAATAAACTTGAACACTTAACAAAAATAACAAAACGAACGACAGCTTAAACAGTTATGCAGGCTAACCCTAGCAGTGCAAAAACAACTTCCCACAAGGGACAGGGCTACTTAAGCATGACTCCCAATCAGCAACAACGATATACAGCTGTTCCTGATTGAGAGCCATACCAGGCCAACACAAAGAAATACACAACATAGACAGATCATAGAAATACAAAACATAGAACATAACCAAAACCCCGGAATACTCTAAACAAACACCCCTCTACATAAACACATATCCCAACAAACCCCGAACCACATAACAGACACCCCCCCTGCCACGTCCTGACCAAACTACAATAACAAATAACCCCTTTACTGGTCAGGATGTGACAACCACATACAAATTGGGATGGTATTAATGTGTTAATCTCATGTCCCCACAAGACGCAATGCTCTGTTTCTTCAGGTGTAGTAGCACTTAACAGGCCGAACTCTCGCATGACACAGAGACAGTTCTTGTCATAAAGCCAGTTAATATCAATGAAGAAATGGAAAAAAATACATTTTTGTCGTTTCAAATGACACACTCCAGAGGTTCTGCACCCAGGAGTGGCCTAGTTCTTTGAGCCTATGAGGTCGAGATGAATGTCCTATTTCCGCCTGTGGTCACCCTGTCTTTGTTAGCAGTAATTTCCCTTCGATGCATCTGCTGCAGCTGATGTGGCTTCTGACTTCCAAGTGTTTAACCAAGGAGCAAATTGGTGGTTACTTGCCAGCAACTTTCTGATCTCTGTGTCAAGATGGAGTCAATGGAGTAGAATTTGAGCAAGCGCCTTTGGCACAGTCTTCAAACGAGTGTGTACACATACAGTGGTAGGCCAGTACTG
Source organism: Salmo trutta (assembly GCF_901001165.1). NCBI lineage: Eukaryota > Metazoa > Chordata > Actinopteri > Salmoniformes > Salmonidae > Salmo > Salmo trutta. The sequence goes on along the minus strand of NC_042971.1, from coordinate 14,842,289 downwards.
TTAATGTGAGTGTGTGTATCAGCGTCTTTATCTGCTTGTGTATCTGTGTGTGTTTGGGTGTGTGTGTACGCACACTTGAGCGTGGTGTGTGTCTCCGTGAATATTTACCTCAAGCATGAATTGATGTACAAAACAATTGTTCACGTTTCTAACATAACCCTCGGTTGCTTGGTTACTGACTACAAGCGGTGCCAAGCGAGCCCCATATGGCTGTCCACCTACTGTGACCTCAAGTGTCAGGCAGCGCGCCTGGACTCTGGCACGGGCTCAGTGCACATTATGGCAGGGGTTTTGGGTCACACTAGCATCCAGCACCCCCCTGGAGCTCCAGAAGTTTGAGGTCAGAACAGCGGCCTCAGGGAGGAGAGGAGGGCAACAGGCGCCCAGGGAAAGGAGAGGCAGACCAACCAAGTCCATCCACATGTCTTATCAACCCACTTCTACTGCTGTCTGTCCTGTTTTCACACACAGGCATCAGCACTTCTCCCCTGGACATATTTTCACACAATATTTTGTTCATTATATGTGTGGTCACCTTGGTTTTCCTACTGCTGGTCTTTCCTGATGAATGTTTGGGACATGGGTTTATATATTTTCACATGGATAGGCAATACAATGCTGTTCAATGCTAAAGCATCATCCCCTCCTTACAGAGCAAGCACATCATTAATAGTGTCTGTTTATGCATGAAAAACATATGACAGTTTTAAAAACCAATTATGAATTCATGAAAGTTTTCTCACTTGGCATTGTCATTTTCTAAGGAGTGAGAGGGGGGTCAATTTCACCCCAAGTCACCTCCTGTGCTGGGCACATGCAGGGCTAGCAGTACTATAAATTCTCAATATTTTACTCTAGAATTCTTCATTGTTTTCTTGGACTAGTTTTCTTTGTGCTCCTCTGCAGTGACTCAAGACAACAGCTACTTGAACAAAGAGCAATCATGTTCATAACACTGAGTGTCTGTCTGTCTGCCTGCAGAAATACAACACAAATACTAACCAAAGCCTTGTTTCATGTGCTGCTCTGTAGCGGATTGAAGCTTGTGCAAACAAAAAGGCAATTTTTTTTAACCTTGCTAATTCCATAGTTTTCTCTTTTCAATTGCTTTCCTTTGAAAGGTCAATAAGAATCTTTATTGTTGGGTCGAAAGAAATGCTCTTGAATAAGTGAATTTCAATGTTTAATAACAAACCAGGCTGCAAGTTATTGCTGTATCAAAACACGGTCTCAGCATGTCAACAAAAGCGCATTTGTATACACACTGGGGCTTAAAAGCCTGTATTGTTTGCTTTGTAGTGGACTGTAATCATTCTGCAGGAGAATTGGCAGCTCAATGGTGAATAAATGAGTTTGGCAAATTTGAATATTCATCATGTATTTGTGCACAGTGGCTGTGTCAGCGATCAGGAAACACTACATGCACTGAATCCAATTAAGATTCCAATGAAAGGCATGTATGAAAAGATCTAGCAGCACTATTGTAATGCATATTGTGTTTATATGTGGATGCTGCATGTAGAACAGTCTGACCACTCAACGCAGGTAATCTGCACCTCGCTGAGGAGGAATAGCGAGGGTATGGAAAGAAAGGGCATGATTCCCGGTTACATGGCTGGGTCAGCCAACCTACACAGTTATAGTATTACAACAATATGCAAATGTGTGAATTGCATTTTTTTAAAACAGATCTGTGAGAAACAACTATTAAAATTACATGCGGATGTACACCATTTTTGCCTGTCTGATACATTTTGGTTTGTCACATGCGCCGAATACAACAAATGTATAGACTTTATTTTTATTTTTTTAAAGAACACAAGCGGAATATATATACACAAGAATGGAGCTATATAGAGGGAGTACCAGTACAAGATCACTGTGCAGAGGTATGAGGTATTTGAGGTAGATATGTACATAAAGAAAGGTTAAAGTGACTAGACATCAGGATAGATAATAATACTATTAAAATAAAGAACAGAGTAGCAGCATATGATGAGTTAAATCATTTGTGTTTGTGTTGTGTCGGTATGCATGTGTGTGTGTTGTGTGTGTATGTAGTGTATGTGAATGTGTGTGGGTTGTGTGTGAGAGTGACAGTGTAGTGTTTGTGAGTGAGTGTGTATATAGCGTGTATAGTCTTGTGAATGTGCATAGACTCAGTCCAAAATAGGGTCCGTGCAGATAGTCCGGGTAACCGTTTAATTAACTATTTAGCAGTAATGGCTATTTAACAGTTTTATGGCTTGGAGGTTGAAGCTGTCTAGGAGCCTGTTGGTCCAAGAGCTGATGATCCGGTACCGTTTGCCGGACGGTAACAGAGTGAACGGCAGGGAGCTCAGCCCCAGTGATGGATGGCAAGGAGCTCAGCCCCAGTGATGTACTGGGCTGTCGGCACCACCCTCTGTAGCATTTGCAATACCAAGCGGTGATGCAGGCAGTCAAGATGCTCTCAATGGTGCAGCTGTATAAGTTTTTGAGGATCCGAGGGCCCATGGCAAATCTTTTCAGCCTCCTGAGGGGGAAGAGGCCCTGTCGTGGATGCATCCGGGTATTTTGTCTGGTCTGGCGGCTTTGTGAGGGTTAACCTGTTTAAAAGTTTTACTCACATTATTTTGCTTATTTGGGAGAGCAGCATCACTGGGCATCTCACGGCTGGGTTTCCCTTTGTAATATGTTATCATCTGCAAGCTCCTTAAAAAAGTATATAATATCAGACACAACCATGCCGGGTGTCAGGGTTGGAGGATTTCAATCTAACAACATTTTCACTGTGACCTCCACCTTCACATCCACCTACACCATAAATCGCATTCCAACCATCACTTAAAGATGCACTCTGGGATCTTAAGCACAAGAAATGTGTAACATATTGCACAAATTGGATTTGTACCATATCAGACAAAATGGATGACAAAGTAAAAAAATTGGATGACTTAGTACACAAAAAATGGGGGCCCGTTTTGGCTCATGAGCACCACTTTCAAAACTATTGGTTGAAATTATACAAATGTTTGAGAGTACAGCGGCTTGTGAAAGTATTCACCCCCTTTGTTTTTTTCCTATTTTGTTGCCTTACAACCTGGAATTAAAATATACTTTTGTGGGGTTTGTAATCATTTGATTTACACAACATGCCTACCACTTTGAAAATGCAAAATATTTTTTATTGTGAAACAAACAAGAAACAATACAAAAAACAGAAAACTTGAGCGTGCATAACTATTCACCCCCCCAAAGTCAATACTTTGTAGAGCCACCTTTTGCAGTAATTACAGCTGCAAGTCTCTTGGGGTGTGTTTCTATAAGCTTGGCACATCTAGCCACTGGGATTTTTGCCCATTCTTTAAGGCAAAACTACTCCAGCTCCTTCAAGTTGGATAGGTTCCGCTGGTGTACAGCAATCTTTAAGTCATACCACAGATTCTCAATTGGATTGAGGTCGGGGCTTTGACTAGGCCATTCCAAGACATTTAAATGTTTCCCCTTAAACCACATGAGTGTTGCTTTAGCAGCATGCTTAGGGTCATTGTCCTGCTGGAAGGTGGACCTCCGTCCCAGTCTCAAATCTCTGGAAGAATGAAACAGCTTTCCCTCAAGAATTTCCCTGAATTTAGCGCCATCCATCATTCCTTCAATTCTGACCAGTTTCCCAGTCCCTGCTGATGAAAAACATCCCCACAGCATGATGCTGCCACCACCATGCTTCACTGTGGGGATGATTTTTTGGGGGTGATGAGAGGTGTTGGGTTTGCATCAGACATAGCGTTTTCCTTGATGGCCAAAAAGCTACATTTTAGTCTTATCTGACCAGAGTACCTTCTTCCATATGTTTGGGGAGTCTCCCACATGCCTTTTGGTGAACACCAAACGTGTTTGTTTATTTTTTTCTTTCAGCAATGGCTTTTTTTCTGGCCACTCTTCTGTAAAGCCCAGCTCTGTGGAGTGTGCGGCTTAAAGTGGTCCTATGGACAGATACTCCAATCTCCGCTGTGGAGCTTTGCAGCTCCTTAATGGTTATCTTTGGTCTCTTTATTGCCTCTCTGATTAATGCCCTCCTTGCCTGGTCTGTGAGTTTTGGTGGGCGGCCCTCTATGGACAGGTTTGTTGTGGTGCCATATTCTTTCCATTTTTTAATAACGGATTTAATGTTGCTCTGTGGGATGTTCAAAGTTTCGGATATTTTGTTATAACCCAACCCTGATCTGTACTTCTCCACAACTTTGTCCCTGACCTGTTAGGAGAACTCCTTGTTCTTCATGGTGCCACTTGCTTTGTGGTGCCCCTTGCTTAGTGGTGTTGCAGACTCTGGGGCCTTTCAGAACAGGTGTAAACTTCCGACTTCAACTGTATACCGAGATCATGTGACAGATCATGTGACACTTAGATTGCACACAGATGGACTTTATTTAACTAATGTGACTTCTGAAGGTAATTGGTTGCACCATATCGTATTTAGGGGATTCATATCAAAGGGGGTGAATACATATGCACCCACCAGTTTTCCTTTTTTTTCTTCTTTTTTTTCTATTGAAACAAGTCATTTTAAAAATTTCACTTCACCAACTTGGACTATTTTGTGTATGTCCATTACATGAAATCCAAATAAAAATCATCAATTTAAATTACAGGTTGTAATGCAACAAAATAGGAAAAACGCCAAGGGGGATGAATACTTTTGCAAGCCACTGTATGTCTTTAATCTTTGAGTTATGAAACTCCACTGTGTTATGTGCCAAATATAACCCCTGCTTTCATGCTATAGCTCTCAAAATAAGTGCTTCTGGTCATGCTGGGCTTGACAGCAGCCTGTGAAGGTCATTAGTCTAAACACAAATGCACTGCCAAAGGTCTGTCTCACACTGCTAGTCAGTGTCATCCTCCTCCCCTTCACCCTTCCCTTCGGCCTCATCTAAATTAGCATCCTGTAATCCTTTAGAAACAAGATGAAAATCAATGTAGAAAGGGGATAATTTCCATTCTGCACTCATGACTGTAACAATGTACGCTGAGAGTCGGGAAGCAAGTTCAGTGAGGGAGTTTTAATTGATAAATTAAACAAACATGCAACACAAACAAAGCACAGACATGACCCAGGAACAGAAACAATGACGACTTGGGGAGAAACCAAAGGGAGTGACATATAAAGGGCAGGTAATCAAGGAGATGATGGAGTCCAGGTGAGTGTCATTATGCACAGTTGCACACGTGACAGTACCCCCTCCCCGATGCGCGGCTCCGGCCACACGACGCCGGCCAAGATGACGATCCCTTGGGATCAGGAGCGGACCGGTCATCTCTGCTAAGGCGCGGGAACCTGTCGATCCAGCTGAGGCGCGGGAGCATGGCGACCTAGAGCGCTGGAGAGAGAGCATACTTGACAGTACCCCCTCCCCGGCGCGTTTGCCTCCAGCCGCAGGACGGCAACCACAGGGACGATCCCGGGGATCCGGAGCAGACCGGCCGCATCCGCTGAAGCGCAGAAACCTGATGAGCTGGCTGAGACCTTCCCAGTTGCCTCGGTCGAGGCACGGGAACCTGTTCATCCAGCTGAGGCATGGGAGCCTATCGAGCCCGCTGAGGCATGGGAGGCTATCGATCCCGCTGAGGTATGGAAACCCGTCAGGCCAACTGAGACATGGGAATCTGACAAACCAGCTGAGACCTCTCAGGTAGCTCCGGCTCGAACACACGGACCAGACATCACCTCCAACACAAAAACAAAACAACAAAAAAACACTCCCTGATGCTTCCCTTTGTTGAGTCGTAATTCTGTAACGATGTACGCTGAGAGTCGGGAAGCAAGTTCAGGGAGTGTGTTTTAATATATAAAAGAAACAAACACGTAACATAAACAACGCACAGACATGACCCAGGAACAGAAACAATGACGACTGGGGGAGAAACCAAAGGGCACGTAATCAAGGAGGTGATGAAGTCCAGGTGAGTATCATTGTGCGCAGATGCGCGTAATGATGGTGACAGGTGTGCGCCATAACGAGCAGCCTGGTGACCTAGAGGCCGGAGAGGGAGCACACGTGACAATGACTTGACTTCCAAAGCCACCGCTGCTTAATGTGATTTCTCCGCACAACGGTCGGGGAATAAAATAGTAATTTTCCAGTAGCTAGGTAAAAAACGCAGGCTCTCCTGATTACTAAACTCAGCAAAAAATGAAACGTCATCTCACTGTAAACGGCGTTTATTTTCAGCAAACTTAATGTGTAAATATTTCTATGAACATAACAAGATACAACAACTGAGACAAAAACTGAACAAGTTCCACATACATCAAAATCAGAAGTAACAGTCAGTATCTGGTGTACTGCAGTGCATCTCCTCCTCATGGACTGCACCAGATTTGCCAGTTCAGCTGTGAGATGTTACCCCACTCTTCCACCAAGGCACCTGCAAGTTCCCGGACATTTCTGGGGGGAATGGCCCTAGCCCTCACCCTCCGATCCAACAGGTCAAGGGGATTGAGATCCGGGCTCTTCGCTGGCCATGGCAGAACACTGACTTTCCTATCTTGCAGGAAATCATGCACAGAATGAGCAGTATGGCTGGTGGCATTGTCATGCTGGAGGGTCATGTCAGGATGAGCCTGCAGGAAGGGTACCACATGAGGGAGGAGGACGTCTTCCCTGTAACCCACAGCGTTGAGATTGCCTGAAATGACAACAAGCTCAGTCCGATGATGCTGTGACACACCTTCCCAGAACATGACGGACTATCCAACTCCAAATTGATCCCGCTCCAGAGTACAGACCTCGGTGTAATGCTCATTCCTTCGATGATAAACGCGAATCCAACCATCCCCCCTGGTGAGACAAAACTGTGACTCATCAGAGAAGAGCACTGTTTGCCAGTCCTGTCTGGTCCAGCGACGGTGGGTTTGTGCCCATAGGCGACGTTGTTGCCGGTGATGTCTGGTGAGGACCTGCCTTACCACAGGCCTACAAGCCCTCAGTCCAGCCTCTCACAGCCTATTGCGGACAGTCTGAGCACTGATGGAGGGATTGTGCGTTCCTGGTGTATCTCGGGCAGTTGTTGTTGCCATCCTGTACCTGTCCCGCAGGTGTGATGTTCGGATGTACAAATCCTGTGCAGGTGTAGTTACACATGGTCTGTCACTGCAAGGACGATCAGCTGTCCGTCCTGTCTCCCTGTAGCGCTGTCCTATGCGTCTCCGTTCCACAGGTGCATGTTCATTAATTGTTTATGGTTCATTGAACAAGCGTGGGAAACAGTGTTTAAACCCTTTACAATGAAGATCTGTGAAGTTGTTTGGATTTTTACGAATTATCTTTGAAATACAGGCGTTCTTTTTTTGCTGAGTTTATATTTGTATTGAAGAGCTCTTTTCAGCGTATTTAGCACATAAAAATACCCACTAGAACTAGGTATCTTGACAGGAAAATACAGTGCATTATTCCAAACACTTGTGTATAATAGGACACTTTGCAATACAGTAAGAATTATTTGGCCCCCATCTATAATATATGAAGTTCCTAATGGCCCAATTTTCTATTCTTTGTTTGGCTCAGGCCTATGCAACTGGCTGCAATTAACAAGTGATTCACCTCATTGTTTGCAATATAATAACCATGTAAAACATTTCTGTTGACAACTCAAAGCACTGACCTTGCATTGCGAAAGGGGGAGGATATAATGCAGCTTTAGTAGTGCTGTTTGTTATCAGGAAGTAAGATGGGAAGGGGAAATATTTTTGGAGACAGGGGAAGACAAGACTTCCAGTTCCCCTCCTCCCACGGCTCAGATCAATGATAGATGGAGAGATTATTCTGGACTCTGACACACTAATAACTTAAAGCTATCTAGCCTCAGCAATAATGTGGCTTCTATGGTTGACATATTTAATAATCAATGAATCACTCCATGAAACAATCAGCTAATTGCTCTTTGCTGCAGAGGAGGAGAGAGAAGGAATTACGTAACGTGGAGTGTCGAACACTAAGCCAACATACCAAGTGCTAACTCATAGTGGGGGGGTGGGGATTGGTGCAGATGGAGGCTAGGGAAAAAATACAGTGCCTTATGAAAGTCCCTGGGATTTTTATCCCTTGACCTATTCCACATTTTGGTGTGTTACAGTCTGAACTCAAAATGGATAAATCATTTTTCACCAATCTACACACAATAGCCCATAATAACAAAGTAAAAACATGTTTCTTGATTTTTTGGGGAAAATAAATTGAAATAGAAATACAGAAATATCTCATTTACATAAGTATTCCACCTTTTGCAGTGATCACAGCTGTGAATCTTTCTAGGTAAGTCTCAAAGAGCATTCCATAACTGGATTGCGCAACATTTGACCATTATTATTTTCAAAATCCTTCTAGCTCTGTCTAGTTGGTTGTTGATCATCATTAGACAACATTTTCAGGTCTTGCCATAGATTTTCAAGTAGATTTAAGTCAAAACTTTAACTCGGCCACTCAGGAACATTCACTGTCATCTTGGTAAGCAACTCCAGTGTATATTTGGTCTTGTATTTTAGGTTATTGTCCTGCTGAAAGGTGAATTTGTCTCCCAGTGTCTGTTTGAAAGCAAACCGAACCACATTTTCCTCTAGGATTTTGCCTGTGCTTAGTTCCATTCTGTTAATGTTTTATCCTGAAAAACTCTGCAGCCCTTAACGATTACAAGCATTCCCATAACATGATGCAGATGCCACTATGCTTGAAAATATAGAGAGTAGTACTCAGTAATGTGTTGTATTGGATTGCCCCAAACATAACACTTTGTATTCAAGACTAATGTTGGGCAGTATTACATTAGTGCCTTGTTGCAAACAGGATGCATGTTTTGGGACATTTTTATTCTGTGCAGGCTGCCTTCTTTTCACTCCGTCAATTAGGTTAGTATTGTGGAATAACTACAATGCTGTTGATCCATCCTCAGTTTTCTCCTATCACAGCCATTAAACTCTGTAAGTGTTTTAAAGTCGCCATGGGCCTCATGGTGAAATCCCTGAGAAGTTTCCTTCCTCTCTGATAACTGAGTTAAGAAGGACGCCTGTATATTTTTTGTGACTGGGTGTATTGATACACCATCCAAAGTGTAATGAATATCTTGACCATGCTCAAAAGGGATATTTAAATGTCTGCTTTTTATTTTATTTTTTTACCCATCTACCAATAGGTGCTCTTCTTTGCAAGGCATTGGAAAACCTGCCTGGTCTTTGTGGTTGAATCTGTGCTTGAAATTCACTGCTCGACTGAGGGACCTTAGCGATATTTGTATGTCTGGGGTACAGAGATGAGCTAATCATATCCTCCTATCCAACAAGTCCCCCTGCCCTCCCTCTTCTCATTTTCTGCAACTCAACAATAGCCAGTCAGTTTATTGGATAGGGGGATATCTGCACACAGCGGTGTCTTCATTATGTTTTGATGATTTTCAATAACCTGTGTTTACAAATGGGATGTGTAGGCATTATTCTGCCCCCTTTTCTAAGTAACAGATTCAACTTCCAAGAGCTAAGTAGGTGTATTATCATCCACAGCACTGCAGTCATTATACTCTTCAATACATATCCACCCACATTACTATTGTGCTATGCAGTGCCTCATCTGATTGAAACCAACAAAGTACTCCATAAGAAATGGAGTTCAACTTTAAAGAGATCCCATCCCATTTCAATATTCCATTGTAATCCATTCACTTTATATAGAGACCATTAATCAGGAAACAGGATATAGCATCTCAAACTGAACAACCCAAAATGTCAAACAGGCTTTTCAGTTGACAGATACTGTTGTCTAAAGTATCCGGTAATTTGTTAAAATGAATCTGGGGAATATTCAATGATATGGATCATCTGCTCTCATACTGTTGGATAGCTAGAAAGATAACGATGATGGATGACTAAGTCCACCGGCTCACTAAGTAACTTGCCAACAAACATTGTCTTTATTGGGTAGAGATAGGCCTATTCCAGGTGTGATTTTGTACATGGTTTGGTTACAATATTTACTTATTTCTCCAAAGTAATGTCAAGTCATTGATTTGTTTACAATTATGAAACATTACAAACATTACCTCAGGCTATAGAGCACAGTGCCATCTGGATGCAGTCGAATCATTCTGTTTTTCACTGTGACACCATGGACAAAAGACTTCTTGTCATTTAGGAAGTAGGTGTCCGGGACCCACAGCTGATCCGCTACCCGGTTATCCAGGGTGAGATTGAGGGGAATCTCTGAGTAGGATAACCGCTTGTCTCGCCAAGCTTGCTGGAAATACATAGTCAATGTATAGTCCTAAAAAAGAGAAAGATAGATAGACAGAGAGAGAGAGAGACATAGAGAGAGAGAGACAGACATAGACAGAGAGAGACATAGAGAGAGAGAGACATAGAGAGAGAGAGAGATATTACTGGGGCCCAGGGATCAGGATGGAAAGACAAGAAAATATATATTAACTCAACATGAGTAGTTAACATGAGTAGTGTCTGACCATTTGTCTTTGACAGAGTTATAGAGACCCCAAAAACGTTATTTTAGCAAGACAATACTGTTGGTTTTAAGAATGTTGTCTGCAATGGCTTAGTACTACTACATGTGTGAATAGCAAATGCCAGCATGTCCAAATAAAAAAACATGTTTTTATTTCAGTAGCAAGAGTTTCAGACCCTCCCTTGGCATTGTGCATTCGCATCACAACAACTCGAAAAGCTACACTATATATACAAAGGTATGTGGACGCCCCTTCAAATGCGTGGATTTGACTATTTCAGCCACACCCGTTGCTGACAGGTGTATAAAATCGAGCACCCAGCCATGCAATCTTCATAGACAAACATTGGCAGTAGAATGGCCTTAGTGAAGAGCTCAGTGACTTTCCAACAAGTCTGTTCATCAAATTTCTGCCTTGCTAGAGTGGCCCAGGTCAACTGTAAGTGCTGTTATTGTGAAGTGGAAACGCCTAGGAGCAACAACGTAGGACACACAAGCTCACAGAGCACATAGTGCGTAGCACGTTATCTGTCCTTGGTTGCAACACTCCTTACCGAGTTCCAATCTGCTTCCGGAAGCAACATCAGCACAATAACTGTTCGTAGGGAGCTTCATGAAATAGGTTTCCATGGCCGAGCAGCAGCACACAAGCCTAACATCACCATGCGCAATCCCAAAGGGCGACTGGAGTGATGTAAAGCTTGCCGCATTGGACTTTTGAGTAGTGAAAATGCATTCTCTGGAGTGATGAATCACACTTCACCATCTGCCAGTCCGACGGACAAATCTGGGTTTGGCTGATGCCAGGAGAACACTACCCGCCCAAATGTAAAGTTTGGTGGAGGAGAAATAATGGTGTGGGGCTGTTTTTCATGGTTCGGGCTAGGCCCCTTAGTTCTAGTGAAGGGAAATCTTAATGCTACAGCATACAATGACATTCTTAATTCTTAATTATTCTGTCCTTCCAAATTTATGGCAACATTTTGGGGAAGGCCCTTTCCTGTTTCAACATGACAATGCCCCCTTGCACAAAGTGAGGTCGATACAGAAATGTTTTGTTGAGATCGGTGTGGAAGAACTTGACTGGCCTGCACAGAGCCCTGATCTCAACCAATGTTCTAGCATCTAGTGGAAAGCCTTCCCAGAAGAGTGGAGGCTGTTATAGCAGCAATGGGGGACCAACTCCACATTAATGCCCATGATTCTGGAATGAGATGTTCTGTGTACTGTAGATATTACATCATCAATATGTTTAATAGAAAAACAAGCAAAAAAATATCTAAGGAGAGAAAATATCACCCCACTTCATATACTGTATATTGACAACTTCAGGTTTTTTTACATCCTCGGTAACTTAGCCTAGTCCTGACTTCATAACTAAATGTATTGACTTATGAGTCACTGCAAATGATTACTAATATTCTCTATAAAACAACAATTGACAAAATTACAGTTGGGGAGCACATTGCATTTCAGCTGAATATAATCATTTGTGGGGTTAGCCAGAGAGTATTGCAAAATGTTCAGATTATATTTGGAACAAACAGCCAAGCCAGCACACTGCTTCTGCTACGCTAACAATAAGAAGCACAGCAATCCATCCATCCATGAAAAATAAACTTGGGAAACTTGCTGTCTCAGGGCACTTTTGTCACCACTGGCAGATCCACTTCTCCTAACAGAGGCTGAACATGCATTTTGGATATGTCTGTTGGTTGCAAAGATGATGACATCCCTATATCTACTACACTAAATGGACTGACTGGAAAGGGGGGCATGAAAGCAGAAACAGAGATTGAGTCAGTGAGCTATCGTCATGTGAATCACGCCCAACACATCCCTTCATTTCTCTCCACATGAACTCCTTGTTTGCAACAAAGTTTGTTGCTAACATTTTTGCTGACCTAACTATGCTATTCCAAGTCCCATCAAACATTGTGCATCATAACATTAAAGAACAAACAGCAGAGCCTGGTTGTAACTTTCATAATTTTGAAATGTTTCGATTTCCTTTTCCGGCTAGGGGTGTTTCTACTGCTAATCAAAAATGTTCATGTTTATGCAAATTACATTTTTATATTCAATAAAGTGTTAATTGTCGGTCGTTGATATGTCGATTGATCAATAGTATTGCCTGTGAGGTGTATTAACACTGTCTATTGAAAATACTAATAATACCTGGTCTAGGTGCTAATGGTTTATGCCAGGTTAGGGAATATCTTTTTATCATACAGAGAGGCTGCTTATGAGGTAACATGCTGTGACAAAGATCTGCCAGTATATAGGCACCTACTCAGCTGTGTGAGTTTTATATACTGAACAAAAATATGAAAGCCCCTTACGAAAACGATTGCAGTCAGAGTGCAGTATAGCTACCGTATGCTACAAATACTGTGTCCAAAATAAATGTCAAAAATTTACTGCAGTAATTTTGCAGTATAACTGCAGTTAGAGTGCAGTATAACTGCAGTTCAACTGCAATACACTGCAGTTATTCTGCAATTACTGCGTCCAAAATACCACAGTCGACTACAGTTACTGCACTTTTACTGCAGTTTCAAAACTGCAATCTGTTTTTGTAAGGGGAAACATGCAACAATTTCAATAATTTTCCTGAGTTACAGTTCATATAAGGAAATCAGGCAATTGAAAGTAATTCATTAAGCCCTAATCTATGGATTTCACATGCCTGAGAATACAGATATGCACGTGTTGTTCACAGATACATTAACAAAAAGTAGGAGCCTGGATCAGAAAACGATAGTTACCGGATTTGGAACTCCAGTTCTATGAGTGGAGCGGAGCCCCATGTGGGAGCTCTGCTCCTAGTGGCATACCCCACTTCCTAGGCAGCGAACAGCCTGAGAGAAAATTACACACAAAATTACACACACACATGCAGCCAATTGAAGTACAGGTGTCCCCTCAATCAGCCTCCCGAGAAATTATCTTCAGCAAGACTGGGGGTCGGCAGGGCCTTAAGTCGTATGGGGCTCCGCTCCACTCATAGAACTGGAGTTATAACTCCGGTAACTATCGTTCTACTTCGTGGAGCTCCGCCCCATAGGGGAGCTCTGCTCCTAGTGGTTTAAGGCGGAGCGCAACGCTCTAAAATGTACTACCTGCCGAACCTAACACTTCTAAAATTAATGAAAAGGTCGGGCTCAGCTAAGGCTGCGACCAAATCCCGCAGTACTGTAACATACTGTGTAAACACTGTCACAATATACTGCGTCCTCAGTCTTATCCACCCTACTCAGCCTGGAGGCATTCACTAATGACTAGTGGGCAGATAAACAGAATATGAGCCATACTAATCTGTACAAGCAGATAGATGATACTTCAATATTCTGTCAATATTAAAGATTGGTCTAATAGTACTGTAATACTAGTTACAGAACTATACCCCTACTCTGTCCGCTCAAACACAGTCATAGACTTGTGGGCAGGATATAACATGTGACTCTACTGTACCACACCCTCAGCCAGGAGACTTGTCATGTAGTCATTCTAATAGGGAAAAGCGGACCTGATGGAAACCCTGTCCATTGGTCCTGCATTTCTCACCTTAGTTCTAGCCCTCCCATCAGCAATGCTGAGTGTAGGCTGAACCAATTTAGAAGACATATTCACTGATTTCTCAGTGTAATGCGCCACACTCAATCCATAGGCCAAAACCAATGATTCATGGGCAGATAACAGAATATGGGTCATACTAATCTGACTCAGCAGATAGATGATACCTCAATATACCATCAAAGTTAGTGACCGGTCTAATAGTACAGCAATACCAGTTACAGTACTATTTCCCTCATCACTCTGCCCCAACACAGTGAAACACTGGTGGGCAGTCAAGACATATACTCTACTGTACTGACAAATTCAGATATGAGTCATGTCACACGTCTCTCTCCTTGAAAAAGAGCGGACCTAATAGGAACCACGCCCAACGGTCCTGCATTTTTTCCCTTAACTCATGTTCTCCCATCAGCCACGCTGAGTACAGAACGAGCTAGTGAGTTAGAAGACAAGTCTAGAAGGTAGAACCGGATAAAAGGAGATGGTGACGACCACGACGCCGCTGCACAAATATCCTCTACCCATGTTCCTCTGAAAAGGGCCGTAGATGCCGCTACTCCACGAGTGGAGTGGGCTCTTACTCCCTGAGGCAGTGGTCGCCCTGCCGTCTCATAAACCGTCTCAATGCCTTCGCAAAGCCAATGAGACAGCCACTGTTTTGAAAGTGGTCTACCAAGTGTACTAGCATCATGACACACAAACAGCTGAGGCGATGACCTAATCATCGCCGCACCGGGCACATGTGATGAAGCCTCTCCTCTCTCCGCTCCACATGGGGAGGGGGGGGGGGGAGAAGGCCCACTGCTCAACGGTCTGTGACCTACATGAGCTTTTAATAACCTTCGGCATAAATTCCGGGATAGGATGTAACACCGCTCTGCTCAGATCGCCATTGATGGCAAGGCAGTCGGGTCTCGTCGAAAGAGCACACACATCACTGACGCGCTTGGCCGTTGTCAAAGCAAGCAACAGTGCCGTCTTCAGAGATAGCATCTTGAGGGGGATTTGATTCAATGGCTCAAAAGGCGTCTCGCAGAGCGCCTCGAGTACCAAAGTTAAATCCTACTCGGGAAGCATGGCTCTAGGCACTGGCCTAAGCCGCAGCGTTCCCAAAAGAAACCGTTTCACTAGAGGGTGGCTGAAGACGGTGTCTCTGCCAAACCCCTCATGCCAAGATGAAATCGCTGCCGCGAACACCTTAATGGTGGCAGGTGAGTGCTGATATCAAACATGAGCTGTAGGAATGAGAGCACGCTCTCAACCTGACAGCACACGGGGTCCACATTCTATGTGGCACACCATTGTGAAAACACGTTCCATCTGCTGGCATACATCCTGGATGTGGAACTGGTACGCGAGCCCTGTAGCGTTCTGATTACTTAATCAGATAACCCACGGTGCTCTAATCTGTCCCTCTCAGGTGCCAGACCCTCAGTGGTTGGCCGATTAGAGGCAGTTGCTCTATTATGCCTCCCGCCTGAGACATCACGTCCTCTCGATGTGGAATGGGCCATGATGGCGCAACCAACATTTGAGTCATCTCCGTGTACCACTGGGCCCCTGGGGGATCGGGGGCTATCAATATGATTGACAGCCCTCCTGTTCTCACGT
Organism: Salmo trutta; assembly: GCF_901001165.1. Taxonomy (NCBI): domain Eukaryota; kingdom Metazoa; phylum Chordata; class Actinopteri; order Salmoniformes; family Salmonidae; genus Salmo; species Salmo trutta. The sequence continues at coordinate 14,826,615 of NC_042971.1, read as the reverse complement.
GGGCTAGCAGTGGGAGAATGTATGACAGCGATGGAAATGCATCCAGGAGAACATCCGGCCACGGTTGGTGCGCAAAAGCATCTATCCCTAGTGGCGGTTTGTCCTGGGCTCGTAGTGAGAACCATAGGGGACACTGCACGTTCACACGTGACGCGAACAGGTCTACTTTGGCTCTCCCAAACCATTCCCATATTTGGAGAACAATGTCGGGGTGCAGCTGCCACTCGTTATCTCGGGGACCCCCTCGAGACATGAGGTCTGCTCCAACGTTCTGATAGCCTGGAATGTGTGCTGCTGTCAACGAGCGAAGGTGCTCGTGAGCCCACATCCACAATTCCTCTGCCAGCCGGTGGAGTGCAGGAGACCTGACTTCTCCTTGGCAATTTATGTAGGCTACTGTGGTTCGGTTGTCACCAGCACCAGCACCACACCAGCACGTCGCGACCCCGTAGGGTAGACACGAAGTAAGACAGAACCAGTAGAACGGTCTCCAACTCCAGGAGGTTGATGTGGCATCCCGAGTGAGGCCACACATCTCCGATCGCCCGAGCTTGATATGTCCCTCCTCATCCAGTCAGACAAGCATCTGTAAACATTGGAATATAGGAGGGCACGTTGCCTATTGGGACCCCTTGTGTCAGAACGCACGGGTCTCTCCAATAATTCAGGTTCGCTCTGAGCGAGAGGGGAACCACCAACAACCGATGACTGTGACTCACTGGGTCCAGTCGTAGTTTGGCAAACCATCGCTGTGTTCTGCACACATGCAGAAGTCCCAGCGGAACCACGGAGTGGGTAGACGACATGAGGCCCAAGAGTGTCATGACGGAATGCGCAAGGTTGCCCCTTGAAAGGGGGAGGAAATATTGGCGCATTCTGTGAGAAACGGGGGCGACGACACGTTGGTTTTACACGTAACCTTGTGGTTCCAGCCCTCCATGAACGCAGCACGCCTGCCTGAGTTAGTGTGCCGTCTCCCAATAGTGATTGCGTCAACATGGGGTTGTGTACAACGAGCTGTTCTTTAGACCCTGAGCCACATTGCTCATAGGAATGTGTGGTGTAGGTTTTTTATGAGGTATAGCATGGCGGCTCATCAAGAGCGTCTCTTGGTGCACCGGATGCTGCCGTTCGACGGGCTCACCGTCTGGCCGTAGACCCAGGTCTATTAGAGATGGTGGAGCGAGGGAGGTCTTTTGAAGCTGCTCTAGACCCTCCTGCTAAAGGCAGTTGTCTCGATAGGCGGCTCCGAAGAGACTGCTGTCAGAGATGGGGGCGTTTAGCAGGGTGGCTTTGGCGGTCTCCTTCATAGCCGTCATTGACAGCCAGAGGTGTCGCTCTGAGACCACCGAAGTGGCCATGGACCTCCCCGGGCATACAGCCAATGCTTGTGTGAGATGGAGGTTGGCGCCATAAATCTTCAACGCTTCCTCTATCTCCTCTTCCGAAAGCTCAGTCTTACCAGTGGTGAGACGGGACAGAGAGGCTGCTAGGAGGACAATATTATTTGCTGCTGCTACAGCCTATTCACCTAGAATAAAGGACTCTGATGAATGGGGTGTACGCCTTTGCCGGCGCTCTGACCGTTAAAGGCGACCCACACGCACCCTCCACGTATTTTCAGAGTGAAGGCATAGCCGGCAAAGACCCTTCTTGGTCTTGAGTATGGGCCGCCCACCATCATATCCACTTCCGAGTTGGAGGGAATGGGAGGCAATGTAATCTCCAGACGGCTCGCGGCCCGCTCATTGAGCCCTGTAAAGTCAGAGCGCAGAGAGGCCGTTGCGTAGGAGGGGGCTGCTGAAAACTCAGAGCCCGTCTCCTCCTCGACCAAGGATGTGAAATTCCCCTTGCTCTCCCTAGGGATGGGGGTCATTTCAGCCTCGGTCAGTAGGGTGGATTTTTCCGGAGAAAACCCCAAACACTTACTACATCCTCGTCTTCTCTAGAGGCACCGTTATCATATGACGCCTCAGAATCTGAGGCTAACACAGTCATGGCGTCTTCTAGACCTGAAAAATGCCCACCGCTACTTCCTCTCATTTAAAGAAAGGATGGCGCAGCTAGGGCATTCCGGGGGATCTGGGAGGCCTAAGCACAGCGATACTGGTGGAGCAGCGACACTGAGCCTTTAAAGAGCTTTTGGGTTGAGTAGAAAAGGCGTGCTCATTCAGCACGACACACCTCCTTCGCGTAGAGTTGATCAGGCTGTTGATTGCGGCGTGTGGAATGTTCTCACTTCTCTTCAACGGCTGTGCGAAGTTGCTGGATATTGGCAGAAACTAGAACACGCTGTCATTCATTCATGATCCAGAGCATCCCAAACATGCTCAATGGGTGACATGTCGGGTGAGTATGCAGGCCACGGAAGAACTGGGACATTTTCAGCTTCCAGGAATTATGTACAGATCTTTGTGACATGGGGCTGTGCATTATCATGCTGAAATGCAATTATGTTCGTTGTTCGTAGCTTATGCCTGCCCATACCATAACACCACAGCCACCATGGGACAGGACAGTCTGTTCATAACGTTGACATCAGCAAACTGCTCACCCACACGGCGCCATACACATCGTTTGCGGTTGTGAGGCTGGTTTGACTTCTCAAAAATTATGTTGTGGGCTTTGGTAGAGTAATTTACATTAAATTGTCTGGAAACAGCTCTGGGGGAAATTCCTGCAGTCAGCATGCCAATTGCATGATCCCTCAAAACTTGAGAAATCTGTGGCATTGTGTCGTGTGACAAAACGGTACATTGTAGAGTGGCCTTTTATTGTCCCCAGCACACACAGTGCACCTGTGTAATGCTCATGCTGTGTAATCAGCTTCTTGACATGCCACACCTGTCAGATGGATGGATTATCTTGGCAAAGGTGAAATGCTCACTAACAGAGATGTAAACAAATTTGTGCAAAACATTTTAGAGAAATAAGGTTTTTGTGCATATGGAACATTTCTGTGATCTTTTATTTCAGCTCATGAAACATGGGAAGAACATTTTACACGATGTGTTTTTTATTATTTTCCTGCATTTGTATTTAGTAAATAACCTCTGTATCCAGTCTTCTTCATCACCTGCACTGACTTCTTAGGGCTAGGGTCCTTTTTTCAGAATTTCCGCCTTACTGACGTGCCCAAAGTAAGCTGCATGTTACTTAGGCCCAGAAGCCAGGATATGCATATGATTGGTATCATTGGATATAAAACACTTTGAAGTTTGTAGAAATGTTAAAATAATGTATGAGACTATAACACAATTGATATGGTAGCCAAAAATCCAAAGAAAGATCAACCGGAAATATATATTTTTTGAGATCCCATGCTCTTTCAATGGAAAGGTATGGGTCCTATGTAATTCCAGCTCCCATTAAAATGCAAATCAATTTATAACATTTTTGACATGCGTTTTTCTGGATTTTTTTGTTGTTATTCTGTCTCTCACTGTTCAAATAAACCTACCATTAAAATTATAGACTTATCATTTCTTTGTCAGTGGGCAAACGTACAAAATCGGCAGGGGATCAAATACTTTTTTCCCTCACTGTATTTAAGGTTTGAAAGGCTTTTAAATGGTGTAATGTCCACTTTAAAATGTCAGGCTTGATTTGCCCAAACGCACAATTTATCAACCATTACAAAAAATGTCCATTATTATAATCCACATAATAATTCATGTTTCCTGTTGCTGCAGGATTATTTGACATATGTGAGAAACTGGTCAAATTAAGATAGTATATCTGTAGGCCTACTTACAGCACTTTACTGTACTAAACAGGCCCCGTCCTGCACGTGCAGCCTCCCAACACTTGAGATACATCCCAGTTGATCTTTATGTAATAACTCTCGCTGCGCTCACTCTCACAATCTTAACAACACATGCTGGGCTTTGTTTCCATGGAGGCTTCACAACCTAGTTCCCTCTCCACTCATCACTACACACTACAGATCTGCTATCTTAATTTGATCACTATGTCGTCGCAAAGCATTTTCCTGCATAGCAGGAAATTCAACTTTGTAGTGTATTCAATGTTTAAAAAGGCTTCATAAGTTTGTCATTTCCTCTTAAAAATGTCAAACTTGATTTGCCCTAACAAAAAATGTATCACCCCTGACAAATGTCCATTCATTATAATCCATATAATAAATCACGTCCTGTGACTGCAAGATTATTTGAATGTTGTGAGAAACTAGTCAAATTAAGGTAGTATATCTGTAGCATCTACTAGGCATGGGGTCCTTCTCTCTTTCTGATGAGCAAGTCTCAAGGCCATGGTGCATTGAAGTATGAGCTCTCCCTTTGGCTTTGGTTACGCTGATCTACAACACTCCACAGTGAACTATTGTGAGTATTGTATGCATTGATGTTGTCACTAGAGTCTGCATTCGGTAGACCACAGTACCAATATTGGCAAAATAACTTGTTAGAAGTCATAGAGTAGAAGAGATAGAAGGTGATAGGAACAGAGTGGAGTGTGTGTGTGTGTGAGAGAGAGAGAGTGTGTGTTTGTGTGTATATGTGTTTACGTGTTTGTGCGTGCAACCGTGTGTGTTTCCATGCACGTTACGTGTGTGTGTTTATTCAGGCAGAGAAGTATGAACATTTATAGATCCATGTACGATAACAAATAGTTTGCCATGACTGCTCACTGTGTGTGTCTGGGGAGTAGTCCCTTGGGGTAAGAGTAAACTGCATCTGTTCTCGCCTGGCAGAAGGATTACACCAGCAATTTAGGATTAGTTTAGGATTTGACTATTTTATTATTATCTATGATTGTAAATGTGTGTACTGTACAATTCAGTCTGACTGCCAATTTGCCAATAAAGCGAACTATCACCTATACCCGCAGTATTCACGTCATTATGAAATCTCAGGCAATTTGAAGCGAGTTTTCGTTAGCGATTAGATAATCACTGTAGGTATTTCCTGTGAGGCATTTCCTGTTTTCCTACAGAGGAGTTTTCACAGCTGTCCAAAGTTTGGACAGACCCCACACTTGAATAAAGACTGCATTATGGCTGAGGGATAGAGAGTCCTCCTTGTCATCCCATTGCTGCTATTGTCTTGAACAAGCTTCACCTGAGAGGGAAGGCTTGCTTAGCAGGATGGCCCTGCTAATGGGCCACTGTGCCAAAGTTACTTGGACTGGAGTAAAACATGAAGCTCCTCAAAGGCGTGTTATAGCCTCCATCTCTCTGTAAGGAGAACTGCTGCTGAGAATCAACAGAATCGCAGTGCTAGCCAGTGTCAGTGTGGAGGAGTCTGTCATAACACCAGTGGTAATGAGCATCACTAAGTAATCTAAGTTAGAGGAGAGAAAAAGAGACGGCTAGATTTTATGAGAGCTGGGCTGCCAGTGAGGACGACAATAGAGTAATTATTTTTCTCCAACCTCTCGCACAGCTGTTGGCTTCATATTAACAAACCTCTTTAACAAATGGCTGCATCCAATGGCTCAGTTTGGCCACTTATCGCTGTCACAAAACCAAACCTCCACAGCATCAAAACCTAGATTATGATTATGCATTATTAAGTTAGATCTAATGGTTTAATTTTCTTTCTACCTTTTGAAAGTTTCCAAAATCCTTTTTCTCCTCTCAGACTCAGGACAAGTGCCACTGCAGCCTAAGAGGCTTTCGCAGAATGCTAACTGAAGAGAAGTGTTGAAACACGGGCCAGGTCTGAGTACCAAAGAGTGTTGTGCAATTACTCAGCTGCTGACAGGAAAGTAAGGCTTCATTACCAATACTATATTCAACAGGGAATAATCAAGTGTCGACATTTTGTATCCATTGTATAACCTTCTTCCTTATTGCTGGAAATGCTATTTCAGCTATAACCTCTCTCCATGCCATTGCATGTGTTTAGTTTCCGATACACACAGAGATTTAAAACAACAATGACTAAAACAAAAAAAAACATGTTGAGTAGCCCTGGCATGACTGACCCGTGTTGGGCCAAAAACGCTGCAGGCACGATTTGTGGATAAAACACATCCTCGGGGTAGAGATGCTGCCTCACTAGGCGGGCTCCTATCAAATGTGTCCTGGCAGTGGCAATAGCAGGGCCCAGCAGAGCATGCAATAAGGACACCTTTTCGTTACTATTCCCTCCAATAACCAGTCCCCCACCCTGAGTGGACCAAGGCAGAGCGGGATGGTGGTGGAGGGAGCGGGTTGGATTGGGGGGGTGGCGACTATAGGTTATAGTTCTGCTTCCTCATCACCCACTACCCTTGGAGTGAGTTATCCATTTCAATGACAGTGGTGTGTTTGCTGGAAGGGATGGAATATGAAAGGTAAGGAAAGCTCAGTGGAGCAGTGATGCATATTGCTTTTATTCTCACCACACTTTCAACCTCCCTCTCTCCTTTCTTTCTTTATATCTCCTTCCCTCTTCTCCCTCTCTGTGACTTTCCATCTCAATCTCTGAGGAGGCAACTCTTGCGTCAATCCACGTGCCTCTGTTGAATAATAAAAAATGTCCTGACACTTTCACAGCAAGCGTGTGAACACATCTGATTATTCTTACTGAATAAATACCGCCAAGGAAGCTACTCTATCCATAAAACATAGCTGGTGTTGGATCCTATTAGAAGGTGCTAGATGGTTTTAAAGAGTTTATGACAAGAGCTGAACTGGAATGCCTCACACGGCATGGCAGCAAAGGTCTGCTGACGCCTGAATCCTAAAGCAACTTCACACTTTCCTCCTGTCTTTGGAATAGAATGAGTGAGAAGACCTGATCCACCCATCATTCAACCAGATGTCCACAGTACGGTCTGATGTTAACCCACTTCAGTCACTGGAAAAGCTCTCAGAAAAGATGCATCCCTTATTCCACTCACATAGCCTACCTACAGTATACAGCACTGCTACAGAATGTTTCATATAAATAGACAACAGATTTATACCCACAGCTGTATAACGTATATATCCACCCAGTACCCTGGGATACTTGTATCTAGGTATATGTAGAATCCTTTGAACAGCTTGTCCCCACTGCACAGAATATCTGAAATGGAACGCCATATTTTGCTCCAATGCCCTGTGAAATAAAAACACAATACAAATGTTGCTTTTGTATGGCAGGGTGAAGTGGAGAAACCAACCACGACAAATTACAATGTCTAGAAATGGCGTAGCAGCCAGTAAACTGGCACAGCAGTCTCAATGCAGTGTGTGTCATGTTCATTTACAGGAGGTTTCACTCCTCAGACACTGAGACTCAAGCAACAAAAAAGCATTTTCTGGTTGGATGATTGGATTCCCCAGAGGGCATTGTTCTTCTCTGAGGACTAAACCTCTTACAGGGTTTGTCATCATTTTGTCTTTTGCTCATCATTTCCTAAGTATAGCCTGTTGGAGAGTTGATGAGCGTTTCAATGGGGCACTATCTCTTGGGCTGTATAGCCTAAATACCTTCCACTCTCTCTAGGTCCTCTCTACTCCTTCATTATTTAGCTTGTCCCGGACATAACATTCCGGGCTTGTGAAGGGGAAATGAATTTAGACAGCCATTTTTTGTGATCCTCGAGCACAAGCCAATAGCTCCGTGGTTGGCATCAGTGCAGTTAACTGACTGTATGCAATTTATTTGATATGATTGGTGCATCTGCAGGCCTTTTGTGTCCCAGAATGACGTTGACTTGAGTGGCAATTTATCTGTATAGGGAGGCATCGGAAGAGGGGATAAGATTATTAGGGCTCTTTTTAGTTCGAGGGGAAGAGGGGAAGTTGACAAGAGTTTCTATCTCAGCCGTGGACGTCAGAATGTAAACCAGTCTAACATTAGAGATGAGTCTCTTTCTCTCCATGCCATTCCTTCCACTTACTTGCCTCTCATCCTCTTCCTCTGTGTGCGTGTGTTGGTGTGTGTGTGTGTATGTGTGTGTGTGTGTGCACGTGCATTGGTATGTGTGCGCTGGCGTAGTCACGAGCCTACGTTTGTGCGCGCATGCTGTGTGTGAGTAAGTGTGTGCCAGAGTTAGTATGTAGCTTAAGTATGAGTACCGCTGTGTGTATGGCTGCGTGTGGGTATGTGTAGTACGTTTCAGAGGGTTGTTCTGCCGAGCTTCCGCCTTTCCAGAGCCTTTCAAATTCCTCTGACTCCACCACACAGAAAATAACATAATCTAAGCAAACAGAGCTAGGAGTCTCAATTCCTCATGCATTATGGAGGTCTGAGGAGCAGCCTTATTGCTATTGCAATAGTGTAGCGAAAACATAACCAAATCTCATATTGTCAACAATGAGATAATGTAATACATTGACATTTAGAGATTGATGTCAGGCAACCACAATTCACGAAACGAGTTCTCATCTTGGAAAAAGCATCCTGCTGTTTCTGACCCACAATTGTCAGTCAGTGTGGAGGCTTGCACATACATCCTTGACCAGGGACACCCTTAAATAAGCAATACCTCCTCTGACTTGGTGTGACCTACAGGAGAGTGTAAGGGGGGGGGGGGGGGTGCTGTACTTAATCCAATGCATTTTGGTACATCTTCGCATTCTAAATCAACTGATATGATAGCTTAATGACTTCAAATCATTTTGGGATATCCAAGGAGTCATGTTATTTCTGAGAGAGATTGAATCTTTCCTCACAAGCATATTTCAAGCCAAACTGGGAGAAGGATCATTCTTGAATTATGGTGGCAATTGGGCGTGGCATTTTGGAGAAAAAAAAATACATTTTTCTAGATTTGAATAAAATCTAAATCAACTAATATGGTAGCTTAACGACTTTAAATATTTTTTACCATTATGATAACATTGTGCCACCAGTAGGAGTAGTAACACCAATGATGATAACGTCAATGAGAAATGTAATGTAAATTAGGATTTTCTGAAATACAGGCCACAAATGCTTAAATGTAAGCTCGTCAATTATTTCAAAATAATTGACTAAAGTGATATGATTAATCATTTTGCTCACAATGTTATTTCCCTTCATTTAAATTGACTACCACCAAGTGACACTGGATTTAGACATCCCAAATTACCAATTGAATCCTCAAATGTATGGCATACTAGAAGGATGTAATTAGCTAATCATTTTCTTTAATATAGACACCTTCTCCCATAACAGTTTGCCACTGGAGAGAATGCTCAAGATCCTTGTATTGTAATTGATGTGATTTCCAAGACGGTAACACCAATGACAAAACTGAGGGGCACGCATTATACGAAAAAAAAAATATACATTTTAATAGCCTTCTTTGTTTTTATTGATACAGCATATACAATATTCAATATTTGTGTTCACATTCGAGTACTCAAAATAAGACATATCTCTAAATCCCCAAAATATGTCACTACACCTCTACACATCTCCAGTGGGACAATCCAATTTGCTAGGCCCTAGTAGTTTCTACAATGCATACAAACAAATATATGTTTTGCATTATAAAGGACTTACATAGGATTTCTTATTAAATAACAGTTAAATAAAGCTGAAAATGTATTATTTGTTTTTGAAATTTGAAAGTGTTTTTTTGCCAAAATCAAGGGACATAATTTACCACTGCAATTCAAGAATGACCCAAAATAGACACATCTCACATCAGCTAATGAATAGGCACAAACTGCGAGACTAGGTTTGCTGTCAAACCTAGGTGTCATACATGCTGCAAACAGCGTTAAAATGAAACCCAAAGTAAGCATCTTATTGGCATTTACACTAAAGGTCCCAACTTTCAGTAATACATTCAACATGGCATTGTGGTCAGATTATTCACAGATGATGTGAGCAAAAGAAACCACCATACATAGAAACGGAGTATGCCATATTAAGTTCTGTTTCCTCTGTCACAGGGAAGTTGAATCCGGGAGCGCAGGCTGAATTTTTAAACATGTTTTTGAGCAGAATTATATCTATCTATATTAATACTTTGGAGGGGAATAGACACTGTTGCATGTGATAGAGCAGAACTGGTGTAGTTGTCAGATGGGGATTCATTTGACTGCAACACAAGTACACTGGCTGAGAATATTCCAGGGGGAATAATACCCCACGCATGCAGGATTTTTGCTGGCAAACCGTAATATATAGAGGATATAAAATTGACTACTCCTTTCAACAACATCCAGTTCCCTGAATTTAATCCATTACGTGAAATAAACCCTGTTGTTCTCCTTCCATTTCTCTGTATTTCCCATCCCACTGAATTCAATCTGGGATGTTACAGTGGGTATTTCAGAGAGAGAGAGCGAAAGAGAGAGAGTGAGAGAGAGAGCGAGAGGAGGCAGAAATCTGTCCGCTCCCACATGCAACAGCCCACATCCTCCTCGGAATGAAGGGAAGGGAATAATGAAGGGTGGATGATGCAGACGGGCATTGGGCAACCCTGACATGCACCCACTAATCCTCCTCCCTTCATGCCACCCTCTGTTTCCCCTCCTTTTAGTTAGCTCCCTTAGCCACTGTTGCCGGCCTGCATAATTAAAAGCTCAGGAATTGTTTTGGGGATCAGCTTTAGCATAACTGCTGATGCAAACCACTTGGCCCAGAAAGCACCTTACTTGTTCTTGGGTTAATTTCCCTCTCGACTTCCTCTCTTTCCTCTCTGCGGAAACTCTTAAGTAAGACAGCGAGACAGCACAGGGAGGAGAGACAGTGAGACCAGTATTTTTGGTTTAAATCTGAGTTCTTAAGCTGAATTGTCTAAGATCTTCCATGGTTACAGGGTTCCTCATTAAATGCAATCATCCCTTCTGGAGAACAACACAGTGATTTGACAAGTCTCTTTTGATAAAGTATGTTTGACCGCTGACAACTCACAATACTTTTCTCAATTATTTTCTCAGATACAACTCAGTGAGGGAAAAAACGAACAGATATACTGTAGCTTGCAGGATAGCCAATTAGAGTCCTCGATGACATGACGCATTGGGAGAGCAGAAGGATGACACTCCATCTCTAGTCAGCGTGAGCAGCGACACCTATTCTCACCTCTGTACCTCACACTGTGGCTGGCTGAAATGACTCGCTGTCCAGTCACAGGCACAGCGCTAACACTTCATATATGAAATAACTGTGAGCGGCTCCTTCACACTCAAGCCTGTAGACGTAGCTTGATTCATCTTCTAATCATACACAGTGTCTGTGGAGTGGAGTGACTATCTCTGCTTTCCACCACAAAGGTAGAGGGACAGGCCAGTAGCTCACTGCAGAGCATTTCTTATTCCAGCTTTAGACTTGTACTGTTACAACCTTTTGAGACTTATCCAGAGTCAGAGTCGATTGGCTTTTGGTATGTTCTAGTGGAGGTATTGATCTTAAATCCTTACAGTGCATTATGTGTACTGTGTCGTAAGGTGAACAGAAATACATCAGTCACATATCCACATATCATTGCCAGTCAGCTATTTATCTAACAGAGACAAATCTAGGTTTGTGTGTTCATTTCCCCGTGTACAATATTCACATCAGATAGGAGAGCTCAGTGTTCTGTGTTCTTTGCCCAACACCCAGCTGGGCCCATCAGTGACAGAGAGACAGCCACATGAGACAGCCACATGTGACTATTACAAATAAATAAATGGAGCGAGTGCCGTGCATCCCGAACAGCACACAGAGAGTAGCACTGGCGGCGATTAACCCACTTTCATTTGTCACTCCGCCTCATCCGTTGCGTCGGCCATTTTCGAACGCTGTGAGAGAACAGGTGGGGAGATTATCGCTCCACAATGAACGGCACAAGACAATATGTTGTCAATTCCCAACGCTGCCCTGTGACAAGCAAATAAGAGGCAGCAGCCTATGTGTATGTGCATAGAGCTGCAGCTATGGCCTGAAGGCTATACATCCCGGCTCATTGTTCACTGTCGACGACACCACTGAATCAGTGCATAACTACTGTAGTCTAACCACAGGGAATTCATTACACGCCTGCCTTCCCGTGACATTTGGAGCACTATCCCTAATTGCATGATAAGCAATATCTGCATCATTAATAACAATGTAAGCAGTAAATCATTAGTGTTTGTCACTGTGTGAGTGATTGCTGTTAAATGAGCATGAGGGTATAGCTCTACTAGAGTCCCCCCAGCCATGCTATGCTAGGCTATGGAAGGGGCCTATCCAGTATACAGTAATAGCAGCACTCTGTCAGACTGTCTGTGTTCCCTTAAGGCTAGGTACCCTCCTCTGCTCACCCACTTCCCCCAGCTAGGCCAATCTCACACTTAGTAACCATGGGTACGCCCCATAGGAATTCGTTTATCATCCTTACACATTTCTTGGGTACAAAATGCTGTAAAAACTGTTTGTTTTTTGCTGGGTTTCAAAACAACTTCCAATACTTTGTGGTTTTCCAAAAATGAGTCCTGAAATGAGTTCTAAGGCCAGCTGACTTTTACAGCTGTGAATCCAAGGGTTTTCAGCTGGTACCCATCAAAGACATATCAAGAGTGAAGGGAATGAGGCAGTGAGAGAGAGAACGAGAGAGAGAGGAAAGGAGAGATGTAGCATGAGCATGGGGCAGAAACTGAGAGGTGGAGTGGGAAGGAGAGATGGCAGAGGAGGTACAGCAAGCAATGCATGATAAACAAGACAGGATATATGTGGTGCGAAGGAGTGGAGGAGGGTGAGAGAGAGAGCAATTAGGATGTGCAGACTGTTGCGGATAAGTGATGCAAGTATTTGAGAAAGCAACAACAAAAATGAAAGAACTTGTACAGACAGTGTAGAAACTTGGCAGAGAGGCAGGATTCAGCAGACGTGAGCCTTACTGGCGAAGAACAGGTTTAATTCTGGTATTATAAAGTCTCACTCAACTTCAGCCCAACTACCTCAGCACACAGGCTTAGGGAATTGACACTGAGACTGGCTGGAGCTAGGGTTTATCAACAGTGATTCTAAAGCAGGTTGAAGTTCTATGAACAAACGTTAATTGAGTGACAGACATTATATTTTCAATCCCTCTGTCTAAATGTAAGAGAGAGAAAAATAATTCCCATGTTCACATGCCTGATAATAGTGACTGATAATGACAGATAATGGTTGATAATGACAACCATTATCATCTATAGCCAAGGTAGGAGCACAGCTAAGTCACACTTTTTAACACATGCTAGTTTACTATGCTAGTTTACTTGGCAGTTGTTCAGATTCTCCATTGCAGCCTCTTCAAAGTCCCAAATACAGTGGCTTGCGAAAGTATTCACCCCCCTTGGCATTTTTGCTATTTTGTTGCCTTACAACAAATCATTTGATTTACACAACATGCCTACCACTTTGAAGATGCAAAATACTTTTTCTTGCGAAACAAACAAGAAATAAGACAAAAAAACTGAAAACTTGAGCGTGCATAACTATTCACCCCCCAAAGTCAATACTTTGTAGAGCCACCTTTTGCAGCAATTACAGCTGCAGGTTTCTTGGGGTATGTCTCTACAAGCTTGGCACATCTAGCCACCGGGATTTTTGCCCATTCTTCAAGGCAAAACTGCTCCAGCTCCTTCCAGTTGGATAGGTTCCGCTGGTGTACAGAAATCTTTCAGTCAAACCACAGATTCTCAATTGGATTGAGGTCTGGGATTTGACTAGGCCATTCCAAGACATTTAAATGTTTCCCCTTAAACCATTCGAGTTCTGCTTTAGCAGCATGCTTAGGGTCATTGTCCTGCTGGAAGGTGAACCTCCATCCCAGTCTCAAATCTCTGGAAGACTGAAAACGGTTTCCCTCAAGAATTTCCCTGTATTTAGCACCATCCATTATTCATTCAATTCTGACCAGTTTCCCAGTCCCTACCGATGAAAAACTTCTCCACAGCATAATGCTGCCACCACCATGCGTCACTGTGGGGATAGAGTTCTCGGGGTGATGCGATGTGTTGGATTTGCACCAGACATAGCATTTTCCTTGATGGCCAAAAAGCTCTTATCACCCCGAGTACCTTCTTCCATATGTTTGGAGAGTCTCCCACACATTTGGTGAACACCAAACGCATTTGCTTATTTTTTTCTTTAAGCAATGGCTTTTTTCTGACCACTCTTCTGTAAAGCCCAGCTGTGTGGAGTGTACGGCTTAAAGTGGTCCTACGGACAGATACTCCAATCTCCGCTGTTGGAGCATTGCAGCTCCATCAGGGTTATCTTTGGTCTCTTTGTTGCCTCTTATTAATAACCTCCTTGCCTGGTCCATTAGTTTTGGTGGGCAGCCCTCTCTTGGCAGGTTTGTTGTGGTGCCATACTCTTTCCATTTTTTAATAATGGATTTAAATGGTGCTTCGTGGGATGTTCAAAGTATCTGATATTTTTTTATAACCCAACCCTGATCTGTACTTCTCCACAACTTTGTCCCTGACCTGTTTGGAGAGCTCCTTGGTCTTCATGGTGCTGCTTGCTTGTTGGTGCCCCTTGCTTAGTGGTGTTGCAGACTCTGGGGCCTTACAGAACATACAGTTGAAGTCGGAAGTTTACATACACTTAGGTTGGAACTCGTTTTTCAACCACTCTACAAATTTCTTGTTAACAACCTATAGTAGTGGCAAGTTGGTTAGGACATCTACTTTGTGCATGACAAGTCATTTTTCCAACAATTGTTTACAGACAGATTATTTCACTTATAATTCACTGCATCACAATTCCAGTGGGTCAGAAGTTTACATACACTAAGTTGACTGTGCCTTTAAACAGCTTGGAAAATTCCAGAAAATGATGTCATGGCTTTAGAAGCTTCTGATAGGCTAATTGACATCATTTGAGTCAATTGGAGGTGTACCTGTGGATATATTTCAAGGCCTACCTTCAAACTCAGTGACTCTTTGCTTGACATCATGTGAAAATCCAATTGTAGACCTCCACAAGTCTGGTTCATCCTTGGGAGCAATTTCCAAATGCCTGAAGGTACCATGATCATCTGTACAAACAATAGTACGCAAGTATAAACACCATAGGACTACGCAGCCGTCATACCGTTCAGGAAGGAGACGCGTTCTGTCTCCTAGAGATGAACGTACTTTGGTGCGAGAAGTGCAAATCAATCCCAGAACAAAGCAAATGACCTTGTGAAGATGCTGGAGGAAACAGGTACAAAAGTATCTTTCTCCACAGTAAAACGAGTCCTATATTGACATAACCTGAAAGGTTGCTCAGCAAGGAAGAGGCCACTGCTCCAAAACAGCCATAAAAAAAGCCAGACTATGGTTTGCAACTCCACATGGGGACAAAGATTGTACTGTTTGGAGAAATGTCCTCTGGTCTGATGAAACAAAAATAGAACTGTTTGGCCATAATGACCATCGTTAGGTTTGGAGGAAAAAAGGGGAGGTTTGCAAGCCGAAGAACACCATCCCAACCGTGAAGCATGGGGGTAGCAGCATCATGTTGTGGGGGTGCTTTGCTGCAGGAGGGACTGGTGCACTTCACAAAATAGATGACATCATGAGGATGGGAAATTATGTGGATATATTGAAGCAACATCTCAAGACATCAGTCAGGAAGTTAAAGCTTGGTCGCAAATGGGTCTTCCAAATGGACAATGACCCCAAGCATACTTCCAAAGTTGTGGCAAAATGGCTTTAGGACAACAAAGCCCCGACCTCAATCCTATAGAACATTTGTGGGCAGAACTGAAAAGGTGTGTGCGAGCAAGGAGGCCTACAAACCTGACTCAGGTACACCAGCTCTGTCAGGAGGAATGGGCCGAAATTCAGCCAACTTGTGGGAAGCTTGTGGAAGGCTACCCGAAACGTTTGACCCAAGTTAAACAATTTAAATGCAATGCTACCAAATACTAATTGAGTGCATGTAAACGTCTGACCCACTGGGAATGTGATGAAAGAAATAAAAGCTGAATAAAAGCTAAATAATTCTCTCTACTATTATTCTGACATTTCACATTCTTAAAATAAAGTGGTGATCCTAACTGACCTAAAACAGGGAATTTTTACCAGGATAAAATGTCCGGAATTGTGAAAAACTGAGTTTAAATGTATTTGGCTAAGGTGTATGTAAACTTCTGACTTCAACTGTATACTGAGATCATGTGACAGATTATGTGACATTTAGATTGTACACTGGTTTATTTAACTAATTATGTGACTTCTGAAGGTAACCAGATCGTATTTAGGGGCTTCATAGCAAAGGGCGTGAATACATATGCACGCAACACTTTTCCTTTTATTTTTTTTACTTCACCAATTTGGACTTTTTTCTGTTTGTCCATTAGATTAAATAAAAATAAAAATCAATTTAAATTGCAGGTTATAATGCAACAAAATAGGAAAAACGCTAAGGGGGATGAATACTTTTTAGGACAAACAAGAGGTACACCCAAAGTTTGAGTGGCACCCACTACCCACAGTGTGTGCAACACCAGTCAAAAGTCACATGACTGTAAGCAGGTGGACCCGTGGTGCTGCACTGTATAATGATACTCCTGCCACACAGACTGTACTGTACAGTGGATATGACAGCCTGCACATCTAATGAGCCATGACAGGCCTTTCTTGAGCAGAGCAGACAAGTGAGAGCCTCCAACCATTAGAAGTCAAGTTGTTAAAGTCTTGTTGAGTCTGCAGTGTGAACTTACTGCCATTGGTGCTAGAGACATTAATATGTATGCTCCAGTTTAACTGTGGAATATCCCTCTTGATCCGTCTAATTAAAAGCAGAATGCCATTGTTTACGTATGTGGAAATAACGTGGCCACTTACATACACCAAGGGTCCCCCAAAAAATGATGATTGTTTGATGATTTATGTGACATGTGTGACATCATATGTGAGTGACAATTGTATTAACCCAGTGTTTACAAATTCAGCCAATCAATAAAAGATGCAGACAAAGTGGAAAAGCAATTAGATGTTACTGTATGGTCCTAGAAGGACAAAACACAACAACCACATGTGTCTGTGTATCCAGAAAGACTGTCAATACCTTTTTCTATAAGATGAATACAAAATAATGTTTTAGGACGAGAGTGAGGGTCAAGATAGAAACACAGGATGACCTCATTTCTTTCAAACAGAATTTAAGAATAGTGCTTGCTGAAAGCCTGTGTGTGCTGGAATCTCCAACCAACGTAATTAATTCACTAAGGCAAATGATTAAAAACACTAACATTTCCAATCTGAACCGCAATTGCATTTTAAATGGAACATGCATTCATGAACTTTAATAATGAAAGGGGGTGTGCTGCATGTACATGGAAGAGGTATATCGCTTTATTGCAAAGTTGCTGAAATTAAAAAGGGGCATATCAAAGCTCAGAGGCAGCCGTTAAGACAATTACTGGCTGACTAAACATGACATAGCTCCCCTTAGCTTGTGACATTTGTGTAATGGAGGAGATGGTCATGTGACACGGCCCGCCACACGTCTCTTCGCTGGTAAAATCAACATGGCAACGTTATGGGTTATAACAGACAGGAACTCCCCACCCACTCACTTAAGCTGCCACATAAAGTATACAGTGTACAAATATTAGGAACACCTGCTCTTTCCATAACATAAGACTGACCAAGTGAATCCAGGTGAAAGCTATGATCCCTTATTGATGTCACCTGTTAAATCCATGTCAATCAGTGTAGATGGGAAGGAGACCGGTTAAAGAAGGATTTTTAAGCCTTAAGACAATTGAGACATGGATTGTGTATGTGTGCCATTCAGAGGGTGAATGTGCAAGACACAATATTGAAATGTCTTTGAATGGTACAGTAGTGGGTGCCAGTAGTAGGTGCCAGGAGCACCGGTGTGTGTCAAGAACTACAACGCTGCTGGGTTTTTCACACTATAGTTTCCCATGTGTATCAAGAATGGTCCACCACCCAAAGGACATCCAGCCAACTTGACACAACTGTGGAAAGCATTGGAGTCAACATGGGCCAGAATCCCTGTGGAACGCTTTTGACAGCTTGTAGTCCCTGCCCCAATGAATTGAGGCTGTTCTAATGGCAAAACGGGGTGCAACTCAATGTTAAGGTGTTCCTAATGTTTTGTACACTCAGTTTATACAATAATACACTTCACTAGAATTAATTAGGTAAAGCGCAGTTGATAATCTTCAACATTGTCATACCGAACATGCAAGCGCCTCACCATATAAAAGGTAATATACCGATATGTGGAGGGTAATATAACCACCGAGATCATTACGTAAGAGACCCATAATTGACTCTCCCCTGAGTTCCACATACTGAGGAAGTCAGCAAATTGGTTTCAATTTCACTTTTCAATTAAACTACAAGTTTAGGAATGTATGAGTCTAGTGTCTTTTCGATACAATCAGCAAAATAGTTTTCTCTGAGTCAAACACAGAGTATGCGGAACAGACGTTCCCCTGAGAACCGTGTCTGTGATACACAGAGGCAGTGGGCCATTCTTGTTCTATCCTCACCAAGGCTCCTGAGAATACACACTCCAGAGAGTATTGACATCAAGACCACTGTAGTTTGTTGATCACAACAACACTAGAAAACAACAGTGCCTAGAGCAGCCACAGACCTTGGAGATGTAAGTGATGTAAGAGCGAGAAATGATCTAAAACGTTTGTTGTCTCCACGCCAGTCATGTTCATTAGCCACACACCCAAAAAGGCAAGGAACCATCCTCACCATTACCATCACCACCATCATGAACACTATTAACCGATGTCCTTCACATTTGCATTGATAGTCAGCTCATTATTAGCATTCATATAAACAATCTAATTGATATTCTACTTTCTTAGTAAATGTAATAGTAGGCGTATGAGTGGATATACAATTGATCCCAAACTCTACAGGGACGTACATAATGAATTATGTAGAATGCAGTATGCGTTGCTGTTGCTCACTGGTATCTACCGACACTCTCTTGTGAATTCTCTCTGCATATACTTGTCCCTGAATGATGCATGAACCGAGCATATGCAATGTATACAAAGCCAGTGGGTCTGTGTCTGTACTCTGTTTCTTGATAGGCCCAGAGCAGTTAGTTCCCATGGATGTCAGTTGGAACAGGCAGGTTAAATAGGTCAAAGGCTTTTGAGTGAAAGGGACCCAAGAGACCATTACAGGCCAACTGAACTGAAAATGAAACAATTTGCCATGTAACAGGCCACATGTCAAAGCCTGACTAATGAAAAAAAACATTTTTCCAGGAAATGTAATTCATGGCAGTTTCGGTTTTTGCATGTTGCTGTATAAAGGATTACTTAGTATTATTACAACTTTCAACAGCCGTAGGTGAAAAATGTATGTCATGTCTCAGGCAAGGTTACCTGCTAATCACATGAATCACATGAATAATGTTAATCGAATAGATGAAGGGGAAAGAAGCCAAATCTATTTGGCCTTTCTGTGAAACTGCTCTTCCACTTACTTGTTCATTTCTAAAAGACACTGCTTGACAAACAATTAGCTGTACACTAGCCTGTGAAGATCGGGATTTGCTCGCTTAGTCACGTCAATGAGACAGGATTTGAAAGGATGGCTTCGTGAGACTGTACACATGAGTGTCACATTTCCAGAGCACAGACTCGCCCAGCCAGGATGGATGATCCAGCATCAACATGCATGGCATCTATTATTTCATTGTATCTCAAATCCATTAAAATGACAAGACTGGTTTCCCCGCCATATGTAGCACTTTACAGCAGAATCTAGTTTGAAATGTCTTCTTCATCCCTTAGGGAGATAACATATATTGCATTTTGTCCAGTACTTAGCGCAAACAGTCATTTCTCAGGGGAAAATTTCACACACATGACTGCGCTCAGCTAGCTAATATATGCTAACTAACCTTAGGGGGATATTAACTCTGAATTCTTAAAGGTTAGGCATTAACTCAGAATGGTTGGAACCAGAGACAACATGCAACCTTTGGAAGGAGAGGCAGATGCTAACAGTCATCCACCATCCCCTTCCACAATGCCCTAGCAAAACCAACAGTGCTCACTATTGTCCCTAGTGGCCCGTTTCCACATCATCTCCCGATGTCCCCAGAAATGGATATACGTCAAATACTGTCTAGTCCCGCGATAGTGGTTGATGGTGCTGGTCAAAGTTAAATGGAATGGTGAGTGTGGTATATTGTATATCTTAAATGTATGCCTACATTCAGATATAGATCGCTCTGTTCAATATCACTTACCCTTCCATTTCATGACCAGTTGTCTGGGACAGGGATGTTGTCTCGATGTGCCAAATAGTAGGCAAGTTCTCTGCATTTGAGGCTACTAAGCCCAGGACACTGGTCCGCGAGATTTTTGATACGTTTACAAGCTCAGACTCCGTGTCATCAGATAAGACCTTGTGTTTCTCTGCTACTCTATCATCGCCTCTCTTTCACACAGGTACATGTTTGTTTTCTTCTTTGTCAATGCGCCTCTTCAGTGTCATTCAGTCTATATCTTCATCCATTACTGCTGCTCAAATGGACTGCTTCCCTTCTCTCACTTCCTTGGCTACTCTCTCAAGAACCTGTTTTAAGTGTGTATACACGGGGCATGATGCTATCTGCTCTGTAACAATAAAAATGCACTATCTTGAGTTCATATGCATGACACATTGCAAAAATACTATGCGTATTAGACATAAAACTGACAAAACGTAATCATTATTTGTATGGGGTATGGTGAACATTGGCTCAACTTACCCCAACACAAACATTTTGACTATATTAGCCCACAGAGCTAGAAATATGCACTTTCATACTAGGGTTAGGACATCATACTGTAGCTTATACTGTACATAACTGATGTACAAAACAATCTTAAAACGATCTACTTTGGTTTAGATACAAGCATCATGAAACCTAGGGGAGACTGGGGTAAATTGAGCCATTTTTTATATTCAGCATCACTCCAAGGGAAATATAGTATTATTTCTAAGAAATATATCTACATATACACTGAGTGTAAAACACATTAAGAACACCTGCTCTTTCCATGACAAAGACTGACCAGGTGAATCCAGGTGAAAGCGCTGATCCCTTATTATGTAAATTGTTAAATCCAGTTCAATCAGTGTAGATGAAGGGGAGGAGACAGGTTAAAGAAGGATTTTTAAGCCATGAGACAATTGAGACATGGATTGTGTATGTGTGCCATTCAGACTGTGAATGGATTTAAGTGCCTTTGAACGGGGTATGGTAGTAGGTGCCAGGCACACCGGTTTGAGTGTGTCAAGAACTGCAACGCAGCTGGGTTTTTCACACTCAACAGTTTCCCGTTTGTATCAAGAATGATACACCATCCAAAGGACCTTCATCCAACTTGACCCAACTGTGGGAAGCATTGGAATCAACATGGGCCAGCATCCCTGTGGAACGCGTCCATGTCCCGATGAATTGAGGCTGTTCTGAGAGCAAAAGGGGGTGCAACTCAATATTAGGAAGGCATTCCTAATGTTTTGTACACTCAGTGTACTTCAGGATGTTGTGTATCCCTGGAAATAATCAGTTACAGTTTTGAAAACATAGCTTGTCCAAAAAAATTTACATCACAGTTTTGAATACATAGCTTGTCCAAAAAAAGTGGTCTCTTGGCACAACTTATCCCCGGGTATGGGGTAAATTGAGCCTTAGGACAGGGTAAGTTGAGGCACCTCCAAATTTCTGTACTGAATTAAATATTACCACTACCTTTTTAAAACCATGTCTATCTTGATTTCCCAAACACAATTCAAAACAATCACAATCCCTTTTTCTCTTTTAATCATTTTAAGCATAGTTTAACACATGCTTAACACCTAACAAACGCTTTGTAACAATTTGTACTGTTTTTAACATAGGCCAGGCCCTGGTGTTACCTCATATCCCAGCGATAAGGCCTTGCATTACACCTGGGAAGAAAACACCTCAATTTGCTCAACTTGCTATTGGCTCAACAAATGGCTCAACTTTACCTCATGGCCAATGGCTCAATTTACCCTAAGACAAACATTTGGACTATATTAGCCCAGACAGCTACAAGGATGCACTATCATGCTAGATTTAGGACCTTATTGTCACAACGTCCACAGAAGGTGGCGCCTCTCCCCGTTCGGGCGGCGCTCGGCGGTCGTCGTCGCCGGCCTACTAGCTGCCACCGATCTCCTTTTCTGTTTCATTTGGTAATGTCTGTTTAGGTTAGCACCTGTTTTGTGTTTATTCATTAGTGGGGTATTTAGTCTGTCTGTTTTTGGTTTGGGGTTGTGCGGGATTGTTTCGTGTCATTTAATTGGAGGTTGGGGATTTGTTTTCCTCTGCCGTTTCGTATTAGGCATTAGGGTTTGCTGGGCTGCGTCCCGACTCGTTTTAGGACTGTTACCTATCGTTGGCATTTTGTACCCTGCCTTGTCTTTTTTCGGCACTTTGGACTGTATTCATTAAAAACATGTTTCCCACGTACCTTAGTCTCCTGCGCCTGACTTCACCCCTCCTGCATGATCGAATCTTATGACAGAATCCCGCACCAATAATCATGGAGTCAGCAGGAGCAGAAGCGCCAGTCCCGTCCATGGAGGAACGGGTCACCCAGCACGCAAACATCCTCCATCGCCTGGGTACGGCTATGGACCAGGTGTTGGCGCGTCTAGAGAGCTGGGAGAGAAGCGCTCCCCTCCCACGCCAGCTCCTACTCCAGCTGGAGCTGTACCTAGCGACTATTCGCCCCACTCCCTCGGGAGAAGAGAGTGTTAGTGCCCTCGTCTCTTGTCTCATGGGTAGAGCTCTAGAATGGGCCAACGCCGTCTGGGAGGGTCCAGACTCGGCTAGGGACAATTACCTGGAGTTCACGGTATTCGATCATCCCCCGGAGGGCTAGGCGGCGGGTGAGAGACTGTTCCATCCGAGAAGAGGAGCGCCCAGGACTTCGCGTTGGAGTTCCGGACCCTATCCGCTGGAGCGGGGTGGAACGAAAGTGCCCTGATTGATCACTACCGCTGTAGCCTGAGAGAGGACGTCCGCCGGGAGCTGGCATGTCGGGACACGACCATCACCCTGGACCAGCTCATCGATCTGTCCATCAGACTGGACAACCTGCTGGCTGCCTGCGGGCGTTCCCATCTGGCCCTTTTCGTTCCACCTCCCAGTCCTCCTGCTCCAATGCCCATGGAGATGGGGGGGGGGCTGCAGCTAGGAGGACCGGAGGGGGAGGCTTCTCCTGCGCCCACTGTGGTCGCAGAGGGCACACTGGCGACTGGGGCTGGAGAGGCTTGCCCGGGAGTTCAGAGGGCAAGCAGAGCACCACTTCGACACCCCAGGTGAGTCAGCACCAGCCTCAACCAGAGCCCCCTGTCGGCCACATGCATGCCTTAGTTTCTTTTCCTGAGTTTTCCCCTCACTCCCAGCATAAGGCGCTAGTCGATTCAGGTGCGGCTGGGAGTTTTATGGACCGTGGGGTCGCCAATAAGTTAGGGATTCCCCTGGTTCAGTTGGACCAACCCTTCCCCGTTCAGGCCCTAGACAGTCGACCACTTGGGTCAGGCCTGGTTTGGGAAGTCACTGTGCCACTGGTTATGGTGATGTGGGGTGGTCATGAGGAGCGTATCAGCCTTTTCCTCATTGATTCCCCGGCGTTTCCGGTGGTACTGGGAATTCCCTGGCTGGCCACTCACAATCCTAAAATTTCGTGGAGACAGAGGGCTCTTAAAGGGTGGTCGAGGGAGTGCTCGGGCAGGTGTATAGGGGTTTCCACTGGTGCAACAACGGTGGAGAGTCCAGACCAAGTCTCTACCGTGCACATTCCCTCAGAATATGCCGATTTGGCTATTGCCTTCAATAAAACGAAGGCGACTCAATTACCACCTCATCGACAAGGAGATGAGCTCCAGGCTAACGCTGCACTTCCCAGGAGTAATGTGTATCCTCTGTCTCAGGAGGAGAGTGGCTATGGAGACATACGTCACTGAGTCCTTGAGGCAGGGATACATACGGCCATCCAAATCACCTGTCTCCTCGAGCTTCTTTTTTGTGAAGAAGAAGGAGGGAGGTTTGCGTCCGTGCATTGGACTATAGAGGTCTAAATTCCATCATGGTGAGTTTCAGTTACCCGCTATCTCTCATCGCTACGGCGTTGGAGTCATTTCACGGGGCGCGCTTCTTCACAAAACTGGATCTCAGGAGTGCGTACAATTTGGTGCGTATCCAAGATGGGGACGAGTGGAAAACCGCATTTAGTACCATATCTGGCCATTATGAGTACCTCGTCATGCCGTATGGGTTGAAGAATGCTCCAGCCATCTTCCAATCCTTTGTGGACGAGAATCTCCGGGACCTGCTCGGTCAGGGTGTGGTGGTGTACATCGATGACATTCTGATCTACTCCAAAACACACGCGCCGCGCATGTGTCTCTGGTGCGTAAAGTGCTTGGGCGACTGTTGGAGCATGACTTGTACGTCAAGGCCGAGAAATTTGAGTTCTCCAAACAAGCCGTCTCTTTTCTGGGGTATCGCATTTCCACATCCGGGGTGGTGATGGAATGTGACTGCATTGCGGCCGTGTGTAATTGGCCGACTCCAACCATGGTTAAGGAGGTGCAGCGGTTCTTAGGGTTTGCCAATTACTACCGGAGGTTTATCCGGGGCTTTGGGCAAGTGGCGGCTCCCATTACCTCACTGACGAAGGGGGGCCCGGTGCGGCTGCGGTGGTTGGCGGAGGCGGACAGTCTTTTGTCGGCTGAAAACCCTGTTTACCGAAGCCACAGTGCTGGCGCATCCGGACCCCTCTTTGCCATTCATAGTGGAGGTGGACGCGTCCGAGGCTGGGGTTAGAGCTGTGCTGTCACAGCGTTCGGGCGCGCCCCCGAAGCTTCGCCCCTGTGCTTTCTTTTCTAAGAAGCTGAGTCCGGCGGAGTGTAACTATGATGTGGGGGACAGGGAGTTGCTAGCCGTGGTCAGGGCCCTGAATGTGTGGAGACATTGGCTTGAGGGGGCGCAACACCCTTTTCTCATCTGGACTGATCACCGTAATCTGGAGTACATCCGGGCGGCGAGGAGACTGAACCCTCGCCAAGCCAGATGGGCTGTTTTTCATGAGATTTCAGTTCACTATCTTGTACGTACCAGGTTCCCGGAACATCAAGGCCGACGCACTGTCTCGTCTCCACGACGCCGAGGAGCGGTACATCAACCCCACTCCCATACTTCCAGCCTCCTTTCTGGTGGCACCGGTGGTCTGGGAGGTGGATGCTGACATCGAGCGGGCGTTGCAGTCAGAACCTACTCCACCTCAGTGTCCCGCGGGTCGGAAGTACGTCCCGCTCTGTGTCCGCGATCGACTGATCCGGTGGTCGCACACGCTACCCTCCTCGGGTCATCCTGGGATTGAGCGGACGGTGCGGGGTCTTAGAGGGAAGTACTGGTGGCCCACTTTGGTGAAGGATGTGAGGCTCTATGTCTCTTCCTGTTCGGTGTGCGCCCAGTGTAAGGCCCCTAGACACCTGCCTAGAGGGAAACTACAGCCCCTCCCCGTTCCACAGCGACCATGGTCCCACCTGTCGGTGGATTTCCTCACGGATCTCCCGCCGTCTCAGGGGAACACCACAATCCTGGTCGTTGTGGATCGGTTCTCTAAGTCCTGCCGTCTACTCCCTTTGCCCGGTCTTCCTACAGCCCTACAGACCGCGGAGGCCCTGTTTACTCATGTCTTCCGGCACTACGGGGTGCCTGAGGACATCGTCTCTGATCGAGGTCCCCAGTTCACGTCCCGGGTGTGGAGGACGTTTATGGAGCGACTGGGGGTTTCGGTCAGTTTGACCTCAGGTTTTCACCCCGAGACTAATGGGCAGGTGGAGAGAATTAACCAGGATGTGGGCAGGTTTCTGCGGTCCTATTGCCAGGACCGGCTGGCAGAGTGGGCGAGGTTCGTGCCGTGGGCCGAGATGGTGCAGAACTCTCTTCGCCACTCCTCTACTAACCTGTCGCCCTTTCAGGTGGTGTTGGGTTACCAGCCGGTCCTGGTGCCCTGGCATCAGAGCCATACTGAGGCTCCTGCGGTGGAGGACTGGCTACAGCGCTCTAAGGAGACCTGGCGTGCCGTCCAGGAATCCCTTAAACGGGCAGTGGGACGGCACAAGGAGAGCGCTGACCGTCGCCGCAGTGAGGCCCCCGTGTTTACCCCGGGGGACAGGGTCTGGCTCTCAACCCGGAACCTGCCCCTCCGCCTGCCCTGCCAGAAGTTGGGTCCGCGATTTCTGGGGCCGTTTAAAGTCCTGATGAGAATAAACGAGGTGTGCTATAGGTTACAGCTCCCTTCGTATTACCGTATTAACCCCTTGTTTCATGTGTCTCTCCTCAGGCCGATGGTAGCTGGTCCACTGCAGGACGCTGAGGTGCGGGAGGTCCCTCCGCCCCCCCTGGACATCGGGGAGGCCCCGGTGTACACAGTCCGGTCCATCTTGGACTCCAGGCATCGGGCAGAGGGCCTGCAGTACCTCGTGGACTGGGAGGGGTACGGTCCGGGGGAGAGGTGCTCGATACCGGTGGAGGACATCTTGGATCCATCACTGTTGCGGGAATTCCACAGCCTCCATCCGGATCGCCCTGCGCCTCGCCCTCCGGGTCGTCCTCGAGGCCGGCGTCGGCTCGCTGCGGGAGCCGCGCGTCAGGGGGGGTACTGTCACAACGTCCACAGAAGGTGGCGCCTCTCCCCGTTCGGGCAGCGCTCGGCGGTCGTCGTCGCCGGCCTACTAGCTGCCACCGATCTCCTTTTCTGTTTCATTTGGTAATGTCTGTTTAGGCTATCACCTGTTTTGTGTTTATTCATTAGTGGGGTATTTAGTCTGTCTGTTTTTAGTTTGTGGTTGTGCGGGATTGTTTCGTGTCATTTTATTGGAGGTTGGGGATTTGTTTTCCTCTGCCGTTTCGTATTAGGCATTAGGGTTTGCTGGGCTGCGTCCCGACTCGTTTTAGGACTGTTACCTATTGTTGGAGTTTTGTACCCTGCCTTGTCTTTTTTCGGCACTTTGGACTGTATTCATTAAAAACGTGTTTCCCACGTACCTTAGTCTCCTGCGTCAGACTTCACCTCTCCTGCATGATCGAATCTTATGACACTTATATTGAAACTTATAAAGAACCCAACTGATGTATAGAGCAATCTGTAAATTACCTACTTTGGTTTAGATACCAGAATCATGGAACCTCTTAACACAATATATTAATTTGACTTGGTTTTCTTCCTTCAGACTGCATGAAATGATCACCTCTTCCTAAATACTTGGAAACATGATTAATGTTGTGTATGGTTGCTTAGAAACAACGGGTGGCTCAATTAACCCATTGGTTCAACTTAGCCCACTCTCCCCTTTCAGCTTCATGTGTCATCTCAGGAACACTCAGACTACAATATTTTAAACTTTTTGCAATAAATGTGTCCAACTATGCCAACATAAACACGCCTTGGGTAAATTTTGCTCCACGTTGTATCTCTCAATCACTTAATCATACAGTATAGTAAACCTTTGATACAGCACAGTCTGTTCTTCACAGTTTTCTACAGATATGTCTGTGATATCTTGATCTCCACAGCTGCCATGAATCGACTGTGCTGAGTTTCAAAATGGAGGGCTCTGCATTCTGAGCACCTTCTCCAGCAATCAATAAGCTCCTCTTGACCTTTGTCTACATCAATAATGGTATTTCTGATTTTTGAAATAGAAGTTTGTCTCATCCTCAACACAGAGTATTTATTTCCCTGAGGACTCTGTTGGCATATTCTTTGACAATAAAATGGCTCATTCAACAGTAATATTACTCAACTAGGAAGAAAAGAAAGAAAGAAAGAAAGAAAGAAAGAAAGAAAGAAATTTAAATGTAGGGCAACACTGCAGTAGATTCTACCATGAAAAAAGATTAACTAGCTGCATGGAGTTGCAATTGCTCCATTTCATTTGTATTATGTGTGTTCTATTGTGTGTGTCTATCTCTGAATCATATGAACCCCAAGCAAAATTAGGTGCATGACCTTCCCTCCAACCTAACGGACTCTGCCTCTCCAAATAGCAGGTTGTTAATGTTAGGACACTTTCACGCGCACCAGGCCAGGCCTGACGCCAAGGATTTACTTCGCCCGGCCTTACATCTAACCTTTTCTCTCCTCCCAGGGCTCTGGATGGAAGAACACCCAGACGCAGAAGACCTTTTCGGGGAATGTGCATTCAAACACAGGCCTATTATATACCTGGCACGCTGGATCGACATACGTTACGTGACTCAGTAACCACGGCGAATTCAAACCAGAGGACAGACGGCACCTGGGGCTTTTGTTCCACAGACCAAGCACACCACCACAGAGCTCCCTTCCCTGGCTCTAATGAGTTAACATTGTCCGAGGCAGGTAGAGGAGCTGCTAAAGACATGGTGCTGCTGGAGTACAGTGGAAGAGGGTGGGAGAGGACGGGTTGTCGGTAGACATAAAAAAAACTTCACCCTCACTCAACCTCTTGTTAAAAGGGGTCCATTAGGAAACCCTACTGTCCCATCCCCTCCTTCCAGTCCACTATGTGGGCGTCTCTGGGGAAGTAGTGAGGCTTACGCTTTCAACCAACTATGTGGCCTGGGTCTAAAGAGAAGAAGAAACCATCCGTATCCCAGCTATGATTTTAAGAGGAGCTGAGATAAAAGAGGAGGCACCACAGAGGGAAAAATGTATACAGTTACATATGGCGGTACTATTTTTGACAATATTATACCAATCATTTGACTCAAAGCATTGATTTTAAAAAAATGTCACAAATTTTTTTAAACTTTTTGGGAGAGCATGGTCCCTCTCCTATTTTTACTTCCAGCCAGGCTTTGTGGATTATCGCAACGTGATAATAGTCGCTGAGCATATTTGTTGAAAGCATTAAAGGTAAAATCATTATCTAAAACAATAACCCAGGTGGAGATTAAACATGCAGACGCATAACAAAGGCCAACTTTTTGTCATCACACAGGGGTCGTCCACATTGCCACAGGCAGCTGCCTACCATGACGTAACCTTCAGTTCATGGTGCGTTGGCCACTCGCTTTGGCTACACAGTGAAAATCACTGTTTAATCTGGATGAAGGCATGCAGGAGTCAGAGCCAGACAAATCAAAATGTGGAGGGCACTAGACCAGTGATCTATGCGTTTACTCTCTCTGGCCTTCCTCTGACATCATGCAAATGCATGCTAATATGGATGACAAGGGCAACTTCCACGAGCAACATCGTGTAAATCATACATCTTGTTTTATACAATAAACCCAACTGGAATTACATTTGGTCTGGGGGACATCTATGATGACAACAGTTTAAACTAAAGGCTATGGGTATTTGTGCCAAAAGCAGCCAATGGTGTGCTCTTAACTTCATATCATGATGAGTCCCATTTCAACTGGAAAACATCATTTCAACAACCAGTAGAGTTGAAATGCACCTGAGCAAAGCTAGACCTTTGTATGTCTCCGCGATTTCATCACAAACGCAGTCATGGTACTTGACCTCAGCAGTAATCTAAATACATGTATTAATAATATTATTCATATTTATAATAATAATAATATCGTCAACTTCAGTGTCATATGAAAAAGGCCTTATTGGTGTACTACAATGGAGGCATATGTTTTCTCGTAACACGTGTCAAATCTAAGAAATGACAACACAACTGAAAAACACACTAATAGCAGAGATTATCCATGGATTTTATCCAAAACATACCCAAGGGTTCAGTGGAGGGACCTTTCCTCTCAGTCAAAGCCTGGAAAACCTGTCACCGTTTACATTGATGTGCAGTTCTGACTAAATAGCACTAGGGGATGCTCTTGCATGAAGCAAAACTTGTCTCCGGCAGTATGCGCTTCATAAATTCCTTGAAACATGAGTATTTCCAGGCTACCACTACATGTAAACACATTACAAAGACTCAAACCACCTTGTTCACTCTTCTCAAACACAGGTATGTGACATGTCAACCAAGCCCTTGTGTTCATCCCTTAAGGCAGGAGCTTCCATAATCAACTGACATAAATTGAAATTCAGGTTACAACCTGAAACATGTTCTTAGGAAACATTCACAGTTGGGAAACTCTGTTATGGGTGGATTAGCAACAACATGCTAGGCCTATAGGTGTGAATTTAAAAACGTCGATAGTCATAGTAAAATGGGTTGTTGCCATTGAGATGACTTCTGACGGTTTTTGGATTGTTCCTACCCTATTACGTAAGCAATCACCGTAGGTGTATTGACAATGCCCAGCAGACCAATACAGCTGTGAGAAGACGAAATATTTTGATAGCATCGGTTAGACTGGTAGCCTATTCCGTGCAGTGCGCTGGGGGGGTTTCCTTCGGGAAAGACAGTGCGTGGAATATCAGAGCAATGCCCACATATCATTAGGAGAGGGTGATAATCGAGTACTTACCATATTGACTTCAGATACCATGTCTATGCTGGCTATGTCTATATTCATCCCCACTCCCACAGGGGGACCTGCAACAAATCAACAAAACGGACTGTAATGTTAACCATTTCATTATTTTTGTGGTTTATAAAATGAATACCATAAACCACAAATGTGTTTTAACACTTTGAATTATAGTAACTGCGTGCCATCAACACGCGAGCAATCATTCATTGACTTGTTGTCAGCAAGATAACACGAAACAATATGGGGATTTAAAAAAACAGGTGCGCACGGTGCCTTTGATGTTCATCGCAAAACACCGTGCATGGTGTTTATTTCGTCTAAGTGCTCCCGAGGAAATTGAAAGTGTGTATCTATGTCGACCGCTTTTACACCTGAATAGAGAGATGACCGCGTTCGTAAGGTAGCCGAGGCAAGACACAAATCGCCGACATAAATAACAACGGGTTGGGGAATGGATAATCACGTTTCATGACACTACAGTCAAAATGTGCATCATTGATTGAGCCTACAATGTAAAATACCCTTCTGGTATTGTGTTATAAAGTGTTCCTAATCCGCGTCGTTTAGCACATGTGGAACGAGGTGGCCAAATGTATCTATAGGCTACCTGGACAACTGGTGGGTAAGCTATGTGCGTTTAACTTTTATAAAATGAGAAGGGATTTGCGCGATCCACCCAATTAGAGCAACAACTGGGTGTTATGGGGCTGACAATAGAAACGTCAATTAGAGTTCGTATTAAATCATTTCAATTACCTCCGAAATCCGGCCTCAAGCGAATGTCATATCCTTTCAACAGTCTATCCACCGTTTCTTTTACGATTGACATATTGCTAGGGTCATTGACACTAGAGAAAGAGAAGGAATACATTATTATATTTACAGGCTTCTGGAGGCATGATTTAAGTGTTTTCTACAGTTTTTCTACAGTACAGTGTAAAGCACAGCCATACAAAGTGAAGAGCATCTAAACTGACCACTTACCTTTGCGCACAGACCACCGCCACTATTACAGGAAAGGTCCAAACCCCAAAGTAGCTCATTTTCCTTATTCTCAACACCGCCATAGTTTTGATATGATTTTGGATTTCAGTGAAGACAGACGAGATCCAACTTATTCTGGCCAGTGCAGTAATTCCAGTGTGGGACGCATGCGCATTTCTTACCACAACATCAAGAAGCGGTGGCTGCTGATGCTGGTGGTAGAGCAATTTCCCTGCCAGAGAAAATGTTTTAATGGGCAAGCGAAGCCTACAAGTTACTTAGAGGCAAACGGATGGATCTCACTCGCCGTTCATGATTTTCTAAAACGTGTGAAACAAACGTGATATAGATAATACTTTACTTGCTTATTTTCCGTTAATATCGACGTTTTATTCCACTTAGAAGGAATGTTTAAAAACGACAACATTAGCAATTAGGATGAGGTGTTGCATCGGCTACTTTATCTAACATCAATGTATGCTTCAACAGATTTGTGGTTGTTGCATGCTTCGACAGAACATTGGGAGGGACAACTATTTAACAGTGTGTGTGTGTGTGTGTGTGAGAGAGAGTGTGTGTACATAATATGCGCGCACTCTGAGCTGTAGCTACACACGTTCTCTAGCTTTCGCCTCACGTTCTCAGAGAGAACGTTCGTAGCTACAGCTCAGAGTGCGCGTGATCCAGGGTGTTTTGAGGCGCAGAATGATGAGCAGTAATAGGTAATAATCGGATTATTTGTTAGGGGTGTGTTTAGAGGGGCAGGGCAGCGACGGATGATTCGTTCCTTTGGAATTGATCGATATTCAGAATATGTAGGCCTAGATTGAAATCATTCGAACACAAAATGTATAAGCTATATAAACCTATAATGTCAGAGCATTCGTGAAATAGTCAACACCAGTTTGGAATTAGAAATTAGGCTACCCATGCGCTGGGCTGGATGTGCTCGCGCTCTTGCGCTCTTGCGATCTCTCTCTCTTTCAAGGTGGGATGCTCCTCAAAGTTTTTATGACATGACTCAACTTCCCAATCAATTTCACCCACTGCACCTCTCCTACGTGTTCGGGTTTTTGACGCAAATTTGCAAAGGCGTGTTCAAATTGGTTTCATTACCACTCGCTGTTGCTCTTGCGTCAATAATGCGCCTCGAGGAGGATAGAATACATGAACAATAGCAAGTATGCTATACATTTCAAAGCAAGTACCCACTCCTGAAACCGACTTATGCCACTTTGTAAAAGTGGACAAGCGTTGGTGGAATACAAATGCAATGGCGCACGGCACTGGGCAGAGAGCGCACGAGACCCCTGGACAATAGTCACAATTAATCAACATCCCTCTCAACTGTCATTCCTTAACAACCCACAATTAAGATGCGTATCATTGAGCTACTAGCTGCCACGTGAAGACCTACATCAACATGATATTAGTGGACATTATTGGACAATTGAATGTTGAAGTCCCCTCTTGGGGTATATTTTATTTCATATCGGTTTACTTGTAGCCTGGTTGCTTGATTTGCCATACATGAGATTATTTTTTTGGTAAGTAGTTGAATAACCCAGCTATTCTGAGATTGCAATTAGACCATGTAGAGAGCGATAAACTCTGCCCTCAGTTAGACAAATAATAATTAGAACATCTGTCATTAAAACCATAGGCCTCAGTGGACAAACATGAATAAACAACAAGGTCAAGTTCAAAAGCTTTATTGTCCATTTGCTAAAAACTGACATTTGTATTTGACTTCCATCGTGGTTTACGTCAGATACATAAAAACACACCATGCACAATATAATAAAAATTGGTTGTTAAATAGTCACTAGTTCATTCATTCACTCGTCTGTGATTTGTTATTCATCATGAATGCACATAAACGCCTGTCTCAGCCACTACCCCTTCTAATAATTGTTCATTTGCTCTACACTTCTAAAGAACATCTCAAGTATTCAGCACTTGCTAATGTTGCTTTCAGAGAGTGTATTTTCAGTGTTTCCTCTCCAAGGTCAAACAGACTTCCTCTCAGCGCTAAGACTGAAGAGCATAGGCATACAAGTGACTGATAGGTTACTGACTCTTCATAATCAAACACTAGTCATATTTCCTCCCTCATGGCCAGTCAAACTGCATCACACCATGTATTGGAATACAGCGTTTTTGGCTGTGTTTTAGTACAGGGTTTGTTTGCTGGCATGCAGGGTATTGATGGAGAGAGAGGCCAGTCTAGCCTGTTTGTGCAGAGAGCCTGTGGACACAGATAGCACAACACAGCGTATCATCTGCCACGACTTTGGGTCGCACTGTTACCACAAGGAAGGAAAAAGAGGAGGAAAGTAAACATTAGCAGTCCTCTCACAATGGTACACACTCTGTGATGTGCTATGTTTGCCGGTTAAACTAATACACTGGAAAGGTCAAAGCTCAAATACTGAATACTCAAATACTGTACATTAGTCTTAAAACTAATGTACAGACACATTCCTAAAATGCTATGAGACGAGAACTCTTGAAAATACTAAAGTTACATGTTTGAGTTCTTCTTTTTACTTGAGTGTTGACAAGTAATGCAATCTCCTCACTGAAGTCAATGTTATTTTTGTTGTCTCTGGTGTCTGATTTAATATTACGTTTCAGATGAAAGGAAACATATACCGATGTAGGATCTTAATTTGAGACAGTTTTTTGCTACTGTACAGCTGGAAAATAAGCCTGCAGCAACAGGAAATTAGTGTACTCAAAGCAACATTACACGCACATACACTACATACGCACACACGCACACATAACACACACACATATTGTGTCCACGCACACACACATACAGTGTTGCCTCTATACCTAGCCTTTGTTGCCTAACTATAACAATATTATTTCTTAGGAACTGCTATATAATTAGTGTTTATCAGTATAGGTTGTTACACAATTGGAACAAGGACTGTGTGTTTACAGATCCACTTGCTGAAGTTAATTCCATGTGTTGTATATTGAATGAAATGTTATGTAAGTATATTGCTGTTGAAAAGGATACACTTGTAATTATAATGTACCTACTCAGGAGCAAGCAACTTATTGTAAATTGGAGCACAATAGGTTTAATCTTTTTAATTATTAGCTAGCTATGAAATTACAATAACATCCTTTGCAGACTATTCATTCTAACCAGGGGTGTATTCACGCACGCGCACACGCACACGTGCACACACACGCGCACACACACAGTAGCCTACATAAAGTGTAATACATAAAAACAACATGATCACATGATTATTGAAAGCAGTATCCATAGAATGTGTGGACAGACTGGATTCTTTTTGATAAACCTAATGTGGGGGAGTTTGCACCTGGTCACAGATCTGTGTATAGACCCCCTGTGGATGTCTGACATGGCCAGGTACCAAAGTGAGATGGCGACGTAGCAGGATGCCAGGGTGACACATTGAAGCTAGATGGTACTCTTATCTTTTGAGGCATAGTTTTTCAAAAACCCATCTTCTGTATTATAATTTTGATGTTTGGTGTATATACCTGTAGTACGTACAGTGCGTCATGTATCAAAATTGCAATCACATTTTTTTTCCACCACAATGAACCGGTTGTGTATTTAACATGCAGTGAAGTGATGACTGCACTTACAGTGCTGAGTAGCCCTTTCTTGCAGTCAATGACCAAAAGCGCCCCCTTTGGCCTCATGGGTGGAATGTTATTCATATTGTCACGTTCTGACCAGTAAAGGGGTCATTTGTTATTGTAGTTTGGTCAGGACGTGGCAGGGGGGTATTTGTTTTATGTGGTTCGGGGTGTGTGTTTATGTAGAGGGGTGTTTGTTTAGAGTTTCCGGGGTTTTGGTCTATGTTAGTGTATTTCTATGTCTGATCTAGGGTGTTTAGTTCTATGTTTAATTAATTGGGATTGGGCCTTCAATTGGAGGCAGCTGTTTCTCGTTGCCTCTGCTTGAAGGTCCTATATATAGAGGTGTGTTTGTTATGGGTATTGTGGGAGGTTGTTTGTGCACTGCTATGTTTAGCCTGTATTACTGTTTAGCTGTTGTTCGTGGTTTCGGTTTGTTGTTTTTGTATAGTGTGCGTCATAAAATAAAGATGAGTATTCACGTACCCGCTGCATTTTGGTCCCCTTCCTACGATGGCCGTTACAGAACCTCCCACTAACAACGGACCAAGCAGCGGAGGAAGAAGCAGCAGAGGAGTTATCTAGAGTCGTGGACTTGGGAGGAGATTCTGGCTGGAGAGGGCCCATGGAGGAAGGCTAAAGAAGACCGGGAACGCTATTGGGGAACACGGCTGGCAAGGAAGCCGGAGAGGCAGCCCCAATCATTTTTTTGGGGGGGGGCACACGAGTAGTTTGGCTAGGGCAGGCAGTAGACCTGAGCCAACTATCCGTGCTTATTATGGGGAACAGAGGATCAGAGGAGCACCGTACAATGCGGAAGTGTGCACGATCTCGCCTATGCGCACAAACAATCTGGTGAGAATGATTCCAGCCCCTCGCAAGTGCCATGCTCGAGTGAGCACTCAGCCCGTAGGGGTTGTGTGCTCCAGACCTCCAGTAATGCTTCACGGCCCAGTGTATCCTGTTCCCACTCCTCGCACTAGCCCTGAGGTGCGTGTTTCCAGTCTGGCACATCCAAAACCAGCACCACGCACCAGGCTTCCAGTGCGTCAGCCCAGTCCAACTCGTCCTGTTCCTGCTCCTCGCACTAGCCCTGAGGTACGTGTCTCCAGTCTGGTACCTCCAGTACCAGCCCCACGCACCAGGCTTCCAGTGCGTCAGCCCAGTCCAACTTGTCCTGTTCCTGCTCCTCGCACTAGCCTTGGGGTGCATGTCTCCAGTCTGGTACTTCCACTACCAGCCCCACGCACCAGGCTTCCAGTGCGTCAGCCCAGTCCAACTCGTCCTGTTCCTGCTCCTCGCACTAGCCTTTGGGTGCGTGTCTCCAGTCTGGTACCTCCACCACCAGCCCCACGCATCAGGCTTTCAGTGCGCAGTCCCCGTCCAGAGCGTCCGACGACAGTACCCCGTCCAGAGCTTCCGGCGACAGGACCCCGTCCAGAGCTTCCGGCGACAGGACCCCGTCCAGAGCTTCCGGCGACAGTACCCCGTCCAGAGCTTCCGGCGACAGTACCCCCTCCAGAGCTTCTGGCGACAGTACCCCCTCCAGAGCTTCTGGCGACAGTACCCCCTCCAGAGCTTCCGGCGACAGTACCCCGTCCAGAGTGTCCGGCGACAGTTCCCCGTCTAGAGACGGCCTACAGTCCGGAACCGAGTGAGACGGCCTACAGTCCGGAACCGAGTGAGACGGCCTACAGTCCGGAACCGAGTGAGTCGGCCTACAGTCCGGAGCTCCCAGAATTGTCCTTCTGCCCGAGGTCTACAGCGAAGCGCTTCAGCCCGAGGTCTACAGCGATGCGCTTCAGTCAGAGGCATTCAGCGGGGGTAGGCAGGTTAGGTGTGGGAATAAGGCCAGAGCCTGAGCCACCTCCACAGTAGGTGGGTTGGGGAGGGGGGGTGTAGCACAAGAACCGTCGGTGACGGTGGCCACCCACCCTTCCCTCCCTTTAGTTGGGATTATTTTTTTAGTACATTTTTTGGGGGGGGATCATTTTTGTGTGAGGTGCATCCGTGGTCTGCACCTTTTGGGGGGGGTACTGTCACGTTCTGACCAGTAAAGGGGTCATTTGTTATTGTAGTTTGGTCAGGACGTGGCAGGGGGGTATTTGTTTTATGTGGTTCGGGGTGTGTGTTTATGTAGAGGGGTGTTTGTTTAGAGTTTCCGGGGTTTTGATCTATGTTAGTGTATTTCTATGTTTAGTTAATTAGGATTGGGCCTTCAATTGGAGGCAGCTGTTTCTCGTTGCCTCTGCTTGAAGGTCCTATATATAGAGGTGTGTTTGTTATGGGTATTGTGGGAGGTTGTTTGTGCACTGCTATGTTTAGCCTGTATTACTGTTTAGCTGTTGTTCGTGGTTTCGGTTTGTTGTTTTTGTATAGTGTGCGTCATAAAATAAAGATGAGTATTCATGTACCCGCTGCATTTTGGTCCCCTTCCTACGACGGCCGTTCCACATTTTTTCTGAATTTCCGAATTAATACACTGCTCAAAAAAATAAAGGGAACACTTAAACAACACAATGTAACTCCAAGTCAATCACACTTCTGTGAAATCAAACTGTCCACTTAGGAAGCAACACTGATTGACAATAAATTTCACATGCTGTTGTGCAAATGGAATAGACAACAGGTGGAAATTATAGGCAATTAGCAAGACACCCCCAATAAAGGAGTGGTTCTGCAGGTGGGGATCACAGACCACTTCTCAGTTCCTATGCTTCCTGGTTGATGTATTGGTCACTTTTGAATGCTGGCGGTGCTTTCACTCTAGTGGTAGCATGAGACGGAGTCTACAACCCACACAAGTGGCTCAGGTAGTGCAGCTCATCCAGGATGGCACATCAATGCGAGCTGTGGCAAGAAGGTTTGCTGTGTCTGCCAGCGTAGTGTCCAGAGCATGGAGGCGCTACCAGGAGACAGGCCAGTACATCAGGAGACGTGGAGGAGGCCGTAGGAGGGCAACAACCCAGCAGCAGGACCGCTACCTCCGCCTTTGTGCAAGGAGGAGCAGGAGGAGCACTGCCAGAGCCCTGCAAAATGACCTCCAGCAGGCCACAAATGTGCGTGTATCTGCTCAAACGGTCAGAAACAGACTCCATGAGGGTGGTATGAGGGCCTGACGTCCACAGGTGGGGGTTGTGCTTACAGCCCAACACCGTGCAGGACGTTTGGCATTTGCCAGAGAACACCAAGATTGGCAAATTCGCCACTGGCGCCATGTGCTCTTCACAGATGAAAGCAGGTTCACACTGAGCACATGGCAGACGTGACAGAGTCTGGAGACGCCGTGGAGAACTTTCTGCTGCCTGCAACATCCTCCAGCATGACCGGTTTGGCGGTGGGTCAGTCATGGTGTGGGGTGGCATTTCTTTGGGGGGCCGCACAGCCCTCCATGTGCTCGCCAGAGGTAGCCTGACTGCCATTAGGTACCGAGATGACATCCTTAGACCACTTGTGAGACCATATGCTGGTGTGGTTGGCCCTGGGTTCCTCCTAATGCAAGACAATGCTAGACCTCGTGTGGCTGGAGTGTGTCAGCAGTTCCTGCAAGAGGAAGGCATTGATGCTATGGACTGGCCCGCCCGTTCCCCAGACGTGAATCCAATTGAGCACATCTGGGACATCATGTCTCACTCCATCCACCAACGCCACGTTGCACCACAGACTGTCCAGGAGTTGGCGGATGCTTTAGTCCAGGTCTGGGAGGAGATCCCTCAGGAGACCATCCGCCACCTCATCAGGAGCATGCCCAGGCGTTGTAGGGAGGTCATATAGGCACGTGGAGGCCACACACACTACTGAGCCTCATTTTGACTTGTTTTAAGGACATTACATCAAAGTTGGATCAGCCTGTAGTGTGGTTTTCCACTTTAATTTTGAGTGTACTCCAAATCCAGACCTCCATGGGTTGATAAATTGGATTTCCATTGATTATTTTTGTGTGATTTTGTTGTCAGCACATTCAACTATGTAAAGAAAAAAGTATTTAATAAGATTATTTATTTCATTCAGATCTAGGATGTGTTGTTTAAGTGTTCCCTTTATTTTTTTGAGCAGTATATATATATATATATATATATATATATATATATATTTTTTTTATTGATGACAATTGGGTGTTTCTATGTCAAACAGTTTTGTTATATTTCAGTCTTCTGTGGTGTGTATATAAAGTGTAATATTGGGACGCAAACTCAAAATGGAATACATTTCAACTCTATATCGGACATGGGACAGGTGTTTTCTTTTTTGTTGTTGTCCATAACCATGTGTGTGAGGTATATACTTTTGTTTCAAAGTATATTAGTTTAAGACTACCAAGAATCACTCTGTGTGACCTTGATTTAGTCTTTTGCAGTAAAAGGTTACATAGAGGATCACAATTAAACGGCCCTAAAAGGTACATTTTAATGATGCCTCTCTTGACAAGATGTTTTGTCATAGTAGTCTTATAATGATGAAATAAAAGAGCTTTGCCAATTAAAACAGATAATCAAAGCATAAAAACTCAAAAGGACATCTGGTACTCGAAGGACCGATCATAGCAGACTCATTGAACAAAGTCTGATTTCCAAAGCAAGCTGTATTTCAACATGAACTTTGATGTTTCTCAGAACTGTTTCTCAAGCCAAAAGATACACTGCATAGAGTAGCATATACTGTATATACATTTACGTGCTGTTTCTAAAGTTGTTGTGAAACCATTTGAAGATCTTAAGTTATTGACATCAAAAGTTTTTGATATCTATAATGTACATACAATACGTCATAGCTGCTCCAAAATGGAAATTATAACGCCAATCTTTACATTTGTTTATGTTCTTCAGCAGCTATGTGATTTCCCCCCACTGTGACACCAGGTTGCTTAGGCGATGACTATCAACAGTTTCCTTGCCAATGCCAGGAGTGAGCTACGTTTTGAAACTGTAGATAACCAGTAAAAACGGAGACCATCAGCCATCCTCTATGCCTCATTAACTGCCACCAACAGGAGGAGGCGCCACCTGCTGTTTCTCAAGGTCACAGCGCCCTTTACACTACACGACAATGGTCACCATCGCCAAATCTGGGGTGAGCGTCTTGGGGTGAGTGTCAGCTTTCAGCCACAGTTGGGAAGAATATCCGAGCGACCTTGCCAAACAGTGCCTTTTGGTGTCTTGGCTTCAAATATTGAGATTCCAACGGGGTAGCTGGAGCTCTTCCACCAGCAGACCTCCCACGTGAGACCCTCATGTCAACATCTGCTCCTCACTCCTCCTATGTCCCCTCTTTTGCCCCCTTCTTTGCCCCCTCACAGAAGAGCCCTACTAGGCTTGCCTCAGAACAACCACTGCCCACCCACACCACCTCTGCAGGCTCTCTGACTTTGACTTGACTCACTGAGTTTCTTTTTTTGTAACAGCGAGCTGTTACCATAGATACTGTATAATAAAGCAGAATTGCCACATCCACTGTTGGCGGTATGTTAAATATAACACAGCACCACAGAATTGCTTCAGATTTTGATAAGTATTAAACACATACACTTTATACATTTGGACTAAGATGTCATTGAATACAAACTTGGATTAAAAGTAGACATTGATCTAGTCGAATTAGAGAAAGGATGTAATCTGGTGTTTACCCGGAGTTGATGTTAATAATTAAAGAGGTTATGCAGTAAACAGGGATATAATTAGTATTGAAAGAGACTGACACTCAATGACAACAACATGTCCCCGATTAGCTGGCTGTAAAATAGGACATTCACTGGGTCACAAGCTGGTTTCTGTATTTTAGTGGGGGAGGGCCTGCTCCTCAGCCTGATCTTTTACTAGCTTTTTTTTAAATCATGAAACGCTTTGACTGCCTCTTAGTGCACCACAGCATTAGCTAACCTTCTGCTACTGTCCATGGTGCTGAAGTTTTAAGACTGCCTTACCTAGGTCTGGTAGGATTATGCCACAGTCCATAGAGCTGAAGTTTCAATTGCAGTTGGTTGCCTTACAAGGATCTATTGGGAGTTGTGTTGCTGACCATGCTGTTGAAATGTACACTACTAAAGTTGGTGGGATGAATAAAGTTAACTTTCCTTCATTCCATGTCAATGCACAATTATGAACAATAACATTTCATTGCATAAATAATATGTGCTTTTTTTCTCCTGGAGATGCTGAGTATGCCCAGAAGTTGTTGTACTGACCAAAACAAAGTACTAAATGTTCTATTTTCCCAGGCAATTTGGCAAAGGTCTCTTTTACAAAGGTTAGGGAGTTAGAAAAAGGTTTCTGTGAAGCAAGTAACTGCAAGGCACTGAGAAAGCTGCTTGATTTGAATTAAAATACTAAAAAAAATCAAGAGTTGTGTGCGAACACTCGGACGTCGACAGAGGCTTAAATCAAGTTCAGTTTGTCATCTCTGGGGTGACTCAGTTATGACACAAGTCATGTAAAATAGTTGTATCTTAAAAAAAATGGAATGGAAAACCCTCACCTTTCTACCGTTGATGTGTGTGATATCCTGGCTCAAAATGTCTACAGTGCAGAAATAAACATTGGTGATGAGTGTGGTTAGCCCTCAAGTTACCCCTGTGCAATATGAAGTGCTTTGAGAGCTGTATAATGCACAATGTTAATATAATCCATTACTATCATTATTAACATGTACGCAGTTCAACTCTTAAGATTCAAGTGATCTGTTCAACGATTCAGAGATACCTTTAATTCAAACACTGCATATTGAATGTAATGAACCAGAATGAATGCTTTCCAGAGTAGGATATGTTGTATCTGGACAATTAGCAATTAGGCTCCACTTGTGGGCCAAAATGCCTTTCAGCGGCACTATCTCTGACCATTTGGCACTTTATGACATAAATGATGCTCCAAAGAACAGCAAAGCTTAAAAATCACCATATCTATCTCTGTGTCAGTGCACTCTGGGACACCATCATGGATTTGTGTGTGTGTGTGTCAGCCAGGGAGCACGCCTCGGCCGCTTCAACAGAGATATGATGGTCATGGTTCTACCTCTTCTTAATGATCTGTGGTTGAAGCCCCTGCTGTATTGCCTACTGAACGGACCCCTAGTCCCATAATGGATGGCACGGCTCATGTTATGAATAATGCTGTGCCCATTGCACGGTGCTTAAACCTCACTGCCATGGAGGTGGATTAGGGTAATGGCCCTGTGTCATTTCAATGGTGGCATTACATAGCATGCCAAGCAGACTCACACCAGTGAAATCTGAAATAAGCTCCCTTCCTAAAGGGCATCTTGGCTCAGAGCATGGCTTCCATTAATGCTAAATGAATCATATTACACAGTAATGTTTACTATAATGTTAATTCAACCACTGCCCTTGCTACCATCATTTTTGCAGACGTTGTCATCCAGAGCAATTTACAGGAGTGCATCAATTTTCATACTGCCAGCCCCCTATGGGATACGAACCCACAACCGTGGCATTGGAAGCATCATGCTCTAACAACTGAGCTACACAGAACCGCCATCATTATCACTACCATCGCTATCAGTGCTTCTGCTGCTATCACCAGGGCCAGGAATTTTTGCTGACCTTGTGACCTTCCTAGGGTCAAACTCAACTCTCCTGCAGGCCACAACACTGTGTTAGCCCGTGGTGTACAAAACATTAGGAACACCTGCACTTTCCATGACATAGACTTAATCCAGGTGAAGCTATGTATGATCCATTATTGATGTCACCTGTTAAATCCACTTCAATCAGTGTATATGAAGGGGAGGAGTCAAGTTAAAGAAGGATTGTTTAGCCTTGAGACAATAGAGACATGGATTGTGCATGTGTACATTTCAGATTGTGAATGGCCAAGACAAATTAAGTGCCTTTGAACGGGGTATGGTGGTAGGTGCCAGGCGCACCAGTTTGAGTGTGTCAAGAATTGCAACGCCGCTGGGTTTTTCACGCTTTACCAGTTTCTCATGTCAAGTATCAAGAATGGTCCACCAGCCAACTGGAACAACAGTGGGAATCATTGGAGTCAACATGGGCCAGCATCCCTGTGTAATGCTATTGACACCTTGTAGTCCATGCCCTGACGAATTGAGGCTGTTCTGAGGGCAAAGGGGGGGGTGCAACTCAATATTAGGAAGATGTTCCTAATGTTTTGTACACTCAGTGTATATTATCATGACTATTCCCTTGACCGCCTACATTTAACACATTTGTTAATACGTAGACACAGCATTAGCCACTGCACCACATCTTGAAGGAGATGAGGTGGGTGTACACCATTCAAAGTGCATTTATAACATTATATAACTTACATATTGAGTACAATAACACTATGATTGTGGGATTTCATTGCATAAATCATTTAGAACACTTTTCATGCTTTTTTTTTAGAAAACATGTATCTCCGTCAGATGAGTTATAAATATGGTCAATATGTTATACCCTTACTTTAAAGGATATGTAAAAGTTACAGTTAAAACCATGTTTTGTACAGACTAACACATTAGAAGATAAGCACAAAATATGAATCAAATATTAACCGAAAATCAAAGTAGAGATTGTGGCAGAGAACTTATTTGAACTAAATAGCATATAATATTTGACTGCACAAAGCACTTTGCTCTCATATTTGTCTTTGCGCTGTATTAAATATTCTCCTATATCCTATTTGAAATTAGATCAGTTGTTACTGTACTTGTCCATACAACTATGATTCTATCTAAGTGGTATAACACAAGTAATACTTTTTTTGTAATAGTCAAATTTTTTATTTGGACAATGTCACTCCAGGTCAGTGAGAGTTGAGTGAGCCAGCAAACCTCCTACTCCTGCCTTGCCACCACCACCACCACCACCACCACCAGCACAATCACATACACCACCCTAGGTTTTTCTGCTTTATTTGTATTTGTTAACCCATGCAGAAGATTTGAACAAGCATAAACAGACTGTCACAGCTAATGGAAAAAATATGTTTGACATGTCCAAGGTCAACAGGCAATGAGTATTGATGCTTTATCTCCTCAACTTTGTTATGAATTAACATCTGTAGAATGCTCTCCACCACAAACATTTGAACCATCTCTGGTGTAATCTCTGGCAGCAGGACATTTGAGCCTTTTCCAAATCTCCAAACCGGTCCTTGCTAATTCCCCGCCAAAACTATCAGTTGATTTCTTCCTTCTAATGTCCCATAATGCCTTATTCGATTATTTTCAATGCCCTCCGTCCCTGCTCTTCAGTCTCTTAAAACTCTTTAGTTTTTCAACTGAGCGAGTCAGATGAGGCGCAACCGCACTGGAGAAGAAGAGCAGTACTGGCGCAAATGCCCTCGCTTTTTACACTAAGCCGTGTGATCGGTGTTTTATAATGGTTTTAAATGATGGAATATGCAAATTATAACAGTTGACCAGGGCTTTTAGGCTGTGAAGTGTTTATGAGGCATGGCTTTCGTTTTCACTTTCTTTTTTCTGTCCTGGTGAGTACAAGTTAACTATTCTTCTCCGACTTTACGCATGTTAGGATGTTGATCGATGTAAATTATGCAACTTTGATGCAGTAACAAGTTGTACCGAGTAGAATAAGGCGACAGATAATGAAGATGTACTTTGTTTACAGTGTGAGCAATGTTTGGGGAAATAATCCGAAATCGACAGAGATTGATGGGAATATCTATTTGGATAACATTACGCGTATATTGGATAGATTACTAGATGGATATGACAACAGACTGCGACCTGGATTTGGAGGTACAGTAATGCATATTTTAGAATTCTAACAGGTTGTTTTTAAAGATGTTAAATTCCAGTCTTCTCACTCTGTAGATAAAGTTGTACTTTTCACTGTGCTGAGGCACTTATGTTCGGATATACCCTAATTCTTGGTAACTATCCGATCGTTGGAAGCTGCTTTTGGTGCACTTACTATAACTCAAATCTGTGCCCTCGAGTGTCCAGGCAATTTATTTACCCATTTAGGGTCTCTTTCTGACAAAGGGCCAATCCTACTAAGGGATGTTATCGTGCTGACTTGTGAGAGGAATATCCAACACTTCTACAGGTCGAGTAACTGTAAACTGGC
The DNA here is from genome assembly GCF_901001165.1 of Salmo trutta. Taxonomy (NCBI): domain Eukaryota; kingdom Metazoa; phylum Chordata; class Actinopteri; order Salmoniformes; family Salmonidae; genus Salmo; species Salmo trutta. The sequence goes on along the minus strand of NC_042971.1, from coordinate 14,781,642 downwards.
AATGGGATATCATTAACAATAACATCGTTTTTATCTTGTCGATATCTTACATGCTTCCATTTGTTTTTAGATGTACATGCTTCCTTTTGTTTTTAGATTGAAGAGTTATGCTTATTTTGCTATGTCTCATGCCAAACCAACACTTATCTTTGTAGGTCCAGTTACTGAGGTCAAAACAGACATCTTTGTAACCAGCTTTGGTCCAGTGTCAGATGTTGAGATGGTATGTGGCCGCATTACTACTTTATCCAGTCCCCTTCTATAACACAAAACTCCAGAGTATTGGCATTTATGGATATTTTAATACACACTTGTGTTATTGCAGACAGATAATTGCTTGTTGCTCTCAGTCCTAGAATGTCCCTCCACAGTCTCAAGTCATGTTCCTACCAGCCATATTATTCTGGCATTTGGGCAGAATGTCATTAGTGCAGCTTAGGGATTTTAATCTGGTTGACAATCTCTGTCAGTGAGGGTCCCAAGCCTGCTGATCGTTTTATTTCCTTTACCCACTATACCATGTGATACATTAGTAGCCATCCTACAAGCAGTATAGATAAGACCCTTCAGAGCAGTAAAGCCATCCATTTTATCTAAAAGCTTTCCCAGATTGAAAAAGCCATATCCATGGTTACCGTTTGGATCTTCAGTCATTTGCTTTCATGAAGAGGAGTTGAGAAATATGGATATGCACAGTAATTAAACAGATCAAACAACACAGAGGGGATACTTTAAAATATGACGTTTTTTCCCAAAACACTATATATCCATTTTCTGAAATATTGGTAAATTAACTTTTGTTTAAAGAACTTATGAAAGACATTGGTTTTGTTTTTCCACTATCTAATCATGGCATGGGGTTGTTCAATGACAGACATCTATTTGTTTAAAGTCTATCACTTGATGGTTTCATTTCAGAGACAAATAATAATCTTTTTTTGCACAACGCTATATATATATATATATATATATCTGCCTCACTCTCAGATAAATAAGTAGTACTGCTAGGTTTTACACAGTCAAATGTAACAAACAACTACATTTTTAATAAAGAACTGTACAAATCATAGATTTATATAAATAAAATGAATCAATGCTGTAATATGAGATCTGTATGTAAAACAATTACATTTGGCATTTTAGTCATTTAGCAGATGCTCTTATAAAAGTGACTAGTCCATTCATCTTAAGATAGCTAGGTGAATACATATCACAGTCAAATATGCAGTATATGAACATTCCATTCCAGCTAAACAATGCAAATTTTAATGCACATCTAAAATCTATTAATAAAAAATCTGAAAACAGTAATATTTAAACACATGAAGGTATCCATAAGCAATAATTTCTGGAGAAAAAAATGCAAACGTGAAAAATATACTCCTCATTTGCATAAATGAAATAAATTGACTTATTACTGACAATTTGATAAAAAATAAAATGAGGTCACTGATATGCTGTATGTACTGTACAGTACATGCCAGCATTTGCGTACAAATTGATTGCTGATTTGATTTCCAAACCACCATGTCGTAGGAGTACACCATGGATGTATTTTTCCGTCAAACGTGGATTGACGAGAGGTTGAAATTCGAGGGCCCCATCGAGATTCTGCGGCTCAACAACCTCATGGTCAGCAAGATCTGGACGCCAGACACGTTCTTCCGGAATGGCAAGAGGTCCATCTCTCACAACATGACCACTCCCAACAAGCTGTTCCGCATCATGCAGAACGGAACTATCCTCTACACCATGAGGTACTAATGAGTCACACAGCCATCCAGGTCCAGGATAGACCTACGTAGTACTTACTCTGTGTTCTACTGGCCAGTATATAAAAAAAAAATCATGGGTATGGTCCAGCTATTTGTGAAATACGCATACTTAACCAGGCGCATTTCTATGAGTATTGCTTTGTTTTCAAAATATGGTACTACCCACTGTATGCTGGTGTGATTTAGTTATATATGATCATAGGTGAGCATTACTACTGTACATACAGTGTGTCCAATACTCTGCCATTCCATTGCAGATTGACTATAAACGCGGAGTGTCCCATGCGACTGATGAACTTCCCCATGGACGGCCATGCCTGTCCTCTCAAGTTTGGTAGTTGTAAGTTGTCTTGATAAGCCTTAGTCAGACAGATGGTTCCACCAGAAGAGCTGGTGATTACATACTGACTACAGAATCTTTATTTCTGCTGTCCAGATGCCTACCCCATGAGTGAAATTGTGTACACATGGAAAAAAGGACCACTGTTTTCCGTGGAAGTACCAGAGGAGTCCTCCAGCTTGCTACAGTACGATCTAATAGGGCAGACAGTGTCCAGTGAGAGGTTAAAATCCAACACAGGTAAGAATGTATTCATTCACTCTATGCTAAAGTAATGCTTACAGAAATAAGCCTAAAAAGATACCTATTCTAACTAACTGTATGCATCCTGTATGCATATGGCTTTGCAGGATTTCAATCTAAAGACATTAGTAAATTCTAAATGGAATTTTCATCTGAATCTTTGCTTGTTTGGTACACATTCAATGTGGGTATTTGATATGTGCTACAGTATGCATGTACTGTATGCATGATGTCTCCCCCGTGATGCTCACTGTCTGATCTGTTATCTGTAACACAAATCAGTATTGTGCCATGTGAATTTCTGATTTAACAATGTTGCCTGTTAGAAACTCTGTGCCACAGACAGAAATTCCATTTGTTTTCTGACAGGTGAATATGTAATCATGACTGTTCACTTCCACCTGCAAAGGAAGATGGGCTTCTTCTTGATTCAGACATACATCCCCTGTATCATGACGGTGATCCTGGCTCAAGTCTCCTTTTGGATCAATAAGGAATCTGTTCCTGCTCGAACTGTATTTGGTAGGCCTCCTCCTGATCTCCACCATTACTCCCTCCATGTCTCCATTGGGTTGTATACCATGCTTACATGTTGCAAGGTTACCCCTGAAGGTCCGATTATAAGTTGGAGTTCCTTTGGAGTGATATAATAGAGCCACTTTAACATAGCAAAAGAACAAAGGTGGATTATACCAATTCTCCACTCATTACATGATCCATTCTGTATCCTTTTATGTAGATTAGGTGAGGATATAGTATTTTAATGTTCTTTCTTGGCAGAACTTGGTAATGCTTTGCATTCTATGGAGTGCTTCACTTAGTGGGTTGGTGCTAGAGATAAAAGGCAGCACAGTCACATGGTAGCTCTCAGACCTTCTACCTCATTATATTTATTTCCTCCAAAGTGGTGGAGCTGAATTAATAGTAAATAACTCCTACTTTGAAATCGGTCATACCGAGAGGGTTGGGGGGGTGATGCTGTTTACTTGGACTCGTTCCGAGGACTTGCAGATTCCGCTTGTTCCCATTACATCATGCTACACTTGTTTCAGCCTCTAGCCTCAGGAGCATGGAGCTCCTAAGTTTAATTTGCCATACTTTGGATTTTTTCTATTTTAATTTCCTCAGTTACATTTCCATGAGCAGGAGTAGCGGCTACTGGCCTTTGTAGATTATGGCTCTTTTTGGAAGCTCGTCAGCATTTTGAAAAGCCCACACAGAAGTGAAAGATACCAATCATTAGTACGCGTTCAAGTTGGGCCCCACGTGAAAAGCACATATGCGGAAAGTCATTAACCTCCCACATCCCACTGCTTTCATTTCACACAGTTGCGGGGGAGCGCTGTGAAGATATTGGAGTGTTTTTAGTGTGAACATGGTGTGTCCTTTAGGAGGCTGTTGCATAAAACATATTGGATTTTCCCCAAACCCAAGAATGACAGGCTTTATCTTCACGGTTTACACTGTTTGTTTTTGCGTTCCGAAATGCTACGATTAAGAGACTGTAAATTGCTTCTGTAAATCCAATGTATTTGAATGCTTTGGTGACACAACAACATGACAACCATAATATGGGGCACAGCGAGAAGCCACACAAAAGAAAATGCTGGGTTGTTTGGATGACCCAACTGCTGGGTTGCAGGTATTGCGTCACTTAGTTGGGTTGTTTTCTATAAAAAGAGCAAAGTTGGGTTGTTGATGCTGGGTTATTGATGCGTGGAATTGAGATATGACCCAGTGGGTCAGATCAGAAGACTGGAGGCGTGGCTTAGCAGGGAAGTTTCAGGAAGTTATTTTGGGCTGCCCGTGAGTGTAAATGTCATTCCGGTTCATCTGTTCTGTTTTATTGTCATCAAATGTTAAGGTTGAACACTGACACTTTTGTAGCTTTAATGAGGCTTACACAAGTGTTCTTTAGGAGCCTATGGATTACATTAAAAAAGACTCAGCTGCTGGGTCATCCCAGCATGAAAGTGAATAAAAACCCAAATGATGCTTAAATTAACCCCTTTGTTTGGGTAATCCAAACAACCCAACATGTTAGGTTATCCACACAACCCGAATGGCTGTCTCACAATAACCCAACGTGTGTTCTGTCCAATATTTACCCAGCGCTGGGTTACCAAATAACCAAAATTGGGTTGTTTTTAACCCCTAATTTTTTTAGAGTGCAGTAGCTAAATAGGTTGTGGTAATGTACTGACAGGTGCAGAAGGAGAAAGATGGAGATAGAGAGCTACGCGAAGCACTCCATCAGGGCTAAAGCACATTAGCCATTGTTGTTGTGACTCTCTAAGAGCTGAAAGTCCCCAGAGCTGAAGTCTCACAGACTTAATTGAGTGGGCCTAATTTGTACCTTGCTTTTAGCCTTTAAAAGCGCACGGATGCCTCAAGCTCCTCATTTCTTTCTCCTGTCTTTATCCTTCATTTTCTTCCTCCTCCTCTTCTTCTTCCCTCTCTCTCTCTTTCTCTGTCCTCCTCTGCTTTTTTTACTGACACGATTTCTCCCATATCCCTCTTCCTCAGTGTGATCATTACCAAGTGCATGAGTTTGACAGGCAGTGTTGGCCATTGGTGGGATTTTTATAGAGAGTTGGTACCGGAGCTAACTTAATCAAGAGTTCTATACTGGCTTTCAGCGCTAAAGCAGTGCTTAAATGCAGTGAAACATGATTACATCCACTTAAATGCTCTCTACCTGTCCCCCCTGTGCAAATGAACTGTGTAAATATGTAATTGTTAAGAGCATAGCAGGGCAGTGGCCAATGGACCTTTTTTTTGTTGTTGACAGTTTTAGCTTAATCTCTGCTAAATTATAGCTGTACCCTGTTAATGGACCGGTATAAAGCATGTCCCTTATGTGAATGAATAATGACTTGTAAGGCCCTCGATAGTGTGAGGCCAGCGATTCGAAACTCCCTTTGAATAAATGTGATGAGATTTATTACCCTGAACACATATTGTATCCATGGATCTGTTTGCATTTTGTGAATCTCCGAGGTGTTATTCATTGCTCAGATATCTGTTGCCGCGTTAAATGCAACGGATTGAGGCACAACTGCTTTGCCTGTTGTTGCTGTTGTTGTTGTTATTGTCACCAAGATCCAATTTGTGAATAGAAATAAATGCAGCCAATCAATTTCCATAGTAGCCCTGCCTCAGATGAGGTGCCTGACCATAATATTATTTAACACTCTCAATCAATGGCAATTTATTTGTACTCCCTTGAAACGTAACTTGCAGTGAACCACTTCAAATAAGCAACTCCATTCTGACAAAGGTTGTACAGATTGAAATTCGCAATCAATTTATCTTGATATACAGGTTAAGTAGTTGATTCAAAGTTTGGTAGTCTATGAATATGTTCAGTCTCTTCCCAATGTTATGAGGAGACAAGAGTGTGAATTCCTGCAAGTGTAGATAGTCCTGTCGGTGAAGTCACTTGGCAGTCCAATGAACCTTATCCAATACCAGTAGAAAGTATTTCAGAAGACATTTATGCGTACTGTATAGCACAGTAAATTGCTTCATATAAGCTGTGGACAGGACAGCCTTTCTACGCTCTCTTCATTATCCAGGATTGGGACTGCTATTGCTCTTTTTCCCTGTAAACTTGTTCCATGTAAGCCTTCATCAATTCATCTGTGTCCCATCCTTCTCATCATCATTACTCTCCTGCTCCTCCAGGCCTGCTTGCAGCTCAGTCATCCATTGTCTCCCTGAGATGAAACTACACTACCCTGGCATCTCATTCCAACCCGCATCCGATTGATCACCATGTGTCTAACTCTAACCCAAGGAAGTTGTGCTGCTCTGGAACTATCATCATCATCACTAAAAACAGGCCATCCCATGAACAGTAAACACTGTGGCTGGTATGACAAACTTCATCTACCCCGACTCTCCTCTGCTTTTAGAATGACGTAAGAAATACCCTGCTGTGATTTCAAATGGATTTGTGTCCAAGACATAACAGGAATACTAAAAGTTGCCCCAAATGAAAAGTTGACCTCATTTATATAGATAAATAGCAAGTCATCTATTGATCCTGAGAGTCAGCAACCAAAGACATGGCTTAGTTTCCTCAGCTTAAGCTTAGTGTTAGCATAGTTGCGTGCACTAATCGAGTCCTGTGATACCATGTTTCCAAAGAGCATGCCTAAATGACCTGACTTAAAGTTGATTTAGGCATGCTGTTACCGTAGGAACATACTGTATTATCACAGGCCCTACCACTCCTGTGTTTGCACGCAATGATGTTAAGGCTAAGCTGTGGGTGAGTAAACTAAGCCATGTTTTTGGTTGCTGCCTCTCAGAATCAATAGATCATGCTGAGAGTACACAGTGTTACTTTGAAAACCCTAACGTTGGTGAATTTGTTACCCCGTATGACTCGCTATTGGTAAAGTGAATACGTTTGACATTATGGGTGATCTATTGATTTTCTTAAAGTAAGAAAGATTGGGCTTTTTATATTTCGCTGGCCACTTGTTTACTCAAGTCTCCAGCCTGAATATTTTATAGTGCTACAGGTATCATTACTTATCAACAATACCAGAGCACATTGGTATCTGACAGATAGACATTATAATCAACTTGGTGTAAAAAATTATTGTGACCCTCCATCCAAAGGACAGTAAAGACAAAGTGTACTGTTTAGCATTGAATTTGGACACAAATGCACTTCTGAATGTAGGAGCAAGGTTAGTGGTTGAGTAGTGTGAACTTGTGTGAAAATGAGGCTAGAGATTAAACATCATGCCCACAAATTCACCCTCTGGCGAAGTAGGGCATCAATTACCATCTAAATTATGAATGGCTCTGAGGATTTTATGCACTGTAATGCAATACTAATCTTCATTTTGTAGGTTGCTATTGATGAAGTTGCAGTATCTTCAGTTATTATTAACGAGACAGCCTAATCTGATGAACTCAAGACACTATTTTTGCTCAAAATGTTCAGAGATGTTAGATCAGTGTCGTGAGAATTACGTCGGAAATAAATTCATTCTCTGAAAATATATGATAAGATTTGATCTATTGGGTTCATAGAAAGAACCATTTTCAGGCCAAATGACATGCTTGAATAGACTCAACCATTTCCCCTTAAGCTATTTCATTGCATGTAAGCTCATGTGTGTTCACATTAAACTGCTTTAACGCAAACCACTGGATGGTTGCTTGTCAGAAACCCCAACCCTCTTCACTCCACTCCATGCCCTGACAATCCCCACTCAACAAGATGATGGGCCTGGTACCCTGGAAGCCCAGCCAGTCAACCCTGGGGCTCTGGGAGATAGACAACAAAATGTATCCTCGATCCAGTATCTCTGTCTAAAATCTCTCTATGTGCCCTGTGTATCCCAGGCATTACCACTGTGCTAACCATGACCACACTCAGCATCAGCGCCCGCCACTCTTTGCCCAAAGTTTCCTACGCCACGGCCATGGACTGGTTTATTGCCGTATGTTTCGCCTTCGTTTTCTCAGCCCTCATCGAGTTTGCAGCAGTCAACTACTTCTCCACGCTGCAGGCCAACCGGGAGCTCCGCAAGGTGGCCGCCATCAAGGCAGCCCAGGAGGCTGCAGAGGCCGGGAGGAGTGACGGGGAGTCCTCTTCGGTAATCCACCCCCCTCCTCCCTCCTTCCCACCTCGTTTTACACTCCTCCCTCCCTTTCCCTTTCCTCCCATCTCTATGTCCCTCTCAACCCCTGCTCCTGGTCTCTGATAACAAGAGCATTTGACGAGAAGAGACAGCCAGTGTCTTCATGAACGCAGTTGCTGCAGATTATGTAAGAGGGATAGATGAAGGAAATATCCAGGCAGATCATTACAGGCTCACAAGAAACCTTCATGCTGGAGGGGAAAGGCAAGCCCAATGCTTTGTGCTTCTGTGGGAGAGATACTATTATTAGGTGACTGCACCAAATACATGAAGGCCTACATGTAGGTTTTCACATAACAAAATGACTAAATAGTCAAACGGAGAGGAGCTCTATCGGACCATCTGTCACCATTTTAAATTGCTATCTCTTTAAATTATTCTAAAAGGCAGCCAAATCTAAATGACCTGGATAAGATGTTGACTGGTTATGACTGGTTGACTGGTTTTTGACTGGATAAGATGTTGTTGACTGAGTCTACCAGCTCTTCCTTAGCTGAACACTAAGGAATGTTTATATTATACACTGATTTATACACTTGTGATGACTTCCAAACAAGCCAAATTGATATAAGCTGTGTATTATGTTGCACTATTAATCCTGCATTTTTCATCTCATGAAAACAAGACAATGTCATGCAGTATTTACATTTCATGAGATATTCCGTCAAGCTAGTAACCGAAAGGTTGCAAGTTCAAATCCCCGAGCTGACAAGGTACAAATCTGTTGTTCTGCCCCTGAACAAGGCAGTTAACCCATTGTTCCTAGGCCGTCATTGAACATAAGAATTTGTTCTTAACTGACTTGCCTAGTTAAATAAAAGGTAAAATAAAATTTCAAAAAAGCTCAAGCGATATTATTTCAGTATGCAAAACAATGTTATATAGTATATCTACTGTATAAGAATTTGTTCTGATCCTTGTGGGATTTGAGCCTGAGAGCCAGCAGAGAATTCAAGCCTGTTGTCATTTCAGAAATAGCTGCAATATTAAAGCAGTGCGAACTGCATGCTCCCTGCCTGATTTCTCACCTCCGTCGGACTCGCACAGCATCCAGCAGCTGACATTTGCAGCTCCAACCTGCTCTGTGATGGAAGCCAGTTAAACCCGTGCCAGCGCCCCCACTCTACCCCACACCACCCCTCACAACCCTGCCCCAGTTCCTGCTCCCCACTCCCCACCGCCCAACTGTGCCTCAGTCCCTGCTCCATTCATTCTGCAGCACCACAGTAGCCAAATACTATTAAATACCAAATGTTGTATTGATGAATGAATCAATGACAATTTCGTTTATGACTTTGTGCATATGGCATACACCTCCGTGTTGTTATAGGAAATGGATTCAATTAAAACTGCGTTATGCCAAAATAAAACCCAATTGATTTCCTATTTTAATCTTAATTGCCGATGACTTACTGATGTGCTGGTCATAGATTTACTGTGCAGACCTGTTCTTTCACTCACCCCTTCCACCCACCTTTGTGTTTGTGCGCCATACAGGACGCCAGCAGTATGCTGAAGAAGAGGATGAACTCTACGCCTCACTTTGAGAGGCCAGTTGAGGTGTTCCCTAACCCTCCAGTGAATGCCCAGGCCTTCCTCCAGCAAGGCTCAGCCGTGCCGTCCAACAACTTACTGACAGGCACCAGCATCATAGACAAGTACTCACGCATCCTCTTCCCTCTGTCGTTCGGGGCCTTCAACCTAGTCTACTGGATCGTCTATCTTACCAAGGACACCATGGAGATGACAAGGTAGAGGTGATACATTTTCTAGTGGCTACTGTAAATGTTTGGAAGCTTGCTACAAATGATGGGGAAAAAGAAGCAATTTCATGTAGACGGTATGTTCAGGTAGGCCAATTTGATGTAAGAAGTACAGTAGAATCTATTATAGCAGGATGATCTGTAGCTAGTCATATTAGCTGTTCTGGAGCCCTCTCATTGTGAAATGCATGCAGAGTCCATATGCTAATAGTTTTAGTTTTATATCATATTATTGGAACTGGGGAAGGACCACTGTTAAAATGTCCTATTATATTATATAAAAATAGAGAAGCCAGGAAGACAGGGCCACATGATGAAGAGGGGCAATTTTATGATAAAGGAATTATGCTGAGACTTTTCACTTTAGCATGTATCCTAAACAAAAACCATTGATTACAAAGTTTAGTAAACCATTCAAATCTATGCATAAGAACTACTTTTAACAATTTACACAGAACATTTCACAAAACACATTTACTGGAAGAACTGTGCAGATGCTATGTTTGGTAAGAGAATTATGGTAAAATCTCTCTGTTTATGTGACCACGTTTTCCAAAAACTTAAATATCTGCTTCGAATTAAGATTCAAAGATGTCAAATTTGCATTCTTTAAGATAAAATATTCGGGGACCACCCGAGTGGTGCAGTGGTGCCACTAGAGATTCTGGGTTAGAGTCCAGGCTCTGTCGCAGCCGGTCGCGACTGGGAGACCCATGGGGCGGTGCACAATTGGCCCAGCGTCGTCCGGGTTAGGGGAGGGTTTGGCCAGCAGGGATATCCTGTCCCATCGCGCACTAGTGACTCCTGTGGTGAGCCGGGCGCAGTGCACGCTGACATGGTCACCAGGTGTACGGACCGTCCGACATGTTGGTGCGGCTGGCTTCCGGGTTAAGTGGGCATTGTGTCAAGAAGCAGTGCGTCTTGGTTGGGTTGTGTTTCGGAGGATGCACAGCTCTCAACCTTCGCCTCTCCCGAGTCCGTACGGGAGTTGCAGCGATGAGACAAGACTGTAACTACCAAAATGATACAACAAAATTGGGGAGAAAAAGGGAGAAAAAAAATAATTTAAAATAATGGTTAAAAGCTTGGGCAAAAGACTCACTGGCACGAAAATAGGAATGGATGATCAGTTTCCGAAGGAAAATTCCAGGAGGGCACAAAATTCTGTACCCACTCTTCAAGGTGAATAAACTTAAAGGGAAACGTGTAGCTCTCGTCAGGGGTGCAACTTTGGTTTTAGAATTAAAAAAAAAATATATATATCTTTTTTATTATTATATATACACACCACCGTTCACAAGTTTGGGGTCACTTAGAAATGTCCTTGTTTTTGAAAGAAAAGCACATTTTTTGTTCCAGTAAAATAACATCAAATTGATCAGAAATACAGTGTAGACATTGTTAATGTTGTAAATTACTATTGTAGCTGGAAACGGCAGATTTTTTATGGAATATCTACATAGGCATACAGAGGCCCATTATCAGCAACCATCACTCCTGTGTTCCAATGGCACGTTGTGTTAGCTAATCCAAGTTGATCATTTTATAAGGCTAATTGATCATTAGAAAACCCTTTTGCAATTATGTTAGCACAGCTGAAAACTGTTGTTTTGATTAAAGTAGCATTAAAACTGGCCTTCTTTAGACTAGTTGAGTATCTGGAGCATCAGCATTTGTGGGTTCGATTACAGGCTCAAAATGGCCAGAAACAAATAACTTTCTTTTGAAACTCGTCAGTCTATTCTTGTTCTGAGAAACAAAGGCTATTCCATGCGAGAAATTGTCAAGAAACTGAAGATATCGTACAACGTTGTGTACTACTCCCTTCAGAGAACAGCGCAAACTGTCTCTAACCAGAATAAAATGAGGAGTGGGAGGCTCCAGTGCACATCTGAGCAAGAGAACAAGTACATTAGAGTGTCTAGTTTGAGAAACAGATGCCTCACAAGTCCTCAACTGGCAGATATATTAAATAGTACCTGCAAAACACCAGTGTCAACTTCAACAGTAAGAGGCGACTCTGGGATGCTGGCCTTCTAGGCAGAGGTCCTCTATCCAGTGTCTGTGCTCTTTTGCCAATCTTAATCGTTTCTTTTTATTGGCCAGTCTGAGATGACTTTTTCTTTGCAACTTTTACCAAGACACACCTGTTAATTGAAATGCATTCCAGGTGACTACCTCATGAAGCTGGTTGAGAGAATGCCAAGAGTGTGCAAAGCTGTCATCAAGGCAAAGGGTGGCTACTTTGAAGAATCTCAAATCTAAAATATAAAGAACAAGGTTAAGGGCAGAGAAAGCTTGTTGGATACTAAGAAAGCTTTGTTGTAGAGCATTTAACACATAATCCCGGGAGGGGCCAGTTGAGTATAAGACTGTATAGAAATGGATGAGAGAGCGTTCTACTGCCTGAGCTATGTTGTTGATGTAAATTGAGAAGAGCGTGGGGCCTAGGATCGATCCTTGGTGTACTCCCTTGGTGACAGGCCGTGGCTGAGACAGCAGATGTTCTGACTTTATATACTGCACTCTTTGAGAGTCCGGTGTTGGTCGGTGCTCAGTGGGTGTGGATGCTGGATACAGTAAATGGAAAGAGAGGAGGCTCATGGGTCGGTGTCAGTGGGAGCCGGGAGAGGTAACATTAACTGGAGGGAGAGAAGGGAGAGGCAGCGAGCGAGAGAGAGAGAGAGAGAGAGAGGAGGCTTGTCCAGATTGTTTTCACACTCTTGCTTTGACCACCAGAAGACAGAAAGAGATAGAAAACAGTTATGATCTGAGCATAACAGTATGCCAGTGGAAGGGAGGACAGTAGGAGGTGGTTTGTGACTACTATGATTTCCCATTGTATCCAATTAATTTGCAGTAATTCTGATTTGGTGAAAGAAGGACGAGTTTTAATCACAACAAACACCTCCTACTGTAAAAACAATATAACTAATTGGTAGGTCTACATTAAGTTGTTACTTTTGTGAATGTTCATTATCCTCCCTTTTGAGGAAGAGAAATTAGAAAATACAGTATCTTAAAGATATGTGGGTTTTTGGTAACTGAATTACCAGGCACAAGGCAGTGTTTCTTAAACTTAGGGATGGATTGAAATGTACAGACATTTACCTGGATGGAAATGGGGGATGGTCATGCTTTTTCAAATCTAGTCCAGGGGAGGGTCATGTAATTTGTATTTGATGAAATGTCAGTATTTCTCAGTTTTAGAAATAGTTGCTTATTAGGCTATGTATCGATGTGTGCCCAATGACGCCCCTCATCTCTGATTCTCCGCTGGGTGTGCAATATCAATTGTGCCTATAGGCTATTTAGTGTGATCTCAATCAAATTGTCCATAGCCTATAGGCTACGAAGAGCATGCTCGGAGAAGCACAGATCAAAGTTATATATCCAAGATAGCTGCTGGGATAGTGTAAATAAAACTAGGCTGCATTACACACTGCAATGGATATTCCATCCCTGAGCCCTGGTGTGCTTTGCTCTGCTCTTGCTGATCCAAAAAATGGTTTAAGGCTGCTTAACCAATGTCTACGCTGTGTAGGGCTAAGTGTAAGTTCAGGAGGAAAGTCTTCCAAAAATAATTTTTGATTAGGCCTTGTCCAAAAAATGCTTGCGCACAGATGAGCCTGTAACCTATGCTCTGTTCAGTTTGAGAAGGTGAGTGCGAAGATGAGAAGGTCAACTTTGATAGATTGCCATTACTAGAATAGATTTTTATTAAAAACAATATGTTTCTTGCCCATGATGTATTTATCAGAGCTATTGACCTCACAACTTACATTGTGGTGCTAAAACTTGAAGCAGCAGCCGTGGCACAATCAATCGGAATTGGACAGCTCATGGTGCTGAAAGTAGGCACATTCGAGTAGGTATAATTCATTTCAACAGTCTTCATTTTAATTTGACTTTACTAACAACAAGAGTGCTTTGTGTTGGAGTCTATTTCTTCCTATTTAAGAAGTAAGAGGTAGGCCTACATGTTTGATAGATGAAATTAAGCTATAGGCAGTTGCTATATCCATATATTTGTTGGTGAATTCCTTCATCCTACCTTGTTGTAGCCTACCTCTGTGTCAGTGAAGGGTTGTTAAGTTAAAAAACTCAATTTAAGGGGGTATGAGAGGGGATACCATAGGCCTACTTTTTAATTAAATAAAATCCCAAAATGACATTGTTAGATTGTTAATATGGCTTGGGGGCAGTATTTCAATGTCTGGATGAGAGGCATGCCCAACGTAAACTACCTATTACTCAGGCCGAGAAGCTAGGATATGCATATAATGTCTGTGAGTATAACAGAACTGATATGGCAGGTGAAAACCTGAGGAAAATCCATCCAGGAAGTGGGATTTTTTTGATGTGGGTAGTTTAACCTCTCTAGGGTAGGGGACAGTATTTGCACGGCCGGATAAAAAAACGTACCCGATTAAATCTGGTTATTACTACTGCCCAGAAACTAGAATATGCATATAATTATTGGCTTTGGATAGAAAACACCCTAAAGTTTCTAAAACTGTTTGAATGGTGTCTGTGAGTTTAACAGAATTCATATGGCAGGCAAAAACCTGAGAAGATTCCTTACAGGAAGTGGCCTGACTGACCATTTCTTGGGCTTCTACACTCTCTTTATTGAAAACTGAGGATCTCTGCTGTAACGTGACACTTCCTACGGCTCCCATAGGCTCTCAGAAGGCGGCAAACCGGTGAATGATGTCTTTGCAGGCCCTGGCTGAAAAACAGTAGCGCATTTGGATAATGGTCGATCAGAGAACAATGAGACTGAGCCACGTGCACGAGGCGACACCATGTTTTTATTTTTTCGTCTTTGAACTTAAACAGGGTTTCCAGGTCGGAATATTATCGCTTTTTAACGAGAAAAATCGCATAAAAATTGATTTTAAACAGCGGTTGACATGCTTCGAAGTACGGTAATGGAATATTTCGATTTTTTTTGTCACGAAACGCGTCGGGCGCGTCACCCTTCGTCACCCTTCGGATAGTGTCTTGAACGCACGAACAAAACAGAGGATATTTGAACATAACTATAGATTATTTTGAACCAAACCAACATTTGTTATTGAAGTAGAAGTCCTGGGAGTGCATTCTGACGAAGAACAGCAAAGGTAATCAAATTTTTCTAATAGTAAATCGGAGTTTGGTGAGGGCCAAACTTGGTGGGTGTCAATTTAGCTAGCCGTGATGGCTGGGCTATCTACTCAGAATATTGCAAAATGTGCTTTTGCCGAAAAGCTATTTTAAAATCGGACATAGCGATTGCATAAAGGAGTTCTGTATCTATAATTCTTAAAATAATTGTTATGTTTTTTGTGAACGTTTATCGTGAGTAATTTAGTAAATTCACCAGAAGTTTGCGGTGGGTATGCTAGTTCTGAACGTCACATGCTAATGTAAAAAGCTGTTTTTTGATATAAATATGAACTTGATTGAACAAAACATGCATGTATTGTATAACATAATGTCCTAGGATTGTCATCTGATGAAGATCATCAAAGGTTAGTGCTGCATTTAGCTGTGGTTTGGGTTTATGTGACATTATATGCTAGCTTGAAAAATGGGTGTCTGATTATTTCTGGCTGGGTACTCTGCTGACATAATCTAATGTTTTGCTTTCGTTGTAAAGCCTTTTTGAAATCGGACAGTGTGGTTAGATTAACGAGAGTCTTGTCTTTAAAATGCTGTAAAATAGTCATATGTTTGAGAAATTGAAGTAATAGCATTTCTAAGGTATTTGAATAACGCGCCACAGGATTCCACTGGCTGTTGAGTAGGTGGGACGATTTCGTCCCACATACCCTAGAGAGGTTAACTGAATGCCTGTAGAGTATCTAATGGGTTAGGACCCAGATTGCAGTTCCTATGGCTTCCACTAGATGTCAACAGTCTTTAGACAATGTTTCAGGCTTGTTTCTGAAACATTAAGAAGAATGAGACCTTTCCGTCAGTGGACTGTAGAATCATGCAGTGCTGGTTTGCGCGCGTGACCAAGAGCGTGCCCTACATTGTTTTTCCTTTCTATTGAATACGCTATTGTCTGGTTGAAATATTATCGATTATTTAGACAATTGACAACCTGAGGATTAATTATTAACATTGTTTGACATGTTTCGACGAACTTTACCGGTACTATTAGGATGTATTCGTCTGCATGTTTTGACTGCCTTTGAGCCAGTGGATTACTGAACAAAACGCGCCAACAAAACTGAGTTTTTGGGATATAAAGAGGGTCTTTATCGAACAAAACAAACATTTATTGTGTAGCTGGGACTCTTGTGACTGCAACCAGATGAAGATCTTCAAAGTTAAGTGATTAATTTTATCGCTATTTCTGACTTTCGTGACTCCTCTACTTGGTTGGAAAATGTTTGTATGCTTTTGTAAGCGGGGCGCTGTCCTCAGATAATCGCATGGTATGCTTTCGCCGTAAAGCCTTTTTGAAATCTGACAAAGCAGCTGGATTAACAAGAAGTTAATATTTAAACCGATGTATAACACTTGTATTTCTATGAATGTTTATTTTGACTATTTCTG
Source organism: Salmo trutta (assembly GCF_901001165.1). NCBI lineage: Eukaryota > Metazoa > Chordata > Actinopteri > Salmoniformes > Salmonidae > Salmo > Salmo trutta. Next base: position 14,765,303 of record NC_042971.1, on the reverse strand, counting down.
TATTTTGATTTTGACGCTCTGCAATTTAACCGGATGTTGCCGAGGTGGGTCGCTAGCGGAACGCCTGCGCCAGAAAGGTTAAGAAAATAAAAGGGATATAAAGGGATCTATGACTGCACTTTGGTCCGCGAAGCTTCATGCAAGCTGTAAAATACCTGGGAAAGATGTGACTCCGATGCATCTGGGAATATCATTGTTTTGTTTCTTCAGAGTCTGACTTTGCTTGGGAGGTAATCTTATTCTGTCACAGTCAATTGATTAAAGCACTTCACTTTCTGCACAATAGAAGATGTTTAAACTCAAGCAGCTTTTAGGGAAACACTTGTGACCTTCTCTCATTGGGTTAAGCCACGGAAGAAGAGTAGCTAGCAGTTAAAGCTGACATTTTTCTGCGTCGGAAGGCCTACTCTATCTGGGGTGAAAAGGTAAGCCTAACTTCTGAAAGTACCATGCTCAGGTTCCTAATTATTTGTAAACAGGGATAGTTTTGATGCAAACAAGACAGACTGATTTGGCATAGAAGAAATTATAAGATGAACACATAGCCCTATCTCTCTGTCCATTCTTTGCCGGTAATTTTGGTTATTTAAGTGGTATTAAAAACAGATTCCACCAATATGTAAAATGACGTAGAATTGCATGAAATGCTTATAAAAGGCAATTTTTCCTTGGACCTGCAAATATGATGTTTTTCATATAAAGGAGATCTTTCCAGCCCTACTCTTGTCCACGGTGGTCTGCGAACCCACAACCTTCTGGTATGTGCTCTATAAAAATTCCCACGTAGCAATGTAATGCTTACTGGACGAAGAAGTGCGCTCCATGTGACCCTTATTATAAATAACGTTCACTCCCTTACAGTAGGCAAATATAGTTGGTAGGGGTTTTTAAAATACAGTGAGGGAAAAAAGTATTTGATTCCCTGCTGGTTTTGTATGTTTGCCCACGGACAAAGAAATTATCAGTCTATAATTTTAATGGTAGGTTTATTTGAACATTGAGAGACAGAATAACAAAAAAATCCAGAAAACGCATGTTAAAAATGTTATAAATTGATTTGCATTTTAATGAGGGAAATAAGTATTTGACCCCCTCTCAATCAGAAAGATTTCTGTCTCCCAGATGTCTTTTATACAGGTAACGAGCTGAGATTAGGAGCACACTCTTAAAGGGAGTGCTCCTAATCTCAGCTTGTTACCTGTATAAAAGACACCTGTCCACAGAAGCAATCAATCAGATTCCAAACTCTCCACCATGGCCAAGACCAAAGAGCTCTCCAAGGATGTCAGGGACAAGATTGTAGACCTACATAAGGCTGGAATGGGCTACAAGACCACCGCCAAGCAGCTTGGTGAGAAGGTGACAACAGTTGGTGCGATTATTCGCAAATGGAAGAAACACAAAAGAACTGTCAATCTCCCTCAGCATGGGGCTCCATGCAAGGTCTCACCTCGTGGAGTTGCAATGATCATAAGAACGGTGAGGAATCAGCCCAGACCTACACGGGAGGATCTTGTCAATGATCTCAAGGCAGCTGGGACCATGGTCACCAAGAAAACAATTGGTAACACACTACGCCGTGAAGGACTGAAATCCTGCAGCGCCCGCAAGGTCCCCCTGCTCAAGAAAGCACATATACATGCCCGTCTGAAGTTTGCCAGTGAACATCTGAAAGATTCAGAGGACAACTGGGTGAAAGTGTTGTGGTCAGATGAGACCAAAATAGAGCTCTTTGGTATCAACTCAACTTGCCTTGTTTGGAGGAGGAGGAATGCTGCCCATGATCCCAAGAACACCAACTCCACCGTCAAACATGGAGGGGGAACATTATGCTTTGGGGGTGTTTTTCTGCTAAGGGGACAGGACAACTTCACTGCATCAAAGGGACGATGGACAGGGCCATGTACCGTCAAATCTTGGGTGAGAACCTCCTTCCCTCAGCCAGGGCATTGAAAATGGGTCGTGGATGGGTATTCCAGCATGACAATGACCCAAAACACAAGGCCAAGGCAACAAATGAGTGACTCAAGAAGAAGCACATTAAGGTCCTCGAGTGGCCTAGCCAGTCTCCAGACCTTAATCCCATAGAAAATCTGTGGAGGGAGCTGAAGGTTCGCGTTGCCAAACGTCAGCCTCGAAACCTTAATGACTTGGAGAAGATCTGCAAAGAGGAGTGGGACAAAATCCCTCCTGAGATGTGTGCAAACCTGGTGGCCAACTACAAAAAACGTCTGACCTCTGATTGCCAACACAGGTTTTGCCATCAAGTACTAAGTCATGTTTTGCAGAGGGGTCAAATACTTATTTCCCTCATTAAAATGAAAATAATTGTATAACATTTCTGACATGCGTTTTTCTGGATTTTTTTGTTGTTCTGTCTCTCACTGTTCAAATAAACCTGCCATTAAAATTATAGACTGATCATTTCTTTGTCAGTGGGCAAATGTACAAAATCAGCAGGGGATCAAATACTTTTTTCCCCTCACTGTACATCTACATCATTGTGATTTGATGCATTTCTTATACCTTTTAAGACTTTTTCTGGTAGATTTTTTCTAAGACGCCTTTTCCATCTGTTTGACTTGAATCAAAGCCATTATGTATGCCATTTTCTAAAATGGAAAATGGTTGAAAATTGCATCCATGCCTTAATTTCCCCAAAATATTTACTCTTAGTGTAACGGTCGTCGTAGGAAGTGGACCAAGGCGCAGCGGGTTGAGTGCTCATTATAACTTTATGAGAACACTTACTAAACAAAACAAGGGCAAAACGAACGGACGACAAACAGTAATGCAGGCTACACACAGCTATGCAAAAACAACCTCCCACAATTCCCATAACAAACACACCCCTATACATAGGACCTTCAATCAGAGGCAACGAGGAACAGCTGCCTCCAATTGAAGGCCCAATCCCAATTAACTAAACATAGAAATAGATAGACTAGACTGAACATAGAAATACACTAACATAGAACATAGACCAAAACCCTGGAATACCCTAAACAAACACCCCTCTACATAAACAATTATATCAACAACCCCGAACCACATAAAGCAAACACCCCCCTGCCACGTCCTGACCAAACCACAATAACAAATAACCCCTTTACTGGTCAGAACGTGACACTTAGCTTTCATTTGACATGCGCCAATGAACTTCACGTGTTGGTGTTCATGGGACCTTTTTATATGGAAATGACAAGAGCATAATGAAAGAGGGCACAATGTGACACGTGAACCGCTGCAGTGATAATGTCCTCTCGGCTTGACACGTCTTTCAAATCAATCAAATGGTATTGCTTCGTGAACAACAGGTGTGGATTAACAGTGAAATGCTTACCTACGGGCCCTTCCCAACAATGCAGAGAGAAAGAAAATATAGAAATAATAGAAAAGTAAAACACGTAATAATGAAAGTAGTAATAAAAACACAATGAGTAACGATAACTTGGCTATATACACGGGGTACCAGTACCGAGTCGATGTGCAGAGGTATGAGGTAATTGAGGTAGATATGTACATATAACTAGGAATAAAGTGACAGATAGTAAACAGTAGCGTATGTGATAAGTCAAAAAAGTTAGTGCAAAAAGGGTCAATTCAGATAGTAGTTATTTGGTTAACTATTTAACTAACTATTTAGCAGTATTGTGGCCTCCCTATAGGCTATCTCATCGCCGTCGGTGATCAGGCCTACCACCGCTGTGTTGTTAGCAAACTTATTGATGGTGTTGGAGTCATGCACAGCCACGCAGTCGTGGGTGAACAGGGAGTACAGGAGGGGACTAAGCACACACCCCTGAGGGGCCCCCGTGTTGAAGGTCAGTGTGGCGGATTGGGTTGTTGCCTACCCTCACCAATTGGGGGCGTCCCGTCAGGACATCCAGGATCCAGTTGCAGAAGGAGGTGTTCAGTCCCAGGGTCCTTAACTTAGCGATGAGCTTGGAGATTACTATGGTGTTGAACACTGATCTGTAGTCAGTGAACAGCATTCTCACATAGGTGTTCCTTTTGTCCAAGTGGGAAATGGCGTGTAGAGTGCAATAGAGATCGCCTCATCTGTGGATCTGTTGGGGCGGTATGCAAATTGGAGTGGGTCCAGGGTGTCTGGGATGATGGTGTTGATGTGAGCCACGACCAGCCTCTCAAAGCATTTCATGGCTACAGATGTGTGCCCAGGGTGGGATAGTCATTTAGACAGGTTACCTTGGTGTTCTTGGGCACAGTGACTATGGTGGTCTGCTTTAAACATGTAGGCATTACAGACTGAGTCTGGGAGAGGTTGAAAATGTCAAAGAAGACACTTGCCAGCTGGTCAGCGCATGCTCTGAGAGCGCATCCTGGTAATCTGTCTTGCCCCGCAGCCTTGTGTATGTCAACCTGTTTAAAGGTCTTACGTCGGCTACGGAGAGCGTGATCACACAGTTGTCCAGAACAGCTGATGCTCTCATGCATGCCTCAGTGTTGCTTGCCTCGAAGCGAGCATAGAAGTGATTTAGCTCATCTGGTAGGCTCGTGTCACTGGGCAGCTCGTGGCTGTGTTTCCCTTTGTAATTCGTGATAGTTTTCAAGACCTGCCACATCTGATGAGCGTGAGAGCTGGTGTAGTAGGATTCGATCTCAGTACTGTAATGATGCTTTGCCTGTTTGTTGGTTCATCGGAGGGATCATCGGAGGATAGCGGGATGTCTTATAAGCATCCGGATTAGTGTCCCGCTCTTTGAAAGCGGCAGCTCTAGCCTTGAACTCTATGCGGATGTTGTCTGTAATCCATGGCTTCTGGTTGGGATTTGTACATACGGTCACTGTGGGGATGACATCGTCGATACACTTATTAATGAACCCACCACATTCATCATAGCACACTATGAGCAAGCGCTTCAAATAACTATGTAGCGCTGTGTGTAACATAAGAAGAAAATAACACACCATGAATGGCATCACGTGTTTAACCAAGAGGAAGTTGGTCATTCTCACCCTCAATGGCCGATGGGAGATCATAAGTTATGGAAGTGTGACACAAACCTGGTGTAGGTTCTGGCCTAATTAATATCTGCAGTTCTCGCTGCACCATCAAAGTTGAAATATGACTGCAAGAGTGTGCATCGGGGTATATTGACATACAGCCATACAGCTGTCTTACATCCCAACAAGGCTTCATTGGCTAGACCTTACCTGATTCATGGTCATGAGTAGTATAATATTGCACTATACGCAGTCAATATGCTGCAGTAGTATTTTTCTTTACTTGTTGTATACACTCAAACATATACATGCATACACAGATAGTATGCATGGACAATACGTACAGACACTCTCACTTCTTATATGGCACCTGAAGCTTTCAGCCACAACACTGTAAACATTCTGTATGGAGTGATATTAGAATCACATAACCCAACCACCGCATGGCTTCTGAGAACGGTGTCAAACACATTCCCGTGTCAGAGATTGCTTTTCTACTAGAGTAGGAAGCTTTAAGACATTTTACCCTCTTCTCCCCTTTCACCTAACAGCATACAATTGATCCTTGAATGCTAAACTCAACACGCTGCCAGGGTAAAGTGCTGCTTTAAAGACAACAGTTGCCTCATGTCAAGGGAAGTGGATCGAAATGAATATGCGCTTTTGCGTTCATGAATAATACTGTACATTCACATTGAAGAAGGTAGAGTTCCTCTGTCCAATGTCTGTGTTCTTTCCCTTTACAACTTTGCCTAGAAGGCCAGCATCCCGGAGTCGCCTCTTCACTGTTGATGTTGAGACTGGTGTTTTGCGGGTACTATTTAATGAAGCTGTCAGTTGAGGACTTGTGAGGCATCTGTTTCTCAAACTAGACACTATAATGTACTTGTCCTCTTGCTCAGTTGTGCACCGGGGCCTCCCACTCATCTTTCTATTCTAGTTAGAGCCAGTTTGTGCTGTTCTGTGAAGGGAGTAGTACACAGCGTTGTACGAGATCTTCAGTTTCTTGACAATTTCTCGCATGGAATAGCCTTCGTTTCTCAGAACAAGAATAGACTGACGAGTTTCAGAAGAAAGTTATTTGTTTCTGGCCATTTTGAGCCTGTAATCTAACCCACAAATGTTGATGCTCCAGATACTCAACTAGTCTAAAGAAGGCCAGTTGTATTGCTTCTTTAATCAGGACAATGGTTTTCAGCTGTGCTAACATAATTGCAAAAGGGTTTTCTAATGATCAATTAGCCTTTTAAAATGATACACTTGGAATAGCTAACACAACGTGCCATTGGAACATAGAAGTGATGGTTGCTGATAATGGGCCTTTGTACGCTTATGTAGATACAATAGTCATTTACAACATTAACAATGTCTACATTGTATTTCTGATCAATTTGATGTTATTTTAATGGACATAAAATGTGCTTTTCTTTCAAAAAACAAGGACATTGCTAAGTCACCCCAAACTTTTGAAATGTAGTGTATGTATGTTTTTCTACAGGGAGACAGAGAAATAAGAAGCAATAATGATAGTATGGAGGGTGGCAGATAGCCTATTGGTAAGAGCGTTGGGCCAGTCGTCAAAAGGTTGCTAGTTTGAATCCCCGAGGTGAAAAATCTGTCAATCTGCCCTTGAGCAAGGCACTTAACCCTAATTGCTCCAGGGTTCCTTTGAATAATGACTGATCCCTGGCTGGGACCCCACTCTCAGGGGGAGTGGGATATGCAAAAAACACATTTCCATTTCACATCACAAACTTGTACATGTGTGAAACAGGACAAATATAAGCGGCACTTGTTTATTTTTTTTACATGAATACATAATTAGGTTATCAAATGCTGTAATATTAATACTTTGCAATATGAATATACAGTTATTAAACATATCAATAGCAATATGCAATATACAAAATGCATACATGATTAAGCTATGCAAATATAGCAATATGATAACAATATTAATGGTCAAAAGTAGAACACAATAACATGTGGTGTGGTGTGGTAGGCCAATGCTAGAGCAGGCTAAATTGGCAGTAGCATATAACATGTGGGTCATACATAAAACAACAGATAAAGCTCATAAAGTTAGCAGGCAAACAAGCCAGTACTATTAACTAAAAAGCAAGCTTTAATTTAAAACAAGTGCACGAAAGGTGCAAACAATGCATGTGGCAATTAACAACTACATGTAGCATCATAAACTGTTTAATGAATCAAAATGGCTGTTTGACTTGACTATTAGCGTTAGTTGCCGAAATGGTACACACATTTTTTTAAATTATTGAGTGAATTCCTTTTCTGTTTCTTTCCTCAATGTCATAACGTTATGTACCCACTTTTTCATTGACAAATAATTTATTGGATTGGTTTGGAGAGTTTCATCTGAGCGTTTAGTGTGCTCTTACCTGTCTGAGTTTGTGAAGGACCCAAATAATAGTTATGTTACGTTTCATACCGGAGCTCCAAAGCATGTGTTGAAATTGTTAAGCAGTTTACTTCAAAGCAGTGTGCCGATGCCTGTATCACTTTATCAGAAGCACGTGATCAATGACGTCTGAAGCTTAGTTTGGTCACCTGATTGGTTTGGTATTGGTTTCAGTAGAAGACAAAAAGCCTACGCGCGCATGCGATATGGCGTTTGGGACGTCATCTATAATAATTTGGTTTCCCTAAAGTATTTTGACCACCAGGTGCCACTGGTGTACACTGTATTGATCGAAGCCTTGAGTAATGAACCTACTTTCGACACAATTGGCTGGAAAGCCTCAATGCTTAAGAAAGATGTGTTTCCCCGTCACAACCGAATACAGGGGATATGCCCGCAAACTTGTTTTACTCAGCCATAGAGTTTGCTAGAGGGCACACCTGCCACGAATGCCCTCTCTCCACCTCCATGCCTCAGACTGGGGGAATTCTGAACAGTACAGCAGCACAATGTTCACATTTTGGCTTTAATCAAAACATTTGTCTTCTGATTATGGGAGCCTAAGTTTCTCATACGGTACCTGGCTGTGTGGTTGAGTGGGTCCTTCAATTCCTGCTTCAACCTGTCCAACTTTCAAATCAAATCAAAGTTTATTTGTCACGTGCGCCCGAATATAACAGGTATGCTTACAGTGAAATGCTTACTTACAGGCTATAACCAATAGTGCAAAAAATAAAACAACAGTAAAAAGACAGTTGAAAATAACAGTAACGAGGCTATATACAGACACCGGTTAGTCAGGCTGATTGAGGTAGTATGTGCATGAAGATATGGTTAAAGTGACTATGCATATATGATGAACAGAGAGTAGCAGTAGCGTAAAAGAGGGGTTGGTGGGTGGTGGGTGGCGGGACACAATGCAGATAGCCCGGTTAGCCAATGTGCGGGAGCACTGGTTGGTCGGGCCAATTGAGGTAGTATGTAAATGAATGTATAGTTAAAGTGACTATGCATATATGATAAACAGAGAGTAGCAGCAGCATAAAAGAGGGGTTGGGGGGGCACACAATGCAAATAGTCCAGGTAGCCATTTGATTACCTGTTCAGGAGTCTAATGGCTTGGGGGTAAAAACTGTTGAGAAGCCTTTTTGTCCTAGACTTGGCACTCCGGTACTGCTTGCCATGCGGTGGAGAGAGAACAGTCTATGACTGGGGTGGCTGGGGTCTTTGACAATTTTTAGGGCCTTCCTCTGACACCGCCTGGTGTAGATGTCCTGGATGGCAGGCAGCTTAGCCCCAGTGATGTTCTGGGCTGTACGCACTACCCTCTGTAGTGCCTTGCGGTCAGAGGCCGAGCAATTGCCGTACCAGGCAGTGATGCAACCAGTCAGGATCCAGTTGCAGAGGGAGGTGTTTAGTCCCAGGATTCTTAGCTTAGTGATGAGCTTTGAGGGTACTATGGTGTTGAACGCTGAGCTGTAGTCAATGAATAGCATTCTCACATAAGTGTTCCTTTTGTCCAGGTGGGAAAGGACAGTGTGGAGTTCAATAGAGATTGCATCATCTGTGGATCTGTTTGGGCGGTATGAAAATTGGAGTGGGTCTAGGGTTTCTGGGATAATGGTGTTGATGTAAGCCATTACCAGCCTTTCAAAGCACTTCATGGTTATGGACATGATTGCTACGGGTCTGTAGTCATTTAGGCAGGTTGCCGTTGTGTTCTTTGGCATTACAGACTCAATCAGGGACATGTTGAAAATGTCAGTGAAGACACCTGCCAGTTGGTCAGCACATGCCCGGAGCACACGTCCTTGTAATCCATCTGGCCCCACAGCCTTGTGTATGTTGACCTGTTTAAAGGTCTTACTCACGTCTGCTACGGAGAGCGTGATCACACAGTTGTCCAGAACAGCTTATGCTCTCATGCATGCCTCAGTGTTGCTTGCCTCGAAGCGAGCATAGAAGTGATTTAGCTCATCTGGTAGGCTCGTGTCACTGGGCAGCTCGTGGCTGTGCTTCCCTTTGTAGTCTGTAGTAGTTTGCAAGCCCTGCCACATAAGACGAGCGTCGGAGCCAGTATAGTATGATTCAATCTTAGCCCTGTATTGACGCTTTGCCTGTTTGATGGTTTATCGCAGGGCATAGCAGGATTTCTTGTAAGATTCCGGGTTATAGTCCCGCACCTTGAAAGCGGCAGCTCTACCCTTTAGCTCAGTGCTAATGTTGCCTGCAATCCATGGCTTCTGGTTGGGGTATGTACGTACTGTCACTGTGGGGACGACGTCCTCGATGCACTTATTGATAAAGCCAGTGACTGATGTGGTGTACTCCTCAATGTCATCGGAAGAATCCCGGAACATGTTCCAGTCTGTGATAGCAAAACAGTCCTGTAGTTTAGCATCCGCTTCATTTGAACACTTTTTTATAGACCGAGTCACTGGTGATTCCTGCTTTAATGTTTGCTTGTAAGCAGGAATCAGGAGGATAGAGTTGTGGTCGGATTTACCAAATGGAAGGCGAGGGAGAGCTTTGTACACGTCTTTTTGTGTGGAGTACAGCTGATCTAGAATCGTTTTCCCTCTGGTTGCACATTTAACATGTTGATAGAAATTTGGTAGAACTGATTTAATTTTCCTGCATTAAAGTTTCCGGCCACTAGGAGTGCCGACTCTGGGTGAGTGGTTTCCTGTTTGATTATTTATACAGCTGACTGAGTGCGGTCTTAGTGCCACGTGTCTGTGGTGGTAAATAAACAGCCACGAAAGTATAGCTGAAAACTCTCTAGGCAAGTAGTGTGGCCTTCAATTTATCACAATATTCTCTACTTCAGGCGAGCAAAATCTAGAGACTTCCTTAGATTTCGTGCACCAGCTGTTGTTTACAAATATGCACAGACCGCCTCCCTCCCTTGTCTTACCGGAGTGTGCTGTTCTCTCTTGCCAGTGCAGCGTATATCCCGCTAGCTGAATATCCATGTCGTCATTCAGCCACGATTCCATGAAACATAGGATATTACAGTTTTTGTTGTCCCGTTGGTAGGATATTCGTGATCGTACCTCGTCTAATTTATTGTCTAATGATTGCACGTTGGCGAGTAGTATTGACGATAACGGCAGCTTTCCCACTCGCCATCTGAGGGTCCTGACGAGGCATCCGGCTCTTTGTCCTCTGTACCTGCGTCACTTCCTCTTGCAAATAACGGGGGTGTCGGCCCTGCCGGGTGTTTGGAAAATGTCCAGTGCGTCTTGCTTGTTGTAGAAAAAATCTTTGTCTAATCCGAGGTGAGTGATCGCTGTCCTGATATCCAGAAGCTCTTTTCTGCCATAAGATATGGTTGTTACAAATAACGCGAAAATAAAACACATAATAGCACAATTGGTTGGGCACCCATAAAACTGCTGCCATTTCTGCCGGCGCCACTCCATAACAAAGGCGGAATTTCATGACACATATTCGCCCTAGGCCCTATCCAGACTTGAGATAAGTTGATTTAACATTACTTAAGTCTATATTTTATTGATTCCATGTTATGTTTATTTATCTCAAGTCTGAATTGGTCACTATTTGTATGTTTTGATGCTGCCTTTTACATGCACTGAAACACCAAAAAGTGTTTTCACAACTATTGTTCAGATTGAAGAACCACTTTCAGAGTACTTCCATTCTGTTTTGAAATACATTCAGTGTATAATAACATTTACATTGTGTTTACATGGATGACTCATAAGTTAATTAAACTGATCATCAGCAAAACTGAGGCTCTACTTGTTGGCACCCCACAACAGGTCCAGCACTCTCCAATTACACACCTCACCATTGCAGGACAGAACATCCCTCTCTCGCTTTTAGCTTGACCACCAGGAATGCCCTCCCGGTCCACCTGAATGCACCACAGACTCTGGGCTCCTTTAAAACAGGCCTAAAGACCTTTCTCTTTAGGAAGGCTTTCTGTTGATAGTTGTGCTCCTTGGTGTCCTTGTCCCTTGTAGCGTCAGTGGTGTTCTTTGTGTCAGTTGCTCTAGTTGTGTCAATTTTTATATGTTTTTTCTATTTGGTTTGTATTTTTTTATTTTATGCACTTTGATGTTATTTTGTATAAATGTAATAGATTATTATTATTTCTTATTATTATTACATTCAAAACCCTCCAAAAACAGATCTCCGCGTAGGTGCACTACTTTTCATGGTTTTACTACACAATGATGGTGTTTGATTATTTCTTATTTAACAATGCACTGTTACACCACATACAGAGAGCTTTAGAACCACCAGTGGCTCGACACCAGCCATTAACCTGGGTGTTCTCTTGCTTTACTGAGAGCATGCCTGTTTTGTATAGCGTGTTTTTTCTCACTGAATATAAATGTAAGGTGCCTCAGGCCTTGTGAGAGAAGTCAGATTTCTTGACAGTGATGAGAGGTGTCAAGAGCTGACTAGGGTTTCTGACATTTCCTTAACTGTTGCTATTGATTGATATAATGTGGACTGTAAGCGACCAAGCAGTTAGCGCATACTGTACGCAGCAGGCAGCGTTGTGAAAGCCTAGGGGGCTCGAAAGCACCGTGATCAAAAATAGAACAACAACCAGTGGAGGAGCCATTGAAGTCAGGCTCTCAGGATGTGTGAATAGTGTGTGCATGGTTCATTCCCCAAGTGCCAGCCACTGTAAGCTTTCATCTCTCTTTTTTCTAAATCTGTATTACACTGTATGGTTTTCCACGTGCTACCACCCACCAACCTAACCTTTGGCACTGGGTGCTCTACATTCATCCTAACCCACATTTCTTTCTCATCTCTTGAAAGCCGCCTTTTTAATTTATGGGAAATAAATAGCTTTTTTCGTAGATGCCTGCTTCCAAGTTGAATGCAGAAATATTTTATGACAAAAGTCCTGCTGAAGAGGAGCAGAAAGAAAGACCCTTTAGAGGAGCAGAACCACAGGACAAAGTGGTATACAGTGCCTTCAGTGTTAAAACCCATTGATTTATCTTCAGAGTTTGTACTGTTAGGTGACCTAAACTGGGATATGCTTAACACCCCGGCCGTCCTACAATCTAAGCTAGATGCCCTCAATCTCACAAAAATGATCAAGGAACCTACCAGGTACAACCCTAAATCCGTAAACACGGGTTCCCTCATAGATATCATCCTGTCCAACCTGCCCTCTAAATACACCTCTGCTGTCTTAAACCAGGATCTCAGTGATCACTGCCTCATTGCCTGCGTCCGTAATGGGTCCGCGGTCAAACGACCACCCCTCATCACTGTCAAACGCTCCCTAAAACACTTCAGCGAGCAGGCCTTTCTAATCGACCTGGCCCAGGTATCCTGGAAGGACATTGACCTCATCCCGTCAGTAGAGGATGCCTGGTTATTCTTTAAAAGTGCTTTCCTCACCATCTTAAATAAGCATGCCCCATTCAAAAAAATGGAGAACTAAGAACAGATATAGCCCTTGGTTCACTCCAGCCACCATCCTGTGGCGTACTGCATTAGCATTGAATAGACTCCGCGACATGCAACCTTTCAGGGAAGTTAGGAACCAATATACACAGTCAGTTAGGAAAGCAAAGGCTAGCTTTTTCAAACAGAAATTTGCATCCTGTAGCACAAATTCCCAAAAGTTTTGGGACAGTGTAAAGTCCATGGAGAATAAGAGCACCTCCTGCCAGCTGCCCATTGTACTGATGCTAGAAAACACTGTCACCACCGATAATTGAGAATTTCAATTTAGCATTTTTCTGCGGCTGGCCATCCTTTCCACCTGGCTACCCCTACCCCGGCCAACAGCTCTGCACCCCCTGCAGCAACTTTCCCAAGCCCCCCCCCCCCCCGCTTTTCCTTCACCCAAATCCAGATAGCTGATGTTCTGAAAGAGCTGCAAAATCTGGACCCCTACAAATCAACTGGGCTAGACAACCCTCTCTTTCTAAAATTATCCGCCACAATTGTTGCAACCCCTATTACTAGCCTGTTCAACCTCTCTTTCGTATCGTCTGAGATCCCTAAAGACTGGAAAGCTGCCGTGGTTATCCCCCTCTTCAAAGGGGGAGACACTCTAGACCCAAACTGTTAGAGACCTATATCCATCCTGCACTGCCTTTCTAAAGTCTTCGAAAGCCAAGTTAACAAACAGATTACCGACCATTTCAAATCTCACCGTACCTTCTCCGCTATGCAATCTGATTTCTGAGCTGGTCATGGGTGCAGCTCAGCCACGATCAAGGTCCTAAACGATATCATAACCGCCATCAATAAAAGACAATACTGTGTAGTCGTCTTCATCAACCTGGCCAAGGCTTTCGACTCTGTCAATCACCGCATTCTTATTGGCAGAGTCAACAGCCTTGGTTTCTCAAATGACTGCCTCGCCTGGTTCACCAACTACTTCTCAGACAGAGTTCAATGTGTCAAATCGGAGGGCCTGTTGTCCGGACCTCTGGCAGTCTCTATGGCGGTGCCAAAGGGTTCAATTCTCGGGCAGACTCTTTTATCTGTATATATCAATGATGTCGCTCTTGCTGCCGGTGATTCTCTGATCAACCTCTACGCAGACGACACCATTCTGTATACTTCTGGCCCTTCTTTGGACACTGTGTAAACAAACCTCCAGACGAGCTTCAATGCCATACAACACTCCTTCCGTGGCCTCCAACTGCTCTTAAATGCTAGTAAAACTAAGTGCATGCTCTTCAACCGATCGCTGCCTGCACCCGCCCGCCCAACTAGCGTCACTACTCTGGACGGTTCTGACTTAGAATATGTGGACAACTACAAATACCTAGGTGTCTGGTTAGACTGTAAACTCTACTTCCAGGCTCACATTAAGCATGTCCAATCAAAAATTAAATCTAGAATCGGCTTCCTATTTTGCAACAAAGCCTCCCTCACTCATGCTGCTCAACATACCCTCGTAAAACTGACTATCCTACCGATCCTTGACTTTGGCGATGTCATTTACAAAATATCCTCCAACACTTTACTCAGCAAATTAGATGTAGTCTATCACAGTGCCATCCATTTTGTCAACAAAGCCCCATATACTACCCACCACTGCGACCTATATGCTCTCGTTGACTGGCCCTCGCTTCATATTCGCTGGCTCCAGGTCATCTATAAGTCTTTGCTAGGTAAAGCCCCACCTTTTCTCAGCTCACTGGTCACCATAGCAGCACCCACCCGTAGCACGCGTTCCAGCAGGTATATTTCACTGGTCATCCCCTAAGCCAACTCCTCCTCTGGCCGCCTTTCCTTCCAGTTCTCTGCTGCCAATGACTGGAACGAATTGCAAAAATCACTGAAGCTGGAGACTTATGTCTCCCTCTACAACTTTAAGCATCAGCTGACAAAGCAGCTTACCGATCACTGCACCTGTACACAGCCCATCTTTAAATAGCCCATCCAACTACCTCATCCCCATATTGTTATTTATTTTTGCTCTTTTGCACCACAGTATCTCTACTTGCACATCATCATCTGCACATCTATCACTCCAGTGTTAATGCTAAATTGTAATTATTTCACCACTATGGCCTTACCTCCTTACTTCATTTGCACACACTGTATACAGATATTTCTATTGTGTTATTGACTGTACGTTTGTTTGTCCCATGTGTAACTCTGTGTTGTTGTTTTTGTCGCAATGCTTGGCTTTATCTTGGCCAGGTCGTAGTTGTAAATGAGAACTTGTTCTCAACGGCCTACCCTATGTTAAATAAAGGTTAAATTAATAAAATGTATTTAAAATTGATTACATTTTTGTGTCACTGATCAACACAATACTCCATAATGTCAAAGTGGAATTATGTTTTTAGAAATGTTTACAAATTAATAAAAACTGAAATGTCTTCAGGCAATAAGTATTCAACCATTTTGTTGTCGCAGGCCTAAATTCATGATTAAAAATGCGCTTAACAAGTCACATAATAAGTTGCATGGACTCACTCTGTGTTTTTGACATGAATTTTAAATGACTACCCCATCTCTGTACCCCACACACACAATTATCTGTAAGGTCCCTCAGTCGAGCAGTGAATTTCAAACACAAATTCAACCAAAATGACCAGGGATGTTTTCCAGTGGTTCGCGCAAAGAAGGGCACCTATTAGTAGATGGGTAAAAAAAAGACATTGAATATCCCTTTGAGCATGGTGCATTTATTAATTACACTTTGGATAGTGTTTCAATACACCCAGTCGCTACAAAGATACAGACGCCCTTCCTAACTCAGTTTTCCAGAGATGAAGGAAACCACTCAGGGATTTCACCATGAGGCCAATGGTGATATTAAAACAGTTACAGAGTTTAAAACCTCTTAGATGTAAAGTCCCCTGTATAGGGGACCTGCGTGGTTCTGGTACTGGTTCCGAACAAGTTTTTTGCTTGTAGATCTGTGGACACCAGAGATTTAAATGGCTTGCGTTGAGCAATATCCCTGGTTCCCACGTGACGTAGGACGTGAAATCTGAAACCACATTTAATTTGCTCTTCTGATTGTCCATCAACTCATGGCTGAACCCTACATCATAGGCACTGACAAACCACATGCCTGCATTCATTACATTGTAAAGCAGCAGGAGAGAGTGGTTTCATCACTATAGCACATTCAGAGATCGATTAGCCGTTCATTTAAAATAATTCATAGATTTTAAATAAAAAACACTCTGTTTGTCATAGACGGACAACAGTAATATGAGATGAAATGCAAGTTCCTAATGAGTTCAAGAACCCAAGCTATAGCTCTGTGAGACGATCACATTGATGGGGTCAGATGTTTTGATCAAGAGACCTTTAGAAAATAGGGATAATTTCTCTAACACTAAACATACAAATGTGTATTTTACAGTTATTAGAAAGGTGAAATCTTATATGCTTTATAAATTTAGTATAATCAAATTATAACACAACTATGTTCATTAATGTGATGACAATTATTTTAGCAAATCAATAAACTATGTTTAATTATTACGATGATTAAATTAATCCTGTAACAATTAACTCATTAGCAATCTTGGGGCACAACGGAAAAAGTTTATTTAACAAGTTTTCCAAATGAACTCTTAAAGATAAAAAGATCTCTTATGTTTCAGTCATCAATCAGTCATTATTTAATTATTTACCTTCAGTCTCATTCTGAATCTCGCAAAATCCTTGGATATCTGCACGAACCCTAGCATAAATGATGAATCAGCGATATACAAATTTGCTTAATTATTTATTTACTAACTAACTAAATAATCACACAGAATTACATGAAGACACAAACAGAATAGCTTCCACATTGATTGCTACATAAGGCAATGAAAAATCCCTTATGAACTAACCCGATATGATGGTTTGGCAGACAATGGAAAGGGTGGGGACAGATAAAGAGCAGAAAAGACAGAATGGACTCACTACATACAGTTGATATCTATGCTCATGGAAATGCTAATGCTTTGCACATACATTGCAATGTACATATTTACGCTTGTATGTCTTGTCGTCTCTCTCTGTTTAAAGTCCATTTTCTGTGGAGAGTAATTCATCAGAAGTCTCTGGTTGTGTTCCCCAGAAGTCACAATGTCTTTTGTAGCTGGAGCTTCTCAGATTTCTCGGAGTGTCAGTTAATATGGATACGTTAGACGTACCAATGTTCGTTTGTTAGGGATATGTTCTTCTCTCGTCTTTGGTCGAGTTTCCTAGATATTTTACATATACAGCTGCAGACTGTGAATGTGTAGTCTTTAGTTTTGTAGTTTTCTTAACCATTTCTTAACCAATAACATATTTAGTTGGCGCTGCACGTAACTGGTCTATAGAGTGGTAGCCACTTAAATTGCCAACCATTTCAACATGTAGCTACAGCTCCATGCTCTTTGGTCTATAGAGATGTTCTTCTTCTTTGTTGAAAGTTTCAGAGTGTCTAACCATTTTGTACCTTCCAGTTTACACTGTCGGTCCCACTGGTCTATAGAGTGGTAGCTATTTCAACATGGGGACTCCCATCCTCCCGTTTTCTGGACTAATGTTAATTTCGCTAGAAGTGGGTTTTATGTACTCTGGGAAAAGGGGGTGTTGCATGATGCCGACATAATGTCTGTGCTCACGTGGGTGTGGTCACTGACTGATTCAGACTTTATATGAATAACAATGATTTCATTTAGAAGGCTAACATCACATTTAATCATATACGTTCCACAACATCTAGATGTGAATCTGATCACTGTGAAAAATATACATTCAGAGATACAGTTATGTTGTTCTACTATCCTTAGTTACCTCACAAATTAGTAATGAATTTGACATGATTGTTCTTTAAGTACCCACGGACCCTTCCAAATGTTTGGATTACAGAAATATTGTTTCATTATTCAACCTTTGATGTTACCGTACTGAAACATCTCTCTCTGTGGTAACAAAGGGATTTAACTTCCATATCTGAAGGAGTGGGAGAGAGAGTTTTCCTGCAGGTATTTACTGTGGTGGGAGAGAGAGCGATAGAGAAGGGGATGGGATGGGGGTGATCTGGTGCCTATGATCCTCACCCAAAAGGGCAAGTCATGACAACTAACTATAAGTCATTTTAAGCCGTATTCATACAGTTTGTTGAGTATGGAATACATTGTATAAAATGTCATATTTTCATATTTGTATCACATTTCTACTGTGTACTTGAGCTTGTGTCCTCAAACGGGGCTACACCTCAGTAATTTGTATTTTTTTCCAAAAAGGATAGATTTTTACCTTTTCTCAGAGTATGCAGCATTACAAGTTATTGTTTATGGCCCTCTCATGATAAATCATTTATTTTGGGGATTACATAGATTACATTTTAGATTGCATTTTGTTACATTTAACTGGTTTTAATGGCTGGGATAGGAGATAACTGCGGATGGATCAACAATATTGTAGTTACTCCACAGTACTAACATAAATGACAAAGTGAAACAACTTATTATGTGAATTGTAAAGCAAATTTTTACTCCTGAACCTATTTAGGCTTGCTATAACAAAGGGGTTGAATACTTATTGACTAACGACATTTCAGCTTTTCATTTTAATATATTTCTTAAAATTTAGAAAAACATAATTCCACTTTGACATTCTGGGGTATTGTGTGTAGGCCAGTGACACACAATCTCAATGTAATCTATTTTAAACTCAGGCTGTAACACAACAACAGGTGGAGAAAGTCAAGGGGTGTGAATACTTTCTGAAGGCACTGTATGTATTTATATTCCGGACTGACATTGCTCATTCTGATATTGCTTAATTCCTTTCTTTTTATTTTGGTGATTTTTGTGTATTGTTTTGTATTGTTAGTTATTACCGCACTGTTGGAGCTAGACACATGAGCATTTCGCTGCACCTGCAATAACATCTGCAAAATATGTGTAAGCGACCAATACAATTTGATTTGATTTGTTTGCAACAAGGCACTAAAGTAAAACTGCAAACAATGTGGCAAAGGAAATTCTCTTTTTGTCCAGAACACAACACGTTATGTTTGGGGCAGATCCAACCCAACACATCATTGAGTTCCATTTTTCATATTTTAAAACATGTTGGGTATGCTTGTCATCAGCAAGGGAGTTTTTGGGGATAAAAATAAATGGAATAGAGCTAAGCACAGGCAAAATCCTAGAGACAAAGGTTCTGTCTGCTTTCCAACAGACACTGGGAGACAAATTCACCTTTCAGCAAGACAATTACCTAAAACACAAGACCAAATATTCACTCCAGTTCCTTACCAAGACGACAGTAAATGTTCCTGAGTGACCTAGGTACAGTTTTGTCTTATATTGGCTTGAACATCTATGGTAAGACTGTCTAGCAATGATCAAAATGGCTGTCTAGCAATGATCAAAATGGCTGTCTAGCAATGCTCAAAATGGCTGTCTAGCAATGATCAACCAAATTGACGGAGCTTGAAGAATGTTTTAAAACATAATGGGCAAATATTGTACAATCCCGGTGTGCAAAGCTCCGAGAGACTTACCCAGAACGACTCACAGCTGTAATCGCTACCAAATTGAGCTTGAGGATAACAGAGGAGTTGATCCTGATTCGATAACCCTCACAGCTATTGTCCAGTCACAACGATTAATGAAATAGTGGCACACTTTTTTTTCTCCACAGGACAAGTTGGTATACGGTTGATAAGCAACCATCTTTGTTTTTTCCAGATGAAACCAGTCTGTCAAAATTTGCTAACGCCAATCTAAATTGTCATACTATATACATACTGCAATTCCAACCACAAAACCTCTTTGCTTTGATTTTAGGCATCAAAATACAACCATTTCCCTTGCTTACAGCAAAATATTAATGTTATTTCCAACAACCAATGAGCAACTCTGCCGTAAATCCCGCTGCATATTGAATGTTGAGGAGCTTTGGCAATGACATGGAGTGACAAGGAGTGGAATGTTAGCTAAAAAAGACTGGTACCCAGACTAGGCACTACCTGCCTTGTGTGGCTTTTTAATGAATAGGGCCATCTAGGCCAGACATCAAGGAAACACATTTGCTGCAAAGGGCTTCTGTGAGCCCAGTTCTCACTGCTCATGTCTGTGGAAGCTAAAGCTAACTATAGGCAATAAACTCTCTTTATGCCAGACTTGAAAAATAGCTCTTTCCTGGTCTCTCATAAAGCAAAACCACAAAATCTCATTTCTAACTAAATTCCTATTTTCTAGCACAGGCCTTTGCTATAGCTTAGTTTAATGATCATTAAATTACTGCATCTCAGGCAGATAATATAAGGGGCCAGTAAAACTGTAATCCTCATTTTACATATTTGTCTTTATAGCCTCAGGGGAAAGTATTGACCCTACGTGTGTTTGTGTGTGTGTGTGTGTGTGTGTGTGTGTGTGTGTGTGTGTGTGTGTGTGTCCGTCCGTCCGTCCGTACGTGCGTACGTGTGTGAGAGAGAGTGTGTGTGTGTATGTGTGTATTTACGTGCATGATACATGTGTGTGTATGTGTGTGTTTACATGCATGTCTGTGTGTTTTATTCAGGCAGAGAAGTATGAACATTTATAGATCCATGTACGTTAGCAAATAGTTTGCCATGACTGCTCACTGTGAAAGTCTTCAGGGTTGTCAGGGTGAATTCCATTTCCCATCTCTTTTATGTTGAGATTTTTTGTTTAAAGACATCGTGCATGGCACAGCATCCCCCTATCTTGATTAGTCAGTGGTTTTCCAAAAAAGTCATCTAAGACAATATAAAGGGATCTATTCCTTCGTAGTGCTGTTGCCCACACAGATCAATAGAGTTGTGGTTCTGATTACATTTCACAGACACACACATCCATAGGAAACCGGAAACAGGCATTCTTCATAACACCAAATGCAGTACTACACGGTTGAGGGTGGCTGAGCGCTCGCTCCGAATAATCCCTTGGTTTGACACATAGACAGAGGAGGCGTAGGTGTGAAATACCTGGCAGACTTTCCCAGGAAAGGAATGAAAGAGGTGGACTAGTTTCGCAAGGTCTTTGTCGACAGCCCATGAGCAAGGGATTGATTCAAATAATAAGGGCCCTGCATGCCAAACCTGGGAGGGAATGAAATTAGAACACCTTCAGTATGGCGGTTCACACTGCTGGCTGGCTGCTGGGCCGTTTGTGTGTGCTAATACACACTCCATCTCCCTCCTGCGTTCACAAGATGACAGCAGAGCTTTATATCTTTTCAAAATGTGTCACATGTTTCCCACAAGCATTCTCCAACCCCCTCAGTACACCCTCTACTACACACACACACAGCAATGTCTCTGTTAACTGGACTGTAGTTATAACTGCACGTTTCTGGGTTCTTATTTTCTCTCCTTTTTCTTTGTTACAGAGACAGCGTGTGAGCCCTGTCCTGGAGTGAGCCCCCTCACTGATCTCACACGGATGCACACGGATGCACACGTGCACACACACACATACACACACAAACACAAGGACACTTGCCGTTTGGATAGATGACAGAGAAGCTTGCCAAGGTTTTCTTTTTGATGCTGCCTCTGTACATTGTGTTTTTGTTTTTTACATTCAGTGTGTGACTGATTTGAAGGGCTCTGCCAACTGTTGACCTGGGAGCTCAAGTTTTATCATAGCTTATGGGCCAGGGCTATCAGTCTACTTCAAACAGGTACTCAATCTCTTTCTCTCTCACACATCCCTCTGCGTCTTCCCCCTGAAGAGAAACAATGTGCATTGGCACTTCTCTTTCAAGTGTAATGCCCTTTCCCGGTCTCTGTCTGAAACAGAGGGACTTTCCTAAAAGTAGGGAGTGTCTGCCACAGGACTGGAGGCAGTGGAGTGAATTTGTCTGTGTGAAACAATACACGGCCTGGCTGCGTCTACCCTGGACAGTACTGGAAAACACACCTGAGGGGAGTACTGTGCACTGCCTCCACTCTGACTGACTCTCTCCCCCAGATTTCAACTTTGCAATCCCTTTTGGTTTTCGGTTCATTGGCTCATTTTCACTCCTCTCATGAAACATTTCTTTGATGAGGCCAAATCGTCAAAGAGTTGTTCTTGGTTCCTCACATACATTGTAATATTCAGAATTACTCCAAAGACACACATACAGACACACACCCAAAGACACACACACATTCACAGGGACAATCTTGTAAGACAGTCAAATCCAAATAAATGCGAGGATCATCGGTCTCTCCACGCAGGTCAAAGATCAATCACAAGGCCTGTATTTGTTGGCATCCACCAACTCAAACTGAAACCTGGACTTTAATGAATTGACAATATTCTCTCCTTGCTAACTTTACTTGGCTATGTTTGGCGTATCAGGGAATACAAATATAGTTCCCTGGCAACAGCCCGCCTCTCATTCAATGGATATATTATTTAATGTCAGTGTTGTTGTTTGTTTTAATGTTTTCTATTTTTGCACTTTTATGTAATTCTATCTGTCGTTATTGGACATGAAAGGATGGTAAGGTGGTTTGTGGTTGGCAATTATTCATTAAATGACAGACTTACATTTAATTTAGAACTGCATCTTCTCACAAGAAATGATGCATCATGCCAAATGCATTCATTAGCTTCTGTCTGGATTTACATATAATTATGCACTATTTCCAATTAAAAGAAAGAGGTAAATGATTAAATCCACAGAGTAGCGCCATCTAAATATATCCAACATTCATATGTGTGTGTGTGTGTTTATTGGTTATTCATGACTGTCTTTCCACTGGCTGCCTCTCTCTGCAGCACATATTGCAGCTTATCAACACACGTATCAACACCATCAAGCATCTGTTTCACTTTTTTATAAAGTCCATTAATATTCCTCCAGTTGTTGTTACCTTTCCAGGTTCCCCCAGATATTGTAGTGATATTTTGCTAAGGAAAACTAGATGGACTGCCTGCAAATTGAACCTTCATCTCTGCTTTTGATGTGGAGTCTGAGGACACAGAACATTTCAGCTCTGACTACACTGGCAGGCCCTGGAAGGGACCTCTTGACAGCTGAATAAGAACCTAAAGAAAGAGGCAGAGGAGTGACTGATGTATAGCCCTGACTGTATAGCCCTATTGAGGTGGTTATTTAGTTGAATTAAATGGAAAAGGAAGATGGAGGGGGCTGTATTGGTGACCTTATTGATTTTGTCCAACCTCAACCTGCCTGCTTATGGCAAACTTACTGGTCTCTATGGGGGACAAGCACTAGCATGACCTGTGACCCTTCAGTGTCCTTGTTAGGGGGTTTGGAGTGTTGGGGTTTTGTGTATCAAAGGCCATGACATCTACCGCCCCCTCAACATCGTATTTCGCTACAGTCATGAGTCACATTGATTCCTAACCACTGTTATTCGCTAGCTTTTATTCACAGGCTAAGCAAATGTGAAGTGTGAAAATGAAGCAGCATTAGGGTAACACGTTGGTCTTTGTGCATATGTGAATATTTCATGATTACTGTAGTTATAGATTTATATTTTTATTTCTGTCTTAAAAATCCTGCTTGATGTATGGCTATTATGTTAATTATTTGTACTGATCTGAAATGTATTGCAGCTTTTGTATATACAGTGCCTTGCAAAAGCATTCAGACCCATTGGATTTCTTCACATTGTATTGTGTTACAAAGTGGGATTAAAATTGGTTTAATTATACTTTTTTTTGTCAGCAATCTGCACAAAATACTCTGTAATGTCAAAGTGAAAGAAAAATTATAGATTAATAAATATTAAATAACTAAAATATAGTCGTTGCAGAAGCATTCAGGTCCCTGAGTAAATAATTGTTAGAAAAACCTTTGGCATAGAGTCATCTTGGGTAAGTCTATAAGGGCTTTACACACCTGGATTGTGCAATATTTTCCCATTATTATTTAATACATTCTTCAAGCTCTGTCAAGATGTTGGGGATCATGGTTAGACAGCAATTTTCCAGTTTTGCCATAGATTTTCAAGCAGATTTAAGTCAAAACTGTAACTTGGCCACTCAGGAACATTAACTGTCTTCTTGGCAACTACAGGGTAGATTTGACCTTTTGTTGTAGGTTATTGTCCTGCTGAAAGGTTGAATTCCTTTCCCAGTCTGGTGTAAAGCAGACTGAAACAGGAGGATTTTCCTCTAGGATTTTGCCTGTGCTTATTTCCCTCCTGTTTATTTTTCTCATGATAAACTCCCCAGTATTTGCCGATACCAAAATAAGGAGGCAGTTACTCAATGATGTGTTGTGTTGGATTTGCCCCAAACATAAGGCTTTGAATTTAGACCAAAAAAGTATTCCTTTGCTGTGTTTTTTTTGCAGTATTACTTTAGTGCCTTGTTGCATACGACAGGTAGCCTGGCGGGTAGGAGCGTTGGGCCAGTAACCAACAGGTTGCTGGATCAAATCCCCAAGCTGACAAGGTAAAAATCTGTCATTCTGCCCTGGAGCAAGCCACTTAACCCACTGTTCCCTGGGTGCCCATGATGTGGATGTTGATTCAGATGTGTTGGGTTAAATGCGGAAGACACAATTTAGTTGAATGCATTCAGTTGTACAACTGACTAGGTATCCCCCTTTCACATGCATGTTTTGTTTGCATGTTTTGTACTCTTCTTTTCACTTTGTCATTTAGGTCATTATTGTGGAGTCACTACAGTGTTGTAGATCCATCCTCAGTTTTCTCCCATCACAGCCACTGAACTCTGTAGCTGTTGTAAAATCACCAATGGCCTCATGGTAACATCCCTGAGCAGTTTCATTCCTGTCCTGCAGCTCAATTCAGAAGGACGACTGTATCTTTGATGTGTCTGGGTGGTTTAATACATAATCCACAGCATAATTATTAACTTGACCATGCTTAAAGGGATATTCAATGTCTGATTTGTTATTGTTACCCATCTACAAATCACTGCCCTTCTTTATGAGGCTTTCAAAAAGCTCCCTGGTCTTTGTAGTTGAATCTGTGCTTGACATTTTTGTTTTATCTTAATAAATAAAAT
Source organism: Salmo trutta (assembly GCF_901001165.1). Taxonomy (NCBI): domain Eukaryota; kingdom Metazoa; phylum Chordata; class Actinopteri; order Salmoniformes; family Salmonidae; genus Salmo; species Salmo trutta. The sequence goes on along the minus strand of NC_042971.1, from coordinate 14,740,472 downwards.
GTAAATGTTCTTCCACTATGACATTACAGGGTAATGACAATTTAATGCATTTTTAATCCCACTTTGTATCACAATAAAATGTGAAGTAATACAAAGGGTCTGAACACTTTTGCAAGGCATTATATATCATTATATTCTCTATTTAGCACATTAAAATCCATTTGTTTTTATTGCCATAGAAAACAATATTTTGGCGTTTAGGCATTCTGTCGTTTTACTAACAAACTCCTCATCAATACTTTCCCTCAGGATTGTGTGTAAATGATCATGTTGAATAAAGTCTAATTATGTTTGAGTGTTTCTTTCCTTGTCAAACGCACAACCCACATCGCAAAACATGATGTATGACATGATGAAACATCCCTTTCAACCAATCAGATAGAAATGTATTGTACAGTTGTTTATGGGATGGGTAATGTGGCAAGCCAAGAATATGTCCCTTCAGCCCTTTTAGTAGGAATGGAACAAAGTAACTGAACTGGAGATTGAGAAAAGAGATGAACATAAACCAGTGTAGTACATCTCAGGCGTATGTATTTTTCATTCATGAGGGTAGTGACGAGGCTGTTCTTACTGTAAAAGAAGCCCCCGTCTCCTATCTCCTCTATCCCAATATCCTGAAAGAAGCCGCAGGACAGAGGAGTGTGAGCGAGTACGAGAGAGAGATTTCCTAATTTCACTTGTCCTCTGGTCCAGACCACAGGATGCCCATGCGCTCCAAAGCACTGGGTCACCCTCCTCTCTGGTCAAAAAAAGGGTAGAGTGCCACCTATTGGTGCACTGCCTGCATCCTCCTACTACACCTCTGCTCTGCACAGGCTCACCATATCCCTTACACACACACAGGTCTTCTCGTAGGCACTACATATGCAGGCGGATGAGGGAATGTCGTTTTTGTGTCTACTTCCTGTTTTTGAGGTGAACTTTTGCTAAAGTCGGGGAACTTTTAGTTGTAAGGAGTGCTGCTGTGCCTTCTGGAGCCACACTGATATGTGTAGGTGGATACAGAGCAAAGAGAGAAGACATTATCATCCCTGACTCTGACCCCCAAAAAGAAAAAAGCCCCACCCTCCCCCCACACACACCGTCAGGCACAGAGGCATAATCAGTGGTGTGGATGGGAGGCAGACCGCTGTTGTGTCTCAGGCTCCATCGCACAGTATTCTGATGATTTCCACAGGCTGGTCAGAGGCCACCATATTAGGCCCATCATATTCACTCGTGTGTCAGACTGTCACATGCAGTTGGGTCCATCAACATCCCTGACACTGTCAGAGCTAGAGAGAAAGTGGGAGGGTGAGCCAGCGGGAGAAATAGAGAGAACGATAGGTAGAAAGAGAAGGATGAATAAATAAAAGAAGCATAGATGCAGAACTCCAGCTCTCTCGTGCCTGAAATGCCAAGCTGGTGCTTGAAGAACGAGACCGCAAACCTGCTCAATCCGGCGACATCAAGTGTCTCATACATGGCTACACATAGCCCAGGGTTGCTTTCACAATGACAGAGCTAAATAATTAACACCGAAAACGTGTGGAGCCTTTGAGACAGATTTTGACACGATTTTATTTCAGTCTGTTCCAATATATGAAGGAATTACCACTGTATCGTCTGTGGATGGATCAACAATTACATTTCTGCTCAGAGATGCTCAACCTCATGGGTTAATGTCTGCGAAGCTAAATTCTGGCTCCTGTGTCTTTGTTGAAACTGAACTTCCACACACTAAGAGTTGGAGTCAGTGTTGATGGATGTCATCCTAAATCACACCTTTTAAACAGGCCAGCCGTGTTCATCACATTGCTGTATGTGCTCTTGCTAAGCTATCAACAATTATAGTCGCGCACGACTTCCGTTTGATAAGACAAATAATTCCTGTTTTAATGTATTATAGAATATAGCATGTTCTGATTAAAACTCTCACGAGGCACAGTCGAAAATCAACTCAAATCAGTGACGAATGGGCTCTATTGCTTCACACTCCTTTACAGTTATGATGGTAAGAGAAGGGGGAAATTCAGCTGCGGATTGAAGAGGCTGGTGTTCCCGCACAGTGATGTCTGATATCAACCCCCCATTACTTTATTTTGAGGTTAGATAAGCTCTGGGGATAAGTCATGCTGTATGCAGAAGACTAGAGGTCCTGTAGAATGAATAGCCTCTGCACCTCTGAACCCACTGAACCTACCTACAGTATTAGCTACATTGGCCTTATCCTCATTGAGAAATCCTCCCTGTTTTGATGTGAGAACCAAAATAACCTGGTGGGTGTGTATTTTGGCCTAATTGAAAGTAAACAAAGCCGAGAGAGAGTGTACTGTATCGTAGCCATTGCTCTAAGAAGTATTCTCAGGTAAATGCCTGTAAATCCACGAGGGGGCAATTAACCTGGCAGGGTAGAGGTGAGGTACAAGGTGACTCTCCCCCGAGATCTGTCTGTTGTCTCTCGTTGAGGTAATGGGGCTACCATTTTCATAATTGCCTAGCACTTAATACTTAGTGACTGACTATATTAGCTGGCTAAGTTATTATATATTTTCATGAACAATCAAATCCCTGTTAGTCAGCAATCAACGTGTCATATGCATGCCTAATGGTCTACCATGTGACCGCTGTTGCTCCAGGACTCTAGGATCCTGCACTGCCATGGGGCCGGTGGAGCGTAGCTCACAGCAGTACCCAGTGGGGTTGGACGCCACACGGCCCCACAAGCTAGACGGTTAGCATTTAGCGCCACGTGGCCCTGCAAGCATAGATGGTTAATGTTTAGCATGGAACCACTCTGTATGTGTGAGGTACTCATACACACATGGTGGGAGGCCTTGCTTTCCAGCATATGATTAAAAGCTCTCCTCATGCCATGGCAACAGTTTTTCTTTTCTGGGATCCAGAGAGAGAGCTGGATCCAACCAGACGGCAGAATGCTGCGTTGCCACTCAGATCTTCTCCCCTACGCTGTAGTTAAAGGGCATAAGGGGTGCTTTATGCATCTGGGCCCCCAGACTCCCTTTAGCATGTGGAGATAATCAAGGGATGGCTTGAAGTGATTGGTATTGATGACTCACCGCCAAACCAGGTGTCTTGGCCGAGGGCCTGTGACGAGTACTGGGAGCAACCAGTGTTCTGCAGCAACGAGGGCTCATTAAAAGCAGATCATTTTATTGATTGCCAGAGCGATCTGATTCGCTGCTGTCCATTCAAGAGGCCTTATCCCTTTTAGGGTCTGTGTTTCCAGGTGGCGATTAAATACAATGAGAGTGCAGTTAATATTGTAGATATACACTGAGTGGGCAAAAGGAACACCTGCGCTTTCCATGACGTAGACTAACCAGGTGAATCCAGGTGAAAGCTATGATCCCTTATTGATGTCACCTGTTAAATCCATGTCAATCAGTGTAGATGGGAAGGAGACCGGTTAAAGAAGGATTTTTAAGCCTTGAGACAATTGTGACTTGAAATGTGTATGTGTGCCATTCAGAGGGTGAATGGGCAAGACAAAGATTTAAGTGCCTTTGAACGGGGTATGGCAGTAGGTGCCAGGTGCACCGGTTTGAGTGTTTTCAAGAACTGCAACGCTGCTGTTTTTTTCAAGCTCGACAGTTTCCTGTGTGTTTCAAGAATGGTCCACCACCCAAAGGACATCCAGCCTACTTGACACAACTGTGGGAAGCATTGAAGTCAACATGGGCCAGCATCCCTGTGGAACGCTTGTCAAGTCCATGCCCCAACGAATTGAGGCTGTTCTGAGTGCAAAAGGGAAGGTCGTCCTAATGTTTTATACAGTCAGTGTATATGGAAAGTGAAGGTGAAGAAAACCATCATGTTAAGACCTCCTACCATACATCTAAACTGTAGGATTATTGGATCATCCATGACCCAGTGAAAATGGTCTAGTGCTGCACCTTTTGTTTTGATCCAGCCTCAAACCTTTACGCTTCATTCACATCTCTCCTCTGACACCATAACTGGACAGTGAAGTAAAAACAAGGAGAGCCCCCTCTCTCTGAAGATAAAAAGATGGCCTAGGAGGTTAGTGGGGGTAATAGGAAAGTCAAACGCTTGTGCAATATCCACAAGCAAGCAGATTACTGGCCCACACGGCACAGATTATGACTGTATGGCTGCATTCCACGAGTAATCACTCTAACGTAACAATAACTGACGGAGGAGGGTAGAATATAGTTAATGATGTACTGTAGGTCCAAACAGTATGGAACATGACAGATGGTAGATTGTAGTAGTAGATTACAATAAACATTACATAATTAATGTGGCCACTGGGAGGGTAGATAGATGCTGCACACAGATCCAGACAGCAAAGAGTGGTTGACTTGCATAGATTTTTTTGTTGCTTTCCTTTTGCATATCTTAAGTGGAAGTTTGAACAGTGTGGACAGAGCCTATACTAATGAGAAGTGCAGGAGCGTCCCCTTGGGTTCAAGGCATGAGTTGGGTGCGTGGCTAAAGTGTTTGGCGTCTATATGCTAACTGAACGTTTTATGGGCAATTTCTCGCTGCAAAAGCACGTGATTGCTTTGTGCAGCCCAGTGACGATAATGGAGTGCTTACATAAAGTCTTCCCTGTCTCACTGTTAGGATGTCCGAGGAAGGTCAGTGGAGTGCATGCATAGATTGACCGTGGTGTGGAGAAGGCCGAATGGAAGTAAACTGAAACTGAATCCAGCCCTGCAAGCCCCTTTTCCTTGTTGAATAAAATACATTCAATCCCCTCAGTTAAGTTTGTGCAGTGCATATGAAAAAAATCTTCGATATTTATGCATATTACATATTCGAATATAATATTTATAATATTAACATTGCTGATTACATATACAGTGACTTCAGAAAGTACTCACACTGCTTGAATTTTCTTCACAAAAAAAGCAGGCATTGAATATCCCTTTGAGCATTGTGAAGTTATTAATTACACTTTGGATGGTGTATCAATACACCCAGTCACTACAGTGATACAGTTGTCCTTCCTAACTCAGTTGCTGGAGAGGAAAGAAACCGCTCAGGGATTTTACCATGAGGCCATTGTTGACTTTAAAAGAGTTAGAGAGTTTAACAGCTGTGATGGGAGAAAACTGAGGGTGGATCAACAACATTGTAGTTATTCCACAATACTAACCTAAATGACAGCATGAAAAGAAGGAAGCCTGTACAGAATAAAAATATTCCAAAACATGCATCCTGTTTGAAATAAGGCACTAAAGTAAAACTGCAAATTAGCTTTATGTCCCGAATACAGTGTTATGTTTGGGGAAAATCCAACACAAGATATCACTGAGTACCACTCTTCACATTTACAAGCATGGTAGTGGCTTCATCATGTTATGAGTATGCTTGTCATCGGCAAGGACTAGGGAGTTTTTTGGGGTGGGATAAAAATAAAGGGAATAGAGCTAAGGACAGGCAAAATCCTAGAGGAAAACGTGGTTCAGTCTGCTTTCCAACAGACACTGGGAGACAAATTCACTTTTCAGCAGGAAAATAACCTAAAACATAAGGCCATATCGTCACTGGAGTTGCTCGCCAAGACAACATTGAATGTTCCTGGGTGCCCTAGTTACAGTTTTGACCTAAATCAGCTTGAAAATCGATGGCAATACTTGAAAATGGCTATCAGAGCTTGAAGAATTAAAAAAATAGTAATGTGTAAATATTATATATTTCAGGTGTGCAAAGCTCTTAGAGACTTACCCAGAAAGATTCGTCTCTCACAGCTATAATCGCTGCCAAAGGGGATTCTAACATGTATTGACTCAGGGGTGTGAATACTTATGTAAATGAGATATTTCTTCATGTCATTTTCAATACATTTTCAAACATTTATAAAAACATGTTTCACATTATGGGGTATTGTGTGTTTAGATGGGTGAGAAAAAATATTTTTTATCCATTTTGAGTTCAGGCTGTAACACAACAAAATGTGAAGTGAGTTAAGGGGTATGTGTCACAACTTCCGCCGAAGTTGGTCCCTCTCCTTGTTCGGGCGGCATTCGGCGGGCGAAGTCACCGACCTTCTAGCCATCGCTGATCCACTTTTCATTTTCCATTGGTTTTGTCTTGTCTTCCATCACACCTGGTTCCAATTCCATCAATTCCATTTTGTGTATTTAACCCTCTGTTCCCCCTTATGTCCTTGTCGGTAATTGTTTCTTGTAGTGATTATGCACGGTATGCTGGTATTTACCGGGTTTTGTTTGACCCATTTATTATATTGTTATGTTGACGGTGGTTTATGGATATTAAACGACACCGATGTAAATCAGTTTTTGCTCTCCTGCGCCTGAGTTCTCTGCCGCCAGTACGCATTGCACTACAGAATTACCGACCAAACTATAGAGTCAGCAGGAGCAGGTATCCTGGGTATAGGGGTGGAGGAGCACGTCCGGGAGCATGCAGCAATGCTCCACCATCTTGGCAACTTCATGGACCGCGTTGTCCAGACAATGGACCGCTGGGAGAGACAGGGAGTTCTTCCAGCGCCTCCACCAGCACAACCGGGGTCTCCCCTGAGTGCCCCTCTTCCTCCTGGTCCCAGTGGGATTCGTCTCTCCCTGCCCCAGGAATACGATGGAAAGGCTGCGAACTGCCAGGGGTTCCTTTTACAACTGGACCTATACCTGGCCACCGTCCACCCGGCTCCGTCGGGCCGTGAGAGGGTGTCCGCCCTCGTCTCGTGCCTCACTGGGAAAGCCCTGGAGTGGGCCAACGCCATCTGGAGAGAGGGAGATGCGACGTTGGACCAGATTGAGGAGTTCACCCGCCGTTTCTGGGCAGTCTGAGTCTGAGTTCGCCCTGGAGTTTAGGACCCTAACTTCCGGCGCGGGATGGAACGACAGGGCCCTGATCGACCATTACCGCTGCAGTCTGCGCGAGGACGTCCGCCGGGAGTTGGCCTGCAGAGACACCTCCCTCTTGTTCGACCAGCTGGTGGATCTGTCCATCCGGCTGGACAACCTGCTGGCTACCCGCGGACGTTCAGATCGGTGTCTGGTGGTTCCATCCTCCCACACCCCCTCTCCGATACCCCTGGAGCTGGGAGGGGTGGTGCACAGGGAGAGCGGAGGGGGTTCCAGCTCGTGCACCATCTGTGGCTGCAGAGGTCATACTGCCGGTCGGTGCCGGGTTGGTTCCTCTGGGGATCGAGGCAGCAGGCAGGGCGCTCTTGCGTCACCCCAGGTGAGCCGGGACCATTCTCACCCAGATCTCTCTGTTGCACATATGTTTGTGTGTGTCACTTTCCCTGAGTTTTCCCCGCATTCCCAGCACAAGGCGCTCGTCAATTCAGGCACGGCTGGGAATTTTATTGAGAGAGCGTTAGCCCATAGTTTAGGGATCCCCATTGTTCCCGTGGCTGTGCCCTTCCCCGTTCATGCCTTAGATAGTCGATCATTAGGGTCAGGGTTGATTAGGGAGGTCACCGCTCCTTTGGGCATGGTGACGCAGGGGGGTCACAAGGAGAGAATTAGTCTCTTCCTTATTGACTCTCCTGCGTTTCCCGTGGTGCTGGGCCTACCCTGGTTAGCTTGTCATAACCCCACTGTTTCTTGGCCTCAGAGGGCTCTCACAGGGTGGTCACGAGAGTACTCAGGTAGGTGTTTAGGGGTTTCCATTGGTGCTATTACGGTGGAGAGTCCAGACCAGGTCACCACCGTGCGCATTCCCCCTGAATATGCCGATTTGGCTCTCGCCTCCTCCAAAAAGAAGGCGACTCAATTACCACCCCATCGACTGGGCGATTGTGTTATAAATCTCCTGGTAGACGCTGCACTTCCCAGGAGTCACGTGTATCCCCTCTCACAGGCTGAGACGGAGGCTATGTAAACATATGTCTCCGAATCCCTGCGTCAGGGGTACATTCGATCCTCCACTTCACCCGCCTCCTCAAGTTTCTTTTTTGTGAGGAAGAAGGAGGGAGGTCTGCGCCCGTGTATTGACTATCGGGCTCTGAATCAGATCACTGTGAGGTATAGTTACCCGCTACCGCTCATAGCCACAGCGTTTGAGTCAATGCACGGTGCACGCTTCTTCACCAAACTAGATCTCAGGAGCGCTTACAACCTGGTGTGTATCCGGGAGGGAGACGAGTGGAAGATGGCTTTCAGTACCACCTCAGGGCACTATGAGTACCTCGTCATGCCGTACGGGTTGATGAATGCGGCATCAGTTTTCCAAGCCTTTGTAGACGAGATCTTCAGGGATCTGCACAGGCAGGGTGAATTGGTGTATATTGATGACATTTTGATATACTCCGCTACACGCGCCGAGCATGTGCCCCTGGTGTGCAGGGTGCTTAGTCGCCTGTTGGAACATGACCTGTACGTCAACGCTGAGAAATGCTTGTTCTTCCAACAGTCCGTCTCCTTCCTAGGGTATCGCATTTCCACCTCAGGAGTGAAGATGGAGAGTGACCGCATTTCAGCCGTGCGTAATTGGCAGACTCCCTCCACGGTAAAGGAGGTGCAGCGGTTCTTAGGGTTTGCCAACTACTACCGAAGGTTTATCCGAAGATTTGGTCAGGTAGCGGCTCCCATTACCTCACTGCTGAAGTGGGGCCCGGTGTGCTTGCAGTGGTCAGCTGAGGCGGACAGGGCTTTTAGTTACCTGAGGGCTCTGTTCACCTCGGCTCCCGTGCTGGTCCATCCGGATCCCTCTTTGGTGTTCATAGTGGAGGTGGACACGTCCGAGGCTGGGATAGGAACTGTGCTCTCTCAGCGCCCGGGTACGTCACCGAAGCTCCGCCCCTGTGCCTTCTTCCCAAAGAAGCTCAGCCCGGCAGAGTGAAACTATGATGTGGGGGACCGGGAGCTGTTGGCTGTTGTCAAGGCCTTGAAGGCGTGGAGACATTGGCTTGATGGGGCTAGACACCCTTTTCTCATTTGGACTGACCACCGCAATCTGGAGTACATCCGGGCAGCGAGGAGACTGAACCCTCGCCAAGCAAGGTGGGCCATGTTTTTCACCCGTTTTGTGTTTACCCTTTCCTACAGACCAGGCTCCCAGAACGTGACGGCAGACGCATTGTCCCGGCTGTATGACACAGAGGAGCGGCCCATGGATCCCACTCCCATACTCCCCGTTACATGCAGAACCCGCGCCCGTCCAGTGTCCAGCGTCTGTACGTCCCGTCTGCTGTTCGTGACCGGTTGATCTATTGGGCCCACACGTCACCCTCCTCTGGTCCTCCTGGGATGGGTCGGACAGTGTGCTATTTGAGCGGGAGGTACTGGTGGCCTACCTTGGCTAAGGACGTGAGGGTTTGTGTTTCCTCCTGCTCGGTGTGTGCCCAGTGTAAGGCTCCTAGGCACCTGCCCAGAGGTAAGCTGCACCCCTTACCCGTTCCACAGCGGCCTTGATCGCACCTGTCGGTGGATTTTCTGACTGATCTTCCACCCTCACAGGATAACACCGCGATCCTGGTCGTTGTGGATCGTTTCTCTAAGTCCTGTCGTCTCCTCCCTCTGCCCGGTCTCCCTACGGCCCTACAGACTGCAGAGGCCTTGTTTACACACGCCTTCCAGCACTATGGGGTGCCTGAGGATATAGTGTCCAATCGGGGTCCCCAGTTCACGTCTAGGGTCTGGAAGGCGTTCATGGAACGTCTGGGGGTCTTGATCAGTCTTACTTCAGGGTTTCACCCCAGGTGGAGAGAGTGAACCAGGATTTGGGCAGGTTTCTGCGGTCCTATTGCCAGGACCCGGCCGGGGGAGTGGGCGGTGTTCGTGCCCTGGGGCGAGATGGCACAGAACTCACTTCGCTTCTCCTCCACTAACCTCTCTCCCTTCCAGTGCATACTGGGGTACCAGCCGGTTGTGGCGCCTTGGCATTGGAGTCAGACCGAGGATCCTGCGGTGGACGACAGGTTTAGGCACGCGGAGGAGACATGGGAAGCTGTCCGTGTTCACCTTCAGCAGGCCGTGATGAACCAAAAGGAGAACGCAGATCGCCACCGCAGTGAGGCCGGGTCTGGCTCTCGACCCGAAACCTGCCCCTCCACCTGCTCTGCCGGAAGCTGGGTCGGCGGTTGGTGGGGCCATTTAAAGTCCTGAGGAGAGTGAACGAGGTTTGTTATAGGTTACAGCTTCCACCCGATTACCGTATTAACACCTCGTTCCATGTGTCTCTCCTCAGGCCGGTGGTGGCTGCCCGGCTCCAGGAGTCTGAGGTGCGGGAGGTTCCTCCACCCCCTCTACACATCGGGGGGCCCCGGCGCACTCCGTTCGCTCCATACTGGATTCGACATGTCGGGCGAGGGGCCTTCAGTATCTCGTGGAGTGGGAGGGGTACGGTCCGGAGGAGAGCTGCTGGGTTCCGGTCGAGGACGTGTTGGACCCTTCAATGCTGCAGGAGTTCCACTGTCTTCGCCCGGATTGCCCTGCGCCTCGTCCTCCAGTGTCGGCTGGTGCCAGCGTCAAGGGGGGTACTGTCACAACTTCCGCCGAAGTTGGTCCCTGTCCTAGTTCGGGCGGCGTTTGGCGGGCGAAGTTACCGACCATCAAGCCATCGCTGATCCGCTTTTCATTTTCCATTGGTTTTGTCTTGTCTTCCATCACACCTGGTTCAAATTCCATCTATTACATTTTGTGTATTTAACCCTCTGTTCCCCCTCATGTACAGTGGGGGAAAAAAGTATTTGATCCCCTGCTGATTTTGTACGTTTGCCCACTGACAAAGAAAGGATCAGTCTATAATTTTAATGGTAGGTTTATTTGAACAGTGTGAGACAGAATAACAACAAAAATATCCAGAAAAACGCATGTCAGAAATGTTATAAATTGATTTGCATTTTAATGAGGGAAATAAGTATTTGATCCCCTCTCAATCAGAAAGATTTCTGTCTCCCAGGTGTCTTTTATACAGGTAACGAGCTGAGATTAGGAGCACACTCTTAAAGGGAGTGCTCCTAACTGCAGCTTGTTACCTGTAAAAAAGACACCTGTCCACAGAAGCAATCAATCAATCAGATTACAAACTCTCCACCATGGCCAAGACCAAAGAGCTCTCCAAAGATGTCAGGGACAAGATTGTAGACCTACACAAGGCTGGAATGGGTTACAAGACCATCGCCAAGCAGCTTGGTGAGAAGGTGACAACATTTGGTGCGATTATTCGCAAATGGAAGAAACACAAAAGAACTGTCAATCTCCCTCAGCCTGGGGCTCCATGCAAGATCTCACCTCTTGGAGTTGCAATGACCATGAGAACGGTGAGGAATCAGCCCAGAACTACACGGGAGGATCTTGTCAATGATCCCAAGGCAGCTGGGACCATAGTCAACAAGAAAACAATTGGTAACACACTACGCTGTGAAGGACAGAAATCCTGCAGCGTCCGCAAGGTCACCTGCTCAAGAATACATATACATGCCCGTCTGAAGTTTGCCAATGAACATCTGAAGGACTCAGAGGACAACTGGTGAAAGTGTTGTGGTCAGATGAGACCAAAATGGAGCTCTTTGACGTCAACTCAACTCGCTGTGTTTGGAGGAGGAGGAATGCTGCCTATGACCCCAAGAACACCATCTCCACCGTCAAACATGGAGGTGGAAACATTATGCTTTGGGGGTGTTTTCTGCTAAGGGGACAGGACAACTTCACCGCGTCAAAGGGACGATGGACGGGGCCATGTACCGTCAAATCTTGGGTGAGAACCTCCTTCCCTCAGCCAGGGCATTGAAAATGGGTCATGGATGGGTATTCCAGCATGACAATGATCCAAAACACACGGCCAAGGCAACAAAGGAGTGGCTCAAGAAGAAGCACAATAAGGTCCTGGAGTGGCCTAGCCAGTCTCCAGACCTTAATCCCATAGAAAATCTGTGGAGGGAGCTGACGGTTCGACTTGCCAAAAATCAGCCTCAAAACCTTAATGACTTGGAGAAGATCTGCAAAGAGGAGTGGGAGAAAATCCCTCCTGAGATGTGTGCAAACCTGGTGGCCAACTACAAGAAACGTCTGACCTCTGTGTTTGCAAACAAGTACTAAGTCATGTTTTGCAGAGGGGTCAAATACTTATTTCACTCATTAAAATGCTAATCATTTTATAACATTTTTCACATGCGTTTTGTTGTTATTCTGTCTCTCACTGTTCAAATAAACCTACTATTAAAATCATAGACTGATCATTTCTTCGTAAGTGGGCAAATGTACAAAATCAGCAGGGGATCAAATACTTTTTTCCCCCACTGTACTTGTCGGTAATTGTTTCTTGTAGTGATTATGCACGGTATGCTGGTATTTACCGGGTTTTGTTTGATCCATTTATTGTATTGTTCTGTTGACGGTGGTTTATGGATATTAAACGACACCATTGTAAATCCGTTTTTGCTCTCCTGCGCTTGACTTCTCTGCCGCCAGTACGCATTGCACTACAGTATGAATACTTTCTGAAGGTACTGCAGTAACAAAGTGGTAACTATTCCAACCTTGGGATATGCATAGGTTTTTGAGAAACTCATACACCTCTGTTAGCCTCATTGAAGCTACAAAACTATTCGATTTTAAACTTAAGGTGTTACGACAATACAACAGAACAAATGAAGAGGAATGACAATTACTATAATGGAGGGCAAAGGTCGGCCTGGGGGCCGTATGCGGCCAACGACTTGATTTAATTCGGCCCTCGGAATCATACTCAAATCACATAAAGAATTTGCGATAGTAATTTTTTGAAAAAGGTATTTGTTATTCAAATTAAAGCCCAGTGAATACTCGCCTTTGTAGTGATTTAAGTCACACCGGACATTTATTTTGAAGGCCCATATAAATAACAACTGCATGAGGACAGACAGTGACTGACAGGTTGAGACACACATCACAGTTACAAATAGCAGCTAGTTAAAAGTTGCGCAAAAATGAGTTTTTCAAAGATTTTAAAGAAAAGGAAAGTAGACAATGAATGTAGGGTGTTCCAGAAAGACTGGACATCGAAATGTTTTTTTATTGAGGTATCAGAGAAAGCTACAACTTGTCCCGACACATCCAGACGAAGCATGCAGAGAAATATAGGAATACCTTTTATGAGCAGAGGGCAAGTGCACTGAAAGAGTTGCTTTCTCTGTTCCAAAAGCAGCAAGGACTTTTCACAAAACTGCATTCAGCAAATGACGGAATTGCGAGAGCTAGCTATGTTCTGTCTCACAAAATTGCTAAACATATTAAGCCGTTCGCTGAGGGCGAATTCATTAAAGAATGTTTAATTGACTCTGCAGCCATACTTTGCCCCGACAAGAAAGAACTGTTTGAAAGTGTTTCCCTGTCAAGATGAACAGTGACATGGCGTGTTGAGGACATTGCAGAGAATATGGAACAACAGTTGAAAGACAGGGTAAAGCATTTCACCTATTTCTCCATGGCCCTGGATGAGAGCAGTGATGCACGTGACACAGCACAGTTGTTGATATTCTTAAAAGGGATAACCCCAGACTTTAAAATTACAGAGAAGCTTGCTTCAGTGCAATCAGTTAAGAGCACAATCACAGGAAGATATTTATTGGAGGAGGTTAATAAGCGTGTGGCAAAGCTGGGACTGAGTTTTGAAAAGTTATCCAGTGTGACCACTGATGGGTGCCCAAACTTGACAGGAAAAAACATTGGCCTTTTGAAAAGAAAACAAGATCAAGTAGCTGAGCTGAACCCAGATCAGAAAAGTATTTTCCTGCATTGAAAAATTCATTAGAAGGTGCTCTGTAAATGTGTTTCAGAAAATGAGCCATGAAAAGAGCATTGATGTATACGTTGATTCGGTGAGCGAGTTTATTTGCAAGTGCATCGGTGATGTTGTACCCACGGTGTCACAATGTCCTCAGAAGGTGGCGCCTCTCCCCGTTCGGGCGGCGCTCGGCGGTCGTCGTCGCCGGCCTACCAGCTGCCACCGATCCCCTTTTCTGTTTCGTTTGGTGATGTCTGTTTAGGTTGCACCTGTTTTGGGTTAGGTCATTAGTGGGGTTATTTAGTCTGTCTGTTTTTGGTTTGGGGTTGTGCGGGATTAATTTTGTTTCGTCCTACGTAGGTTGGGGATTTGATTATGCTCCACTGTACTGTATTTTAGGCATGAGGGTCTGCTGGGCTGTGTCCAAACTCATTTTGGATTTTATTCCTATTGTTTTGAGTTTTGTACCCTGCCTTGGAATTTTGGACTTATTACATTAAACGTGTGTTTCACGTAGTTCTGTCTCCTGTGCCTGACTTCACCCCTCCTACACATTAGAGACGGTTTCTGACAGAATCCCGCACCACATATGGAGTCCGCAGGTGCAGGAGCGCCAATCCCATCCATGGAGGAACGAGTGACCCAGCACTCCAACATCCTCCATCGCCTGGGTACGGCGATGGACCAGGTATTGGCATGTATGGAAGGTTGGCAGAGAAGCGCTCCTCTACACACGCCAGCTGCTGATCAACACACTACGCCCTTACCAGCGCCGACGGAGTCCAGCCACTGTGGGATTCGGATTGCACCCCCCAGGGAGTTCGATGGGAAGGCCGCTGGGTGTAAGGGGTTTCTACTCCAGCTGGAGTTATACCTAGCAACCATCCGCCCCACTCTCTCAGACGAGGAGAGGGTTAGTGTCCTCATCTCCTGCCTCACGGGTAGAGCCCCAGAATGGGCCAACGCCATCTGGGAGGGTCCAGCTACCCTCTGTCCTAGCTGGACAGAGGGTAGCTGGACAGAGGGTCCAGCAAGGGACAACTACCCGGAGTTCATCCGCCACTTCCGGGCGGTATTCGATCATCCCCCGGAGGGCAAGGCGGCTGGTGAGCACTTGTTTCATCTGAGACAGGAGATGAGGAGCGCCCAGGACTTCGCGTTGGAGTTCCGGACCCTAGCCGCTGGAGCGGGGTGGAACGAAAGGGCCCTGATTGATTGCTACTGTTGTAGTCTGCGAGAGGACGTCCGCCGGGACACCACCATCACCCTGGATCTGCTTATCGATCTGTCCATTGGCAAGGCGACCGAAAACATGACAGGATACAAACAGTGTAGCTACTCTCTCTGCAAGGCAATCAAACAAGTCGCAATTCAACGGCTCATACACGAGACGTATGTGGCAGGGTAAATAGTCAATCATGGATTACAAAAAGAAAACCAGCCCCGTCGCAGACACTGATGTCTTGCTCTCAGACAAACTAAACAACTTCTTTGCTTGCTTTGAGGACAATACAGTGCCACGGACACGGCCCGCTACAAAAAACCTGCGGGCTCTCCTTCACCGCAGCCAATGTGAGTAAAACATTTAAACGTGTTAACCCTCGCAAGGCTGCCGGCCCAGACGGCATTCCTAGCCGCATCCTCAGAGCATGCGCAGACACAATCGAGAGCATTCTGTCAGGCTGTATCACTGCCTGGTCCGCCCATAACAGTAAGGCGCTCCAGAGGGTAGTGAGGTCTGCACAACACATCACTGGAGGCAAACTACCTGCCCTCCAGGACACCTACACTACCCGATGTCACAGGAAGGCCAAAAAGATCATCAAGGACAACAACCACCCGAGCTACTGCCTGTTAACCCAGCTTTTATCCAGAAAGCGAGGTCAGTACAGGCACATCAAAGCTGTGACCGAGAGACTGAAAAACAGCTTCTATCTCAAGGCCATCAGACTGTTAAACAGCATTTCACTAACATTGAGTGGCTGCTGGCAACATACTATCTCAATACTCTAGCCACTTTAATAATTAAAAATTGGATGTAATAAATGTATCACCAGTCACTTTAAACAATGCCACTTTATATAATGTTTTCATACCTTACATTACTCATCTCATATATATATACTGTACTCTATACCATCTACTGCACCTTGCCTATGCCGTTCGGGCATCGCTCATCCATATATTTATATGTACATATTTTTATTCATTCCTTTATACTTGTGTGTATAACGTAGTTGTTGTGAAATTGTTAGATTACTTGTTAGATATTACTGCACGGTCGGAACTAGAAACACAAGCATTTTGCTACACTCACATTAACATCTGCTAACCATGTGTATGTGACCAATACATTGGATTTGATTTGTTGTGGATACAGTCACTAAAGTGGTAAACGTCATAAGAGCAAAGTCTTTAAATCACAGGCAGTTTGTCTCACTGTTGGAAGAGACAGAGTCGGGTCATGCAGATCTCCCCTACCACACAAACATGAGATGGCTGAATTTGGGGAAGATGCTTAAAAGGGTGTGGGACCTGAAGTCGGAGATTGCTGAGTTTTTGCAAATGAAAGGAAAATTTGTGGATTTCCCTCAACTGCAAGATAAAGAATGGTTGGCTGATTTTGCCATCACCGTGGACATCATGGCCCTCATGAATGAACTGAATTCCAAACTACAAGGGAAGGGACTTTTTGCACAGCCTTGTCAAAGCCTTCAAGGGAAAATTACTCCCCCTGACCCGCCAAGTAGAAGCCAACAATCTCACCCACCTTCCGACACTACTAGTCTGTTCCCTATCAGATAACCAGCGGGAGAAGTATACATCGCTGCTGCGTGCTTTGAACATTGATTTTTCTCATTGTTTTGAGGATTTAAAAGTGTTGGAAAATGACAAGCTGTTGGTTTCCTCTCCTTTCACCTTCAATGTGGATAACGCTCCCACTGACCTGCAACTTGAGCTGATCGATCTTCAGTCTGATGCAGTGATTAGAGAACTATTCAAAACAATGCCACTGAAGAGGTTCTACGCATCTCTTGATGAACAACATTTTCCAAAGATTAGGAGTCATGCTCAGAAGATGTTTGTGAAAGTGCTCAGTGATAAGCTTGATGCTCCTTTCCAATAAATATTGAGGGTCTTATCCTGGTCACATGATGATCAATGCTTGGCTGCCGTTTGACAAATACAAATAATCTCCATAATAATATCATAATTTAGTTAACTTACCCACACTGTATCTGCGAGCTGTTGGCTAGAGCACATGTGCCAAGACCAGAGTGAGCACATTTGCAAAATAACTCAACAATTATTTTTTTTGCCAAACCATCAGCAGAGTTGAAAATGGGAAAGAAACCCATTTAACTTGTATTTTTTTAACTGCAAAAAGTTATTTTCATGTGCACTACGTCATCACGCACAGCCTTTTATCAATTTGATGGAAACACATCTCTAATTGGAAACCTAATGGATGGAAATCTAACTATTGACTAATGCAAATGTAGAGGGCCAGATGCTTACTCGAGTATGATCGTTGAAGCAAATGATTCTCCAAAAACGGACATTTATTTCTCATAGTCAAGATACGGTTTGTTGGTTGACATAATTTACTGCCTGGTCCCCTTCAGGTCCTCCGGACCCTTTGTCGGTGTTGTCTGTTTGGACAGTAGATGGTAGAAACCACTGTCTGCAATTGTCACTAAGGTTGTCTATGACTGGTAGCACAGAGAACCTATGAACTGTGACATTTGATCGGGGCCATATTGCACAGAATTGCTTTTTGTACCACCCACTGATGGATCCCGGTAAACATTGCAGAAAATGCTGTGCTTTTAACTACAAATACAAAAGCAATTTATTTTCCTGTAAGCTCACACTTAACACATGGAATACTGATACAATATGGCATGGAGGTTAGCTGAATCAATAATTCTGGAGATTCAGAGGACAATATGTCATTGTGTTGCATATGGATCTTATGTAACATACACACATTATACTAGTGGGTGGAAAAGAACTTCATACATGATATTCTGAAAAAAAAGATGAACTATGAATGTGAAAGTTCTGTAAATTAGAGAAGGTACATACAGAAGATCAATGCTCTGATTAAAACAGCACATTAAGATAAGGTATTGTCTACTCATCTGTGTGTAACATGGCTGCATACAGTAAGCTGCTAGTGCATACAACCTTATCATGCTGTCAGTCCTGAACCCCCCAGAGCTCTGCTCCTACCCTGAGTGAAGGCATTGCACAGTGCACACTAGAGGGCATGTCACTGTGTATGAGGCAGACAATCTGGGCTGAAGAGGGCAACAGGGGATGAGGGAGGCATAGGGGAAAGACAGAGGGAGAGGGGGGAGAGGGAGAGAAAAGAGATGAGAGAGGGTAAGAAAGGGAGAGTAGGATAGATAAATAAGAGGGAGGAATTAGTAAATACAGGCCCAAAAAAAGTGGAGAGGGAGGTACTATGAAAATAATTAGAGGGTGAGAGGGGAGACCAAGCTCAATCCCTCTCCTGCGGTGAGAGAGACAGGAGACCAAGCTCAATCCCTCTCCTGCGGTGAGAGAGGCAGGAGACCAAGCTCAATCCCTCTCCTGCGGTGAGAGAGACAGGAGACCAAGCTGAATCCCTCTCCGGCAGTGAGAGCGGCAGGAGACCAAGCTCCATCCCTCTCCTGCAGGGAGAGAGGCACGAGAACAAGCTCAATCCCTCTCCTGGAGGGAGAGAGGGAGGAGACCAAGCTCTATCACTCTCCAGCGGTGAGAGAGACAGGAGACCAAGCTCAATCCCTCTCCTGCAGTGAGAGAGGGAGGAGACCAAGCTCAATCCCTCTCCTGCAGTGAGAGAGGCAGGAGACCAAGCTCAATCCCTCTCCTGCAGTGAGAGAGGGAGGATACCAAGCTCAATTCCTCTCCTGCAGTGAGAGAGGGAGGAGACCAAGGTCAATCCCTCTCCTGCAGTGCGAGAGCCAGGAGACCAAGCTCAATTCCTCTCCTTCATGTCCTAACATCTGCTCTAACTCTCACCCTCCATTACACAGGTCCCTCTCTCTCTCTCCACCATGTTGGCTCGCTGCCATTCATTCATCATGTTAAACAAGCTGTGGAGGGGATTGTGTAAATGAGTGGGGGCTCGGGGAGGGAACCATGTAGCAGGGCTCAGGGAATGGTGAGAGGCCCTGTGGCTCATGGCCAGGTTGTAGCGCCCGCCGGTCACCCCACAGTCAGTTGGGTGATGATGATTGATGCAAGCGCGGTGTGGACCTGACCAGACACCCATCCAATTTGAAGGGTCCGTGTCTGATTGGCTGGCAAGTGGTATTTTTAGTGCACACTATTTCCGAAATTACCACTCTCCAAAATGTACCAGCCGTTTTATGAGCTGAAATTTCTGAGCTGAAAGTCTCCCACCTCGGCTCTCTCGTTGTGTTAGTTCATTTGTACCTGTTTGAATCTATTTGTGCGGATGAAAATGACAGTGTTTAAAGTAGATTGGGCCCTCTCATGCTGTTCCTGAGAACTTTTTATGGCAGCGTACTTTATGAAAACAACAAGAATTGCTGACCGACACCCTGCTATTGTAAACTCTCTGCAGTCATGAGCGATAGAACAAAAGAGTCATGTTTCAGTACATCCAGATGTTTATGGATCATAAGAAGCTTAAGGAAACATTTAAATGCACCAGTTCACTCAGGTTAAAACTGTCTGTGACTCAGAATATTCCTGGCACCTGCTCGAAACACAAGACCCAAAACACAGCCACCTGTTGTGGTGCCATTATCCTCAACATTAGAACAGCCTGTTCTTTTGTCTTAAAGCGTGGCAGAGGACTTAGACTCTAAATCGTCTTGCTGCTTCTATTGCCGACACAGATCTCGGGGGTATGTCTGTCAGCTTACTCAGACCCTGGGAGGACTGCCAATGAGGTTCCCCCAGGGAGAAAGGCAATGGAGAGGGATGCTTCAGCACCTCCACCTGCACTAGCCCCTCTCACCTGGAGGAGGAGGGAGAGGAAGAGAGGAGTAGCAGTCTGGCCTCAGAGTGTTGATAGATGTCAGAACCATGGACAGCTCCCTCCCTCCACACACCGCAACCCAAGCCCTTCAGACACCCTGTGGTCACTGGAGGTACCTCTTGAATGCACAAAATAAATGACTGTGTGCATGTGTGCGCATGTGTGTGTGCGCGTGTGTGTGATATAGGTGTCAGTTGGAGGGTCAATTTGGAGAGAGACATTTCCAAAACAGTTTCAAAAAGACCGAGCTAAAAATGAAAGAGTAAAGAGAAACTCAAACTTGTTTTGAAACCACACCGTTTTTCATCTCAGCAAAGCAATCATATTCAGTGACGGATACACACTGAGTGTACAAAACATTACGAACACCTTCCTAATATTGAGTGGCACCCCCTTTTGCCCTCAGAACATCTTAAATTCGTCAGGTTATCAAATCAAATCAAATCAAATCAAATTTATTTATATAGCCCTTCGTACATCAGCTGAAATCTCAAAGTGCTGTACAGAAACCCAGCCTAAAACCCCAAACAGCAAGCAATGCATGTGAAAGAAGCACGGTGGCTGGGAAAAACTCCCTAGGAAAAACTCCTGAGAAAGGCCAAAAACCTAGGAAGAAACCTAGAGAGGAACCAGGCTATGAGGGGTGGCCAGTCCTCTTCTGGCTATGGTTATGGGGATACTGTCCATGTTGATTCCAATGCTTCCCACAGTTGGATGGTATTGTATCGCTACCCTGAATAGCTTGTTCCATCTCATCCCATAGATGCTTAATTGGATTGAGATCTGGTGACTGGTCAGGCCACTGCAGGAAGCTGAATTCGCTGTCATGTTCGTGGAACCATTCCTGGACAATCCTAGCCTTATGGCATGGGGCATTATCCTGCTGAGAAAATCAATTTGCAGATGCATACACTGCTGCCATGAAGGGATGCACCTGATTGGCAATGATGTTCAGATATCCTGTGGCATTCAAACTGCTTCACTTTTATCAAGGGGCCCAATGTGTGCAATGAAAACACACTCCACACCATCACACCACCACCACAATCTTGCAATGTTGACGCACGTCATGATGGATGCATGTACGCTGCTCATGGTTTTCTCCATACCCTAGTCCTCACATCAGCGTAAAACATCAAAAACCGTGATTCATCAGACCAGGCAATGTTTTTCCAATTCTCCCATGTCCAGTGTTTTCGTTCCTTAGCCTGCTGAAACAGCAGTTTCTTGCTTTTTTGCTGAAAAAAGTGGAACTCTGTAAGGTCGTCGGCTGCCATACCCCATTTATGTCAAGGTAGGACAAGTTGTGCATTCTTTTATGGGTCTTTGGGCACCAATGTTGTACTGGACTGTCAGTTGACCTAATGAAGCCTGTCTGTTGCTCTGCACAATTTCTGTCAGCCTCCTTTGTCCTCTTTTAATGACCCATTTTTAACCACTGGCCTGCCGTTGCATGGATATCCTTTAGGTGGTGGACCATTCTTGAGACACACAGGAAACTGTTGAGCGTGAAAAACCTTTCTGTGCCCAAATGAAGTA
This sequence comes from Salmo trutta, assembly GCF_901001165.1. NCBI lineage: Eukaryota > Metazoa > Chordata > Actinopteri > Salmoniformes > Salmonidae > Salmo > Salmo trutta. Next base: position 14,719,258 of record NC_042971.1, on the reverse strand, counting down.
GTCCCTGTGTGGGTGTGAAGTAGTCATGAGGTAGTCCCTGTGTGGGTGTGAAGTTGTCATGAAGTAGTCCCTGTGTGGGTGTGAAGTAGTCATGAAGTAGTCCCTGTGTGGGTGTGAAGTAGTCATGAGGTAGTCCCTGTGTGGGTGTGTGCCAGGCCCATGGGATTGATGAGATATGAGACGGACAGGTATTGGTGGCAGATCAGCCAGAACGGGAGCTCTCGGCTCAACAGTCGTATGATTGGATCTAATGAGAGACTGGGACATGTGAGCGGGGGCATGGTAACTGTGTGTTACCGTGTGTTCAGCACACACACACACTCCTGCACTTCTTCCAGAAATAGAGACCGTCTTGTCTGACAGTGTTGATCTGTTGATAATGTCACATTTTCAGTGTTTAATTACAGTGCTAACAATCAGAGATGTACCTCTTTCGCTCTCTTCCACCTCCTCCTACACCCTCCTTCCTCTCTATTTTTGGGATTGGTTTGACGGTTACTGTCACTCCATAAAGCCGTCATAGTTAATGGTACAGCCCGACAATTTCTGTATTTCTTCAGCCTGAGGAGGGGAAGTGGAATTTATGAGCCTTTAATATCCATATTCTAACCTGTAAATACTTCCTATTGAATATAAATTAGAGAGAGAGAGTGTGTGAGTGTGAGTGTGAGTGTGAGAGTGAGAGAGAGAGAGAGAGAGAGAGAGAGGGAGGAAGCTAATGCTTACAAGCAAAGTGTCTTTGGAGTTTATTGGGCTCATGGGATGTCTAAGTAACTGAAATATCTACAGTATCCATGACAATAAATGATCGGCCTTCGTCACAGAGAGAAAGGTCAACAACTATGCAGTAAATATTTACAGGACTATCAAACTAACCATATGCAGAATGCAAAGCACATACACTTTGAATTACAGTGGGTGCAAAACAGACACATTATGGAATCACTCTTGGAGGAATAGACTCACTCTCCCTGGGTTGTCCTTCATTTTGTATTTTATACTTGACCAAAAATAAATACAAATAATAAACTAACAATACAAAACAATACACACAAATCGCCAAAATAAAAAAGAAAGGAATTAAGAAATATCAGAATGAGCAATGTCAGTCCGGAATATAAATACATACAGTGCCTTCAGAAAGTTCTTGTTAATCTAACCGCATAGTCCAATTTACAGTAGTTCTACAGTGAAATAATACCATGCTTTTGTTTGAGGAGAGTGCACAGTTATGAACTCGAAAAGTTATTAATAAACCAATTAGGCACATTTGGGCAGTCTTGATACAAAATTTTGAACATAAATACAATGGTTCATTGGATCAGTCTAAAACGTTGCACATATACTGCTGCCATCTAGTGGCCAAAATCTAAATTATACCTGGGCTGCAATAATACATGATGACCTTTCTCTTGTATAATACATTATGGCCTTTCTCTTGTATAATACATTATGGCCTTTCTCTTGCAGTCTTTTTTATGGTTGTTTCTTTCTTTGTATTATCTTTTACCAGATCCAATGTGTTATATTCTCCTACATTAATTTCACATTTCCACAAAGTTCAAAGTGATTCCTTTCAAATGGTATCAAGAATATGCAGATCCTTGCTTCTGGTCCTGAGCTAAAGGCAGTATATTATTTTGGGCGAAAATTTAAAAAAGCGGCAGATCCTTGAGAGGTTTTAACAAGTCACATAATAAGTTACATGGACACACTTTGTGTGGACTCACTTTGTGTGGACTCACTTTGTTGGACTCACTTTTTGTTTAACATGAATTTTGAATGACTACCTCATCTCTGTACCTCTCACATACAGTATAATCATCTGTAAGGTCCCTCAGTCGCAGTGAATTTCAAACACAGATTAAACCACAAAGACCCGGAAGGTTTTCCAATGCCTCGTGAAAAGGGAACCTATTGGTAGATAGAAAAGCAAAAAAAGCTGACATTGAATATCCCTTTGGATGGTGTATCAATACACCCAGTCAATTCAAAGACACACTCCCTAACTCAGTTGCTGGAGAGGAAGGAAACTACTCAGGGATTTCACCATGAGATCAATGGTGACTTTAAAACAGTTACAGAGTTGAATGGCTGTGATAGGAGAAAACTGAGGATGGATAAACAACATTGTAGTTACTCCACAATACTGCCAAGTGGGCTCCCGGGTGGCACAGCGGTCTAAGGCACTGCATCTCAGTGCAAGAGGCATCACTACAGCCCCTGGTTCAAATCCAGGCTGTATCACATCCGACTGTTATTGGGCGGTGCACAATTGCCCTGGGGTAGGCCGTCATCGTAAATAAGAATTTGTTCTTGGATAATTTGCCTGGTAAAATAAAACTAATCTAATTGAGTGAAAATAAAACAGCTTGTACAGAACACATCATGCATCCTGTTTGCAATAAGGAACTATAGTAAAATTGGCAAATAAATTAACTTTACTGTATGTCCTGAATACAAAGTTTTATGATTTGAGAAAATCCAACGTAACAGATCACTGAGTACCACTCTTCATATTTTCAACCATGGTGGTGGCTGCATCATGTTATGGGTATGCTTGTCTTCGGCAAAGACTCAGGAGTTATTTTATGATATAAAGAAATGGAAAAGAGTTAGGCGCAGGCAAAATCCTTGAGGAAAGCCTGGTTCAGTCTGCAATCCAACAAACACAAATTCACATTTCAGCATGACAATACCCTAAAACACAAGGCCAAATCTACACTGGAGTTGCTTACCTAGAAGAAAGTGAGTGTTCCTAAGTGGACAAGTTATAGTTTTGATTTAAATTGAACATTGCTATCTAGCAATGATCAACAACATACTTGACAGAGCTTGAAGAATTTAAAAAGAATAATGTGCAAATATTGTACAATCCAGGTGTGTAAAGCTCTTAGTGTAAGGATCGATGCTGGAGATGAGAAGCAGGTACAGGGAGTGAACATTTAATAACCATGGACAGGAACAGAATACGGACAGCATCTGGACAGGGGAAACGGAAACGATAACAATGCTGACATGGGGATGAAACAGAGGAAACAGACAGATATAGGGATGTCAATCAAAACGTGAAGGAGTCCAGGTGAGTCCAATGAGTGCTAGTGCGTGTAATGATGGTGACAGGTGTGCGTAATGAAAGGCAGCCTCGCGCCCCCGTGCGCCATAGAGGCAGAGCGGGAGAAGGCAGAAGGTGTGACAGTACCCTTTTAAGGCCGGCCCGAGGCATGGACGCTTGACAAGCCGGCTGGGGTATAGAATCCCGACGAGCTGGCAGAGGTGTGGGAGTCTGGCGATCCGGCTGAGGCGTGGGAGCTTGATGGGCCGGCTGAGGCATGACGTGGGGTGGGAGCCTGCTGACCCAACCGGGGAAAGGAAACCTCTCGAGCCAGCTAAGGCATGGAAGCCCGACGAGCCAGCTGAGGCACCACCGTTTCCATCGAAAACAAGAACCTCCCTGATGCTTCGTATAGTGGTGTCAGCATTCTGTAAGGATCAACGGTGGAGACGAGAAACAGGTATAGGGAGTGAACATTTAATAACCACCGACAGGAACAGAATACAGACAACATCTGGACAGGGGAAACAGAAACAACAAAAATGCTGACATGGGGATGAAACAGAGGAAACAGACAGATGTAGGGAAGGCAATCCAAACGTGAAGGAGTCCAGGTCAGTCCAATGAGTGCTGATGCGCACAATGATGGTGACAGGTTTGCGTAATGAAAGGCAGCCTGGCGCCCTCGAGCGTCAGAGAGGGAGAGCGGGAGCAGGCGTGACCCTTAAAGACTTACCCAGAAATATTTCACTGCTGTAATCGCTGCCAAAGGTGATTCTAACGTGTATTGACTCAAGGGGTTGAATACTTATCTAATAAAGATATAAAAGTGTTTTATTTTTCATACATTTATTTTATTCTCACATTTTGACATTACAGAGTATTTTGAGTAAATCGTTGACAAAAGAAACGACAACTAAATACATTGTAATCCCATTTTGTAGCACAAAGAAAACCGCAAATAGTCAAGGGGTGTGAATACTTTCTGAAGGCACAGTAACTGCTACTTTTAATTTACCTGGAGTTTTGAACTGAACATTGTTGTTCAAATAAAAGTTATTCTGTAGAGAAAGTATTTGAAAGAAAACAAACAAGAGGACGAACAGATGGCCAGTGGAGGTTTTAATGCCTGAGCCAAACTGTTGCGCTTTGGTAAATCTCTTGGTTATAATCAGTGTTATGTAAACTGCAGACTGGATGCATTGTACCGTCTGCCTGCACTCCCTAGGCACACAACATAACACAACGCTTTACTGTTAGTCTGTACAATCAGCCCTCTTCCGTCGCAGGTCGGTTGCGGTTTTAATTTCATGCCATTTTGAAGCCTTCACAATTTGTTGTTGAACATATTACTCACAGTTACAAATATACAAGATCCAATATAGCGTCTTGATGTCGGGGATATATTATCCACTGCTGCCTTGTACAGTATATTAAGCAGAGAGAAGAGAAAACGTATACACCACGCAAGCTAAAATAAATCAGATTAACGAAACATATGAATGCATATGTAACGCATCATTGATCAAATGACCAAATAAATGCTTCACAGAGTTCAAATAACAGACACATCTCAACATCAACTGTTCAGACATATATATGATAGTGAAGTTGATGTTATGTGACTATGCTGTATACAGTCCTTGTGGGGAATATACAGTACAGTCAGGAAGTATTCATACCCCTTGACTTATTCCACATTTTGTTGTCATACCCGTCTACACACAATACTTCATAATGACAAATTGAAAACATGTTTTCAGAAATTAGGGTTAAGTTTAGGAATTAGCTAAAAGGGTTAAGGTTAAGGTTAGTGGAAGGGTTAGCTAAAAGGGTTAAGGTTAATGGTTAGGGTTAGCTAAAAGGGTTAAGGTTAGGGGAAGGGTTAGCTAAAAGGGTTAAGGTTAGGGTTAGGATTAGCTAAAAGGGATAAGGTTAGGGTTAGGGGAAGGGTTAGCTAAAAAGGTTAAGGTTAGGGTTAGGGGAAGGGTTAGCTAAAAGGGTTAAGGTTAGGGTTAGGGGAAGGGTTAGCTAAAAGGGTTAAGGTTAGGGTTAGTGGAAGGGTTAGCTAAAAAGGTTAAAGTTGGGGTTAGGGGAAGGGTAAGCTAAAAGGGTTAGGGGAAGGGTTAGCTAAAAGGGTTAAGGTTAGGGTTAGGGGAAGGGTTAGCAAATTTGTTGAAAAGGAAATACAGAAATATCTCATTTACATAAGTATTCATTAATACATGTTAGAATCGCCTTTGGCAGCAATTACAGCTGTGTGTCTTTCTGGGTAAGTCTCTAAGAGCTTTGCACACCTGGATTGTACAATATTTGCCCATTATTATTTTCAAAATTATTAAAGCTCTGCCAAAATGGTTGTTGATCATTGCTAAACAACCATTTACAAGTCTTGCCATAGATTTTCTAGCAGATTTAAGTCACAGTTGTAGCTTAGGAACATTCACTGTCTTATAGGCTAGGTAAGCAACTCCAGTGTAGATTTTACCCTGTGTTTTAGGTTATTGTCCTGCTGAAATGTGAATTCATCTCCCTGTGTCTGGGGGAAGCAGACTGAACCAGGTTTTCCTCTAGGATTTTGCCTGTTCTTAGCTCCATTCAATTTATTTTTTATCCTGAAAAACTCCCGTTCTTAACAATAATAAGCATATTCATAACATGATGCAGCAACCACTATGCTTGAAAATATGGAGAGTGGTACTCAGTAATGTGTTGTATTTTCTCCAAACATAGCACTTTGTATTTTTTTTATTATGTACAGGCATCCTTCTTTTCACTCTTTCAATTCGTTTAGTTTTGTGGAGTAACCACAATGTTGTTGATCCATCCTCAGTTTTCTCCTATCACCGACATGAATTAAACTCTGTAACTGTTTTAAAGTCACCATTGACCTTATGGTGAAATCCCTGAGCGGTTTCCTTCCTCTCCAGCAACTGAGTTAGGAAGTGTAGTGACTGGGTGTATTGATACACCATCCAAAGTGTAATTAATAACTTCACCATGCTGAAAAGGATATTCAATTTCTTCCCCAAAAATATTTTACCGATAATTGTATGTGTGGGGTACAGAAATGAGGTAGGCATTCAAAAAAAATGTTAAACAATGTAATTGCACACAGAGTGACTCCATGCAACTTATTATGTGACTTGTTAAGCACATTTTTACTGGTAAACCTATTTAGGCTTGCCATAACAAAGGGATTCAACACTTACTGACTCAAAACATTTCAGCTTTTCATTTGTAATGAATTTGTGAAAATTTTGAAAAACATCATTCCACTTTGACATTATAAGGTGTTTTGTGTAGGCCAGTGACAAACTAATCTCAAATGAATCCATTTTAAATGCAGGCTGTAACACAACAAAAGCCAAGCGGTGTGAATACTTTTTGAAAGCACTGTAGATAATGGAACAAAAACAGCAAAGAAAGATGACACATTTCACTGGGCAACTGTATGCTCATCGACATGGAATATGAAAACAGAAAATGAAAGTCAATGTAAATGGTGACCCATAAAATGCCAGAAAGTATAATGTACTTTTTGATTCAAAACATTACTTTAGAAGCAGTGATTATATCCTTATAACCTGCACATCAAAAAAGGCAGTTACATAAATTACTATCATCCATCACTTTGATGTTTAGCCCTACATCTCCACACTACACTACACCACAGCCCCACTCCCTCACTTGCACTGAAGGAAAGTAGGGCAACTCTCAGATATTGTACTTTTTTGGGGATGGAGGTATAGTAGAATACCAATTTTGAAATTTGGTTGAGGATCAGCAGTTTTTCTCGTGTTATGTCAGTCACTGACAGTCACTATTTTAGCCACATCAGCTAACATTTTTTAGGTTATGTGCCCAGGGACCCTGACCTCCAGTATTGGTCAATGTGTAGAATTGCAGGAAATGTGCTTTAAAAATGCAAACATTTATCTCCAGTCCATGGCAAAATAGGTAGAATTGCATTAAATGTGTTCGTGTGTAATTTTGCTAACTGGACACGTGCGAACACACATGCATGAACGCGCACGCGCGTGGCCACACAAGCAAACCAACTCACAGTGCCCGTTTTCATGTCATTGGACAGTGAAGAAGCATGTCTGGGAATATATTACATACATTACAATGACATTAATTCTTCGGCGTTTCGTTTTGAATAACGGGTAGACATGCACTTGCAGCATTAAGGTCGATGCACATGGGCTAGGAAACCTCACTATCTGTGTAGAGCACAAGATAGACGGACAGAGAGTGAGAATGAGAGACGAGGGGCGACAGAAACCTTACTGAATACCGATGCATATAGTCTATGACGTCTTCCATAACTCATTCATACACTAAATGAAGTATGCATAACTCAACACATAAACCCTGTTCCATTTCAGACAAGACAAATAATACGCTTGGTTTCATCGGGCGGTTTTTGCAGATGCACAGCATGGGTCAGAGATACCGTAGTCTGGTAAATACAATTCAGTGTTAATATCGCATTGAGGAGTTATGATTTGTGCATGAAGGACGAGTAGTCTAGATGTCATCATAGTCTGTTGTAAACGTAATAAAACAAACACATGATATCAGTGTGTATTATGCGTTGATAAGGGCAATAAACCGACCACATACATTGTGAGTTATTACATGTCCCATCATGATTAAAATGTCTTCTGGTTTGTAGTTTAATTTGAAATACACAGATGACTACAAAAATATACGCTTGATTTCATCAGGCGGTTTTTCCAGATGCATAGCACAGCTCTGCTTTTCCAGCTCTGTCTATGTTCAGTCGTGGAGTGCAGGCAATAGCAGCATAATATTTGGCTGTAAACACAGCCGGTCCTGTTGTCTCGATGCGAATCCTGGACTTTTAGGGCGCAGTGAGTGAGTGATTCAAGGTGATTTCGGTGTGGCTCGTCTCATCAAATCTATCGGGTGAGCGAACGATGGGAAGAATGTAACCTATTTAATATTGGGAAGAATGTAGCCTATTTAATATTGGGAAGAATGTAACCTATTCATGTATGCATGTGTTATTTTGTATATGCATTGAGTGTCTTCATTGATAGGCTATGTGATAAACATGTAATAATCGATTGGAGATATTCGTTTTGGTCATAGAGGAATGTCGTGCCAGTTGATATACCCTATCCATTCAATAAATATACAACGCAGTTTATATAGGAAAACATCAAACATCAGTCAGAGAGAAAGAGGGGCAAAAAAACAAGTGAGCCGGTTGAAAATGTAAGAGGATTTAATTTTGCAGCCACTGAAAAGAGATTAAGTCGACAGCAGTGGAAGTTAAATTGTGCTGCATATAAAAAAAAATGGGCGGATTGGTCTTTAGATGAGAGAGTGGTACCACCTTCCATTCTAAAATAAAATTGCCCTGGCATGAAGTCACAGCCTATTTCACATCCGGTTTACCCAGGGACATATTACTATTGTCCTGGTAAAGTAAAGCTTATTTGGCTGCAATCTCAGTATTTACAGTAGATTTTGTAGTTAGATAAGCAATTTGTTGGGGACTGAGAAGAGTTTAACCCCCCACACCAATGAATAGTGCGCGAGACCTGCGCATACTCAGCTTCGTCAGCAGCCGTATTCTCCAGCCTCAAGCTCAAATTCGGCAGTAGATCTGAGATCTTTGAGGATTTTTTCTCATTGAATCCGTGTAAAAAAAAGATGTACATAAAAGTTTGAGGACACGACAGCCTCGAATATCTCTGGTATATCGCTGTAAGTGAATTCATCGTTTTTCATTTTGCTTGTCTTTATCGGTGCAGAAGGAGGTCGGGGAATTTGACTTGCGTTTTAGAACTGCAGTGAGTTGTGTTCAGCCTAACAGAGGCAGAATGGTAGAGGAGTTGCAACGATCGGGGAGTGGAGGACGTGGAGTTTGCTGTTGAAAATTAAGACTCTTTAAGGGGGCATCTGCTGTGGTATGATATTTTATGTTTTTGTCGAGGTTGTTTCAGCACTGGACAGAGCGCCGAATATAGAATCATACAGTTGCTTAATAGGCTCCTCACCACGCACGAATTGAATTAGACTACTGGTCATGTTTAAGATGAGCCTTGAGAAATGCCAGTTGCATGCTAAATATCTTCCTGAACTCAATATATTTATACTGCGGATGCATTTCAACGGAATCATTTAGAAAGTGTGGTTGTATGGGATTTTTACGCTAAACTGCATTATCCCTGCTTTATCAAATCGTTGTCATACTAACGGAATTTTAACAGAACACTGCACGTCCTTTGCACAGCTTCGTTCTCAGCATATTCAAGTGCACATTGGAGGAATTGAAGCGAGTAACAGGCGCAGTTTTATTGACAGGTTATTGTAGTCGTTTGTGGCATGATGGTGTAGCTATTGATTACAGCGTATTTTTCGTGGGTAAATCATTGCTGCTGTGAGAAACATTGTTATATATTTTTTTCTGGGTTCAGTTAAACGGGCATCTGGCAAACAATTGTCTTTGTTTAACGCAATAACGTAGCCTACCTCTTAACATCATCTGAAACTGGGTTGACATGACGATGTTGGATAAGGTGAAAATGGGTGAATATACGAGGATTTGGTTTAATATTGCGGTACCGACGCGTTTCAGTTGCAGGCTATGAGTAAGCTATAATACAAGTGTCAGGATAACACACGACTATGTAACGGGTAACGTGTTTGATTATTTTCGCAATTATGTATCGCAATATGCGTGCGTAATGTGTGTCGTCGGATCATGCGAAATATATTCTTCATAATGGAACGTAGTCCTGTTTGAAGCAACGGATACATCGCCTCCAATGTATCAAATTCATTCAGACGCGCTCTCACTGTGTTTCTTTTTAGGCAGATATATGAAGTATAATAAATCGTGCGACTGATTCATGACATATGAGCTGGCAGATGCAGTTCAGGTTGTGAACGTATGGCTAACTTGTGAAACATAAAGTGCTTTGAGGTTTCGACCCATCACCAAATCTTAATGTAATTCGTTTTTTTGTTGTTGTTGCGTGTTTGCAAAAGTTGGGCACTAATATAAACCAAAAGATACAACATAGTGATTGGGAATGGCTGGTCTTTAGTAGAAAGTTTCCTGCCTCTTATTCTCCTTGATCGTCTTGGTTTGAGGAGCCCTCAACTCTTCAATTGTGTCTTCTTTGATCGTCTTTTGAGCCATTCCTGTCATTGGTAGCCTGCTGTTGCATTTTATAATGTGTCGTTATCTTCCTCCTTCAGTGACAAACCACTCTCCAACCATGGGTGGACGGACAGGAACGGTCATACTATGTGTGTGGGCCTGTTTGCTGATGGCCAATGTGCTTTGTGGGAAAAGGTAAGGTGGGCGACCACACCGACAATAACATTAGCTGAGCTAGATTTGGCCCAGGAAGGAGAATCAGTGTTTTGTTCTATGGTCTAGTTACAATAAAAAAAATGTATTAGTCTCTCAAGTACCCAACAGAGCGGAAATAGAATTGATTTTGGGATGTGCAGTCATGTCATGTTGGGAGTGCATCCCTCACTGACAGTCTGTGAGAAAACAATGTAATGAACACGTTTCGCCAGCTGACCATATTTTTCCTTTGTGCCTAAGTCACTAGGATGGCAGTAATTAGGCCACCACTTCACGACTCCACACTGTAATTGCAATGAGGTAATACGAGGTGAACACAAGCTGGGGTTGATTTGCCCAAAATAGAAATTACTGCGTTAAAATTTCCATTGGCTCAGCAGCCACATGGGACAACACTGAATATATAACCAAAGTAGAGAAGTGCATGTCTCAGATGTCCTGTCATTCATTCAAACGATGTATGTGTCTCAAGTGACATACTTTAGCTAGAGGGTAGTCCAATATAGAAAGTCACACTTGGGAATACAGATGGGGTCTGTGCCCTGACCACACCACTCAGTACCACAGTGTGATGGGATGAGAGATGACAGCAATACGTGGTTCTGAAATGTGATTGTCACACTATTAATCCTGCCATTGAACTGCCAGACATTTGCGTGAGCACCTCAACACTAATCCAGTCCTAGGATACACTTTGAGAAGTTTGACATTGAACCAAAATCATGCAAATGCCAAGGATTCACTATTTGAAGATGCTCAACTCTTAAATTAGTAATGTTGGGTCTTGCTATACATTATTTAGTTGAACTGTCAGAGCCATTCACTGAAGTTGACTTAAATGGTTATTTATGGAGATATTTTGGTCTTTTGCGTCTCGGTCACTGTCGTATGTACAGTTAGAGTAAACACCACCGTTTATATGCTGAAGAACATGTTTGTAGATGGAATGTGTAGTCGAACATGCATGCCTATCTCATCAGTCGAATTAAATTGCCATTTAAGGATTTATTTTCCGTGAGCTGTGACATTCTCCCCAGTAATCAACCGTGAGTTGAATGTATTTTAACTGCACTGCTTCAAGGATGACCCATTTAACCAATAAACACCTCCCCGGATTACTCTACCTTACAACTGTCCCCATAAACTGCAGTGTAATTATTAACTAGTAATTCACTGTATTTACCTCTAGAATTCAAACACAATTCTTGGAGGGTTTTTAAACAGGTGCAGTAATCAGTTGTGCGCACATTTGTGTTGTGGATGGAGAGAAGGACCTTATAATTGGGTAACTATAGTGTTTTGAAGAAGGTCTAGAGAGAGAGAGAGAGAGCTCCTGAGTTTGTGGACAGGCAGGCAAGCTGGGGCTGCAGCAGTGTACAGCAGTGAGCAGCACTGTTGCTGTTCAGATGACCTGTAGATGGGGATGGTGTACAATGTTTTATGAGGAAGTGGCCCCAGTCAGCTCATAAACATCCAGTCCATTGCTCTCTGGTTATCTGCACCCCTCCCTCTGCCGTTCCCCTCCTCTACTACCCCCCCCCCCCCCCCCCATTTCCAAATATACCCTATGTCAAGTGCATTTTAATTATTGCTCACTTGAAAGCGCTCTGAGGCATCCTTGCACATTTGCTGTTGTGGTTTTTTTGTAAGGAGGATATAATGAACTTATCTGTTGGAATGTACTGTATCTCTGTTAAATCGAAAACCTTCGGCATGTTGTGTTAACTCAGTCTATCATCAAGCAAGCAGAACATAAATGTGTGTGTGTGTGCACGTAGTTTCTCTTATCTTTGAGCTAAGGCAAGGAAGGCTTTGCCATATCTTCAAGTTTCACCCAAAAAGTTGAATGTGGAATTGCCATCAGTAAGGGTTTTTGGCGCCCAACGTGTGTCATATTCCATTATTTATCAAAGTTCTTCATATTATTTAGATTCCATAAAAGTCATTTTAGCAGGAAGTGGCATTTGAACAAATCGCCTATGCGGTAATGAATGGTGTGTTGATGTCATATTCACGATATTATTTCTGCAGTGACGTGAGTAGAATGTCCTTATTTAGAAGAATCGTTCATCAGCTCACATTTAAAGCCGTGTGATATGTCTCTCTCCCCCTCCCCCTTCTCATTCACTCTCTCTATCTCTCTCCCTCATTTGTGGCTGCCTGCATGCATATCCTCTCAGCTGTTCTGTTGACTCTTCCTGCTACTCGCTACTTCAGATTCCCCACCTTCCCATCCACCGGTCCATGCTAACTAATCTTTGCTGACCTTCCCTTCTCCTTGGAGCTGTGTTCTGAGCAGAGCTTGTTTCCAAACACTGGAGACCGTTTATTTAGCATGCAATCAAACCAGTGTGGTCTGCGATTGGGCAGAAAAAAATGAAGATGATTGCTCAGAGGCAAACGATTATTTATGATTAAGGCTTTCCTGTGATTATTTTGAGGGAGAGAAGAAATCTCTCCCACCCCTTCTAATGCCGACCATTTCCCTCTCCATCCACACCTCCTGTTGATAAAATACAAATTTACACAGCATGATTAAATCTGTATTGCTACTGATTACTGTGTTGAAATATTAATGAGTGGTGATGTTAACTGCGTTCACACGTTTGCTGATTGTGAGTATTCTGAGTTGGCCTTAACATTTAGTTTCATGTTGCTCAAAGAGCATACTCAATTAGTCCTTTGCTGTTAATAGGCCACGTTAATGCATTATGAGTTCCCCATGTGTACAATGTCATGCCCTGTGGATCAAATAAACGTATTTCTCCCATTCATGTGCCTTTATAAAAATTCTGTTTCCTCCGAGGAAGTAGATTTTAGAGGATCAAGAGAAGTTGCTCAGCTGGGATTTAGCGCCAACACTCCTGCATCAATTTACTGAATTCACTGTCCAAAATGACTCTTCCTTTTTGTCAGCTCTGGACAGAATGGCCAGACGGATGAGCAGAAAGACAACACGACAGTGTTCACCCGGATCCTAGACCGTCTCCTGGATGGCTATGACAATCGTCTCAGACCAGGGTTGGGAGGTACAGTACTGTACAATGGTTTCTTACCGACTCATAACATTCTCAGGTTAGAGCTGGTAGGAGATAAAAGGGTGATGATGAGTTACTTGGAAATATTCAATAACATGGTTATTGCGTGCTGTAAATTACCTTTACAGCTGCTAATTTTCGGGAATCCTTTGTTGTCTTATTTGGAATTGATGGCACGAGATTGCACCACCCTGGAGGTTTACTATTGGTCGTTTGCCAATACCATTAATTGGATGATAGCACTCCAGAACACATTAAAAAAAAGGACGGCTGGAGTCCTTTGTCCTTCTTGATGAAAAATAAATCACCATTTCATTTGCTTATCGTCACAAGCATCCTCATGTCTTTTTTTTCTTCTGCCTTTGCAGTCATATCAGTGGAATCTACAGGAGGGCGATTTACTGTTCGCTCTTTCCTTAGAAGCATGATATCAAGAGCAAGTATCTTTTTAACACGAAAATAAAGCTCCTTGGTGAATAACTCAACTAATTATTTGGAGAAATAGTGTATGGTGTAGATATTCTCATTGGGACCTTGGGTAGTTTTGGCACTTTTCATGGAAGTGCACTGTGCCAGACAGTTCTTGCGTATACTGTTCTATATTCGACTCAACTTGACAGAGTAATGGAGACATATCTAGACCTACTGGAACGTGAAGAGTATTCTTATGGAATTGATTGTGTGGAGGCAAACAGGCAAGGGAATATTACATTTTCAGTGGCAAATGGAGAGAAATTAAACATTATGATTGACACCATTCCTGATGTAAATCACGTTTCCATTTTCCACTTCAAAACATAATGCTGCACAGACGAAGGTACTCGAAATACGTCAGACCAGGTGAAATATGATCTCAGCCAAGGGATTTGAAAATTCATGAAGAGATTGCATCGGTCCCAAGGTAATGGTCCTGACACTGACACGGAGAACTGCAGAAATGGTTATTGACCTCAAAATCAGGATTGTAAGGTGTCATTTTGGAAGGGGGCTCTGTGAAAATTAGGGAATGATACGATCAAAGGGCAATGCTCCCCAGGATTACGTGCTAGTTAGAGCTAATGAGGAGCCCTGATCGACACTCACTCTCCTAATTTCTTGGTTCAACAGAGCGTGTAACTGAAGTCAAGACTGACATTTTCGTGACGAGTATTGGGCCCGTCTCGGACCATGACATGGTATGCCCGTCTTTCCTCTCTGTTATTCCCCTCTCTGAAATGTCACCAGTTCTGTGTCCATGTTCTCCCCTTAACCTATTTTGATGTCGTTTCAAAGGTAAAATGTTTATAAATTTGATCAGCCCCATTAGTTTTTCGACATAAATGAAATGTCACAAGCGAGGAAATGTTATTAGACCAATTGGCTCATTCATTTCCCAGATAAATGCAACTTCTAGTCTTAAATGGAATTATATTTGTATGTCCATTTTTATTGCATGGCATGACCCAGGCGGAGAGGGCTTGGTATTGATGTGGGTTTAATGACTTTGGATCTTGTATAGCCTTTGTCTTTAGATTTGGCCATGATGTACAGTGTATTAGCAGGTGCTTGGGACTAGATTGTAAAGTCCCAGTCTGTGTCCCAAATAGAACCCCTACTTAGTGCACTATTTTTGACACATTTTCATGGAGCCCTATTGGCCCTGGTCAAAATAAGTGCACTTCATAAGGAATAGGGTGTCATTTGGGATACAACCACAGAGAACAGATACTATGGTTATGGCCAGAGACATTACCCTTCCTATGGCTATCATGACTGGATAATGTGATTTGATATAATCCTACTCAGAGATATAAACTGACAGTGGAATGATTCAGACTAGTCTTTGCAAAATTACCCTTCAGAATTTTCTACCTGTTCTCCTACCTGCTTCCAAACGCAATTTCATTGACCAAAAGTGGGCGTACCTACCATTTGAAAATCATGTTGGATATCGAAGAGATATTCTTTATTGAAGGGCAATAGCGATGGTGAGATTTGATTTATTCATAATTGCTCTGTTGAGATGTCTTCTTTAACCACTGTGGATGAATCAGCGTAAAACAATTACTAATCTGACTCTGCGTAATGTACACAGAAATAACAAGTCCCGGGACATACAGTATGTGAAACACACTCTCTCTCTCTCTTTCTCTCTCTCTGCCTCTGATATTGTCTCACAATCTTGATGAAGGTTTGCTATTGGTGCACTTGAACCGTGTGTATTTGACATATTATGATTTTATTACTGTACATGCTCTAACATATGGACCTGCACGTTTTTGCTGCTGCGCTACATCACAGTAAGTCACGGAATGGGCTGGCCAAAAGGAACAGCTACAGTAGCTACCATTTCCCTTTCCAGTCCACTTCCATTACCTTGCAGCTCTGTTACCGTTCACAGTAATTAACTCACTGCCGGGGAAAAACAGAGAACCGGAACGCTGTAAATTCACTGGCAAGCTAACTCCGTCAGGCATTGTGAAATAATTAAAAGCTGCTCTTAGCCATGGCGACTAGTGCATGTTAGAGTGAGATATCGCGCCAGTGTTTGTATTAGGTGTGCTAAAATCTAGAGCAATGTGCTTCTTCCTCATGTTTATTGATGACACATTCATGAGGACTAGCTGGAAGGAAGAGACGGAAGCCACTCCACCAGTTAGATAGACCTACCTTTGTTGAAGCTTCTACCTTGGCAAGGGCAAGACAGTCACCAGCAGGCAAAACAGGCCATTTCTGCTACATGGAAGTGAGAGAAAGGAAGTAGTGATATAGTCTGTAACAATGCCTGGCAGATATAGGATGACTAGGGTCAACCTACCTCTCCTGGGTCCTGAATTTGCCTTCTCTCTCACAGGAATACACCATTGACGTGTTCTTTCGTCAAAGCTGGAAGGACGAGCGGCTAAAATTTAAAGGTCCAATGTCTGTTCTCCGTTTGAACAACCTAATGGCCAGTAAAATCTGGACCCCTGACACGTTCTTTCACAATGGCAAGAAGTCTGTCGCCCACAACATGACTATGCCCAACAAACTCCTACGAATCACAGAGGAGGGAACTCTGCTCTACACTATGAGGTAAGTGTTTTCGTTGCATTAGATTCAGGAAGAGGTATTTTTAACACTGAAAATGGAAATCCTTACTGGGAAGCAGAACATGATTTTCTCTGAAGACAATAGTCGTAAAGTCTACCAGTCCCATGGTGATCGTGATCCCAGTACATTGTAAGGTTACTTTCTGCCCTAGAAAATACTGTTGGTATCAAGCAAAATATGAATCCTGAAAGAGATTGTATACTGCAGTGGGGAGCACTAAGATAAGACCTTTAGTGAGTAGAGCGAGTAGTGTAGAATATAATGGTAGAGTGGAGGCCCACTGTGGGTTTTCCTTTGAGCTGAAGCATTATAAATAATGGTCCCAGACGTGAACTTTCAATGCTCACAAAACAGAGCTAACGTGTGGGTCACGGGGTGGCCATAAAACCTTCATTAACGCAGATGTGGACAAAGGGTGAGTTCTTATTCACGCCGTGGCGACGTAGAGTTGACGAA